>NW_017728886.1:223179069-223201087 GCF_001723895.1 Crocodylus porosus
TGCAGGCTCATGTTCATCTTGTGGTCAATGATGACCCCCAAGTCTCTTTCTTCTGTAGTGCTATCCAATGTAGCACTGCCAAGCCTATAAGGAAGCTGCAGGTTTTTCCTCCCAAGGTGGAGAACCTTGCATTTTTCGGTGTTAAACACCATCGGGTGTTTATCAGGTCCCGTATGCAGGTTAAGAACCTACGTGAACAGGCAGACCTGGCCAACTACTCCTCCCAGCAGATGTCTGGGTAATTTAGGTCACCCATGACAACTAGGTCTTTTGAGCATGCTGCCTTTGAGAGCCGTTTTGAGAATTCTAGGTCTAACTCTTCCCCCCTGGTGTGGGGGTCTGTAGTAGACCACCACTACCAAGTCTCTTTCACCCCTACCCCCTTGTAATCTGACCCATAGGACTTCCATTTGCCTGTCCTCTGTCCCCATCTTTATTAAAGAGGATGTATAATGTTCCCTAACATATAGAATGTTCCCTAAATCATTAGAATGCTTTTTTCTTAATGTGCCTTCTCATCTCTGATCTTTCAGAAGATACTTGGGTTTCTTGTTCTCAACTTCTCCACAGTTATGAGGTCTATAATATTACTTATTTGGGAAAAGAAGAAATTAGAGTTGCTCATGAAATCACATGACTTCAAAAACTAGAGTTTAAAATAAAAGAATAAGCATTGCATGATTCATGATAACAAGTGTCTTAGCATCATTGCTTCATGTTAATAATAAAATAACTAGTATTAAAACATGAGAAAGATCCAGGACCCATTACTATAAAATCGTGTGTAGCAGAAACCTATTGACTCAATATGATACTGTTCCAAGTTCAGTACAGAGCAAGGGAATTCTGGTGTATGTAATTTCCAGAGAGACCCTGAGACCTATAGGGCACAGAAAAACATGCTTGGAAGGAAGGTGAGAAGATGGAAGGAATTGCTTTTCTCCTCAATGAAGAAAAACTAAAATTGTTAGTCTTTCTTCTAGTGGAAGGAATGATATGGGGAGATGCAAAACCTAGAATGAACCCCCTGGTTGACAAGGCCTAGAAAAGACCTTTGAAGATATATGGAAAAGGAATACAAAGAGGCAGGTAAAGAGGTAAAGAAGGAATACAATGAGGAAGATAATCTTAGCTTCAGTGTGGTAGAAGTTTATGAACCTTGTGCTGAATAAATAAGATTTAGAAGCACAAAAGGAGCAGAAGGTGGCTATAACCTGATCCAAAAGAAGCAATATCATTTTCAGATGTGATGGGCTAAATCCTGTTTCACTTTGTGTATAAACGGCACATATACAGCTGCATACATGCAATTTTAGGCACTTATGTACATATGAGATTCTTTTTTACTCTGTGGTGAAATAGAAGTATCTTGGCATGTGCTTGCCAGAAGTGGTGAGGGGAAAGAGGAGCACCATGGTCTCCCACCTTGTAGCCTGAAAGCCGAGTGATTACGTTCCTTGTCCAAGAAGTGGAAGACCTGGGTTCTAGGCCTGTCTTACACAGAGAGGGTGTTTAAAGTTATGTCTTCTACTTCCTATCAAAGCATTCTAACTACCAGGCCATGGGCTAGATATTGCCCAGACCCTTTTTCAGCCCTCCTCTTAAAGCTGGTTCACTGGGAAGCCAAGAGAGAGGACATGTGTGGGGCCAGAAGAAAAAGAACAAAGCAGATCCTGCATGGCTTAGTGAAATGGGTACTGAGGAGGAGTGGAGGTACAGGGACTGGGTTTTTGCCTGGGCCTATGCTTTCAATACAACAAAATTTCCCAGTGTTGTTTGTCTGTGAATATTAAATGCAAGATGCAGTGGGTCAGCTTCAAGAGAAGGGCTGGAGGGGAGAGCCTAGGTAGCGTCAGCGCATGGCACAGTTGTTAAAACATGTTCCTGGGAAGCAGACAATAAAGGTTCAAACCAAGGAGAAAATAAAGCAGAAAATAAAGGCTCAAATAAAGGTGAAGGGATATAAAACTTGGTTATCCTCTTTCATGAGCAGTGTCCCAACCACCAGGCTCTTGAATTAAAGAGTGGGAGGATCTCCTCTTCCTTCATCTAACACCCATTAGTCAAGTGCTTTTGCCTAACTAAAATTTTGGGGCTTGGCCAGCCTTATGCATACTCCTAGCTTATTTTATTTTGCTATGCAGCTGCTTGGCCAGAACTCAGCTCTACTTAACCTGCTCAGTGGGCAAGTACATGACTGAGTGCCCAAATCTGAATTGTAAACTGTGCTTAAGTTCCAAAAACTGCATTTATATGGCTATGTACCGTTAGATGCATAAACAGAAACAGCCCAGTGTGTTCTCATACCCTTATTTAGAGATCCTAGGCTCAGTCTGGGAGACCGGAGTAGATCCAGATAAAGGACTGTTTAAGTTGGGGGTGATCAAGGACTTCCATGTTAAGACTTTTCATTATGTCAAGGGGAGCAGATTTCTATGTTTGGTCAGAAATCAAGCTACCAACCACCCAGAGGCATAACACCTATCAGGAGAGAGACCTGCATGTTACCTTCCAGCAGACCTGAAAAACAGTAAAGGGAAAGTAAGGGACAGGCACATGGATGATAGAGTTAAGGCAAATACTTAGAAAAATAAAATAGTGAGTATTTCCCATGGTGCGTTTCTAGAAATCATTGGCTCTAAGATTTTTTCCTGTGCCTCCGAGAGCATCGTTACTTATTTTGAGGTTGCATTAGTAATTATTTACATGCCTCAAACTTGTAGCTCTCAGAACTAAGAGAATATGAATGTGTCTTTAAGGGTACATAAAAGCATTACATTTAGATCGACCTAACCAGAGTTAAGTCGATCTAAATGTCCACTCCTGAAAGGTTTAAACTGGCCATGTTTAAAATGGCATGCTCCATCTAAGTTTACTTCAGGCACATCTACATGTAAAATGAGTGTGCCTGAATAAACTTTAGCAGAGTTCATGCCAGAGTTCATTGCTTTCAGGTGCACCCTGGACTGCAGCACTTTGAGCGAGGGCAGTGCAGTCCTGGCTGGTCAGGGTCCCAGGTAGTCAGCCTGCCAGCCCCGAGATACTCTGGCTCAGCTCAGTGTGCTGTGAGGGGGCTTTTTAGGGTATGAGGGTGCTACCATGCAGGGCTAATCAGCAAGCAGCCCCACACTGTAGCACCCTTGTACCCCAACCGTCCACATGTGTGTTGCAGCACACTAAATAACTCCACTGCAGGATGGTACTTGTGTCAGGCAGTATTATCCTACAGAGGAATTAAATAGTTTACTCTGGCTGAATAGAGTCACATACTTATATGGTGATACTTTACTGCGGAGCTAATTATTCAGTGCAGTAAAGTGCACAAGTAGATGCCCTTCTTAAGAGGTAAACTAACTTAGACTGAGAAAGGGTTAACTCAGTCTAAGGAACAGAGCTGAGAAAGCCCAGCCAACTTTTCCCAGCCCTAGGGCTGGGCTTTTCCTACCCCTCTCACCTTGACCAGCCTATTTTTAGCTCTCCTCCCCTCCCCCCCTCACCCATACTAGGCAACTCCATCCCCCCACATCCCTCTATCATGGACCCACCAGCCCACTCCCTTCCAGTCTCACCAGCTTCTCCCTGAGTTACTTACCTCTGACTACCTGTGTGGCCCCCAGTTTAGGTTTAGGGGGCTTAAAGTAAGCTGCCTAAACCTAGACTGGCAAATGATTGTTTGTACCCTAAAAGTTTTGCTAAGCTTGTTTATTACACCAGTGCACATGTTAAGATGTAGAAAGAAAGGATTAAATCTCCTTCAGGTACCCTCCCAAAGATAAGTGTGTATGCCATAAACTTGTTGCAAAAAAGAACACATACATTAACAAGTAGAAGCTAGTACTCCTCTGGTGCCACTTGCTTTGAATCATAAAGCCGTTAGGGGATACCTGGAAATATTTAGCAGACTGATGGATTTTCTGATATTCTACTTTCTCTTCCTCAACTTCTTTGTTTTCCATCTTTCTTCCTTTCCACGACTTAGTTTGGAGAGGACTGTGGGAGCAGTGTTGAAGGTGGCGGGCAAATTTATGGATGTACAGGTTGACTTATCATTTCAGAGATCTTCTAATTGTTCTGAAGTCTCTGCCAATATTTAATTCAATTAGGCATTTCTTTAATGTTAAAGCTTTCTATCAAAATACCTGCATAAACAAGTTAGTTTCATTATGCCAAGAAGGTGGTAATATTCATCTCAGCCCAGCCTCTAGTGAAAGTTAGTTCTATACCAAAATATCCTCTACTGAGAAAAAGCAGCTGCCAACCTCTACCAGGCCTGTGGGCAATATCATCAAAGTGTTCTGGTTGAATACAGCTCCCCTGCCGCTGGGTAGAGTGAGAGCATGAAGGAGGCTGATTAACCTTATCTATGAGTGAGATAGTATAGCATCTACTCTCTTCCTATTTCCCAAGTGACAGCAGCTGTGGAATGTATGCAGGCAGCTGCATTTCTGACAGTATAATTACCAGTGTAGTGTAAATATTATTTTCAAAGACTTGAAGGAATTGAAGCTGTTCTTCTGTATTATATCCTTTTGTGAATATGCTTGTGGGCAGAATATCACTTCAAATGTACATTGCTTGAGGTAGGTCATTGGCTTGTGTTCTGGCCAGGCAGGAGAGTCTCCTTTCCCCTTCTCCCCCTCCTTCACCTGGAGGTCATAGCTTTCTAATGCTGGTAAGAACTTAGGTGCATTTTGAATGTCATGGGCGTACTCTGAATGAAAGAATGATCTTGTGTTTCTGTGGCAAACTGTCCACACTGATTAAGGGGTGTGATTTACAGTCTGTGAAGAGACACTAATTATTCCCTCTCAACCAAAAAAGCAAAAAACATTAAATGGATTCTGAGGACAAAAGAAGTTAAAGACATTAAAACTGCATAGAAAATCTTTGAGAATCTGTGACTGAAGTCCCTCCTAACCCACCTGTCAATAATAATACTCTGTATAATTCTGTTATCCTCAGGAAAGGGAATCAGTGGGTACATCTACATGTGCACTTTAATGTGCATTAGCCTATTCTTATGTGCATTAATGTGTCATGTGAAAAAAGCATTTTCTACTTAATGTACATTAAAACAAGATAATGCACATTAAGTGTCACTTAAAAAGTGTGCTCTTTAGTTAATGCACATTAAGCCAGGCTAATGCGCATTGTCCTAGTACCTCAGGGCATTTTTACACGTGCTCCTGGATGCCAGGCACTTTAATTAATAAGCTGTGCTAATTAAAAGTGCTTGTGTGTCAGG
This sequence comes from Crocodylus porosus, assembly GCF_001723895.1. Lineage (NCBI taxonomy): Eukaryota > Metazoa > Chordata > Crocodylia > Crocodylidae > Crocodylus > Crocodylus porosus. The sequence goes on from NW_017728886.1 coordinate 223,184,315, forward strand.
TGTTGCAGCATCACCTCATGTGCCTGTGCTGAAAAAATGGTGGTGGGGCACTGTGAACTAAAGCTCATTGGACATGTTTTTACTTCAAAGAACTGCCACCATTTTGTCAGCGCAGAAATGCATGGTGACACTGATGCACATGATGCATGAGGTTCCTGGAGCATGTCAATTTCCCTGCTCCAGCAGACTCAGTTAATCAAGTCTGCTCTGACATGCTGGACTTACACTGCATAAGAGCAGGCTTCCTACATGTGTGTAGGAGCCCTCCAGGCACATCTACACATGCTAATGTGCTTTAGTTAATGTGCATTGAATCTAGTGCCTCCAGTACATAAAGGGTGAAGACAGAAATGTAGCTCCCCGCTGTAACTCAGAAGGATTTTTGCAAAGTGTTCTGAGTTATAACATTACCCCAGCCCAAATAGAAGTTTCCTGTTGTTTCCAGGAGAAGGGGGAATCTAGCTGCAGCTGGAGCCTGCAGCCAGGTTCCCATAGCAATGGGAACCTGCCATTGCTTGCTGTTTTCAGAATGGGATGGAGGGAAGGCAGTGGGAGGAGCTTATTCTTGAGGCTCCCCAGCTGGTGCTGAAGGGTGGGAGGGGATGAATTGGCACTCCCCCACCTCAGGGGGGCTGCAAAACACTTGCCCCACCCTCCAAGGAGGCTGCAAAACCCCCAGACTGAACTCCCTCTGCTCTCTTTCCCCCCTCCCATTCTGAAAACAGCAACAGACTGGGAGCTTTGCAGGGAAGACAAGTTACAAAAGATGGTATATTTTGTAAGATCTTTATCTGATACCTCATGCAATGAGGGGTCAGATTTTCACCCAATGTGCCATTTTTGAAGCTATTTGTATCTGTGTACTTGTGTTTGGTCACAGCTATACACTGATTTGTATGCCATCAGGTAAAAATTGTCACTTCTATCTGCACACATTCATTAATATGCTTTAGATCATGGATATTAAATCTGGTATCTCTGTTGTGAGGTACTAGAAAAGTGCACATTAGTCTGTTGTAATGTATATTAGTGAATATTTTGTGATGTTTTAATGCACATTAAGATAGGCTAATGTGCATTAAAGTGCATGTGTATGTGCACCCTAACAATGGAGGTATTAGATTTAATGTGGATTAACAAAAGTGTGTTAATGCACATGTAGACATACCCAGTATGTCCTCACTTCTTATCCACATGCAGAGGCACTGATGATCAGATCCTGTCCTGTTTGATTTACAATAGTTCACTTCATCTATCAGCTGACATGTCCACTTGTGTCAGTACAAATTACCCCATCCTTACGATGCATTCATTTTAGGGTTTTGTTCCTGAAATATTTTTGCAAGGGTCTTCAGTTCAATACCAATACCTACCCCATTATGCTTGATCCAGCAAAAAGGATTCAAATTTTGTATAATGGGGAGAATTCAGTAATAAAGGATATTATATGAAACATGACTAATCCATTAAGCTTAAAATAAAAAAGGCCATTTATGTATTGAATTCCTGTTGACCTGTATGCAATAAAAGGTGTTTAAAGACATTTCCTATATTTTTTTAAAGTATATTTTATTACTTTAATGTTATATTGACACCTGTAACAGTCTGACACAGATGGTAGGTCCTAATTCTTTACACGTGTACCACTGAGCATAGGCCTTACTACTTTGAAGAGTCACATTGAACTGAATGCAGTTGAAGTGTGTAGTAACATCCATCTGCAAAGGAAGTTTAAGAAATACATATTTGCTAACTGTTACAAGGATTTTTTTTGCCTTCCATTTATTGTAAATATGTAGAGTTTTAATAACATGGGATACTTTTACTGAGCAAAATGGTAGTGAAGACATTTTACATCAGATAATATTTACAAAGAGAAATAATTGGATTTCTAAACCTTATACATATGTATAATCCTAGAATATCCTAGGAAACCTTATACCTAAACCTTATACCTATGTATAATGCTAGAATGTCGAGGAAATGCCACAGGTAGTGGTTAAAGGGAGGGTTGGGCCATGGATTTCTTGGTCTTGTTTCCTTTCCTTCTGTTTCTGTTGTTTTTCTGTCTCCAGGGTGAAAAGATTTTCCTTACAGTAAGGTGTACCTTATCTCACAAGGCATCACCATGTAGTTCTCTTCTGAGCAAGTTTTTCCCACTTTATGGTGTCAATACCACACTTCTTAATGTTCACCTTCAGAGTGTCTTTGAACCATTTCCCCTAGTCCCCATGTGTCCTCTGTCCTTGGCTGGGTTAGGAGTATAGAAGTTGTTTTGGTAAATGTACATAAGGCATGTCCACACAATGCCTTGTCCACTACAGCTGAACTTGAATAATCAATGCTTCCATACTGGTGGTGGTAGCATTGGTGAGGACACTGACATTTGTGCGATGGATCCTCCCACTTTATGCCAAGGATCTTCTGGAAGAAGTAGTGCTGGTGATGGCATTCCAGGCTTTTCATGTGGTCCCTGTTGGGTCACCCAAACTCCACAGCCATATATAGTAGGAACTTTGTTCAAGTCCTCATGTTGTGATCATGTGAACACATGATGATTCAGTCTTCTGAAGGCAGAGATGGTACATTGGATCCTATACTGGATCCCCTCAATGTTGGCCTTCTCTGAGAGATGGCTGCCAAGGTATGCAGAGTGTTCAACATTCTTCAGCTTCTGTCCATCAATGACAATCTTTGCTTGGGTAGTTCACTGGCCTGGAGCAGGCTGGTGAAGCACCTTTGTTTGTCCAATGTTAAGGGTCAGTCCCACACACTGGTATGCTTGAGAGAAGGAGTTAAGGGATGTTTGTAGGTCCTCCTCAGTATCTGCAATGACAGCACACAATCATTGGTGTACCAAATTTCCACAATTAAGGCCAAAGTAACTTTCGTTTTGGCAAAGAAGCAGAAAGGATTGAAAAGGTTCCCATCTATCCTGTATTCAGTTCTGATGCCATGTGGCAGACTCATAGATGAGCATCTTGATGACTGCAAGAAAGATGGAAAACAGAATTGATGCTAATCACTCAGATCTGCTTGATGCCAGTTTGAATGGCAAAAGGAGTAGAGTCAGTACATAGGATGGAGGCAATCATGTGACTATGAAAGAGTCTTCGGATGATGATAAATTTCCTTGGGCAGCCAAACTTCAATAATTTCTTCCATAAAGCCTCATGGTTAACACTATTGCAAGCTTTGCTCAAACCAATAAAGGCCATATACAGTTCATGGTGTTGCTGTCAGTATTTTTCCTGGGTCTGCTGGGCTTCAAAAATTATGTTAATGGTACCTCTCAATGGTCTGAAGTTACACTAAGACTTGGGAAGGATTTTCTTGGCAAGGTGGAGCACTCTGTTTAGCAGAATTTGAGCCAGGGTTTTCCCAGCTATGGAAAAGAGGTCAATACCGTGATAGTTTCCAGTCAGACTTATCTCCCTTTTTTTAAAATGGTGACAATAGTGGAATTCTTTAGGTCAGCATTCCTCAGTGTTCCTGATTTTGAGAAACAGTGTGTGGAGCTTGTTGGTCATAATTTCCCAACCAACTTTGAAGACCTTAGCTGGCATGCCATCATGACCAGATATTTTGTTATTCTTCATCTGTCTTACCACCTGTTGGATTTCTTCAGAAGTTGGTAGACTAGCAAGTGCTTCCCTTACTGGAAGCTATGGGGTGGATTTGATGGTTTCATCAGTCACTGTCGATTATTGGTTCAGAAGCTTTTGATAATGCTCCTTGCAGTGGATTTTAATAAACTCATCTTTGAGGAGTGTACAGCTGTCTTCAGATATAAGTGAAGGGGTGAGTCTACAAAGAGCTTTGTCTGTATGCAGCCTTGATTGCACCGAAAAAGCTCCACATGTCATGGCTGTCAACAAATTGTTGGATTTCTTTTGCATTCTCTTGCTCCCTATTTTTAATCCTAAAATTGGCATTTGATGTTGTACTGTCCTTGGACTGATTTGGATTGCTTTCAATGTTTCAATGCAACCCTAATGGACATAACTGATCTTACTAAATGATGATTGGTTCAGCAGTCATCAGCTCCTCTCATAACATGTATGATATGAACATCTTTTAGATCACACACTCTTACAATGATATAGTTGAGGATGTGCCATTTTTTCAAGGGGGATGTTGCCATCCTGTTTTGTACCCATCACACTGTCTAACGATACTGTTAGTAATGACTAGGTCATGCTCTGCACAATCACCGAGTAAGATGATGCCATTAGAATTGGTCTGGCCCACTTCTCCCTTTCTAACGGTGCCCCTCCTCTCCTAGCCAACTCTCACACTGACTGTCCAAGGAGAATGATCTTATCCTCTTTTGGGATTCTAGTCAGGATTTCATCAAATTCAGCATAAAACTCTTCTTTCTGTTCTTTCTTGGTACTGAGTATTGGGGTGTATGCACTGATGACAGGAACAAATGAATTGTTGGTCAGTTGAACATGGAGAGTCAACAGGCACTCATTAATTCTAACAGAGAATTCTGTCATTTGCCTGACAATCTGGTTCTTAATAGTGAAACCAGTATCATGTATTCACCTGTTGTTTTTAGGTTTTCCTTTCCAGAAAGACATACAGTTACCTGCCTGCATGTCTGGTCTTGCTGAGAACAATGATTTTGATATTGTATTGTGAGAGTTATCAGGCAACAATAGCTGTTTTACATTCAGGTCTGTCACTGTTCATGTGGCCTAGTAGGTCTCGTGCATTCCAGGATGCAAAGGCCATTTTTGTGTTCTGACCACAATTTGAGTAATCCCCCTGGAAGCAGCTATCCAGTTGGATAAGATAAGGTGGGTCAGCCTATGTTCGAGGCACCTTTTCTATCCCCTGCCCCATGCTGGTTGAGCAGAACAGATCCTAAAAAGGATGGCTCAGTAATGATCACAGCTGCCAAATCACCTTCCTGTCCCACAACAAGGGTGAAATGACCACCACACAACCACTGCCTGTATGTGGATCTGTGATTAGGGACTCCCAGAGATCACTTCATCTGTCCCTGTTGCCACTTGTCCATTACCACAAGACTTTGTAGAGGTTTAACTGGTGACTGATTATTGTGGTAGATGTTGGCCAGTAGGAGAAGCCTATGCATGACTTGTTTTATACAAGGAGGTCATTGCACATCAGCAATCATGCAGATCCTGCTTGGTAGAGGAGAAAAATGTGTCCAGTGGCAAGGAGATCCAAAACAACTGGAGTTATTCTTCCACTGAAGCCCTCATCCACGTTTGTAGCCATTGAGAGTTTTGCCTTCGTCATCCACCTACTCCACCACTGAGGTCTTTATGTTAACCTTTCCATCATGGGTGACTCTATCAGGAGTACAAGACTCCTGATGGTGTTACTCATAGGGCCATCGGTACACGCAACTCTCTCCACCCAGCCAAAGGTGGCAGTCCACGGAAAGGGCTATGATAATACCACACAGCTGAAAGTCTTATCACTATTTAAATTATGTCTATTTTGATGAGACAGGTTCCAGCAGTCCTGGTGTGATCATATTAAATGGCACATCTACAATATGAGTGTTAAGGGCACATATGCATGCTATCCTTTGTAAAAATATTAAAAAGTTGTATATTTGCATATGTTACAGCTGGTTGCAAAGCCATCAATCATATTATTATCTGTACATTTAGGATGATAAATGGTTTTCATTCTAATGAGAGAATCTAATCACATGGAGAAATGAAGAGGTCATGTAATATAGATGCTCCATCTCCAGCAGCTATGCATTATCATTAATAATATACATCTCTGTGCGACTTTAAAGCTTCTGCTGTAGCATTCATTTGTACACATGCCTTTCTACATTCATGTCTTTGGAAAAAGGTCAGGTCATTTATATCTCATCCTTAGTAAAATGGCATCAGAGAAGCAAGAAAAGATTTAAAATATTAAGCCAGGTAGAAGGAGTTAATGTGGGAATTTCTGTAAATTGCTCAAGACAGGTCATTAATTTTTCATCCTTAATGAAATGGCATCAGAGAAGCTGGAAAAGGTTAAAAATATTAAGCAAGGTAAAAGGTGGACGTTTTTGTAAGTTACCCAAGACAAAAGCTTGGAAAATTTTTGCTCACAAATTGGTCCTAACTGCATTGGCCACTTCCTCCATAAGAAAATGTATTTATTAGTATTTCGTAACAAAGTATCACTGAAGTCACGAAGTGTTGTAAATTATGTATTATAGTGTGATAGCACCTAGACTTCCCAAAACTGTGTGGAGCTAGGCACTGTATATGTGGAATAAAGACAGCTGTTAGAAAGAGTTTGAATCTCTATCTATCTATAGATATCTATACACATATGCACACACACACACTCCCCCCTAATGAAAGACAATGAGTAGATAATTATGTAAAAAACTAAGGAAGGCAGGGGGACAATATAAGAGTGAAGTTATCATTGTTAATATACTCAACATGCAGCCACACATACAAACAATAAAAAGCAAGTAAGATGCACCAAAAAAATGGAACTAGCTCATTTATTTTTTCCAGTGCTAGTTTAATCAGAGTAATTTGTAATCATACACCCTAATATTTTCTACTACCTTTTAATTATGTTTTGAAATACAAAATCTTATCTATAGAATATGGATAAAGTAATATATAACCTGCTATTACATCTTCACCCTTAAAGGTGGCTGAGGCTATAGGGGTTCAAAGCAAATGGGAGATCACTAGGGGAAAGACTAAACATCCTTGTTTACTTTTCCCAAATTTGTAGTCCTAGCACTTGTCATGCAATTTAAGGACTGTTTTGAGCAATGAAATGGGCTAGATATTTAATCTTATGAAATGTATATCATTATAGAATTTGTAACGGTTTTATATCAAATAAGACTATAAATTAGCCCTTCCCCCTAGAAAAATGAACTCCAAGTCACTGGTTCTTCTTATAATGGAGTACCTGCTGGTCACTTCAAAGTATTACAATACTACTCTCTTGTATTACACCAAAATAATAATAAAAAGGCATTTTTGAGCTAAGAGTTTGCAATAACAGGTTTTCCAATACTATATATTGCACTCATTTTTCAAATCCTCATGTTTCCAAGAAAGGTTGTTTCACAAACCAAGTTTCCGCTGAAAAAAATGAAAAATGTTCCAAGTCTTCTCTGGCCAGAAAATGTTCATGAAAACCTTCAGAAGAAAACCAATTTTGTGGGGGACAAATTTCAAGTGGGGTGTAATGGCAAGCTATTTAAAATGCTAACTACAGTGTAACTAGTGTCACAATTCCCAAGTTTTCTTCCAGTCCCTTCATGTTTTCTTTGAAAACACCATACTTTGGTGTCAGGCCAGACCTCAGGCCTTCCATCATTCTCAGATTAGAAGCAGGCAGCAGTTCTGGCATTGCCTCATCAGGTCTGATTCAGTTCAGCACCCACAGTTCTGTTTCCACAGGGCCAATGACAAGAGTTTCTAGTTACCAGCCAGCTCTCAGAAAGTAGTCTTATTTGTTCAGAATGAAAGCTTGTCAACAAAAATATTTATTAAAATAATAAACATTTTATATACTGACCTATCTTACCAAGCGGTCATGCAACTCTACATGGAAATACTGGAGATCCTTCCATCATATCTTGTGTCTCTTGGTCATTCATGTTTGTCAGGGTCTTAAATAGTTACATCTTTCTTTCAGACCAGGATAGTTATTTGCATGTCACTTATCATTGGCCTTTTGAGCCTAGTAAAGTCAATTTTCATGCCGCTTTTGTAGGGGGAAGTGAAATCCCTTTTGCTTTTAATTTTTGAGGAAGCTTCCTTTATTTTCCTCACTTAAGGAATATGATTTTTAAGACAAACCTTTAAAAGATTCCTATAATTCTAATTTCATCAGCATTATATATTCCTTAATATTCCATGCTTGTGTAGAATCTGTCACAATTATAGCCTTTCAAAGGGCTTTGCACACTACAGAATGTTTCAACATAGGGGAGTTGGATCTATACATAGCTAAAATAATTAAATCTACTGATACAGAAACATCTTATTCTGCCACGTGTTGTTCTGCTGTATTTCTTACCACTTTTCTTGCAACACTGAAGCCATGAAACATTTATTAGTGTACTGATGCATTGCTGATGTGTTATTTCCAATAAGCATAAGATACTGTAGTGTATCCACAGTATTATTCTTTGTTCAACTGCAAAGATCAGCAATATTTAGTCCATAATGTGCTGTCAGAAAGGCTCGGTTACCCGTCTTCGATTTTTATATGGCTAAACATAACTACTGTTAAAGTGTATGTGCATGTAAATGTAGATATTTATAGTAGATTCAAATTAATGGTTATCCATGATATTGTCTTATTATAAAAGAACAGAAATTTTGAGAGATGGGTAGAAGAATGAAACAGGGCAGTATCCCATAAATATTTCACCCCACAAAAGAAAGCCCAGAATTATAAAGATCTCTTAATTCAAAAAGCAAAACTAGTGTTCATGATGGACCCAATTTCACTTTTATGAAATGCATGGGGAAGTAGCACAACTTCCCACTACTGGCAAGTTGATCTGTATTTTATTATTTTTCAGATTTAAAACCAAAAGGTAGTATGTACTGAAAAAAAGACCTATGGGGAACACAGATGTATAATGACGCATCTTGTTTCCAAACCATATCAGGAAGAAAAATATGACATGTCCTTATAGCAATTCTTATTTGTAGGGCATCAGGCCAAGAGATAGCATTCTGCCTCTCCAAGCAAAGTCTTCCAGGTTTCTGGCCACTGGTAAGGCTGTCATGGCCCCTGGTGGCAATGAGTTCCCTGCCTGGCTCAGGCTCTAATGTAGCTCTACCTCATTCATTCACCCACCATAACTTGTTCTTACTAGAAATAGTGTAAGGGAGGCTGCCCGTGGGCCACTAAAGAGAACCTGACTCTGTGCAAGTTACTACTGTCCCTCCTCTGGACCCCTTTCACCTCAACTCATCCCTCAAGCCTAATAGACCCTTCTCAGCTTGTTGCAGGGTACCTGGCCATCTATAAGGTTATCGGGGGTGACCACCAGGATCTGGGGGAACGTTTGTTCACCAGAGCGCCCACTGGATGATGAGGTCGAACAGTCATAAACTATTTTGAGACATTTTCAGGCTGGCCATAAGGAAGAATTTCTTTACTGTCCGAGCCCCCAAGGTCTGGAGCAGCCTGCCATCGGGGGTGGTTCAAGCACCTACATTGAACACCTTCAAGAGCAAATTGGATGCTGACCTTGCTGGGATCCTATGACCCCAGCTGACTTCCTGCCCCTTGGGTGGAGATCTGGACTCAATGATCTTCTGAAGTCCCTTCCAGCCCTAATGTCTATGAAATCTATGAAATGTACTGTTATCCACTCTGTAGGGGTCTTGGCCTTATCAGTCTTCTTCCTGTGTGCTCTTGATGGTTCCTTTAGCCAAGGCCAACAGTACAGGACATGGCTTCTAGGCTCCAGCCTCCCTGCTTCTGGGTTCCTGACCCTCTGAGTCCGTGGTGGAGGACCCTCTTGGACCTTTGGTCCCTCTGAGCCCTGACCCTGGGCCAGTTGGGACCAGTCAGCTTCCTCAGCCCTGGTAGTCTCTGTCTAAATCCCCTCTTGGACTACCAGCTCTCTGAGTAGGCCTTGAGCCTTCCCCAGCAGGGCTCAAGGCTAAACCATGAGTGGAACATGAAACCAAAATACCTATGCCTTCTGACAGATGCCCAAATTCTCTCTGGGCTTAACATAAAATAGGGAACTCCTACCTGTACAAGATGGCTTTTCTCTCTTCCCTAAGCAGCTTTCTCCTGTTCCCAGACCTGCAGACAAGGTTCTTTGGGTAAACATGACATCTTTATAAGACCAACCAAGTAGTAGGGAAAAAAGTGATCTTTGCCAGCTTTTGGGCATGCCTGGAGAAGGGTGTTTGTGCCCAAAAGCTTGCAAAGATCACTTTTTCTAGCTATTTAGTTGATCTAATAAAACATTTACCTAAAGAACCTTGTCTGCCTAGTCCTTAGACCAACATGGCTACAACCAACAGATCTGCTGAGTCACTTACGCAATTTCACTCTGACCTCAGGAGCCCTATTGCTCTGTTCCCAGGAGTGCCTCTTTTCCTGGCTCCCAGGGCTAGACTGCCTGACCAGCTGAAGCCTTGGGCTTATATAGCTCCAACTGTCTGCTGGTCAGATGACTCTTCAATTTTCCCCCTCACCACCTGCAAACTGCCTCTGACTGCTTGCCTTCTTAAAGGATCTAAAGATAGGTACAAAAAATATGCTGGTAGGGAAGGAATAACCAAAGAATAAAGTATGTTGTCTAATATTGTAGTCTAGTATTAATGTTTCCTATCAAATTCCCAACTCCCAGCAAGTGTTCTGTGATAATACTGAGAGCATTTGCAGTAACTCAAGTGTTGGGTGGTTTGTTGTCATCTTTCTTGGTTGGCCCTTGACTTCTCTGTACTACAAGTAGCAGCTTCCATAATTACAAACAGAGTTTCAGAGTATAGATTGAGCATCCTCTCATAAGATAATAAGGGACTAGACTCAGCACAAACCCAGACATAATGGGGCTCACTGAAATGTAGTGGGATTCAACCCATGACTAGGCGGTAAGCATCAAGGGCTACAGACTGCACAGATGGGATAGAATGGGGAGGAGAGGTCGGGGGTGTGGTTCTCTACATCAAAGAGCAATACAAGTCCTCAACAAACAGCACCGGGTCAGAGGAGCAACAGACTGAAGTGCTCTGGGTTTGAATACAAGGGGGTAAGGGAGAAAGGGATGTAACGGTGGGTGTCTACTATCAATCTCCCAACCAGGAGGAAGAGCTGGACCAGGAATTCTCAGGTCAGCTTGCAGAGGCAATTAGGTCAAGGGACGTGGTCATCATGGGTGACCTAAACTACCTGGACATGTGCTGGGAGGAGCAGTCAGCCAGGTCTAATGACTCACGTAGTCCTAGCGGAGATACAGGACCTCCACCTAACCCAGGAGGTGGACAGCCCCACCAGGGGTAATGCTTTGCTGGACCTGGTCCGGGTCACAGGTGATGACCTGGTGAGGGGACTGTAGGTTCTCGACCACCTGGGCAATCATCGCTTACTGGAATCCACCATCCAGCGCAGGGTGTCAAAGGCCTGCAGCAATGCAGCAGCCCTTCACTTCAGGAGGGCCAATTTCAGTGAGTTAAGATTAGCTGGGGAGGCACTGAGGTCCTAGAGGGTGGGGGAGTTGGGAGTCCAAAACGAATTGTCATTCCTTAAGGATCCTCCCAGCCCAAAGTGTGACAGTCCCAACATGAGTCAAAGCAGGCAAGAGTGCTCAAAAGTCTCCATGGCTAACCAAAGGCATTCAGAAAGCTAAAAAGATGGCATATACCCAATGGAAGAAAGGGGCCATCACCAGGAGGATTATATCTCCATTGCTTGAGACTGTAGGGGGTCTATTAGGAAGGCTAAGGTGGAGACAGAACTAGGGCTAGCAACCAGGATCAAAGATAACAAGTAGTCTTTTTTTTTTTTTTTTAAATACATAGGGAGTAAAAAGAAGGCACCAGGTAATGTGGGGCCCCTGCAAAACAAGGCAATCTGGTGATTGCACTAGACAGTAAAGCTGACTTCTTTAACAAATTCTTTGCCTCCATTTTTTTGAGCAGGGACTGGGACATTTCCCCCCCTCCCCCAGGATTCTGGATGGACTCGAGAGGTCAGAGAGGACCTATTTAGGGAACTTCTGGTGGGGCTGGACATGTTCAACTCAGCAGGTCCAGATGATCTCCAACCCACGGTGCTGATGAAATTGGCAGAGGTCATTGCAGGACCCCTGGGATGGCTTTACAAGCACTCATGGTGCTCTGGCCAGGTACCAGAGGATTGCAAAAGGGCCAATGTGGTCCCCTTTTTTGAAAAGGGGAGGAAGGAGGACCTGGGAAACTATAGCCCCATTATCTTACCTCAGTCCTGGGGAAGCTCTTTGAGAAAAATTATCCAGAAGAACATCTGTGAGGGACCAGCAGGGGAGATTATGCTCAGGGATAACCAACATGGGTTCATTAGGAGCCAAAAAAATACACAATGCTGAGATCACATAATTCATGCTCAAAACTCCTTACCTCTACTTCTAAGGTAAAATTTATAAAACTTAAATTCAGTTTCCTGGTGAGTGTGTTTTGTAACAGTTTTTAAACATGTATTCATGAAAATGTGATTACATCTCTGTATTCCAGGTTGTCAGAAACAAATGCCTCATCTAACACTGTATTATTTTATTTGAGAAATACTGTGTGTTCATATAGTGCATATATACATCTATAGGCAGAGCTACTAAGGTTTACTCAGGTTGCTTTACTAAGGTTTCATGTGCAAATTTAACTCTCAGTATGAAGCCATTGCTTTGCAGGAATGTAGTTTTTACATAAAATATTGAATTACTTCTGGCCATACATGTTTGTATTCTGTCTACTTACTGTGTGTGGCTATACATGTTGGCAGCCCAAATCAATCTGTCAGACTGAACAGCATCTGAAAGTGAAGATGGTAACACTGTAGTGAAAGCCACTCATCTCCAGACCTGTCATACATACTAGTTTAATCAAGATAATGTGACACCAATAGGGCTTCCAGGTGTAGTCAAAGAATTAACCTTTTGGCTTTCTTAGTTGCTCCTATAACCTTTTCATATGAATGTTCCCAGACTATTGCACTCCAGTTTCAAATCTATAGACTGTAACTGGTGTACTACATTGAACTGTAAGGCAACTAAATCACTAAAACTAACTTGACAAATTGAATGAACCTTCTGTTGTTTAAAATGTGGGTGTACATTTAGCTTTTTATTAACCTCAATTAAGCAGTTTTTCACTTAGAAGACTGAATGCTATCCTGCATGTTAACCAACATATAATAACAGGAAAGAGGCAGTGAAAGTTTGACTGTGGCACAGCAAAAGCCCCGCTCTGCTAGGGTCCCATGACACTTGACTGCAGCTCTGGCATGGTCAGAGCTTCCCTTCTGCTTTAGCCCCAGGCAGCAACTGCAGCATGATATAGGGACAGCCATTCACCACCAAATGTTTAGAGACATGGCTTGTCAGTGTGGATCTAAAGACTCTGCAAGCTGGATCTAGCCCACAGGCTGCAAGTTGTTGGCTCCTGCTTTACACAACAATTAATTCAAAGAACTTGGCCTTTGAAGAATAAAATAATTGAATTTGTGTTGACTTACAGCTTTGCAATGATTTGGAGGCTACATGAATACCAAGACCATTACATTTTTTCCTAGGGTGAAATCCAGTCAGGTGATGTTGTAATGATGCTGAAGGCAAAAACATAAGCCATGTACTGGCATTAAGTTTCTACTGGGATGATCACCACTTTCCCAGTAGAAACTACTAGTGTACGAGCATTCATTCAGTTTCTTTTGGGGGAAAACATGCTCTCTCCTGGAGAAGGATCTTTCAAGTGTCACCCTGGAAGATCTCCCCTGCAAGAAAAGCGGTCACGAGAATGAATACCTATATGCTGTTCCTCTGAGGAATGGGCCCTGTTGCTCTAGCCCCTTCGTAGACTGGTCTACAGATCTGCCAGGGAAAGTTGAGGAGTCTTTCCCTGTTACTCCACTTTCCTCCCAGGAATGGAAGTAGTACAGCAGACACCACTGTCCATGAATTCCTCAGACTGAGATTACCCCAGTCTTGGGCAGGGGAAAGGACTTGAGGAGAGGGAGCAGTTGCAAGTTAAACACCAGTACTGCTACCCCTCTAAGGAAGTGTTTAGCAGTGGAACTCTCAAAACTTTCCACCATTAGAAACGAATGCCTGTTTGTGGCCATATTGATGGTGAGGTGGCATTAACCAGCATATGAAAGGAGACCTTGCAGCCTCTAACATTTTATTCCCAAATTATTATTGTAGGTTACTGTAACAGGGGACCTTCTTGGGCCAGACTTACCTTTGGCCCACGCACCTGTTTCTGAGCTAACTACCCACCATGCCTCAATGATAGTTAATTAATTGATGTTAATTAAGTTGGAGGCTGCCCATTCCTTGTCCCGATGCCAGGGGTCACTATCTGAAGCTCCATACCTCCCCTAGACTGCAGCCCATGCCTCACAGATGGCATCCTCTGTTGTCAACATCACCAGCCCCACTCTAGGCCCTGGAACTGTACTATTTGAACCCCACCTGGATCCCTTCATTCAGATGTCCTATTCCACCTTCATTCTAGGCTGCATAGCTTCCTGAGCGGCTTCCCCCAGGACCTTTGGCTACACTGGCCCTGGCCCCACCTCCAGGCCAGTTGGAATGCCAGGCCCTCAACTGTGGGCATCCTTCACTAGGGTGGTAACTGGCCTGGCATTTCCTGGGGGCTCCCACACCACTTGGAGCCCCACCAGGCCGCCCACCCCCAGCAGAGTACAGTTTTAGGTCATGCCCAGGACCAGGAGCCTCCTGACTATCCCCTGTAACTCCTCCCTTATCTCCAGGGTATTCCATGAAACCTCACAGCCAAATGATGTTCCTGCACCTCCAGCCAGCAGCAAAATTCCCTGCTTATATAGGCAGCCCTGAATCTAAAATGGCTGCCTTAATCAGGTACCTGCTGGCTGCTTGGCTTCAGTCCTTAAAGTGGCAGGTACAAACAGTGCCCTGCCACAGTTACCATGGACAAAATATCAGTGGTGTCACATTTTTGTCAATTATTTAGCTAGGAGACTGATATTCTTAATAATACAGACTTTTTCTTTCCCCCCAAAACAAGGGTTCCAGTTGTAGCTTTTCTCCTTTACTAAAATAAACCAATCCTAAGAGTTGCTGAGCACCTGTAGTTCTGACTAAAATCAGTGAGAAACTGAGAACTGAGTCACCATCACATCCCCCTTAATAGTTAGTTCTATATGGATAATTCTGTTACAGTATATTATCTTTGTCATTATAGTATTCAGGTACCTTTTGTAGTGCTTTAAATGATGTAATTAATCTCTCACACATATTTTATTGTTTCTCTTATCACCTCCCCAAGGAAAGAGTTGTTTATTCAAGGAGGTGGCCTATTCTGTGGTTGTTTGTTCATCTTCTATAAGTATGTTACTATCTATTTATTATTGAAGGGATAGTCCTAGAAGCTTGCCTTGCATTTGGAATGGAAGATTTGTTATAGTCTTTAAGGAGCATAGTAAGGAGGCCTTTTTTGGTGTCAGATTGACTGTGGCAGAGCACCTTTGGCAGGGGCTGCTGTAGACTGGGGGACAGCCCAGCAGGGAAGGAAGCCAAGCAAAGCCTCCCCAGATTTCATTCCAAGGGGGAGGTGTGTGGCAGAGCACCTTTGGGGGTGCTTGCCACTTGAGGGCTCTCACAGGCTCCGAGGGGAGCCTGATTTGGAGAAGCAGCAGGGGAAACCTCCCCCGGTTACCATTTTAAGGGGGGAGATGTGTGGCAAGGCACTGTTGGTTCCTGCCACTTTAAAACCTAGGCCAAGCAGCCAGCAGGTGCCTAATTGTGGTGGCCATTTTAGAGCTCCAGCTGCCCATATTAACAGGGCAGTTCACTGTTGGCAAGGAAGGTAGTAACATTGCCTGCCTGCCTGGCTTTTCCTCCTCCTGGAGGTAAGAGAGGACCTATAGGGGATGGATTGAAGGCTCCTGGACCTGGGCATGAGCTAAAACTGCACCCTGCTGGGAGTGGGTGGCCTGGTGGGGCTCTCAGTGGTGCGGGGGCCCCCAGGAAATGCCAGGCCAGTTACCACCCCAGTAAAAGAGTGTTAAGGGCGCCTTAAACCTAACCCTCACCTTCATGTGGGGTTATGTAACATTGGAGAGAGTGGGAGCCAGGCATGGCTGTAGCCACCTGAGCCCTGTATGGGGTACAAGACCCCAAGGAAAGGTAGTGGGGGCTAGGCATGGATATGGCCACCTAAGCCCACTGGGGAGGGAAGCCCCATAGCCCCAAGTGAGGGGGAGGTGTGGAGCCCCAAATGAAGGGGGTAGAGATGGGGAGGCCCAGTGAAGGGGGAGAAGAAGAGGGCTGAGGTCCCAGCACATTTTTATACACATATTGTTGCCCCTGGAAGGGGCTAGAGTAAGCTTAGACCTGGTTGGTTAATTGACTAGCCACTACCCTGGTGAGGGTCATGGGACATAAAAGATGATACATTTGCCACCCAAGGGATGGACTAGCTAAGCCTATGGCCCAAGGGGCCTGCTCCAAGAGGAAGCAAGGCAAAATAAGTTGTTGATGGATGGAAGAGACCCTGTGAGGGAGGGTGTGAGGCCTGAGTGAAAGGTGGGCAGTATGAATGTGCATGTGACTGAGGCCTGATGGTGTGGACTAAGCTTGCTCTGGCAGCAAGCCAGGAGCACAGTAACATCTAGATGCCATCTGCAAGGCATGGGCTGCAGTGTAGGGGAGGTAAGAAGCCGCAGATAGTGTCCCCTGGCATCGAGGCATTAAATGGGCAGCCTCCCACTTCATTAATTAAGAGCAAGGCATGGTAAGCGAGTCAGGTGGGGAGTGTGCCCAAAGGCAAGTGGGGAATTCATAGTTTCATGACAGTGAAGTAGTGCCTTCTGAAGTCTAGTCTTAATCTACCTTCTGCCAGCTTGTGACCCTTATTTCTAGTCACTTCTGGTTGTGGTCAGGGAAACAGGGACTCCCCCAATGCCTGCTGGTCCCCTCTGACTAGTGGCCTGTTACAAACTAGATCCCCCCTCAGCCTTCTCTTGTGGAGGCTGAACAGGTTCAGGTCCCTTAGCCTCTCCTCGTAGGGCCTGCCCTGCTGCCCCCGATCA
>NW_017728886.1:223201507-223208404 GCF_001723895.1 Crocodylus porosus
GGTGATTTTTACCCCCTCATCCAAGTCACTGATGAAGATGTTGAACAGTGCGGGCCTGAGGATTGAGCCCTGGGGGACCCCACTGCCCACATCACTCTATGTCAATAATGACCCATCCACCACCACTCTCTGGGTGTGGCCCTCCAGCCAATTAGTGACCCATTTGACTGTGTAGGTGTTGACCACACACTCCCCTAGTTTTCAGTGAGAATGGGGTGTGAGACCATGTTGAAGGCCTTCCAAAAGTCCAGGAAGACTACGTCCACTGCTACCCCTGCATCTAAGGATTTTATGACCTGGTCATAGAAGGCCACCAGGTTGGTCTGATAGGACCTGCCTCTAATGAACGTATGTTGGTTGACCCTAAGCATAATCTCCCCTCCTGGCCCCTCATGGACATGCACCAGGATAATTCTCTCAAAAAGCTTACCCAGGATTGAGGTAAGACTAACTGGCCTATAGTTTCCTGAGTCCTCCTTCCTCCCTTTTTTTAAAATGGGAACCACATTGGCCCTTTTTCAGTCCTCTGGCACCATACCACACCACCATGAGTGCTCGTAAAGACGTGCCAGGGGTCCTGCAATGACCTCTGCTAATTCCCTCAGCACTCTGGGGTGGAGATCGTCAGGACCCACTGATTTAAATACATCCAGTCCCTCCAGAAGTTCCCTGATGAGATCCTCAGTGACCCTAAGCCTGTGTGTGCCTCCCCTGGGGCCTGTGGGGGTCCCAGTGGTGGGGGGGGTGACCCAGTCCCTGCTTAGGAAAATGGAGGGAAAGAAATTGTTAAATAGGTTAGCTTTGTCTGGTGCAATGACCAGGTTTCCTTGCATGTCTTGCAGAGACCCCACATTACCCGGTACCTTCTTTTTACCCCCTATGCATTTAAAAAGGACTTCTTGTTGTCCTTGATCCGGGTAGCTAGTCCCAGTTCTATCTCCAACTTGGCCTTCCTGACTGCCCCCCTGCAGCCCCTAGCAACTGGGGTATAGTCCTCCCTGGTGATGACCCCTCCCTTCTATTGGGTGTACACCTCCCTTTTAGCTAGAAATTGTTCCTGTGTACTTTTGGTGAGCCATGGGGGCTTTTGCGCCCTCTTGCTCCCTTTGATCCATGTTGGGATTACCTCCCTTTGGGCTTTGAGGATCGTCTCCTTAAGGAATGACCACTCTTCTTGGACACCCGACTCCCCTCCCCTCTGGGACCTCAGTGCCTCCCTGACTATTCTCCTTAACTCATTGAAATTGGCCTTCCTGAAGTCAAGGGCTGCTGCATTGCTGCAGGCCTTTGCCACCTTGCACTGGATGGCGAATTCCAGCAGGTGATGATTGCTGTTGCTTGACCACCTGAGCACCCATAGCCCCCTCACCAGGTTGTTGCCCGTGGCCAGCACCATGTCCAACAAGGCATCCCCCCGGTGGAACTGTTAGATGGAGGTCCTGTGTCTCAGCTAGGTACCTATGTAAGCAGTCAGACCTGGCTGACTGCTCTTCCTAGCAGATGTCTGGAAAGTTCAAGTCACCCATGATGACTACATCCTTTGACCTAACTACCTCTGTGAGCTGACTTAAGAATTTCCAGTCTAGCTCTTCCCCTTGGTTGGGTGGTCTGTACTAGACCCCCACAGTTGAGTCTCTTTCCCCTCAACTTCCTTGTATTCTAACCCAGAGCACTTCAGTGTGCCCCTCCTCTGACCTTCTGCTACTCATTGAGGATGTGTATTCCTCCTTGACATAGAGCACCACACCCCCACCTTTCCTCCCTGTCCTATCCCTCCTGTGCAGCCTATAGCCCTTGATATTCACTGCCCAGTCATGCATTGGGTCCCACCACATTTCTGTGAGCCCCACTATGTCTGGGTTGGTGTCAGCTAGCAAGAGGATAAGTTCCTCCTACTTGTTCCCCATACTATGAGTGTTTGTGTAGAGGCATTTGAAGCCTCTGGAAGATGTGTGCACTGGCCCCCTACTCCCAGTATTGCCCTGGCCCCTGTTGCTTACCTGGGTATTTGTTCTGCTCATCTTTGATCTAGTCTGGGCTGTTCTTGTGGATGCCGCTTGGTTTAGTGGCCCAAGGCTTCCTCCACCCTCATCTTCCCCTTCCTCCAGTGAGCCTAGGTTAAAGCCTGCCAGAGGAGACCTGCCAACCTAGAAGAGAACACATGTTTACCTTTGGGGAAAAGGTGAAGCCCATCCCACCCGGGCCTATCTCTCGTTCTGATGTGCTGGTCATTGTTTAGGAAGCCGAAACCTGCCTTGACACACCATTCCCGAAGCCGCCAGTTGGAATCTAGCACTGTCGCTAGGTGGGGAGCCCCACTTTGCCACACTGACCCTAAGGAGTCCCTCTCCTGTACAGATGAGTTTTCCTTTTATGATAGTTACATAATGCCCAAGAAGCAAAGTAATGAACTGTCATCTTTATGCTAAATTTTAAGTGATCTAGATATTTTGGGCTGAACCACTGAATATCTTGAAGTTTGCAGTCCAGACATAGCCTTTTTCTAGTTTTACTTAACAGCTAGTCAAATGTTCCCTTGCTACCAATTAAGTTAATCATTAACCTGCCCTCAGTAGACACAAAAAAATCCTGATCAGTGGAATCTTTATAACAACTTCTATGAAGACTCTTTTCATGCTAATATCAGTCTTCTCTTTCCTAGGCTAAATAAACCCAGTTCTTTCACCCTTTCCTCACCTAGCAGATTTTCCAAACCCCCAATTATTCTTGCTCTCTCATGGATCTTCTCCTATAATCAGGCTTTATTCTGTTGAAACAAGATACATTTGGAACAAATATAAGGCACAACACTCATGCTAAATATATCTTCCATGTAAACCTATTAATTTTTTTAACTTTTTGTCTTGTGGGCATCTCTTTTTCCTCTGCTCCTTTTGAATCTTTAAAAGCATATGAGTGCAAAACCTATCATGGTTCTAAGTCGGATAATGTATGATAAAGCCAAACATAATGAGCATAATGAAAACTCTGGCTAACAAAACATACTTTTAGTACCAGTAGAGTATATTGACTACTGGAAAATATGGTCCACTGTGGGAAAGCTTACAGGAAGCTAATTCATAGTAAAAGCTTATTACATAATGCTCAGAACTGCACTTTGTTTTGTGGGAAGTTGGTTTGTGTGTGAGAGAATGCAAAATATCATTCAGTCCTTAAAAAGGATTACCTCTTATGCTTATGTTTACTTGATGTTTGAAATTGTGATTAACATTGCCTAGGACACTGAAGGAGTAACATTGTCTCATACACTTCTTTAATATCTGAAAGGAAACAGATTAACAAGATTGGCACATGATGGGGATGCTAGAAATCTGTCACTTTAATAGCTGTAATATGGTTTTGTGTATTCTGAAGTGCATCTGTGTGCATGCATACATGCATCTTCTGGCATTGCATGCAATAGTGGACAGAGGTGGTGCCAAAATTGTGGTCCACAAGACCATAGCAAGTCCTCAGCTGTCCAAATCACACCAGGCTCATGTCTGTATTGATTAAAAATCTAATGGCGATCTGCAAGAAATTTAGGGTTGACAGTAGTATGCTTATCCAAAAATTTGGGAGTCATTATAGTATAGGGATATGTATAAATAGGCAAAGAGTGTACTGGTGGGAAAAATATCCACTAAATATCATGGTAGTGTTGGTCTAAAATTGATTCAAATCAGAGAAAGTAAGAAAATATGCCTGACAAGTCTGAGCTCTTAAGGCAGAGAATTAGTGATGCAATTAATGCTAATCAGCAGTTAAGAAACTTAATAACTGAACAGCATGATGACTACATGCAATTTTTTATTATGACCATTTATTATTTCAAGTTTCATAAAGGCCCTATTGGGAGTGATGCCCCACTAACATCAGTTGGAGCAGAACTGCACCCTAAACTGACAGCCCAAACAGTCTAATAATGATTCTTTCTTTCTGAACTACTCTTACAGTTTTTTTCCCTCAGTCAAGCTGTTTATTAAGGGTCTACAGAATAAATCATTGCTCAGCTTCTTATTTCCCCCCTTTTTTCTCTAAATATGCAGATAACCTCAGCCCATTAGCATCTGAGCACTGTTAAGTTTTATGGGCTGATCTCCTCTCCACCCCTGCAGAAGAACCTATAGCTTCTCTGAACAATGTAGGCATGTGACACTGATTTATTGCAACACATTGTAGATGCCTAGCACTTAGAGTGGATCCACAGCCCTAAATTAGTTCTAAACTCCCTAAGACCCACAGCTGTAAGCTCCCTGTATCATATGTGGCTAGTGTTTGGTGCTCTAGAATGAGATTTACAACAGCTGGTGCACTGAGCAGTGGGTCAACTAATCTAATGAATAAAAAACATTGAAAAGAGGAGTATATAGGCACTCTCTTGCATGCCTATGTCCCTAACTCTACATTGCAAGTAAGGTACAACCTGAATCCTGCTCCTGGATTTGTACTTTTGAGTCCTTACTTTCCTTTTTTAACAAATGGAATAAGGGGTCTTTAAAAAAAAAAAACAACACCAATGACAACAAAAAAAACTGTGCTGGAGAAGGGTCCCCATTTATCCTCAGCCTCAGTAGATTCAAAGCCATATTTCTCACCAATTTCTCAGCTTCTAATCTGTTGCCCATAAATTGTTCTTAAGTGCTGTAGCTGTTCCACATCACAAACAAATTAAAAATAGAATTCAAAATTAATTGAACCAGCATATGATTTTCTAGTCTAGGATCTAGGAAACACCTCTAATAGGAGGTTTTGAGGACTTAAGTGCCTAAAATCTTCCTTTCTCAATCATCATATTGATGATTTAGGCCTATGTACCTTGTCTAATGTCAGGGAAACTTGTGACTGAGTAGGAACTTGAGCCTAGGCCTCCAAAATCCAAAGATAATGTTCTCACCATGTAATCTGTCTTTCTGTGACCCAAGACAAACAAAATTTCACTTGGATCAGCTTGCTTTATAAGGAAATCCAATGGTTCTATCCTTTTAGGATACTATGGCCTGCTCCCTGCTTCACATAAGTGTGTATGAGAGGCCATTAGCACAGCTGCTTTTTGTCCCCTATGGGAGAATAAAGAAAAACTGTTGTCATGACAGCCCTATGCTCTGGCTCCATGCAAGGAGAAAGATGTTGTTCATTACCTTACAGTATGGGCACATACAGACATTCGGGGTGGTTAGAGTTAAAAATGGCAATCTGATCAAAGGTAAGTTGGGATGGGAGTTAACAGGGAGGCTTGGAGGAAGTAGGAAGGAAAGCAGGGTCCATGGTGGGGTTAGTGGTCTCAGAGGGGCAAGTGGCATCTGTGGCGGGGGTTGGGAGGCTCAGGGGGGCAAATAGTCTGCAAGGAGGTTGGTAGGGTCTGGGTGGTTTGGGTGGAATCAGGAAGGCTAGTCAGATCTGTGGGAGGTTGGGGAGATTGGGGGGGGCAAGCAGGGTCTGTGGGGGGGAGGATTGGTGGGGTCCACTGGGTCTGCTGGGGAGGTTGGCAGAATCATAGGGGATTGGGGAAGTTGGTGGAATTGGAGAATCTCTCCAATCCCACCAACTCCTCCCAGCCCCCTTCCCCCTGGATGCTGCCAAAATGTCCCTGATCTTGCAAACCATTCCCAGGGCCGGTTTTATCAGCATTCACTGGTCCTGAAAGCCTGATAGAATTAAGTCAGGGTGGGGGAAGGACAGGCATATGGAGGGTAGCGGGGGGGGGGGTATTTTTTGTCCCCCCAGTCCTGCCACCCCCAGACAAGTAACACCTCCAGAGAACCAACCATTCTGATCCCACCTGCCCCTTTCCTACCCAGACTTCATTGGCTCCCAGCACTGGTGAATGCCATTAAAATGCCACTGGGAGTGGCCTGTGGAGTGGTTTGGCAAGCTCGGGTGGGGTTGTCCATTTGAGGTTGGGCAAGAGGTTGGGGGGGCTAAAAAATAGCTTGGTGCCAGGGTTGGGGGTAGGAAAAGCACAGGTCCAGGACTGTAACCAGAGGCTGGGCTTTCCTAGCCCCCGGGCTGTGCTGGGAACTGTACAGAAGTTCAGTTAGGTCAGGTTCAGTGAGATCAATCTAAGTAAGACTGTCTCTGTGGTATGGTTAACTTGGATGATGTGAGCTATTTTTAGACCAATTTAACCTTCCAGAACTTCTGTACAGTTCACACATAGATCAACCTAACTAGGGATCTAAGTGTAGAGTCCACATTGGGGTGAACTAAGTTAGATTAGGTACCCATTTTTATGTGATCTAACCTCCCTGAACATCTGTACCTAGCTTGTCTCATGTTTTCCCTCAAAGGTCTGGAAAAACCTTGGTTCTAATTGGAAAAAACCAAGAATTCTTCTGACATCACTGTTTTGTTAGAAGCTTAAAATACTTTTCAGTATTGCCATATTCAAAAGCTTAAAATTCATTATTTAAATCGTTCAAGTTATGAGATTGTTAAAATAATAAACTTTGGGGTATTTTTGTACTTGTCTATGGTGTGCTGAATCCTTAGGATTCATGCTTTCCCTGCAAGTATAAGGGGCAAACAATATTTTGCTTTACACAAGACTCTGAACTTTTACTTAATCACAGAATTCTGAAAGTTAAAGCTTCAAGGAAAAAGTGTTTTAAGACTTGTTATAAAAATGTGAGATTTGGCATTACCATGACTTGGTTTTATAAAGTAGAAGTAGGAGGGGTATGATGGCAGGGTTCTAGTATTGGGAAGTGGATGCTATAAAGAAAAGTAATGTGTGCTCATTTCAGTCACTCAGTTTAAAATACCAGATTTCACAGACATTAGGGCTGGAAGGCACCTCGGAAGATCATTGAGTCCAGCCCACTGCCCAAAGGGCAGGAAGTCAGCTGGGGTCATAGGATCCCAGCAAGATAAGCATCCAATTTGCTCCTGAAGGTG
>NW_017728886.1:223208958-223231747 GCF_001723895.1 Crocodylus porosus
CAAGCAAGACCTACCCGCAACAAACCCGTGCTGGCTATCCCTTAGGATGTTGGTGTCGGCAGTTCATTAAGAATGGCCTCTTTAATAAACTTTTCTAGGATCTTTCCCAGGATAGAAGTCAGGCTGATGGGCCTATAGTTAGCCGGATCCACTTTCCTCCCTTTCCTGAAGATAGGCACCACATTGGCCTTCTTCCAGTCTTCAGGCAGTACACCAGAGCACCAGGAGTTTTCAAAGATCCGTGCCAGGGGCTGGGCTATGACGCTCGCCAGCTCCTTGAGTACCCTGGGGTGTACATTGTCAGGGTTGGCTGACTTGAAGGTATCCAGCCTTTCAAGATGTTCCTTCACAAGGTCAGCATTAATGGAGGGTAGGAGATCTCCCTCACCCGGACCTCCCTGTCCTGTAGCGGGCATGGGCGTCCCATGGGACTGATGAAAGACCGACGCAAAGTACCCATTTAATAAGTTGGCTTTTTCCTGGGCATCAGTTACCCCATGTGGTTCAGCAAGGGTCCAGTGTTGCCCTTGCTTTTCCTCTGGCTCCCCACATTCCTGAAAAAGGACTTTTTATTGTCCTTGATGCTCAAAGCTAGTTGGAGTTCAGCTGCAGGACTGGACCAGATAATTTTCTTCAGATTCTAAATTTTAATAACTTGGCCTATAGGTACTTTTCTTCTTTGTAAAGCAATCTGAAATAAACTGATGAAAAGTGTTGTATAAGAACATCATACCTAAAAACTAATTATACAGATCCTATACATTACTTTACGTATGTTATTTTGATGGAAATAAACAACAGGAAGTGTGTCTCAAAATGTATTATTATGTTGAGCCACTGGCCAAATTCGAGAGGTAATTTTTTAGAGACATACAAGAACCTCCTATTAAACCAGCAGGAAATCTTCAGAGGTCCTCTGGTACACTCTGTTCTTTGGACTGAAAAGAGGTTATATAAGATGTAAAGAAACATTTACTAGACAGGTGTTAATTGTGAGATACTACCAAATGCCCTGTCCTTCTTCTTAGCAAACACACTTTTGCTTTACTTGTGAGAAAAACAACTTTTGTGTTGACTTGGTGGTAATATCTAGAAGGCTTTTAGAAAGAAGGGTCATTTAGACCCCAAGAAGAAAGCTCTGTCTGTTGAGACCATAACATAGGAAAGCTGTCTCTCCTTCCTGAACAACCCAACATTCCCTTGCCTCTGTTGAATGCTGCTTGAAATCACCCTAAATTCTTGCAGAGGTCTTTTCCCCTGTTTGTTACCACTTGCAATGGCTCTCAGTAATCTCAAAGGCTATGGAGAGCTTAATAATTTTCAGGTCATTCTCAGGTTGGAATTTAATTATTACTTTGCAGATCTTTGCCAGTTTCTTTTGATAATTCTTAATGACATACAGACTTGTATGCTTTCTGTGGTGGTTTATGACACCACTTGACCTAATTATTTCTAAAGTCCTACAGCCTAATTTAAAGACTGTAAATGTAGTTCTATATTTAGATATCTATTAGTTTCAAACATTTTTTTTCTTTCCCCTGTGATAAATAAAAATTCTGGTGTAGTAATAGGTTACACTGCTTCATCCAGGTGTGAGACTTCAAAGATCCCCAAATGTGACATATTTTCTGAACCATGAGAAATTGCATCATTGGGGCTGTATTCTGGGAATTCTTCAGGGGATCTAAAGTGTAGTTATCTAAAACACTTTGGTTCTTTTCTGTCTGAATTGTTCCAGGTGCTGACTGAAAAATATCCTTCCCTTCCATTTCTGCTTTCTATTAACTACACTGTATTTCTTCCTGTCTGCTTTTAATATTTTTTAGATACTATTACCATGGAGATTTACTTTAGCCCCTCTAGAGTGAATCTGAACTTGGTATTTTGCACAGTAATGAGTGAATATTCAAATACTGCATTTAAAGCAGAAGAAAAGGTGTGATTGTTAATACAAATTGATCAAACCTAGCATCAAAGTGAAAGATGTTCTTGATTTTGCCAATTTAGTTTAAAAATAAAATACCAGCAGTCTATTGGGATTTATTTGGTTTTGTCAGGTTTCCTCCTAATAGTGGTACTAGGAAATGTTTGCTAACATTTTCCATTTCTTCAATTAATTAATACAAATATTGTGGAAAATCTTGTAACTTAGAAAGCAAGGCATCTTTCTTTACAATATTTTATGTCTATTAAAAAAATCAACAGATTAGGAGTTATGTTGCACTCGTATTTATGCATATCTGTAATAAAGGAAGAAGGGGAACAGAGGAATGCAAAGACCCTTTGCTTGGTCCAGTAAGCTCACAGAAGTAAGATTTCAGATGCAAATGAGTTGTAAATAAGAGCAAAATTTGGCACAGTATAAGTAGGGATGCATTAAAAATAGCAGCAGACTTTGCAGGTATAGTAACCTCTGTCCTGTAGCTTCTTGAGTGTGGGCAGTCTGCTCTACTCAGGCAGAGTCTCAGTAAGGTCAGTAGGGCTCTATGCCTTCACATCTGTCCATGCACAGTCAAGAAATTTGCAGGAGCAGGGCTTGAATGGGAATTAAAAAAACTTTGCCCTGTATAGTTTCACTGGTGCTTTATCCTCATTGCCAGTTTTAACTAAAACAACTGATTTTTTTTAGCAAGAGAGAAATGAGCAATCTGAATTTGTAATTGGAAAGCACCTCTTAACAAACTGTGTATGGCACTAGTGCAGTGGGGGCAGACCTTTTTGGTAAGTATGCCATAAATTAAGCCCCACACCCTCCTTGAGTGCCACTTTGATCCCCTTTTCCTGGCTGCCCTGTTCCTCTGCTTTCTGCTTCCTGTCCTGTGCCTTCTGCCCTTTCTACTGCTCTGCTTTCTGCCCTATCTGCTGCCATGATCCTTGATCCCTCCCCACCCAACCTCATGCCATTCACAGAGGCTCCTTGTGGCAGTTGTGGCAAAAGTGCCATGGATTAGCCACTCCTGAACTAGTGCATGCCATGCACTATCACACACACTGTTCCATTCTCATTCAATTTCTCTTGTTTAGTATTCTTCTCTCCGTCCTTTTTTCTCCGTTCCATTTTAATCCTATTTTTCTTTTGTTTGGTTAGGGTCCCCCCCATCCTCCTCTTTCTGTTAATTCACAATCAAGCTGACCCCATTTTGAATTATTTGGCCATTTAGTTAAGGTTATGCTGACAATGTTACAGATTAAAGAAAAGCAATGTTCTTACACGGTCATTCATCTTCAACATTTTACTTTCAAAAACCATGTCTACAAATAACGAGACTCTTCCATGCCTTCTAAGTTCTAGACTGAAGTTTGATTTCTGAATTGCAGTGGAAACCTAACAAGGGTCACTGGAAGAGGTACAATGTTTCTAAAGTCAGTCACCACTATTATTTTTATTCTTTATTGACTTTACATAGCAGCTCTACTGAATCTAAAACAATATTTAGAGACACCGCAGCTTCTACACTGAGGCAAGAATTGTCCGTGAATGGAAAATGTAGCTGATTGACACAGTATAGTATATATCAGGCCTCTCTCTCCTGGTGCGTTTGTTAGGGTTGCACTGCTGAAAGTGAAGCCAGCCTGAACTGAAAACAAGAACAAGGGTCACATCTCACTGCACCTGTCAGATAGGCACAGCGCGCTTGGAGGAGGCCCCACCCATTCCAAGGAGACACTCCCATTCTGCGTGGTCATCTCAGTTCATCTGAAGTACGGCTCTTGGGCAGACTGCTCAAGAGAGGACTCACTGCTGAATAAACAAGAGCGCTCACTTCTGTCTTGGGAATTTCAGAGTTCTTTCGTTGATCTGTCTGTCTCTCCATTTTGTTCTCCTCCGCTTTGGGCTTTAATTTTGCAGTGCTCTGAGGATTACAACCATTTGCAGCATGTTTTTTTTCCAGAAACACCCTATAAACTTTCGTATTCACAATTTTCTCTTACAGCACAACATGAAGTATAATGTTTACTTCTAATAATGTTTGGTACTCTAAAGAAAATACACTGTGAGCAGTTAATATGCCCTTTGAAGGCAAGATCTCTGCAAGATCTTTTACTGCCACCGCGTGGCAGAAACCTGAAGTACAGCTGATCATATTTCATTTTACTTTGAGCAAGGTTTAGAACCCCACGCTGTTGATGGTGTCACCAGCACTGTCAGCAAGGATGCTGTCCACCTGCATGCGCTGGCACTTTTGCATGTGTAACAGACTGCCGATGTGGGCGCACCAGATTGGCTTGAGATACTTAACCCTGGGCGAGAAACAGTGCTGGTGAGCTGTGAGCAACCCCAAGGGTGGAGCAGGGGAGCCCTGCCCTGTGGAGAAGGGGAAGCCAATCGAAAGAAGGGGTTTTCAATCCCTTCATTCGCATGGAAGGGGGTTGGCCAGGGTTGGGGGCCCGCCACCGTGAGCCCTGCTTGGCCTGTTGGCAGTCCCTCCCTGGCTTGCAAGAGGGGGTAAAAGCAGCAGCCGAACTGGCATGGGAGCTGCTGACAGTGACTCCGGGGAATGACGCAGCAGGCCTAGGAAGAGCTGGGGTGAGCTGACCCAGCAGAAGGAGCAGAGACCCTGCTGAAAAGCCTCCAGCCCTGCAATAAAGAGGGAGCAGCAGCCAGGGCTTGGAGCAGACAGCTGGTGCCCCAAGGCCCCATCACAGTGTGCTGGATATGCTGGGTGTCCCAGAGGCCAGGGGTGGTAGTTGGCCCCCCACTCCACTGCAGAGAAGAGGCAGCGGCCAGGAGCGCAGGCAGCATCCTTATCCGGAGCAGGGAGCTCAGCCGGTGAGTTGAGGAAACCCCCTTGCCTTCCCTGGGTAAGCAGGACAGCAGCGGGCAAGACATTGGGATTCTGGGGAGCAGCAGAGCACCAGGACGAGGGTCCCTGGGAGCTCAGGGTACAGGCTGGCACTCGGAGCAGGATTGGCGAGGTGTGTGGGGTGCCCCCCAGTCCTCTGGAGCAGGGGTTTAGAGCAACAACCTCTGGGAGCTGCCTGTGCTGCTGACCCTCTGCTACTGACTGCCCCAGAGGGGACTCGGTCCTGTCTCTTACTCTGTAGCTGATTGTCATCAGATGGAGTCCCTGAGCTTTGTGTTTGGGTCATGCTGATTGCTGCAGGAGCCTACTCTGTTGCTTGCCTTTTTGATTGCCACAGAGGGTCACCCTTCAGCCTCTTTGCAGGGTTGGGGCTGATACAGTTTGATTGCTGCAGACCAGAAGAGCTTACCCTGTTGCAGTCTGTCTCTTATTGGGAAGCCTGTTGGAGCTGCAGGGAGCAAGTACCTTGCTTCCTTGTGGTAGCACCTCAGCAGTGGCTGAAAGGTGCCAGTTACCCTACCTGTGGTTCGTGAGTCAAGGGTTGACTAATGCATTCTGGTTTGTGTTGTGATTCTGGTTTTGCCATTTCAAGTTCACTTTCCTATTCTTGTTTTGTAAATAAAGTGTAAATAGTTAAATCAGTTAAGTGTTAGACCTTCTTGGGACCACGGGCTGCTCTGTGGGGAACAGGGGCCAGCTGGGAAGTAAATTGGTGCTGGCCGGAAGCCCTGCACCACTCTCAGCACACCATCCCAGATATTGGGCAGGGGTGGCAACTATTGGGCTGTCCCCCAGGTTACACATGCTATACCAGGAAATGCAGCAGTGAAGCCACTCCAAGTGTGCCTCACAGAGCCCTTATCAAGCATGATTAA
Organism: Crocodylus porosus; assembly: GCF_001723895.1. Taxonomy (NCBI): domain Eukaryota; kingdom Metazoa; phylum Chordata; order Crocodylia; family Crocodylidae; genus Crocodylus; species Crocodylus porosus. Next base: position 223,214,639 of record NW_017728886.1, read on the forward strand.
GGGAGAGGTTTCAAGATCAGCAGCTGGGATATACTCAAAGCATACTCACCACCACATTTCTGGAGTTGGTATAGGAGAGTGTGAACAGGAGTGCTGAAGGAATTGGCCAGTGTCATAGCTGAGCTGCTGGCATGGCTGTTTGAGCGCTCCTGATGCTCCCGCCAGATCCCTGAGGACTGGAAAAGGGCCAATGTGGTGCCCATTTTTAAGAAGGGGAGAAGGGATGAACCGAGTAACTTTAGGCCAGTCAGTCTTTCCTCTATCCCTGGGAAAATAAATGGAAAAAATCATCAGAGAGTGTATTTGTGAAGGCCCAGCAGGGAAAATGATGCTGAAAGGAAATCAGCACGGGTTCGTCACAGGTAGATCCTGCCTGACAAACCTTATAGCCTTTTATGACCAGGTCACACACTGCCTTGACACAGGAGTTGAAGCTGATGGATTTTAGGAAGGCCTTCGATACAGTTTCACATCCTATTCTCATAGGGAAGCTAGCAGGCTGTGGAGTGGACTCCTACACAGTCAGATGGGTGGCCAACTGGCTTAGGGACCGCACCCAGAGAGTGGTGGTGGACGGGTCATTCTTGGCCTGGAAGGAGGTGGGTAGTGGTGTCCCACAGGGTTTGGTCCTTGGACCGGTGTTATTAAATATCTTCATCAGTGATTTGGATGAGGATGTGGAGAGCACCCTCTCCAAGTTCACAGAAGATACCAAGTTATGGGGCAAAGTTAACACACCGGAGGGCAGGGAGCAGATACAGGCCAACCTGGACAGGTTGGCTCAATGGGCGGAATGAAATGGGATGCAATATCAACAAAGATTAACATAAGGTACTCCACCTAAGAAGGAGGAATCCCAGTACACCTATAATTTGGGGGATGACGACCTCAGCGGCTCAGCAGCTGAGGGGGATCTTGGAATCATAGTTGACTCCAAGATGAATGTGAACCAACAGCATAACCTGGAAGGTTGTTTTTGGTTTTTGGTTTTTTTGTGGGTTTTTTTTCCAGAACTTGGAATGATCTTGATGTACATCTGTTATTGCAGTAGAAATATCTGATAGGCTAAGTATGTCTAGCAGTGGACTATTAATACCCCAAACAGATTATGTTATCCCTCATCTAAAGTTACTTTTTCACTTCAAAGGGACCTGTAAACAACTCGGTAAGCTAAATACTTTACTGTAAGCCAGTATTTTATTACAACCAGGGTTCTTAGCATCTCGCAGCACATCAAGGTATATTTTCTTTCCCCACATGAGCAATGGTTAGACCAGCTTTCCTGTATGTGCTGAGGGCTAGAATCAAAATCCAAAAAGTGAGCTGAAGGGGAGGGGGAGGAGATTTACACCATAGTCAAGGGATCAGAAACAAGGCTGGGCAGGCACTTGGGAAAACTAGTAGGAAAGGTCCAAGGGAGATGGATTTTCATGGGCTTTGGTAAATCCAGCTCAAATGTGTCTGAGTTGTCTGTCTGATCTCAAGAAAGTCCTAGGTACTTCTTATATTGCTTACCAGAGGGTTGGTGCGGAGAAGGTTAGGCGTGGAAAGCCAAGTATATAATAGCTAATCAGGCCACAGGCACATGAAGATGAATCATTATGTCAGTGGAAGAATGAGTTGTCAGAGTCTCCATTCATCTTCATTGGTCCATCTCAGCAGCCCAGACCTCAGCTGCAGGTCCATTCCCTATACAGCTCCTCCCTTGGTGCAAAATGGATTTAGCTCCTGCTTGGTGCTCCCTTCTAGCTAGCCTTTCATTGTCTAGTCATATATTTGTTCTATTACTAAAGAATCATGGAAAAATACCATTGCATAGGGCCTTGGGAGCTCATTTACTCCAGCTCCCTGCTCGAGAGCAGAATCATCCCAGTTTAAACTCTCCCACAGAAGAGACTAAAAGAATTGGAAGTCCTTGCACAGTCTTGGAACTAGGATGCAATTGAAATAACAAAGACTTGGTGGGATAGCTCATGTGACTGGAGCCCTGTCATGGTTGGGTATAAAATAGGGTTGTGCATAATTTTGACAAATGCTTCATTTCAAGCTCGAAACAGTGAAATTGAAGAAAGCAAAAGGCTTTGAAATGAAATGAGGGCACTCAATGTTTTGAACATTTTGAAATGTTTTGAGTTTTGAAGCAGCCCAGTGGCAGGAGGCAGGGGAGAGCCAGGGCTGCACTTCCACAGAGCTCAGCTCAGCGGTTGCAGGTGGACTCGCAGAGCTGCTAGAAGTGCAGCCCTGGCTTTCGCCCACCTCCTGCCACTGGTTTGTGCTCCAAGCAGCTCCTCCAACCCCACAGAGCTGAACCATGTGGCAGGGGGCGGGGGAGAGCCACTGGCCAGTGCTGCACTCTGAGTGGCTCTCCTGCCACCTCCTGCCACCAGGCTGAGCCCCACGGGGCTAGCAGAGCCACTCAGAGTGCACCCCAGTGGTGGGAGGTGGGGAGAGCCAGGGCTGAGCTCTGTGGGCAGGCTGAGCCATTTGGAAAACAGGCCAGTGGCAGGAGGCAGGGAGAGCCAGGGTCACGCTCCAAGTGGCTCCGCCAGCCCCATGGAGCTCAGCGCGGTGGTGGGAGGTTGGGGAGAGCCTGGCCTGTGCTCTGCCTCCCACTGCCAGGATCAGCTCCATGGGGCTGGTAGAGCCCCTTGGAGTGTAGCCCAGAGGCAGGAGGTGGGAGAAAGCCAGGGCTGTGCTCCAAGTGGCTTTGCCAGCCCCACACAGCTCAACCTGTCCTCCCAGTGCTGCTAGACTCCTCCCGGGGGTGCAGGCCCCCAGATCTGCACACAGGATGACGGGAGGCTGCTGCTGCCTGGAGCCAGCACCAGTACCAGCACTGAGCGGCTCTGCCACTGGCTCTGCCACTGCTGAGCTAAGCTCCATGGGCAGGTGGAGCCACTTGGAGTGCAGCCCAGCTGTGGGAGGCAGGGAGAGCCAGGGCTGTGCTCTGAGCAGCTTCGCAGCTCCATGCAGTACAACCTGCCTTCTCAGCACTGCCAGACTCCTCCCGGGAGTGTGGGCACCCAGATCTGCATGTGGGGTGACAGGAGGATACTGCTGCTGTTGCCTGGGGCCAGCGGCAGAACTAGTCTGAGGGGGAAGGAAGTCCAAGAGACCTGGTTGTATTTTAAAGGAACCTTACTGGGTGTAGGATTGAACAATCCCGATGCACAGGAAGACTAGCAAGAATGACAGATGACAAGCTTGGCTTAGCAAGGAATTCTTCAGTGAGCTAAAACACAAAAGGGAAGCTTAGAAGCAATGGAAACGTGAACAAATGACTGAGGAGTATAAGAGTATTGTTCAGGCATGCAGGGATGAAATCATGAAGGCCAAAATGCAATTGGACTTGCAGCTAGCAAGGAATGTGGAGAGTAAGAAGGGTTTTTGTAAGTATGTCAGCAACAAGAGGAAGATCCAGGTGTGGAGCTGGAGGGAGGGAGCTGGAGCAGATGACTTCTGAAGAGAGGCTGAGGGAACTGGGCTTATTTAGTCTGGAGAAGAGAAGGCTGCAAGGGGATTTAATAACAGCCTTCAACTACCTGAAGGCTGGGTTCTAAAGACAATGGAGCTAGACCAGGGATGAGCAAAATATGACCTGCTGGCCTCATGTGGCCAGCCAGGCCATTTTATCCAGCCAGTGGGACCCCTCTAAAATTTAGACAATTATTACCTGCTGGTGGCTGCCTCTCTGAAAGCTGATGAGGCACCAGCAGCACAAGGTGCCAGTGGCACAAGCTGCCAATTGCTGCAGCAAGCAGCTTGGGCTCTGATTGCGATGCAACCAACCCAATCCCAACCTGACCCGCTCTGCCTCACCCCCCAGAAGTTTCTAGAGGCTGGAAATTTCTGGCTAGCAGTGGCTTCTACCTTGGTGACTCTATGGGTGTTCCCTAGCCCTCCCTCATCCCTGAGCTGAAATTCAGGTAAGAATGGGCAGGAGCAGGGGACCACCAGAGATTGCTCTACTCCATGGGGCTCTGGCTCTGTGCCTCGATGTGCTGTTCCTGGCATCACACTGAGGCATGGAGCTGATCCAGACTAATGGCGCAGGACTTGCTGTGGCTCCTGACTCTTTAGCATGCCACTGGGCCAGGCTGGGCACTGTGTAGGTCCTGTCCTTGCAGCTGGGAACCGCATGCTGCCAGGAGGGGATAAGCCAGGCCAGGTTCGCTCTGTGCCGCACTGCATGGGTCCCAGCGATGTAGCAGGTAACTGTGTGCTGCTGGGCTGGGATGGGCCAGGCTGACTCAATGCCACACATGGACCTGGCCTTCCAGCCGGGAACTGCACAGCACAGCCTGGAGCCAACCCAACTTGGCCCATCCCCTCCCAGCAGCACATGGTTCCCAACTTCAAAGCCAGGACCCACACTGTGCAGCAAAGAGCCAGCCTAGCCCATCCCCTCCATGGCACGTGGGTCCCAGAATGTGCTGCTGCCGGGAAGGGATGGGATAGGCCAGGTTGGCTCCATGCTGTGCCATGCTGGTCCCAGCCTTGTAGTCAGGAAATGCTTGCTGCCAGGAGGGGATGGGGAAAGACCCACACCCACACATGCACCCACCCTTCTCCACGCACACATACCCATACCCCCTACCCATCATACCCACATGCCACACACACCCGACACACCCCCACATGTACTCCCTTATCCCCTACACATAATATACAAGAGTAAAGCTGTATTTGAGCTATTATGCAATTGCCTCTACATATACTATACATAAATCAAGACAAAACTTTTGTTTTAAATAAAATTAAAATATGTTATGGTTCATGTTTGGTGGGTTTTTTTGCATTTTTTTTAAGTATATAATTTGTTTTGGGGGTTTTTTTCTTGTTTCAAAATGAAAGACCCCTCCCAAAAGGAGTACTTCCAGGGCAAAGGGAGGGATGGATTCAACAGTCAGCATGGATTCATCAAGGGCAAGTGGTGACTAACCAAAACCTACCTCATTGCCTTCTGTGATGAGATAATTAGCTCTGTAGATACAGGGAGAGCAGTGTATGTGATAAACTTTGACTTTAGCAAGGTTTTTGACAGTCTCAGTAGTGGCAGATAAGGAGGGCAGTAAACCACTGCAACAGGTTACCCAGAATGGTGGTAGACACTCCATCCCTGGAGGTTTTTAAGACCCAATTAAACAAAGCATTGGCTGGAATAAAATAGGTGTGATCCTGCTTTGAACAGGAGGTTGGACTAGATGATCTCCTGAGGTCCCTTCCAAACCTACTTTTCTATGATTCTATGCTACTTTCCCACGATGCTTGTAGTCTCTGAACTTTCATTTTTACAAACTGGTCAACAACACATGGCAATAAAATAATTGATGCTATTTTACAAAATGCTTTTATACACAGTGGTAGATAAATGTATTACTTTTGATTTGTAAAATTATTACTGGGATTTTTGTTTGTTTTCACTTCTGGAGGAAACAGCACATCTTCCAAATGCAGTTTTTTGATAGGTTATTAAATAGGTCTCATCTGCAACAAGTGTTGACTAGAGACCACTTACTTGTTTTTAATGCTCTTGCAAAAAAGAAGCTTGTTGCTAGGGTAGAAATTAAACTAGATATATTGTACAAAGACAAACTCACATGCTCCTAAATGGGTATTATATACACATTACAACAGATTTTTGCCTTTCATTGCTAATGGAATGATTATTTACATTTCACCTTTTGACAGCATTGCAGCATGTCTGTAGTAAAGTAGGTGCGCCTTGGGTCTGCTTGTCACTGCTTTACAAGAACAGTGTTAGCTTCATAGTGATGAATTTATTGAATTGTGTTGATGCCACTACCTCACATATGATAGAACATGTCTAGCTTTCATTTGAAAGGAGCTGAATCTTTTCTTCCTAGTGCATCTTTCCCTTCATTTACAAAATAGCAGCCTCTGTATTAAGATTACTAGTTAAATTGAGAAAGAGCTCAACCACAATAGAGGGCCAGTTGCAGACTATTTCCTAAGTCCTAGCTGGCCAGGCCTGGTGGCAGGAGCCTACTATAACTAAGGCCAGCAGTACTAGCTGCCGAGTGCCAGCAAAATCCCTCTCTTGACATGCTCCCATCCCAACCTACCATACTCCTTCCTCATCATGCAAGGCTGGAGGATGCAGCAATGTAGTGATGCAAAGTGAATTTGTTCAGCCAGAGAACTCTTCCTGATTGCAGCTTTTCCTTCACTCTGTATAACACCCATGATACCTTTGTGCACATTCATTACAAGATGCTCATATCCAAGCAGCCAAATTAAAAAGCTTAGGCCAAGATTTTTATAATAAGTCTCCTGACTCTATCCTCTAATATCTACAGAAGGCAGTGGGGTTTCAAAGTGGCTGAGCACACAGCAGCTCCCAAAAAAGTAAGTAAAAATTGTTATTTCAGGACCCCGCCATTGGCATGGCATGGTTAACAATTCCTTAGATTTCCTTAAGCAGATTTTTATCCTTGATTGGACAATGAGAAAATAGCAAGGGTGAGTAGGCAGTAAAACAATGGCAAGTGAAAGAAGAAACTATTAAAGTGTGATTTTTAAAAAACCCACCAAATTGAGTATTTTCTCTATGGAAATAAAAGAATTAAAAATATTTTCCTTATGTTGCATTCTTTCATCCATGATCTGAGATGAGCATCAATGACATGCCCTTAGTATCTGGTGTAGTTGGTAAGATTTTCAACATAGCTCCAAGCCAGCCACACTTTTAATGTTACATGCATGGACTAAGGGACAGTGAGGGGAATTATGTTATTTGGGCTTTGTTATTTTCCTCCCAGAAACAGCTCCAGTCTTGGGGCTAGTTGAGGTCTGGTCATGCTACACAAAGGAGTAGCATGACCAGAATGTACAGTTTCTCTGTCCATGACCACATTCATCCATACACAGGGCCATTGAAACAGGTAATAATGAACCTCTATATCATCTCACCTTGAAAAATTGTCCTCCAGATGGGTTAAGAAGAAATTACATATGTTTTGCAAAACCATGAAAAACATCATTGAGGAAGAACCAAATCTAGTCCACAAAGACCACAGTCCATTGATCTGCTATCTGCAGATGCTCCTTGCCAGTTCTACTTGAGTGTGTTAACCTCTGATTGTCCTTAATTGTCCATTGCTTTCAAATGTTCACTGTTCTTAATTACACCATTTTTAGTTTTCCTTAGATGGCCAGGGTCCAGTGTTTTCTGCGGGGTGGGAGGGGAACAAGCCTTGTAATAATTGTAAGGACACTCTGGAAAACAACAAACCTTTGAAAATTTGCCATTTTTCCTGCATAAATGAATACACACACCGTCATTTTCTGATATTCTACATATTCCCCTTAATAAATACAGGAAGAATATTGTCCTAAGGATAAACAACAAATAGTAATGCTATATACTCACTGTAACAGAAAATTATGGACTATGAACAAATAAATACACTTGACTATCTTTCAGCCATTTGAACTCTTAATTGTTTCTCCATCCCTGGTAATAATGCTCTATATAACATATCCCTTTGTACTACAAATACTATGTTGGTGTTGCTATTTTTATATATATGTTATATCTATTTTTCTTTTAAGTTAATTGAAGCTACACATCCAGTGCACTGTATAACTACCATTTATGTGGTGCCTTCAGTCTTTTTATATCACTTTTGGCTTGTAGTGTAACATTTTCAACTGACCACAAGATGGCAAGATTTCTTCATGTTGATGTTAAGTGAAACATTGTAGAAAAAAAAGAAAAGAAAAAAGGGTGGACAGCTTTAGAGAAAAAGAGGGAATTGTAGGAAGAGGAAGTTATTTAGAAAATGGGATTCTGAAATGCCTCTCTTCAATCTAGGTTTCCAACCTCACTTAAAAGTTAGGAAATGAAAACCAATTAATAGTATTAAACACTAGCAATTGTTAGAGATCAAATGTATTTTACTAATAAGAAATTGTTATGAAGTCACCTAGACATATGAACCTTTTAATGCACATCAAATATTGATCATACATGCGAATGCAACCAATTGCTAAGATACTAAGACAATAACAAATGTTCTGGAGCATAAGTACTTTGATGTCCTCCGCTACTCTGATGCCTTCCTTCTCATATACAGTATCCCACATGTCCCCAACAATTTTTTTCAACCTAGTGACTGTATACAAGTGAATGATGGTAAGCTGTATGAAGAATTTACTTTGGAAAGATATTTAAATGCATTAGCTATTCTTGTGTAGTTTAGATTCAAAGAAAGCTTGAAAATTAAGACCTCATATATGCAAGAGACGCAGTTGCATTATTTTTCCATTTTCTACTTTTCACAGTGCTTTTATTATGAATCCCCCTTAACATATAATGAATATATTATTCCACTAATCTTTCAACTTCTATTGCAGGTTTGTCAGCATGTTCACAAATATATCCAAAAAACAGCTTATCTTTACTGCCACTAGGGGTCATAAACAGTTTTATTTGTTTTATTTGCTGGATGCCTTTATTCTCATAAATCTTGTTTTATTCCCACGCTGCAAATATGGAATATTTCTTCCTACAGATTTTAGATTTGTACTAGTCCAGGGAAGTGTAGGCTGAATTCACAAATTCATATGTGCACAAATCTAAAATCTGTAGGAAAAGATATTCAGTATTTTGAAGGAAAAAGGAAGAAATTGTTTTTTACCCATCTTATTGCAGGTCTCATTACTAATTTTATACAGGATTAATATTAAACTAAAACCTGTAAGTACAATAGCAATAAAATACAAGGAGTGGGATGTGATGGGAATACAGCAGGAAATATGAAAATGGCAAACATATTTAGGAGCATGGGTTGTGCTCTCCTTCCTGCTTTCTGGAAACCTCAGATATTTCCATTCCTTTTAGAGAGAGCTAAGCGTGTCTGCCTCATTTCTGTTGCACAGCTTGAAGCACTCTTTTGCATGGTGCCTTTTGACAATGGTGTGTAAAATAAACTATATAAAAAAAATCTAAAATGAAATTTTCAGAGGATATAAAAGAAGTGCCCAAGTCCTTCTGAAGTTATGAAAGTTGTGTATGTAAACTCCATTAGGGTATTTGAATGGTTTCAGCCTTAGTAGATGAAATGTGTTCAATATCTGCAACACTTTAAAAACAACAAAAAATGCTTAATATCAATTCTAACTCCCAAATACAGTTGTATTTAAATGGTAGACAATGAATATCCAAAGCCCTCTGAGGTCAGTGCTAAGACTCCCACTTTCTTTACCTGCTTTGGAACTTACCATCACAGATGCTCAGAAGATACAGATTCATTTTCTGACTGCACCATAAGACTTCCTAAGTGATCTTGATTAAGTCATAATGCTCTCTATCTCGGTTCCTTTATCTTACAGTTTATGATATTTCTCTACCTCACTGCTGCTGTGAGGGTAATTCCATCAAATTTGGGGAGGTATTTGGCTATTGTAACTTAGGGTGAAATCTTGCTCCAGTGGAAGTCAGTGGGCTCCAAGAGACAGTAATTAGGGCTGTGTGAAATGGCACCATTCTGTTTTGACTTGCATTTCCATGTTTTGATGGAACAGCATTCCATTTTGAATTTCATTTTGATTCAAAACTGCTGTTCCATTTCATTTCATTGAAACAGTTTCACTGTTTCAACACTGTTTTGGTGTTTCGCCAAGAGGCTTTAATGGGAAAGCTCAAAACAGCCTATAACTTTGTCATTTCTGGCCTGATTTGGATGAAACTTGTGGCAATGGTAGCTCCTTCAGAGGGCATGAAGCCTGCTATGTTTCAGGGAGATAGGAACAGGGGTTTCAAGGAAACTGCATCTCAAAATCTTGAAAGCAAAACTCATGTCACGTGTATGTGTTAACCCACAGCAGGGTCCAAACTGCAGGCTTTCTAGCCCCTGCAGAGGCCACAAAGCCTGCCACGTTTCAAGGAGATAGACACAGAGGTTTGGGGGAAACTGCACCTCAAGCTGCTGACAAGCAAAACTAGTGACTTGGGTGACACTGTATGTGTTAAGGCGCAGCAGGGTGAAAACTGCAGGCATGCTCGCCCCTGCTGAGGCCATGAAGCCTGCCAGCTGTCAAGGAGATAGGTGCAGGGGGAGTCTGGGGTCTGAGGCCCTGCACCTCTAGCTGCTGACAGGCAAAACTCATCACATGGGTGGGTGACACTGTGTGTGTGTGTGTTAAGGTGCACCCTTATTCAACTGACACCAAGGCAGAAAGCAGGTCAGTTCAAACAATGCTGCCTTTTATACAGTTTTTCCATCCCTCCCACAGAGCACTGGGGTTGGAAGGGACATCAGGGAAGGATGACAATCACTGGCCAGCTACGCGGTCAATAATGAAAGCACTCCTTCCCCCCTCTTTCTCCTCCCTCTGCTTACTTTAGTTTCTGTTTCCCTACAGGCAAGCCCAGCTTGAGCTTCAAAACTCAAAACATTTAAAACATTTCAAAAAGTTTTGACTTGCCTCATTTTGTTTCGAGGCTGTTTCAAAGCTCTCTGTTTCATTTCAATTTTGCTATTTCGAGCTCAAAATGAGTTGAACCAGTGTTGAAATGAAACTGCAGGTAGAATTTCACACAGCCCTAACAGTTATCAACTGTGTGTAAATTCTAGGACAAAAAACACCTGTCCATAAAGTCCACAAAAAATCTGCAGGAGTTTGCAAAAATCTAAGCAACAGTGATGGAGAGACAGAGCACAGCAGCACCACCTGGTGTCAGCATGGGAATACAGCACCCCGCAGAGAGCTCTTCTCAGGCCTCTGTGGCTCATCTGTATCCCCATCTCCCTTCCCTAGCCATGTGCTACTGCTGAATCTCTTTGGCCATTCCTTACAGGGCTGAGGGGTGTGGGTGATGTGGCTGAGAAGGAGCCGTAGGCCAGGGGGGTAGAGTCAGTGGTAAGCATCTATGCCAGTACAGGGGGAGTGGGATCAGTGGGTGGGAGGGGTGGACTGGGAGAGCTGCAGCACAATGTAGGATGTTGTCAGGGGCATCAGGGTGTGTGGGTGACTAGAGGACCCCAGGGTAGGGCAACAAGGTGTAAAGGTTCACCGTCCAGCTCAGGGTGTCAAGGGCCAGCAGCAAGGCAGTAGCCCTAGGCTTCAAGAAGGCTAACTTCAACGAGTTGAGGAGATTAGTGGGGGAAGCACTGGGGTTCTTGAGGGCAAGGGAACTCAGTGCCCAAGATGAGTAGTCGTTCCTTAAGGAGACGATACTCAAGGCACAAGGGGTGACCATTCCAACAAAAAGCAAGGGGGGCAAGAGTGCCCAAAAGCCCCCCTGGCTCACCAAGGCTGTACAGAAATGCCTGATTGCCAAAAAGACAGCGTACACCCGGTGAAAAGGAGGTGCTATCTCCAAAGAGGAGTATACCTCCTCTGCTCGGGCCTGTAGAGGGGCTGTTAGGAAAGCTAAGGTGGACATAGAGCTAGGACTTGCATCCAAAATCAAAGAAAATAAAAAGTCCTTTTTCAAATATATAGGGAGGATGAAGAAAGCACCAGGTAATGTGGGGTTCCTGCAAGATCCTCTGGGCAATCTGGCGGTTGCACCAGAGGAGAAAGCAGACCTCTTTAACCAATTCTTCACCTCTGTTTTCTTGGGCAGGGACTGGGACTTCCCCACTGTGATGCAAGACGGACTCGAGGGGAACACCTCCAGACCTCAGGTTGGGGAGGACCGGGTTAGAGAGCTTCTGGAGGGGCTGGACGTGTTCAAATCAGCGGGTCCAGATGCTCTCCACCCCAGGGTGTTGAGGGAGCTAGCAGGGGTTATTGCAGGCCCTTGGCATGGCTTTACAAGCACTCGTGGTGCTTGGGCCAGGTGCCAGATGATTGGAAGATAGCCAATGTGGTCCCCATCTTTAAAAAAGGGAGGAGGGAGGACCCAGGCAACTATAGGCCCATCAGTCTTACCTCAATCCTAGGGAAATTCTTTGAAAAGATCATCATGGAATACATCTGCGATGGGCAGGCCTCAGAGATGATGCTCAAGGGCAACCAGCATGGTTTCATTAGGGGCAGGTTATGTCAGACCAACCTGATTGCCTTTTATGATCAGGTCACAAAAGTCTTGGATGCAGGTGTTGCCATGGATGTAGTCTTTCTGGACTTCAGCAAGGCCTTTGATACTGTCTCCCATCCCATCCTCATTAAAAAATTGGGCGACTATGGCATTGATGCCTACACAGTTAGGTGGATTGTAGATTGGCTGAAGGGTCACACTCAGAGGGTGGTGGTGGATGGGTCATATTCGACCTGGGGCAAAGTGGGCAGCAGAATCCCCCAGGGCTCAGTTCTTGGGCCCACGCTGTTCAATCTCTTTATCAGCGATTTAGACGATGGGGTGAAAACCATCCTGTTTAAATTCACTGATGATAACAAAATTTGGGGTGAGGTGAGCACGCTAGTAGGGAGGTAAAGACTGCAGCAAGACCTGGATAGGTTACAGGGGTGGGCTAACAAAAAGAGGATGCGTTTCAATACTGACAAGTGCAGGGTGCTACAATTGGTCAGTAATAACCAGCAGCACACTTATAAGATGGGAAATGCCCTACTTGACAGCACAGAGGCAGAAAGGGACTTTGGAGTCATTATTGACTCCAAGATGAATATGAGCCGACAATGCGAGGACATGGTTGGCAGGGCTAACCGCACCTTGTCATGAATCCACAGGTGCATCTCTAGCAGGGCCAAGGAGATGATGCTCCCCCTCTATGGAACACTGGTCAGGCCACAGCTGAACTACTGTGTCCAGTTCTGTGTGCCCCACTTCAGGAGGGATATGGACAACATTGAGAGGGTCCAGAGGAGGGCCACCCGAATGATCCGGGGTCAACAGGGCAGACCCTACAATGAGAGACTGGGACCTGAACCTGTTCAGCCTTCACAAGCGAAAGCTGAGGGGGGACCTGGTGACAGTCTATAAACTCACTAGGGGGGCCAGAAGGGTTTGGGAGAGACCTTGTTTCCCCTAGCGCCCTCTGGTATAACAAGGAACAACGGTCATAAGTTGTTGGAGAGTAGGTTTAGATTAGGCATCCATATGAACTACTTCACAGTTAGGGCGGCTAAGATCTGGAACCAACTTCCAAGGGAAGTGGTGCTGGCGCCTACCTTGGGGGTCTTTAATAGAAGGCTTGATGCCTACCTAGCTGGGATCATTTGAGCTCAGTTTTTCTCCCGCCCAGGCAGGGGGCCAGACTTGAAGAGCTACAAGGTCCCTTCCGACCCTATTTTTATGATTCTATGAAAACCATTGCTGCAGTCAAGCAGGGTTGCCAACCCAAGAAACTTTTTTAATGATAATCTGAAAACTTTTTACTGACAACCAAAGGGTTGGGGGGGGGGGTTTTACTATATTCTGTATTAAACCCCAAATTTGAACCATGTCCTTATCACTGCCATCCAAGGCCTGGCAGAAGGGTTGTGTTTATATTACATAAAACAAATGTCCATAAAAAAGCTTCTTTGCCAGTAAAAAGGCCCTGATTTACCTTTCATACCAGAATACAGTCTGAGTTAAAGAACCACAATACTCTGGCAATAGCAATAGTGCAACAGGGATATTTCTAAATATATCACTGTAGCCTCCCGTGCCTCTCCCCCAAGTGTCTCACATTTGAGTTCCTCATGAACCTCGCCATGGTTTCTTGGGCTACACAGCCAGGCCATTGGGAGTTACCTTGGATACATTCCCCAGGTGTCTCTCCTGTCACATATTTGAGGATAAGTCAGTTTCTATTGGGAGGACGATGTCTGGTCCCGCCTCCCTGGTACTTTCCCTCGGCCATCCTCGCAGCTGTTTCTTCTCGGCGCTCCACCTCCCCTACACCCCGCCTAATGCCAACTGTGATGTTGTTTGTCAGGGCCAGTAAGTGCCCCCCCGCTTTTTTGGCTCAGTTTCTCAGTAGCTGAGGTCGTCAGCTAGTGATGGTACTCGTACCGAGCGTTTCCCATGGCCACCCTTTTGCTCTCAGTCTAGGCAGAGCCGGACTCCCCCCGGCCTCCAGCCCCTCTTAATACATCGTTTGCTCCCCGAGTTCAGTACCTGCCACCTGTTGCGTGGGTCAGGGTTCCATCCTCGTTGTCTTCACCAGTGTCCCAGTTGCCGTGGCTGCTGCCCTCAATCCACGCTAGCTCCATTAGCGACTCCTCAGGCCCTCCTGGCCCAGCGTTCCCTTGGTGCTCCCCTTCCAAGACAGCTACCAAGTCTTCCCCACAGGATCGTTCACCTGCCCTGACCCCTCTAGGCCAGCTGGGGACACTGCTTCCGGTCCCCCCGGCTTTCTTTCAGCTGGACCTTTTCTCTGGGCTCCAGGTGCCCTCCCAGCCAATCAACCATGGTATGCTTTTATAAAGCACACCCAGGCAAACGTGGGAGCTGTGCCTGGCTCCTCCCAGGTCTGCTGAGGGTTTTTTCTTTGATCTTCCTCTGTGGTGGTTCCAGCCACCATGGTTTCACTTTTGCTGCGCTCAGCTGCTGGCGCAGAATCCTGCTGCCTCTCCCCAGATTCTGGTAAGTAATGACATAATTGATTTGTAGTATACTCCTATCTACTGTTAGACCCCAACTCCATGCAGCGCCCAACAGCTAGGGAGACAACGATCCAATTACTCATGGGTCCTGTTACTCATTAGCCAGAGCAAGCAGGGAGCAAACACCAACGCACATTGCTCACAACAGCTTCATTCAGAATGGAGACAGCTTTGGACTAGCTCCCAAAAAACCAACAAACTGGGGAGCTGCCCTGAACAGTAATCTTTTCCACATTTTATACTCTTTGGTTTATGCTCATTACCATTTATTCTGCCTTCACTCCTCCTTTGTTCCACCCATTTCTCCCCCCATCTAAAGCTCTGCCTCTGTTTACTGTTTGTTTCATTAGCATGGAATTGTTTATGCATCTCCTTCACTTACATGCCTCTCTGCAAAGAGTGCATGCATAAGGCCATGAACTCGGCTTCTCCCGGTCACTTGCTGGTTCTTTCTGGTTTCGTCCTGACTTCAGCAGCCTCTCCAAGGTCTTGCTTCTGCTTCATCTCCTGACAATAGCTGGTGGGCTACATCTTGTTCTTACACAACAAATCATGCATCTTGCACACTATCCTTTTGTTAGGAAACTGCTTGCTTAAGCATTTGTAAAGTTAGTTACTTTTAATATATCATCCTGCCTTGTGACTAGCAGCTTTTGCTGAGGCACAGATTAAAGCCTTGTTTCAGCTGCGAATCCAGTGCTCCCCAAAAATACCATCACCCTAACATCTACTACAGATGTAGATAAAATATACCAGGGCCCTCTTTTTTTCACCGCATAGATCAGGAACAACTTTCCTGTCCAACAAGCTTGAAAACATCATAAAATACAGACACAGCTTTAAATATGAGAGTGACAAAGATTTTATATCAATAATGCAGCTTCTTGCTTGTTTCATTGTGAAATGTAGTGTATTTCCTAATAGTACTCCATATTTATATTCAGAATCAAATAGCTTCACAAAAGCTATGCTAGGTAGGCGAAATGCAGTCATTTCAGCCCATACATTTTAAGGATCTGGGACTAAATTATTTATGTATTTTCCCTTTCAATAGTTGCAACGTTTAAGCATCTTGGGAGCTTAAGTCTCATTTTCAGAATGGTTTTATGTATTTGAGCAAGTTTTGCTGAGAATCACTGGGACTTTGATTGCTAAGTGCCCTATTCACTTCTGAAAATGAGACTGGGATTTGGACATACCTTATACATCCTATCCTTACTTTTACTTGAATACTTTTTTGGCATTTGAGCATCTGACTTGCATCTATTTCCAAGGGCGTTTGGGCATGTAAATAGTTTTTAAAATATCTGGCCCCTCTCTTTTAAAGTTAATACTAATAAAGCCATGCTGTTTTTACAATATATAATATTGCCATGTATTTTAAAGCACTGTAAACTCATTCTTGGATTATTGCCCTCTCTTACTCATTTTTATCAGAGGGTGTTTTATTATTGCTTAAGCTATTTTATGTAGATGAACTATGTGTGGTTTTTATTATAAATTTAGACAGACAAAATCAACTAATAATATAAACAAGATGGGTCTTTTGACATTGGAAGATAACTTGTGCTATTCATCAGTGACATGATCAAAAATGGCAGGAGTGAGAAATAACATCATATTTTTTTCTGCCGAACCATGCTGCTGACATTAACTTCTATACTACTAAATGGCAGGGAATCTGTAGGGGGAAGAGTGTACTAGGAGGAGCTCTCTTAGGGCCTTATTCTCCCTTAACAATTTTTAATGTGACTTGCTTGTATCCTCTGGTGAAAGAACAGAGAGGGAATATTGTCACAATTATACTAGTGTCTGCCTTCTTGTCTGACCAAGAAGTCTGTCTGAATCCTGAGGCAATGGGATCTGATTTGCTACCAGTGGTTCATGTGCAATATTCACTGAAATTGATTCTGCTTTCCTTGATGTACAGGAATTTGAAAATGTCATATAATGTTAACCTTGAGCCTTATTGTAAAAAGTCTATAGTATTTAAGTGTATTATTTTCCATTTGTCATTGCCCTTCCTGCATGTCTTCTCTGGGTATTACCATTCATTTCTCAGTAAGGTATACTCATCACAGTTTCAGTGATGTTTTAGGACTTTGGTAAAGTCCCTCTACAGCAGTATATATCTTTAAATTGAAAGAGAGGTCTAATGTTAACTGTAGCCTTGGAAATTACTTGGCAAACACTAAACCAGTTCCACTTAGAGTTTTAAGATTACAGGAATACTGCACTCCTGGGAGTTTACTTCTAGTCATCGCATGCTCCCCGCCTCCCCCGCCCCCCTGCTGATAAATCTCCATTAGTTTGACAGTTATATAGTGATTCGTTATAGAAGAGCTGTCTGATTTCTAAGCCCTTGGGGGGCAAATGCCAATCTGGCAGCTCCAGGTATGCTGTGTGGACCCCACACACCACAGTACTGGGCACCCCTTGCTGCTGCTTGATCTTCAGAAGACACTGGTGCTCTCTACCCCAAAAGGATTTATACTTTAAAAAAAAAACAAAAAAACCCCCACACTCAGGTAGGCTCTGGAGCGGTGAGAGATGCGCGGGTGAAGCCCACTGCGCCCCCACTCC
>NW_017728886.1:223231758-223303943 GCF_001723895.1 Crocodylus porosus
GCTGACTTCCTGCCCTTTGGGCAGGGGGCTGGACTCGATGATCTCCCGAGGTCCCTTCCAGCCCTAATGTCTATGAAATCTATGAAATCTATGGTGAAAATTTATCAGAAATGTCCATTGGTAGAACTCAATCTCAGTTCATGGCCTGTGTCACTGTCCCTGCCCAACAGTAAGTACTCAGGAAAACTGGAATTGCCCTGCTAATAGAGTAAGACTGTGCGAAACAGCATCATTACATTTTGACTTCTTCCTTTTCAACATTTCAGTGAGACAGTGTTTCAGTTTGAGTTTTGTTTTCTTTTGAAATGGCTGTTCCATTTCATTTTGTTGAAATTGTTTCACTGTTTCAACGCTGTTTCAACATTTCGCCCATAGGCTATAATGGGGAAGCATGAAACTGCCTATAACTTTGTCATTTTTTGGTTGATTTGGATAAAACTTGCAGGGATGATATCCCCTTCTGTGGCCATGATACTTCCCAAGTTTTAAGGAGATAGATGCAAGGTTTCTGGGAAACTGCACCTCAAAGTCCTGAAAGAAAAACTTGTGTCACGTGTGTGTGTTAAAGTGCAGCAGGGTGGAAAATGTAGGGATGGTAGCCTGTACTGAGGCCACAAAGTCTACCAAATTTCAAGGAGATAGATATATGGATTTCTAGGAAACTGCACCTCAAACTGTTGGCAAGAAAAACTCATGTCATGTACACGTTAAGGCACAGCAGAATGAAAATTGCAGGCCTGGTAGCCCCTGATGAGGCCATGAAGCCTGCCAGCTTTCAAGGAGATAGATACAGGGATTTCTGGGAAACTGCACCTCAAGCTGCTGACAAGCAAAACTTGTGACATGTGACATTGTGTGTGTGTGTGTGTGTGTGTGTGTTAAGGTGTGCCATCACTGGGACTCTACATGACACAGTAGTGTGCCCCAATGAGGCCTCCTACTCCCCTATAGCCTCATCTCAGCCCACCACTTTAAATGCCAACAGGTAATAAACTAACTTAGTGAGCAGTACAGTAGCACCAGCAGCATCTCACGTAGACTGTCACAGAGGGTTTCTTTCCTCTCTGAAGGAGCTTCTTCTCCAACAGCTGCCAGAGAAGTCTCCCTGCCAGACCCAGCCCTGGGGCTTAGATGTGCCCAGGAACCTGCGTCCTTCCAGTCAGATGCTAGGGGTGTTGATCTAAGGACATAGCACTGGCAGACAAGGTCCCTTCCTTTGGGACATTCTAATCCGGTATGTTTTAGCACACCAACTGAATGGTTAGTTACAGAAATGTATCTTAGCAAGCTTTCAGGTTGAAAAACCCTTTGTCAGGCTGAGGAAGCACCTGCAGTTTGTGTGTATGGAAGGAATAGTAAAGAAGCTAGAGGCTAGCATGCAAAGCAGGCAAGAAAGCCAGTCAGTGAAAATGAAAATGGAAGCATCAGGGAGTGAAGGACAGGCTGTTGGGGTGAGCAGGGGGTGGGAGAGGGAAGGGAAATGTAGCAGTGCAGGTAAAAGTGAAGAGGTACCTAGGGAGTCAGATGTATATCATATGATGTATTTAGATGTATGCAGATGCAGCTTGTAGTATGTCATAGATCCAATGTCTGTACTGAGTCCATGAGTTTCTGTGCCTAGGAGGTTGATGAAGTGAAGTTCATAGGCCCAGCTCTGAAAAGTGGCTTGTAAATTCAATCAAGCACTGAACCTTGCTAACCTAAACTCATCACAAGCACTGATGCCAACTTCCTACAGCTCAAAGCACAAAACCTGCCAACAATCTCCAGCATCCCCACAAACTGCACACCAGAATCTATCAAAGACAAAAATACCCAACTACCTGTGGGGGCACATTTCTCACAAAAAAATACACTGTCTCCAGTCTCTCTGGCCTGATCCTGAAAAGGAATTTACAACCCACTTTTCACAGCCGGGCCTATGAACTTCACTTCATGAGCCTCCTAGATACAGAAACTCATGGTCTCAATATAGACAATGGAATCTGATACAGTACAGCCTACTGAACATCTGCCTCCACAGGTACCTCTCCACTTTTGCCTGTGCTGCTACATCCCCTCCCCCCTACAGCCTGTCCCTCACCATTTTCACTGACTGGATTTCTTGCCTGCATTGCATAACAGCCTCTGACTTCTTTACTATTCCTTCCATCCAGGAAGAGCACACAGACCAACTACAGGTGCTTCCTTAGCCTGACAAAGGGTTTTTCAACCTGAAAGCTGGCATCCCAGGCAGCTAAGCTAAGCTCACATGGAGCCTCACAACTCCACTGCAGCCAGCAAGCCTCAGGCCTGTCAAAGATGTGATGGGTCTGGGCTTTCCTCAGCCAGGATTTTGTGCATGCATGTGGTAGCTGGAGGTTATGGTGCCTCCTACCTGCCTTTCTCCCAGGTGATCCTCAGTCCTGGCATTTCCTGGGGCTACCATGCCACCAGCAGACCCACCAGGCCTGCCTGACCCTGACAGAGTGCAGTTTTAGTGGTCATGCCCAAGACCTGGGGCCTCCTCCTTCCCCATGGCCCCAGTCCATATCTCCAAGTTCATCCTGGCACAGAAGCTCAGCAGGGGCATGTTCTTCCCCTGTTGGCTGGTGATACAATGAATGCCCCCTCCAGCTCTGAGAGCAGGGCATTAAATGGCTTTTAAAAGATATAAAAAGGAAATAGGTGCAGACAGAGTGAAGCAGGCAGCATTCACTCCATCTGCACCTGGAGCTTGGGGTACCCCAGCAGTGCGAGGTTCACCTTGAGGAACACCAGCTGCTCCACCAAACCAGGATCCAAGCAGATATGATGGATGTCACTACATCCCCAGCAATGCTGAACACCCTGTCACTCAGAACACTGGTCAGTGGGCGGGACAGGTGTTTGTGGGCAACTGTGGCCAGACCTGGCCACATCTGGCTGCAGCTTACCCAGTAGGCCAAGGGGTCACACAGCAGTGGCTCCACATCCTTGGTGAGATAGGCAGCTACTAAGACCTGAGTGCTACCTGCCTGAAGTTGGGGTCTGGTGCCTGTGGACCCCACCATGGAAGCCATGCCCTTGGCCAACATTAGCAGTGCCTGTGGTAAAGGAAGAGCCTGGCTGGTGGATGGTATGCTAGCATGGGACAGTGGATCCCCCTCTCCCACCTCTGCCATTCCGCCTCCCTAACTCTCTTCACCAGCACCTCCATCCACTGATTCAGGCTTTGGCTGCTGCATACGCTGCCCTTCTCCCTCGGGTCACACATAGAGGCCAGCGCAGGGACTGTACTGGACCACAAGGGATCAAGCCATTTCCTGATGGCCTTCTGTTGCTCCACGAGCCTCTCAAGCATCAGGTATGTAGAGTTCCACTGAGTTTACATCCTGCATGATTTTGTGATGAAGGACGTTCAACTCTGCTTGTTTGTCCTGCAGCATCTTGCCCCCCTTGATGCTCTGATGGAAGTAGCCTGTCACCTTCCTGCATGCTGGATGGGCTTGCTGGTGGTGCTGTCACCATTATTAGCAGCCCTGTACCCCTCCAAGACAACCCTGACAATGAGGTGGAACTAGTGTGCTGCACAGTGGATGCCAATAAAGTTGGCATCACAGACCACCTTGACCGTATTGGCCCCATTGTTGGTGACCAAGAACCTACGAGTGAGCTCACACTGCCCAAAGAGACACCCCTGCACCTAGTGGTTCATGGCCCCCATGATCTTCATTGCTGTGTGGGACTCATCCATCCCCTCAGCTTGAAGGAGAGCCCACTTATGGCCTGAATGGTTGCACCAATTCCCTGTGAGGGAGAGGTAGGTGTGATCTCCACCCCAGCTGCTCCAGATGTCTAAGGTGAAGTGTAAGGCCACCTGTGGACCTACCTTGCATAGCTCCTCCCTCAAGTACTCCCTTCATGCCTCATACAGGGAGGGCACCACCATCCTGTTGAAGGTGGTGCATGTGGGCACTTGGTAGGATGGGGCCATGACCGTCATGAGCTGCCTGAATCCTGGCTGCTCAACTTAGGAGAAGGGCTGGCCATTGACAGCAAGCATCTCCCCAGTGTTCTAAGTGATCTCGCTTGCCCTTGCAACGCTGCCCCCTTGCTGTCCACCTTTCCCACACTGTTCCAGGGTGGCCTGCCTCTGCTTTGGGGGGACGGGGGCTTTGGAGCAAGAGGGGAACTTCCCTTTGGGCATGCTCCTGTTGGTGCCAGGCTGAGAAGGAGCAAAGGAAAGGGGTTGATGCCTGCAGAGATGCATCAGCATCTCTGTAGTGCTCATGTGTTGTGTTTCCTTGCCCCAGCTGGTTTTGGCTCAACAATGCAAACAGATAGCATACATGGGGTCATCTGTCAGCTCAAATTATCCCATACCACACTACCCACTCACTTCTGGGGAGCAGGTGCATATGTGGTTGCTGCACATTCCCCCTCCTCAGCAGGCAGAGGCACAGCAACAGGAGGAGCAGACTCAGATGAGCCACTTGCTTCTACAACCTCTACCTCATGCTCCTTAAAATACCTTCTGGGGAAGGAGACCTGGCTCTAGGGGAAGCTTGGGTGCAGAGCACAAACTCAGCTGATTCCTCCTCCTTCCCCAGAATATCCCCTGCTAGGGCACTCAGATCCAGCTCCAGCTCGTTCTCTGGCACTGGGAGGCTCAGCATGGGAAGTGAAACGGGGGTGGAACAGGCTGTCATGCTGGTGTTGCTGCTTGTTGTCACAGTTGGTAGTGGGTGGAGTTATGTCTGGTGCTCTTGGAGGGGATGCAGTTTCAGGCACAAGCAACAGCACTGGCAATGCTCCCCTCTCTTTGCTGTTTATGGAAGCCTCATCTCAGCTAGATGTAGGAAAGAGGCTGCGTCTTAAGCTTGGAGCGGGGTGGGATTTACACCTCTCCCTCTACCCCCTCTTCCGCCCCTCTCTGAAGGCTTCCCAGATGCCTTTCCACCACGCTTCATGGTGTGTTTCATAGTGTCTTGCTTTTATACAAATATATAAATGCATCCACATTCCTATATAAATTCTGTAATGTATGTAGTATATGCCACAAGGTATAAATGTATCTGCATAAGTTCTTCCCCTGTCTTTCCCTTCCCTCTCCTTACTTTCTGTTTCCCTGAAGGCAAGCCCAGCTTGTGCTTTGAAACTCGAAACGATTTGAAAGTTTCAAAATGCTTTGACTACCCTTGTTTTGTTTTGAGGCGGTTTCAAAGCCCTCCATTTCATTTCTATTTCGCTGTTTTGAGCTCAAAATGCGTCGAAACATCATCAAAATGAAACAGCAGGCAAAATTTCAGACAGCCCTATAATAGAGTAACAGAACTAAGAACACATAATTGTTCCTTATCTTTGCTGCTAAACTGAGTCCCAGGAACACTGTTGTTAGAAATCCAGTTAACTGGTAATACTGACAGGCAATTTTAAGTAATGCTTCTGTGCTAAATACATGTGTAGTTGTGCCTTGTTTTATAACTTAATTCCAGTGTGGCTTGCATAGGAACATTTCAGCTTTGTATTTAATATGAGCTCTCTATCTATATGTTGTCATACACTGAACCCCATTAAAATTTATTACATGAAATAAGTGATCTATAAATAGATAAAGAAGCTTTTTGCTAAGGCATGACAAAATGCAATAAAGGATATAATTCAAGTGAAAGGTTTTGATGATATTGACACCTACAGGAACAACTCTCAAGAGGACTAACTTGTCTTCAGAAATTCAAGAAACTTATTTTTAATATGTATTTGCATTTGATGCTGATGCAGTAATATCGCAGCAGGTGGCACTAGAGAGACAGTTATCATGAGATGGGAAGTTTCAGCTAAAATCATTTTTTTAGTTAGAGGCTAGGTTAATAGAAAGAGATTTTCTTTCAGCCAAACTAAAATAGGTGGTATTTCCAAAACGTTTTTAATGATGGATGTGAATTTACTGTTGATGGTATCCAGGCATCCCCCACTGTGACATTAGATCAGTACCATGGCTGTAAAGCTGATTCAAAGCTATAGGGATTTTTGTGTAGGTTTTGCTCTGGGTCAAATGCAGTGTATCAATGCCCAGTAAATAAGGCTTCATCCATGTGACAGAGGTATGGTATTGAGTTGTTATCCTGTCTCATGTCAGATGACTGGGTTACAAAATAAAGACCCTTCTCTGATCAGCTCTTATTTGTGTTAGATTCTCCTTATATGAAGTCAAAATTAATTCAAATCAGTGCAATAAAAATAAAATAAATGATGCCACTCAAATTCGTCACTTCGGAAAGGAGCCTGGCATCATGTGCAAATGTGATTACAAGCTTTCATATTTTTCTGAATGTAAGAGGTATTAAAGAATGCAAAGGGTTCCTCACTACTCTGAGTAGCTAGTCAAGCAATACTGAAAACCTACAATGCATTTCAATGAAAGCATAACAGAAAGACATTTTAAAAAATCCAGAATATTTTGATGCATTAGGTTTGTCACCTTTTCTTAAAATAAAATATCATAAAATTAAATAAAATAGTGGGGGAAGGGGCAAGGGATCTATTTACTGTGAAATAGAACCATATTTTATGTACTGGAATAGCTAATATTTGACCTCATTATAATACCCGATGATCAGTTCAAAACAAGTTTACTGCGAGAAAAAGCCTTAATAGTAGATACCTTCAGGGTTGTTGAGAACTGTTTCATAGGTGAAAGACTTAGTAAGGAATGAATGATATAAAATACCCATTAAAGTATAATTACAGAATTACTAGGTGCCAGATTTGCTTATAGTGGGCGCATCCGCACATGAATTACAGTGCTTTTTCCTAACGCTCATTAAATATAATATCTCCAATATGAGGCTGCCTTAATGCACAGTAACGAATAAGCACAGTTTTTAAATGACGTTTAATGCACAGTAGCCTATTTTACTGCACATTCATGTAATTTTGTGTTTTTTATGTGACTCTAATGCACAGTAAAATAGGCTACTGAGCACTGAAGTGCATGTGTAGACACACCCAGTGACTATGAGTGTCACAGAATGGCCCACAGTTGTCCAACCCAAAGGGTAAGTCATTGCGCATTCAGTAAAAGCAACAATTTTACAAAAGTGCCACTAGCAACACAAATTGCAAAGACACAAAACCAAACTGCATTTATGTTCATTCAGCTGAAGGAAAAATACTTGAAAATATGAAAGCAGTTTGTTTAGACTTCTTAATAAAACCACAGAGCAAGAACCTACAACTAATTTACTGGTAGCTTTTCACCACAGAAGCAATGAACAAAATGTGAATTGAATCTCTCCACTGGAGACAAGTGAAACTTAATAAATGCTAACATATATAGAAACCGTTAGAATCAGAAATAACCTTGTTTCAGAGAGTCAGCACAAACGAATGCATGCAGCTAATCCACAATGTCCTGTCTGTGTAATGGATATCAATGACAGTTTGAAATAATGGGACAGGAAGTCCCCTGTATACTAGGACTGAAAAACATTCTGAAAATGCAAAGTGTATAACTATAACTTCTGTATTAGTGGGGTGCTGAATCTAATACAAAAGATATATTTAAACATATCTTCTAATAGAAATATGCTGAAGCTATCAAGATGAAAAAGATGCTGATGCACCATCAACATACCACATACTTCATAAAACCTCAGTACTATTACGAAATAAAGAAAAAAAGCCAATATTGACAGTACAGTCAAACTTAGATATATGGATAAAGTGAACTGAAGTTAATAAAATGGCACACACAACAGTATCCTAAATTTGTATAAATCCTGGGACACTGGAGGAACAAAGAATTGGTGGTTTTATCTCAGGTGAACGTTCATAAATTAGCTTAATTTGAGGTAGGTAACACAATTTAAAGATAATCCTCACCCAAAGTGGTGTAACTTTAAGATGCCTAGAAGGCACTTAGCACTTGTTTATGAGCTTTAATGTTTGATCCTTCAAGTTTTTAGTGCTTTTAACATGGTCAGAGCTTGTATCCTGAAAGCTCAAGCTGGCATAGATTCTTGATCTGCTCCTATCTTGGCCCCTGGGCCTTGCTTGCATCCAGTTTTGCTATCTGTGCCTCAGCTTTTGCTAATCTGTTGGTTCCTGTCCTTACCTTCTGAGTTCTCAGCTTTTATTTTGGTTCTAGATCTTGGTCTGAATTGTTAATCCCATGCTCTAGTTCCTTAAAATATGTACTGATTTTTAAAAAAAGTCCTCCCTGTTAAAACTATTTGTATAAATGCCTAAACCTTTTTAATCTCATCTGTTCAAAAGTGCTTTCCAACTGAATGAGTTAGCCTCTTGAACCCATCTTTGGCATTTCAAAGCATAGGATTTAAGATGCTAATCATCCAGGTATGGAACTTAAGATGGTTTGTTCCACCATTCCATGTACATTATGTTTATTATGTTCAGGAGGGCCACTCGTAGGATTGAGGGCCTCCGAAGCCAGCCCTATGAGGAAAGGCTGAGGAACCTGAATCTCTTCAGTCTCAGCAAGAGGAGGCTGAGGGGGGATCTTGTGGCTGCCTACAACTTTATCAGAGGCCACCAGCAGGGACTCGGGGAAAGTCTGTTCACGGGGGCCCCCCTTGAGGTCACCAGGAACAATGGCCACAAGCTGAGAGAGGATAGGTTTAGGTTAGATATTAGGAAGAACTACTTCACTGTAAGGGTGGCCAGAGCCTGGAATAGACTTCCCAGAGAGGTGGTGCTCTCACCTTCCCTGGAGATCTTCAAGAGGAGACTGGATAGGCACCTGGCTGGGGTCTTATGACCCCTCCCACCCCCCGTGCTCCTTCCTGCCCATGGCAGGGGGTCGGACTAGATCTGTCTAGGTCCCTTCCGACTCATTGATTCTGTGATTCTATGATTCATTGTCTCTATGCATAAAAACAATAGAGACAAACTACGTAGAATTGCTTCTGTTCTGAAACTCATGGAAGTCTAAATTATACTCAGATCAAAAGTAAGGGCCTTGTTACATGTTATGCTGTGCATTACCCAAATGTTGATTAGTTTAGTGTTAGCTCCCATTTAGAGCAGTCACACGTTCAGGCCAGCGGGGGTCTGGTGCACTGAAAGGTAAGTACTCCCCCCCACCCCCATTCTGGGCTTCTCCCCTACCCCCTTGTGACTCCTCCCTCAGCTCCCTTCCCACCTGCTTACTTGTGGCTGCCCATGTTGTCTGTCCCAAGGGAGCAGGCAGGGAAGGGTTAACCTACCTGCCTAGCCCGTACTGCTGCTAGAGCAGGGGATGCTGCTATTCTCTGGGTTGAGCCTGGGTTTAACCCTTACCTGCCAATTCCCCCAGGACAGACAGTGCAGTCAGTCACAAGTAGGCAGGGGAGGGGCCCACAGTGGGGAAGTGATCAGGGATCTGGGGTGCTAGGGAGGGCAGTAGGCCTGATCCAAGTCAGCAGGGGAGGGAACAGGGATGTGTAAACAGGGCTATTTACACTAAGGTGTAGCCTAAAGTAACATTATCTGGGCTACACAGATCAGGGAAGGATCCTGTGCTGGAGTGGCATAACCTGTAGCTGCCTGTAGCAGGCTTACCTTTTTGGAGCTTGGGTTGAGTCCTAGGATCAAGGGTCTGCTGTTTGATTGGTGTAGCCCGCACAAGGGAAACAATTCCCCAGCCTTTCCCAAAAGGAGGGGGCAAGGAGCAGCTGGACCTGAATCGGAACTGCATCAGATAGGTCTGGAGAACTTTGGGGTTGGAGCCCCTGAAGAGTATAAAAGGGGAGCGTGCTCAGCAGGCTGGGGAGAGACAACGAGGGACTGTGAGGAAAGAGGTCATCCTTGGGACCATGCTTGAGCTTCAGCATGTGCAAATCTGTGCATGGTGATCAGGCTCTAGGAGCCACTCAATGTGACTTGAACCTGCAAACCCAGCAAGCAGCTGGGCAGTCAGTGTGCAGACTGACACAGAGAGAGTTGACCCTGGGAGCAGCTTGCAGCTGCTCAGGCCTCACCCGGTGCTCAGGTCAGCTCATGGAGAACCGCCTTGGAAGCAGCTCACAGCTGCTCACATTAGCCCTAGACCTAATCCGAGTGACCAGAGGCCCACAGCGCAGCTCCATTTTTAATTAAAAGAACCCAGGTGCCCAGAGCAGGGCCTGGGAAAGGGAAGAATCCCCTGTGTGAGACTGGGGAGTCAGAGCCTGCAGGAGCTTGGCTCTCATGAGAGAGAGGGTGCCCAGTGCAGAGCACCAAGCTGTTGAGGAGAGTCAAAGGCACCACAGGGGAGAGGCTCTTGTGGGATCGGCCACCAGGGGACAAGTCTTGACTTCTCCAGAGAGGAAGAGTGAGTTACTGGGGAAGTGAGCCCCACAGGGGAGGCTGACATGGGTATGGAGGCTCTGGTGCCTCCATCCTCCGTTGTGGGAGGGGCATGTCCACATCCCAGGGCCCTAAAGGGGGTGGTCTTCAGGGAAACCCCTTGGGGAGGTGCTGAGTGCACTCCCTATTTTGAGGTTGTTGTGTTAAGGGCTATAAAGCTAGTGGTATTCTTTAAGGAGGGGTTTATGGTTTATGTGTTTTAATGTCTCATTGTGTATATTGGTATTGTTATTTGTGAAGGTTTAAAGAAATATTATGGTTAAGTTATTTGGGTTATATAGGTTAATATCCCTATGTGTTCACTGTGTTGTATAGGTTGTAAGTTATCTGGCTCATATTTGGTATTATATGTGAATTGTGGAATATTATATATAGTATTATATGTTAAGCCTTGTAAATATTGTATGTTTTATACTAAGCATCTGTATTTATTCATGTAATAAATTGTACATGGTTAAATATTTGGTTTTGGCCTAGCTCTATAGAGAGGGGAGGAAGCCACTCTAGTAACTAACACCTTTCTCAGCACCCTGCCTGTCCACCACCCCTGTCATCGGAAGACAGGGCACACACCCCCGGGTGTACCCGGGCTACATGCCTAATGAGTGTTTATAACTAGTTTCAGGCATTAATGTGCAGACAATCTAGGTGTTAAGAGAGCCATCCAAAATTACCATGTAACAGGGACCTAAGTCCCACATTCTTTTTATTTTTTGTTTTTTCTATCACAAGTCTGATATCATATCATATCATATCATATCATATCATATCATATCTCTAGTGGTATTCTGTAAAAGAACATGTATAAAATGGAGTGTATTTTTAAAAGATACAAATTTCCTTTGTTTAAATTACAAATTTTAATTGCCATAAAATTGAATAGTTAGTGTTGTCTTTTGCATAGTGTTTTTGTAGATTAATTTAGATAGTTGTTTGAAATTGCTATCTCTTAAAATAGGATTATAATGAAATTTTGCTGAAGCTTTATAGAATAGCGAGACATTAAAATGAAATGACATTTTGGTTTAGGTAGAAGGAAGCTGCCTCAGTGTATGATAAGAACTACAATGCTCCTGTTTCAATAGTCATTATTCCCTCTAAAATGCTAAAAATCTTTTCTATTTTAAATTATCTATAATTTTACAAAATGAGAAAGGGTGACTGTATTTATCAAGGGAGTTCTAAAAGCTCTGTGTTAGTCATTATGGCAAAATGATTCTACTTCCCTTGTGACTTTTAAAGTATTTTTTCCTGTTTTCTCTTTTTTAACTAGTGATAGTCCATATTTATCAACATAACTTGTATCTGTAGTCAGATATGGCCACTAGTTTATGGATATCTCATTCTGTAGGATCAATAACTAAAGGGATTTTCACAGGTTTTACCTGCTAAATTATAGGTGTACCAAATTACTGCATATTATTACAAGGCAGAACTTAAAGGATAGATGACAGTTAATTTAGACTTGTTTCAAGTTCATGAAAATTTTCAGGATAGTCTTCTTCCTATAAAGTGGTGATTACAACATGGAAGGCTGCTTGTTTAATAATAACTGTTTGTCCTTGTCATAGATCTGTTTGTATTACTACCTCCAACTCAAACTTGCCTATCTTGTCTCCATTTCAGATCTTATGTCTATATCTATGTCTATATCTAGCTATAAGCTAGAAAATTATAAATACTAGAACAAATCCCAAAGTGGTTTAAATTAGAATGATTTCACTGGTTTTCATTGTTTTAGGAATAGAAGCTTATAAGGAACTTACTACACCATGGGTGGCCACCCTGCAGCATGCATTCCACAAGTACCATAGACAGCTTCCTGTGAATAGCACATGGGAGGCTGGGAAAGAAGCAGGGAACACAGAGACAGATAAGGCAGGGAGCAGAAAGCAGAGTAGCTGATTGGGAGGAGAATGGGATTGGAGTGGTACTCAACGAGGGAGCAGAGCTTATTTTATGGTACCCATGCCAAAAATGTTGGCCTTCAGCGTCCAACACCATGGAGTCTAATCTTCTGCCATCACAGAAAGAATCTTGTGAAAATTAAATTTAGCCCAATAGTATCTTGATCTCAGAATTCATCTCTGATATAAATATTGAGCTCTTGAACTTCATGACAAGTCTATACATTAGTTGAAAAGAAACACACGTAGATCTGTTCACCTCTTCCTCTGGGGTCCGTATCTTAAAGTCATTTTTTAAAGTTGTTATAAACAATGTCTTTATTCTTATTTATAAAAAGTAATTTTAATGCAATTTCCTGAGCTGGTGTAGATATAGTTAATAAATGCTACTGTCTATAAATATTAAGGTTCATATTATATATTGCATCACTGTGAGGATGTTGTAGAGTTGCAGTACTGTTCTGCAGGTGGCACTGTGACTGTGTAGAAGAAAGCTAATTTCAATTATAAAGTCTAAATGACAGCATCACCTTTTACATTAGATTCTTAGATTTAGTTTCTTCATTTTTAACTAGCTGGGTAAATATATGCTGTTAGTATAATTTTCATTGTTCTTAGAAGTGTTTGAATGTAGAAGTGGACTTGAAAGATGTGAAAAAACTATCACATTAAATAAGAAATATTTCCAATTCTCCCTTTTCAGGTTTTCATGCGTGCCAGTAAAAATGCAGTATTTTCTGCAGTACTTTTCACATCAACAAACCTTCATCAAATTTCACAAATTTATTTTTGCATTTGCTTGAAGTCAGTGAAAATTCCAGTGCTACTTTTCAGCATGCATATTTGAGTCTCAAGCTGAATCAATCTCTTTTCATCGTATAGCTAAAATCACCTGACATTTCTTCTGGTTGCCTGTTTCCATGTGCCCAGCAAGGTCAGCAAAAACTCATTTTGTCTCATTGACTCAATAGGGAAAGTCGTGGGGGAATGATTATACTTACAGTTAGTGCTTCGTTGATCTGAAGTAAGAATATTCAAGTCAACAGAGAAGTGGAAATGTGAGATCCTAGTCTCTGAGACAGTTGGGGGAGACAATAGGTTGTGTGCTTTTATTTTTTTTCCAGTAATTGGGATTCTAAATACAGCAGGATCTTGATTAAGCAAACGACAAGTGCTCAAATCCCTGGCTTGTCAGTGTTGGACCCCTGTAGGTTTCCTGGTAAAGACGATCAGGATTCCAGACTCCCTGCTTGAATAGAGGACGGGTTCTCTTAAAATCAGGTCATTTCCCTCATGGGAGTTATAGTGCAGCTTGCTCAGAGAAACAGGCTACTACTGGACACTTCTGATGTGTCATTTCCAGAAAAACTGAGCTGCTTTTGAGCCCATCAGTAATAATGATTGGGAAGACATAGAACAGGAGGCTAGCAATGAGTAGGAGCAACCAATGTTAGCAATGAGAAAGATAAACAAAAAAAGAGATATCCTGCATCCAGGTAAGTGCATAAGTGCATAAATCTAGATAATTTGCTTCTTCCAGAAGAAAAGCAGGATGTGCATCCCAGATTAAAATAACACAACAGAAAGCAAAAAAACGTCCAGCACCAGTAGCAGCGGTTAGTCTGTGCTTGCTGCTACCTTATTTGGACTGCTAATGTTGGAACACCAATAAACCAAAAGCTTGGAGAGGTCCTCTCCAGTCCTCTTCAGTATCCTTTGACTTTATACAGCTCAGGTTTTATTGAGATCATGTATGTATTAGTAACTGTCAGGACAATGTGGATGAACAAGACCCCTCCTGGTGCAGCTGACACTGCATTTGCCACTCCCTCTAAATAGGCTGGCTCTCCTGAGGTATCTACCAGAGTTCCTAGTTCAGGGGTGGGCAGTTATTTCAGGCGAAGGGCTACTTAATGAGCTTTGGTGAGTTGCCGAGGGTGGCATAGGTAGCCCCACCCTTTGACAGTTGCCCTGCCCTATGGTCACCATCTTGTGACCAGAAGTCCCACCCTCTAACCCCTGACCTCTGCCACTGGAAGCCCCAGCCCTTGCCCCTCCAGAAATACTCTTTTTTGAGAGGGGCGATTGCCATCTTAGAACCAGAAAAAATCATGCACTAGAAGTCAAACACCTACTATATCATATTTTAATTTTATTACAAAAAATACTTTTGTTGTGATCTACGTTTGCGTACTGTATATAGAGGTGATTGCATAAAAACTCAAAAATAAATTCTTATTTTTGTATAGTTTGTGTGTATGATGGGGTGTGGGTGTGGTATATATGTGTGGGGGGTGTGGATGTCTGTGTGGTAGGATGTAGGAGTGTAGTGGAGTTGTGAGGAGATGTGGCTATGTGTAGCAAGGGCATAGGGGATGTTGGAGGGTTGTGTATATGTGGAGGATTGTGGGGGCTGGGTGTGGGGTGTGAGGGAGGGTGTGGGGACCGCCCTACACTCTCCACATGGTGCAGCAGCAAGAGGAGCACTCAGGACACAGGTGCTCAGTGGGGCATGGCTCCAACTAGAGCTGCACATCACAGTGAGGGGTGCAACTTCTGCTGGCAGTCAGTATCCCCGGCGCTCCCTGCCACTCACACAACAGGTGGAGCCCCAAGTGCTGAAGCCAGCTGCCTTCCCCACTAGGGCTGCACAGCAGAAGAGAAGCCTCAGGCACTGGAAGCAGCTGCCTTCCCTGCTAGGGCTGCATTGCAGGGGGCAGAAGCCCCAGGCATCTTCCCCCGGGGGTGAGGAAGACAGACAGTGCCTGAGGCTTCCACCTACCAAGACTATGCACCGTGGAGGGGAGTGTGTGTGTGTGTGTGTGTGTGTGTGTGTGTGTGTAGGGGGGCGGGGTTATCCCCACACACTGCCCACCCAAGCTCTGTGCTGCTGCCAACCCTTTGGGCGGGGGCTGGCTCCATGCTACCACCAGACACAGCCTCACATTCCACACTCCTGCCCAGCTGCAACCCCACCCCTGCTCCTTCCCTACCTGCTGCCCAGAGCCAGCAGAAGACTGAGGAAGTGGAGCAGGTCCCCAGGGGCTGCAGCATCAGCAGCCCCGCATGCTGGCCAGCCAGGCCCCTCCACCCAAGAAGATAAGAGTGAGGTATTAGGGTATGTTTGGGGCTGTGTGTATATGTGGGTGCCTCACTCCTACCTTTGTGGGCAGAAGGGCTGGGTGGGGCACAATTTGTTGGTGGGTACCGCAGGCTGGATGAAAATGGTTGGTGAGCCAGATCTGGCCCACAGGCCATATTTTGCCCACTTCTGTCTTAGTGCAGAGTGGTTGAATTACTGATAGTATGTATGTTCCTTTGCTTTCCAAACTTGAAGTCAGCATGCCCCCTACAGCTGTCTTACCTCACCACTTAGATGAATGTCAGAAATGCTGTCACTTTAGTTACAGGGAGTTTTGCTTGTAGGGAACATTAAATCATCTCATCATCAACACTGTGTACAGTCAGCAAGTTGACCACTGATAAATTTAGATACAAGTTGCCAGGGGATCAGCTTGGCTGGAAAATGGTGAACAGAATTGCAGCAGCCTCCAGGAAAAAGTTGTAATATTGTTCATGTGCACTGGGTGAAAAGAGAGAAGTTCCTTTCATTTCTCTGAATTTGTGGCCGTAGACCACAGTACTAATCTGGTGTCTGCACTGCATGGCAGTCTGTTCATCAAAGTACCCCACTGAAATCAACTAATTCCTTTTACAGTTGCTAGATACTTGCAATTACAGAATTGTCTTTTCCTGTATCCTCACACTTCAACTCTCAAAATTTCACAGCAGAGCAACTTTATAAGGATATGTCTCATTTATTTTAATTAATCAATAAAAGAAGAGGCTGGGTTTTGATTTTATAAAATAGCATCCATCTGTTTTAATTTTGCAAAGTAAAAAAAAAAGAAATCTAGATTGGTTTTTCTCTAGCTTGATTTTCTAACTATCAGCATTTATGCAAGGTCAGGCAAAAGGTTTTGGTTTGGCCTAAAAAATAGGTAACTGTGCTTACTTCTGGTTTGAAAAGAAATTTTGCAAGATAAGGTTTTGTCCTGTTCAGATCTGAAAGCAACTGGTTTGAATCACAGAAGTTTGGTGCAGAAGTAAGATATCAAAGAAAAAGATTCTCATTGCAGTGTACTTCTAATTAAAATATGCTAAACTTAGACTATTCTATATTTTAAAAACTAATATGTGAAGGCTGGTAACCCTGTTCGGAAGAATGTTTTATTTCTTTTACTAATTTGCCTGCTGTCCTCTTCAAAGCAATTTAAATCATCATGCGGTGTGGGAGGCACTGAGCAAACTTCTACACAGGGCTAGTATAAAGTTTCTCTGCTTATCACAGAAGACCAGTTATGATGTGTTTTACTGATCTAAGTCTTCAATACATTTTGTTCTGCAGCTACCATCCTCCATATTCACTTTAAGATTTCAGCCTAGGTACACAGACATTATAGTAGACTATTCCAGAAATACCTTCCATATTTGTTTTCTTTCCTTCGGTATGAATAACAATTGGATTAGTATGTGACTAATGTCAGGATGCTGTGTGGATGGAAAGGAAAAACTATTTTTTAATAGGTGCTGTTTTCCAGAGTTCATAAAGGACCTCTTTTACCATCTATTAATTTGCTGTTCAATAGCAAAACAGAAGATGAAGTCATTCCAGCAGCCAAACAAAGTGCAGTCCTTTTGAGTAAACCTTGAATTCATATAGGTCTTCATTTGTCATGGACTTTAAACTGCCCTGGATTTACATAATTTTAAGATGTTGTAAAAAATGCGCAGTCATAGAACAAGTGAAGAATCAAATCAGTATCTATTACAAAGTGCTGAAGCAACAGCACTCTAAGAGATTTTTCTCTTCTGAGATTTGTTTCACTGGTGGAGTCAAACCATATTGCTTGTTACTCTAATTAGAATCCAGCTGAAAAACTGGCCATTAATACTCAAGGTCAGCATCTAGCTGGCCTGTAACTTGAGTTTTTGACTGACATGTTCATCCCTCAGTTGTCAATCAATATAAAATCAGGAATTTCATACATAAGCCCATGGATATGACAGCTGTGACTGCTTATATTAGGGCTTGCAAACGTCTTTTACCTCATTTTGAACCCAAATTTCGGGTCAAATTGAGGTCATTTGAAATATGTTTGCCTTTGGCAGAAGCAGCAGTTCTCTTCAGGTAGAGTATTTTTCTTCTGCCCAAATAAAAAGAGGCATAAGCCAAGAGGAAAATAAACTTTTGTCAAGGGGAGGATGAAACTTCCTACTGGGACACCCCATTCATAGAGAAGAGAAGTAGTCTCTCTCACTCTCTCTCTCTCTCATATACATGCCCACCTCACAAGCTCTTCACCTTTGGCCCATGTTGGAATAAGTAATGAAAGTCCTTTCCTTTCACCAGCCCAAGGAATTCTGTCAAGGGGCCAAGCAGCATTTAGGACCAAGGATACATTCACTTTAATATTATTGCTCTGGCAAAGGCTTCAAAGTAGAATCATAGAATCTGAGAATCATAGAAAATTAGGGCTGGAAGGGACCTTAGAAGGTCATCTAATCCAACCCCCTGCTCAAACCAGGACCATCTCCAGCTATATCATCCCAGCCAAGGCATCGTCTAGCCAGGTCTTAAAAAACTCCAAAGATGGAGCTTCCACCACCTCTCTGAGTAACTGGTTCCAATGTTTTACTACCCTCCTAGTGAGAAAGTTATTTCTAATATCTAACCTAAATTTCCCTTGCTGCAACTTGAGACCATGGCTCCTTGTTCTGTCATCTTCCACCACTGAGAAGTCTAACTCCAACCTCTTTCGAACCACCCTTCAGGTAGTTAAACGCTGCTATTAAATCTTCTCAGTTTTCTCTTCTCTAGACTAC
Source organism: Crocodylus porosus (assembly GCF_001723895.1). Lineage (NCBI taxonomy): Eukaryota > Metazoa > Chordata > Crocodylia > Crocodylidae > Crocodylus > Crocodylus porosus. The sequence goes on from NW_017728886.1 coordinate 223,249,860, forward strand.
ATAAGCCAAGTTGCCTCAGCCTCTCTTCATAAGTCATGTGCCCCAGCCCCCTCACAATTTTTGTTGCCCTCCATTGGACTCTATTCAATTTCTCCACATCCTTTCTGTAGTGGGGTGCCCAAAACTGAACACAGTACTTCAGATGTGGCCTTACCTGTGCTAAATAGAGGGGAATAATCACTTTCTTTGGTCTGATGGCAATTCTTCTACCAACACAACCCAGTATGCCTTTAGCCTTCTTGGCAATTAGGGCACACTGCTGGCTCATATCCAGCTTATTGTCAACTGTAACCTCAGGTCCTTTCCAGCAGAGCTGCTGCTTAGCCAGTCAGTCCCCAGCTTGAACTGCTGTGTGAGATTGTTCCATCCTCAGTACAGGACTTGTCCTTGTTGAACCTCATGAGATTTCTTTTGGTCCAATCCTTTAACTAGACATTGAGCCATTGATTACTACCCATTGAGGCCAGTGATCCAGCCAGTTTTCTGTCCACCTTACAGTCCATTTGTCTGGGTCTCTCTGATTCCTAACCCTACCCTCCAGCATATGTACTATTCCCCACAGCCTAGTGACATCTGCAGACTTGGTGAGGGTGCACTTTATGTCATCTTCCAGGTCATTGATGAAGATATTGGAAAAAGCCAGCCCCAAAACTGGAGCACTCCACCTCATACCAGTTGCCAACTAGACATTGAGCCGTTGACTACTACCCCCTGAGCCTAATAAGCCAGCTAATTTTTTATCCACCTTACAGTCCATGTTTCCAATCCTTACTTCCTTAGCAATACTTCTATTAATGCAGCTCAGTATGATGTTAGCTTTTCTTCACAAGGGCACACTGTTGGCTCATATTCAGCTTACTGCCCAGTGTAATTCCTAGGTTCTTTTCTGAAGAGCTACTACTTAGGCAGTCAGTCCCCAGCCTGTACTGGTGCATGGGATTGTTCTGTCTTAAGTGCAGGACTTCATAATTGTCCTTATTGAAGTGCATTAGATTTCTTTTGATCCAATTCTCCTATTTGTCGAGGTCTCTCAGAATCCTAGCCCCACCCTTCAGCATATCTACTCCTCTCAGCTTCTTGTCATCTACAAACTTTCTGAGGGCGCACTGCATCTGATCTTCCAGAACACTGATGAAGATATTTAACAAAACTGGCCTCAGAAACAACCCTGGAAACTGGCTGTCAACCAGACACAGAGTCATTAGTGTCAGCTAGACACAGAGTCATTATTTACAACCCATTAAGCCCAATGATCTGGCCAGTTTTCTGTCCACCTTACAGTCCATTCATCCAGTTGTTACTTCCTCAGGTTGCTTGCAAGAATGTTGTGGGAGACTATATCAAAACCTTAATAGAATCAAGGTATATCCATTGCTCTCCCCACATCCACAGATCCAGTCATCTCATCATAAAAGGCAATCTGGTTGGTCAGGCATGACTTGACCTTGATGAATCCATGCTGACTGTTCCTAATCGCCTTCTTTTCCTCCAAGTGCTTAGAAATGGATTCCTTGAGGATCTTCTCCATGATTTTTCCAATGACTGAGGTGAGGCTAACTAGTCTGTAGTTCCCTGGATCCTCCTTTTCCCCTTCCTTAAATATGGGTGCTATATTTGCCCTTGTCCAATCATCCAGGACCTCTTCCAATCAACATGAGTCTTCAAAATTGATGATCAGTGGTTCTGCAATCACATCAGTCAACTCCTTCAGCATTCTCAGGTGCATCCCATCTGGCCCCATGGACTTACATGTGTCCAGCTTTTCTAAATATTCCCTAACCTGTTCTTTTTCCACAAACCTCTTCTTTCACCATAGAAATATCCCAAAATGACAGAAGCTTTCTCTCCTCCTGTGTAAGCTGGATCCATGCCTCTACTAAGCTCAATATACAGTAGGGTAATTGCTCCATAATGCTTAAAGAGTTTGCAGAAGGAGTTTTCAAATTAATACATCTGTTTGATTCCAGATTGGCTGGTAAGATTACTCAGAGCTTCTAGAGAACATCAAAGAAAAAAAAACTGAATAGACTGGGAAACTATACATAGGTTTATGGCTTTTTAGGTATCAGCATTGGTTTCTCAAAAGGTCTGACAAAAATTTGGGACTAAGTGCTAATAAAGAATACAAAGTTTACTCTACTTTTTTGTCTCACAGTTGTCTGCTAATTCCTTCAGTTTTGAGCCACATACAATGTCCAGAAAAAATCCTTCTGAATATCTGCTGTTTTAGAGCATAGGGGGATGTAATTATCAACTTGATAAATTAGCTGATGCTGTGATCAGCCCAAAGGGAGAAAACAGTTTTTGGTATACTGTACTGAGATCTCTGCTCAGACTCTGTGAAGACAGTCATTATCAGGAGCACTGTTCTGCCCTATAGATTTCACTAAGCACAGCCCACTGAAAGTGCTTTCAGTTGAAATATATTTTGTTTCAATGGTAGAGTTAATACACTAACTCTACTAGAGTTAGTAGAGTTTGGATACTAGTTTATCCAAAACTAGATACATAGTGACAGAGAGAGAACATATCTTTCCAAGTTCCTGTAATTGATGTTTTATGAAGTGCATGAAACATCCCTGAATAGAAATTCAGTCCCTGATTAAAAAGTATTTTATAATTCAAAAGCACATTTTAACAGCCCTCATTAGGAAATTTGTGCTTTTATTTTTTTTTCTTTTTGGTTGAAACATGCTATTATCATGATGCAAGATGTTAAATTCACAAAGCAAAGTCACGATCAGTTGTTCTTTCATCAAATGGGAGAAAAATAAATACAACATTTTATAAATAAAAGTTTAACTGCATAAGGATTTTACTTTTAAACAATGAAAATGACGTAGTAGATGCATAGATGCCAGGATAGCTGTCCTATTTGTTTAAATACAAAATCTTATTGAAAACAGTTTTTATTTAAATAAATAATGTGTTAATGTAACCAATGTAGAAAAATACTATGTTGCTAACTGGTGTGTATACTGGAACCCAGATGTCATCTACTATAATGATAGAAAACTGCTACATGTTTGGCATTCTAACAACTAACTTAGCTGAGCCCACACTACCTAATTCTCTTAGCTCAGTCTTGGTAGGTTGATTTCTAGTTTAAGGTCCACATAAAACCTCATTCAGTAATTGCTTCCTCCTAGCTTCAGGGGACAAGTCACCCCACTGAATATGGAGAGGAGGAGATTACTCTTGCCTTGTCTTCAACTGGCTTAGAGCTAGCCAAAAATTTGCAGCTGGAATAAGGAGAGAAGCTATAAGGGACAGCAGTAGACCAAAAGCATGGTGCAGGTTGTGCAGTCCCTAAGACATAACCATTCAGTGTTACTTTGTATAACTACTAACATGGGTTTGTAATTAATTCACAAAATATAGCCATTTCCCATCACTTCAGAAATCAGTCCTCTTCCCTTCTTACCTGCTGCAGTCCTTACTTTTTATCCAAGACCACCCATTGTACCAGTTCAGTAATGACTGAACTCGCCCAGAATCTCATACAAGGGGAAAGGTGAGTGCAGGCTTCCTTTCTACTTTTCATGTTTCTCATGATCATTTTACAAAAGCATGGGTCAGGAATGGAAGTATGGAGCAGCATTTCCTCATGGGCTGAGTCATAAAACATCATCAAGTTTGTATTGCTGTGAGCTCCAAATTGATGTGTTTGCCTAATTTGTCCACAAGAGGGACCTGCTCAAACTTTGCTGGTGCCAGTTGGAAGACTGAATGAGGTGCAGTATTTAGAAGACAAAGGAAACAAAGCCAGAAAATATATTTTGAAATGATTTTCTTCCTGCTGTTTAAATGTAAGTATTTTAGGCAGTTTAAGTAAACATACTAAAAATGGTTTTGTAATAGAATCTCATTTACATAGTTACTGTTCACACACTGCTGTGATGGTAATGGGAAATATACAGCTCGTGCAAATAGCTGTCTTTGAAGCACATATGCAAGGTCACACTATATCCAGATGATTCCAAGCCCTACAGTCAAAATAAGAAGAGTAAATCTGAGATGGTATTTTGTAACGGTCAAGGGCTATATAATGTTAAACTGTGCTCTTGAAAGTTTGTTCTGTTCAATTCAATCTACTGAAGCAGTTCATCAAGACCATAATTACAAATAATGTGAACAAGAAGGGGGGCTAGTAGTTCCAGTCCTCTAACCAAGCTGAAGTGAAAGTATATACAATAATACATGGCATGCTGTGCACATTCCATGTTTGAAGCAACTTGGTATTTTGGAGAGGCTTTGTTGTTGACCTCAAAAATGAAAAAAACAGGTTGTTATACATTGGTAAATAAAATGTTTTCTTTACTAAATACTTAAAAATGTACAATATGCCATACCTTGTTTTCCTTGGAATGAAAATACATAAGTATGCTCATTTTGATTAAACATGCAATTAAGCACCTGCCAGTCTATTAAATGGCTAAATATTTTATGAATCCAGCTGAGCTGCATTTGCTATGAAGCTGGCACTGGTCCATCCTTTTTAAAACGAATATATTCTGTAATCTCTAGTAACTCTATACTATGGAGATTGAATGTATTTCTGGCTTTATGGCTTATTTCTCTTGTTTTACCATTTCTTTATGGCTTCCCTTCATCTCCAACCTGAAAAGGCTTAATTTTCATGATTATAGGAAAATCTTTAATTTCAAATATAAAAATTTATGCTCTTACTTAATGATTTTCAACCAATAGTAAAAGTCTACCCGGTAGAAAGGATACATTTGCAAATGTTAATTTTGTAGACTGATTAGGTTCATTCTGTCAACCCATGCTCATGAAATTCATCAGCTACCACTGAGTGTTTCCAAAGAAGGGTGTTATGCTGAAAGAACACAAAATGTGTTTTTCTACACATTTATGTTAAACAAAAATGTTTCTAAATACATGATTATGTTTTGACTCTGCTTTAGAATAAATGTGCTAACTGCATAAATGTTAGCATAACTTGCAAAAGATTACACAAAGAGAGTTTTGAAAAGTAGAGGACTTAGATTTTGAACTAGCTGTTACAAGTCTGGAAAGAGACCTCAGAAGTCTTTGTAGACACTTCTCTAAAATGGCAGCTCAAAGTGCAGTGGCAGCCAAACAAAAAGTCAATAAAATATTGGGTATCATTAATAGGGGCTTTGAAAATTAAATGGAGAATATCATCACGCCATTATACGAATCAATGATGCAGTATTCAATCATCTTGAATATTGTATATATCTGATTTCTGCATCTGAAAAGGGATGTAGTAAAATTCAAAAAGGTACAGAGAAGAGCAACCAAATTATCAAGGGTATGGAGCTGTTGTCATACCAGGAAAAACTAAAAGGCAAAAGCTCTTCAATTTAGAAAACAGAAGACTGAGACGGTTATGATAGATATCTGTAAAATAATTTGGGGTGTGGGCCAAGTGAACTGTTCAGAAGTCTCAGAATACTAGAATGAGGGGACATCCACTGAAATTATCAGGTGACAGGTTTAAAGCTAACAAGAGAGAGTACTTTTTTTTACTCAACCCACAGGTAACTTGTGAAATTCATTGCCACAGGAGATAGAGGGAGATAGCATAGCCAGATTCAAAAAGGGGCTAGATAAATTCATGGGTGACAGGTCTATTAATAGCTGTTGAACAGAATGGTTGGAGAGGTTCCTCTGGCATCTCAAAACCAATGATGCCAGCGAGGATAATGGACAGGAAATATATCACTCTAGAGCAGGAGTGGGCAATTATTTTGGCTGGAGGGCCACTTAATGAGTTTTGGCAAGCTGTCAAGGGCTGCAAGGGTGACCCTGCCCTTTGACAAATGCCCTGACCCCAGTCACCATTTTGTGACTGGCACTCCATCACCCCATACCTAACCCCTGACTCTTGCCACTGGAAGTCCCTCTTCTTGCCCCCAGAAGTACTCCTTTTGGGAAGGGGATTTGACATCTTGGAACCAAAAAAAATTATATACTAAAATGTGTGGAAGGAAATTTGGGGGCAAGGTCTACGGGTATGGGGTTTGTGGGAGTGTGGGGGAAGGTTTGAGGGGATGTGGGGAGTGTAGGGGTATGGGGCTTGTGGGGAGAATTGGGGTGTATGGAGGGGGGGGGGGAGGGGGGGGGTGGCTGGGGTGGAGGTGTGGGTGCATGTGTGTGGTGGATGTAGCACTGATTGAGGGCCCCCAGAAGCACAGGTGTGAGTCTGGGGTTTGTGGGCAGTGTGGGGGAGGGTGTGATTGGTGCGGTGTTTGTGGAGTGTGTGATTGTATGTGCAGGAGGGTGTGGTTGTGGGGTTTGAGAGGTAGGGTTTGAGGGTATGGTGGGGTGTGCATGGGAGCCCCCTGAGCTGGTCAGCACCCAGAATCCATGTGCCCAGAGGTGCCTCCCCACCACCGCCAGCAATGTACAGCCCATGGTGCCAGTGGGGACCTGTGCATGCAGCCCCAACCTGGCATGCTCTGTATCTGCTCCAGACTCACCCATCCAGGCTAAGAAGTCACAGCAGCAGTTGCTTGGCATACAGAAAAGCAGCCCCTTTCCCTCACTGCCACCAGGTCATTCTTGCTGAAGCTGCCCAGAGCCTGCACTGTGCTGGGCTGCCCTGCATCTGCATTTTGGTCGCTGCCACCTCTGGGCTGCCCAGTGCAGCAGCAGTGAATGTGCAAAGCAGCAGCAGGGCAACCCAGCATGACATGGACTCCAACCAACTGCCCGGTGGCAATGAAGGGGAGCAGCCACTTTTCCCCAACACTGACTAACAGTTTCTGCCTTGTGCTGCCATTGCTGCTGCAGCTCAGCCCAGAGAGGCAAGTCTGGAGCAGATAGAGGGCTGGGGATAACAGTAGCAGCAGTTGGAAGGAGCTGCCTAGAAAGGCAATCCCACTGTGGAGCTACTCCAACCCCACTGTGTGTCCAGGGGGTGGCAGAATGCACCGCAGCAGGGTGGCCCCGGGCCAGATGGGACCAAGGGACCCACCATGGGCTGTAAGAAGCCCCTCCATGAACCATATCTGGCCTGTAGGCCATATTTTTCCCACCCCTTCTCTAGATGTATCCTGTTCAATGCTTTCCCCCTAAAGCAGTGGTATGTAACCTTTTTGGCCTGCAGGCTGGATGGACAGTGCCTAGTCCATCCGCAGGCTGGATTGGGATGATGGTCCTGATTCAGCACCTGGGGCAGTTGTAGAGGGCCCCACTCAGCCATGCAGGGTAGGGGTAACCCAGCTCTGCAGAGAGGAAGGTATCTTGACTTGGCCCCATAGGGGGAGTTGGCTTGTCCAAGCCCTGATCCAGCTGCATGGGGAGGGAGCACTGTCAAGCCCCGATCCAGCCATGCAGGATGCAGAGCTTTGGAATTCAGCAGCAGAGAAGGGGTGGAAGTATTAATTATCACTGTTCCCCCACCACCAATTTTCCTGAACCTTGAGGAGCTCTGTGGGCTATGTGTGACCCACAGGTTGGAGGTTGAGCACCTCTGCTCTAAAGCATCTACTCCTGGCACTATTGGAGTCAGGATACTGGGCTAAATGAACAATTGGACTCAGTATGGTACTTCTTATGTTCTTATTGTCTTATGACTTATCTTCAGATCAAATATAGGGTGACTGTTATGGTAATACTTTGCCTAAAATTTTTGTCAACCACTGAAACATAGCTTTTTTTTCTAAGACATTGTAGGTTAATTACTCTATATATTTGCTTATATTAATCTAAATTTCTTTTTATTTAAATCCTAAACAAAAGAATTCCCTAAGATGCACAGCATCTATTTTAAAGGAAGATCCTAAGTCTTATAGCATACTATAAAATTCTTTGTCTCTTTGGAATCCCATGAGGATTGTTTGGATTCTTTAGCCAAACATTGTTAAAGTAAAGATTAAAACTATTATGATAATGACTAAGCTGGTACTGTCATCAGGTGGTGACAACTTCAAAGCAAAGCCAGCCAAAATAATAACTAGTATAAAAGAATAAATAAGAACCTTCTAGGACTAGATATAAGCTTGCTAAAACCCCTAATTTAAAGATTAGATAAGAAACCAAGATTGAAAGATGATGTTTAAATTACACAGAAAAAAACAGAAACAAGACCAAACTCATGAAGAATATTGCACAATTAGAGAAGGAACAGATCACCAGGGAAGAAACAACACACTTGATTTTATGGATCAGCAGAAGTAAAGTGGAATTAAGAATGGGTAGACTGAGACAGAAATTAATTGAGACCTTCCCATCTGGCAAAGCAAAAGTTAGAATTTCATTTCCATCATGGAATCTACCTCCAGCCTCTAACTGTAAGAACCTTAAAAGTGCCTACACAATTTGTCAGGCACTTCAGAAAAGAAATATTTGATGACACTTATTAAGCTTAGTTTTAAATGGTACCTAAAGGGGAGTTGGACATAGGAACAAAAAGAATTATATTTTGCTGCCATTCTAAAAGGACTTTCACTTAGGCCATAAACAGATGTTACATTTATGCCAGAAGAAAAGCCATTCAAGAGATATCTTGTGAAAGAAAACTGGACCCTCTGCAAGAAGTCAGATGAGGAATATCTCCCTCTTTCCACACTAACTTGAAAGGCTCTATGTTTCTCTTGGGTATGGAGAATAACCACAGTACTCTGCTCTCTCTTCCTCACTCCGTCCCTTTCTCTCTCCAGGGAAGAGGAAGGGAGGGAAAGCAGTGGCTTCCTGATTGGTAGCCTAGGGGCAAGGTGTCAGGGAACTCCAAGGGGAGGGGGGTCACAGGAGAGGCCCAAAATACTGCACCAGGGCTGACTGAGGGGTGGAGAGCAAAGCCTAAGGATATCTGTGAGTAGGGTGGGGTGAATGTGGCCTGGATAGGCAGTGTGCAACATACCAGTTGAGGGCACCTGGTGAGAGGAGGATGGTGTGTGCGTGTGGCCCCAAAGGGGACGGTGTACCCAGTCTGGCCTGGCCTTGATCCAGAGTATCATCACACATTGTCACATCTGCAAGGCATGGGACAGGATCATGTATACATCGCTCATGCACATTTGGGCATACAAAGGGCAGCCTCTCACCTATTTAACATCCTAATCATTTACCAACAAGGTGTGGCAGGAGAATAAAGTGAGCAGTTTGCCTAGAGATGGGGGCAAGGCCATACTAGTATCGGCCTGGAAGTTGCCCATGTCACATGGTGAATTTAAATGTTTTATCAGAATGATAAACCTGTGTAGGTAAATTCTGTCCTAGTGTAGAGTTCAACTTTATTGACTGGAATAAAAGAGAGTTACCATGATATGACTTGATCACAATAAATAATATATAACAAATGAATAAACAAACAAGTTAATAATAAATATATAATTTGTCATAATAATCCCATCAATAAATTGATTAATCAATTTATTTGGATGTTTGACTTCATTTGGATATTTGGCATTTCAGAAGCATTATTTCTTATTTGTTGGACAAATTAATTAAAGCCAATAAGAAGAGGTCAGGAGTAAGGTAGAAACTCATGGAGACATAAGCGACAACAAAACTGGTTTATAAAAATAAAACAATCCCAGAAAAAAATATTTATGTTTCAGTAGATGGAACGCCAGTTGATGTAGTAAATCCATTTTTAATACCGGATTTGATGAATACTTGATTCCCATGAAATTCTGCTAACTGAATGTTGCCTTGAATATGAATACACTCTTGGTTATGATGAAAACTGGCTAAGCTGAAACAAGACAATGTTAAAAACAGAATAACTTTGATTTTAAGAAAAGGTAGTAATCCTTATTTTCTGGTTTGAGATAAAATTTGTGTACAATATGAACACAGGACTGAGAGTTACAAAACTGTATAAACCCAGATGAAGGGTGGTTGATCCAGATATATTTAAAAATCAAGGCAATGCATATGATCCATTTCACTTATTCAATGATTGGATCTTCCCTTAATTGCAAGTATAACATTAAGTCCCAGTCTTGCAGTGAGAGTCATATAGGCAGACCCTGGCAGCTGAGCAGAACTGTGACTTAACACATCTTTAAGTGCATTTCATTGCAGGACTGGTGTACTAGAAAACAGATTGTGATTTCTCTAAAAGACACAGCTGTGAGCATCCTTTCCTTTTCTTTGTCATGTCCTTGTGACACAGTATTTAGCAGAATGTACAGATTCACTGAAATCCAACAGGCCATGCCATAAGTGCTTCTGTTAGGGCCTCAAACTTGTGATCTCTGGACTGTCAACTGTGCACTTTAGCATGAAGAAGCTGAAGAACAATAGACAGGGAATAGATCATCATTACAGAGACCACTGAATATTAACTCCTAGTCTTTCGAGATGACACATTAATTAAGTTTTCCTGTTGTTGCTCTCTTATCACACTGAATTGTAATAAAGGAAAAAAAAAATCTATTTTAGGGCAGGAGTCAATACTTTTGTTACCATAACAGCATTTCTGAAAATCTTTAATCATCATCTATTCTTAAGTATATCCAATAACCACTTCATGTCTTTTTCCTTTAATCATATGTTCCAAATTCTGTCAAAGGTTATTTCCGTGTTTGGTAGTGTAAGTGGTAAAATGTGTCCCATAGACTAAACTTCATTTCTGAATACATGATGATTAATTATGGGATGTTTTTATGAAAAAAATATAGTAGCCAGTACATTAAGATGCATATCTTTCAAAACTATGCCCTATTTCTTACCTATAAAATAAAATAAGCATCATTTTTACTCAAACTTATGACAAATTTGTTATAATTTTCCATGTATAGAATCTGTTTACTGGGCAGGGGGAGGGTGTCTTTAATTCATCCCCTCCACTCTTGCAAGGGAGTAAGCAAGGGGATGCAGGTTGTGTGGGGAGGTCAAGCAGCTTGCCCCTTGCTTGCGCCTGCCCCCCTGCCATCTCTGCCCCCTGCTTACTCCCCTGAAGGCTATTGTTCACCCTATCACCCCCAGCCTCTGCTCATTCTCTCCCTCATCCCCACTCCCCCCATACCTTTGATCCATGCTGGCAGTCTCTATCCATATTTTAGCTTGGGGCATGGAGTACAGCCCCAGCTCCACCCCTACCTCTGTAGCAGCTTTGAGGGCTGTGCGCCACTACTGTGGGCTAGACTGGGGCTGAACTTAGTGCCCCTGGCTGCAGCGTGAATGGATCCTTTAGCATGAAACAAGATAAAGGGTGGGGAGAGGGGCAGGAATGGGAGCAAAGGCCACATGGAGGGGGTGGAGATAGGGAGGAAGTGGCTGCATGGGGTTGCAGGGAGATAGCAGGGTGCAGGGGCAGTAGGGGGTAGGGGCAGGGAGCAGCTGTGACTATAGCCCTGAGCTCAAATAGGAGTTGGAACTCAAGCTGCAGCAGCTGCCTGTCCCTCCACCTCCCCCCTGCCCTGCTCTCATAGGTGATTCTAAGACAAGGGACTTTTCCCCCATGTTAAATGTGGGGAAAGGACCTTGCCTTAAAATCAAGTAAATACAGTAGATTGATATGACTCATCAGTCATCTTTTATATTTTTGCCAAATTTCAGTGCAAAGCTGTGCATACAGATGCACACAAATTAAAAAACAAAGGGTACTATTTTCTTATTTAAAGGTTATGTACAAACAATGATATTAGGGCTGTGGGGAGGAATGTCATGAATTCAGCGACATATTTTATCTCTCTTCCTCATTCCTTTGTGTGTGTCAAATATTGGTTCATTAAAACTAAAAGAAGGTGACAACACTGAGTAAAGATGTATCAACAAAAATGATGGAAGACTTGAAATCTTCTCAGTTTTATAAATAATAGTTTTCTCCTTCTCCTTTGCTTTGGGAACTGACATACTTTAGAGGGCCTGTTCCATTCTCATGCACAAAATAGTTCTGCAAATATAGAGAGTAATGAAAAAGAGAGGGGAATGAGTTATGAAGAAGTATTATCAGTGCAGAGGCAGAAAAGCATCTTGGAGTCATCCCTACGAAGACAGGCTACAGGACCTGAACCTGTTCAGCCTCCACAAGAGAAGGCTGAGCGGGGATCTAGTGGCCTGTTACAAACTAGTCAGAGGGGACAAGCAGGCATTGGGGGAGTCCCTGTTTCCTCGAGCACTACCAGGAGTGACTACAAATAATGCTCACAAGCTGGCAGAGGGTAAATTCAGATTAGACATCAGGAGGTGCTACTTCATGGTCAGGGCGGCTAGGATCTGGAACCAACTTCCAAGCAAAGTGGTGCTGGCTCCTACTCTGGGGGCCTTTAAGACAAGGCTTGACAATCACCTTGCTGGGGTCATTTGACCCCAGTAATCTTTCCTGCCATGGCAGGGGGTCGGACTTGATGATCTTCCAGCCCTACTAACTATGAAACTATTTGTGGAAGTTGGAAGTTTGAGTTGCTTATCATTGTAATGTCATTGCCAAGCTGGAAGAACAACTAAAAAAAATCTTCCTTAAAGTTGCATTTTCTAAAAGTTTTCAACATAAAATAACGTGAAAGTGCAGTGATATATTTTAATAACATCAAATCCTTCCAGGGATTTGGGGAGTGGAGAAAGGCAGGAAGGAAATTTTTTTTTTGTAGCTTATTGGTAGACTTTTTGGTTAATTTCTTCACACACTGGTAAAGTATTTCCAGGTACAGGTTGTTCCCAGTATGAGGCTGCTACCACCCTGCTCTGCCATCCTGCAACAGCCAGGTGGAGCTCCAGGCTCCTCCAGGTGCTAATATGGGGATTGGCAAGGGGTTGGTTCCAATGCGTATAGGGCTAGGAGAGCTCTCCCGGTTGCATTGGCAGGTGTCTCCTGGACCTGTGCACATCAGGAGAGGACCTGATATGCATGGGGCCAGGAGACAGCTTCCTGGCAGGGGGTTTTCTGGAAGCTGTCCTGGGTATGGGACAGCTACCAGTAAATCTCCTGCTGGGCAAGGGAGCACAGAGCTTGCTAATAGCTGCCCTGCTTGGCACAGAGCTGGCTGCTTTGGGCAGTGGTTTGGGGCTGGGAACCCATCCTGTCCACCGGAGCAGCTCTGTACCTATTCCCCAGAGCAACTCTGTGCAGTGTGCTCCTGACTGCACTGGGGAATAAGAAGAGGCTGAGAACCATCACAGGAGCAATAGTGCCTCCTCAAGGAAGCAATCCTCTCTGAACAAAAAGAAGCCATTCCCATGACATCAAGAAGTGGGAAGGGAGCCAAGAGACCTGCTTGGCTCAACAAGGAGATTAGAGAACTTTTGAAAAAGAAAAAGGACACATATAAGCAATGGAAAGAAGGACCAGCAACCAGAAAGGAGTTCACATATATAGCCAGAGTCTGCAGGTATGAGATATGGAAAGCCAAAGCAGGCATGGAGTTCAGGCTAGCATCCAAAATTAAGGACAACAGAAAGTCCTTCTACAGGTACATGGGGAGCAAGAAGAAATCAAGCACCTCTGTGGGACCTCTACTGAATTCAGAGGGGCAGCCCAAAGTAGATCCCTACGAAAAGGCAGAGCTCCTAAATGGCTCCTTCACGTTGGTATTCCAGAAAGCTAACAAGAACTGTGCACCTGTCCAGAGACCCAGGGAAGATGGGGAAGCCAACAGACAACATGAAATCAGCCCCAACCAGGTAAGGGTCCTCTTAGAACAATTAGACATTTTGAAGTCAGATAGGCCAGTCGACCTACACCCAAGAGTCCTAAAAGTACTGGCTGAACTCATAGCAGGGCCCTGGGTGAAGATATTTGAGAAGTCGTAGAACACAGGAGTGGTCCTGAACAACTGGAAGAGGGTTAACATAATGTTCATCTTTAAGAAAGGAAGCAGGGATGACCTTGCAAACTATAAGCTGGTCAGTCTGACTTCAGTCCTAGGAAAAACCTTTGAAAAAAATTATTAAGGAGGCCATCAGTCACAAGCTAGCAACTGACAGGTATTAAGAAACAACCAGAATGGCTCTGTGGAGGGTAAATCATGCCTAACAAACCTGGTGTCCTTTTATGGCCAGGTAACTAACCAGCTGGACAGGGGATATGAGGTAGACATCATTTACCTGGACTTTAGTAAGGCTTTTAACTCTGTCTCCCATGAAATTCTCTCAATTAAACTGGAGGGTACTGGCCTGGACCAGCCTACAGTGAGCTGGCTGGGCAACTGGCTTAGAGACCAGTCCCAGAGAGTTGTAATTGATGGAATGACCTCATCCTCGAGGACTGTCTCCAGCAGTGTCCAACAGGGATTGGTACCTGTACTTTTTAGCCTATTCATTAATGACTTTTATGCAGGGGTGGAATGCTCTATGATTACGTTTGCTGACGATACCAAGCTATGGAGAAATGTAGCACACCAGAAGATAGGGTAAGGATCTAGGGTGTCCTAGACACACTGGTTCTATGGGCTGATCAGAATCAGATGAGGTTCAACAGGGAAAAATGCTGGGTCCTCCATCTGGGTAGGAGCAACCTTCACCATATCTATAAGATAGGCAGCAGCCCACTGGCTGGCACAGCACCTGAATGGGACCTGAGGGTCCATCCACAATTGACCAGAGGATGTGGTCAATCCACAATTGACCAGAGGATGAATATAAGCCAACAGTGCAATGAAGTCGCCAGCAGGGCAAATAGAACGCTGGCATGCATCAGCCATTGTTTTGCCAGCAGATCCAGAGAGGTACTTCTCCCTCGCTACTCAGCATTAATGAAGCCACAACTGGAGAACTGCATCCAGTTTTGGGCACCGTGCTTCTAGAAGGAGGCAAACAAGCTGGAGAGGGTGCAGAGAAGGCCCACCACCCACATGATCAAGGGCCTGGAGGGTAGGCTCTATGAGGACAGGCTCCAGGAGTTGGGCTTGTTCAGTCTGAGCAAAAAGGAGGCTGAGAGGTGACTTGATAGCCACCTACAAGTATGTCATAAGGGGGCATCAAGATCTGGGGGAGCAACTCTTCAGGGAGGCACCCCTTGAGAAGACAAGGACCAATGGTCACACACTCCTGGCAGAGGTGGTGCAGTTGCCATCCTTGGAGGTGTTCAAGCGGAGGCTGGATAAGCACCTTGTTGAGCTAATTTGAGCTCATCAACCTTCTGCCTATGGCAGGGGACTGGACTTGATGATCTTCCATGTCCCTTCTGGTCTACTGATCCTATGATTCTATCTGTGTGCTAGGAGCCAGAAAAGAGAGCTCCCTGGTCCTGGTGCCAACCAGTGCCCAGCACCTGGGGAGAGCCAGGAGCTGAGCAGCAGTAGGACCAGAGACAGAGAGCTCCCATCCTATGTGACCCCCCTGCTACCTAGGCTGACCAGGAGCAAATTTATTCCCAGTCAGCATCTACATGAGTAGATTAGCTAGCTGTGCAATAGCCTAATTTACTCTGCAGTAGATGCCCTGCATGTGTAGATGGTAATGCTTTACTGCACAGTAGATTAGTCTACTGCACAGTAAATTGTCTCTTGTAGAAACACCCAGTAATACCAGCATGGGGGGATATAGCGCACACTGACTTCAGAGAAGAAATTCCTGTTATATCCCAAGTCCTTTTCAGTTTAGCTTCTTATATTGCCCCCTACATCATTATATTTGAGTATTTGATATCTGGTTGTAATAGAATACTGAAAGGAATAGAATGGAACAGCACAGGAGTAAAATGGAAAAATATGTACACTGTAGCATTCTCTTAGGCTGTACCTAATAACTACGCATATTTGGCAATAAATTAATGAATTAAGAAATACAAATGTGCAATTAGTCCTTAATGGTAAGGTAAAGGAATGGATCTTAAACCTCAATTTCTGAAGAGGGCTGAAAAGGATCATTTAAGGTAGTTGAAATAGTGTATCAAAATGATGGGAGAAGTTAAAAATAGAACCAAATAATTGATTAGAATGCAAAACCTGAATTAGGCCTCACTTAGCCTTTTTTCCTGTATCCCAGATGAATAGTTTAACTACACAGCTGTTGACTGTTCTGAGGCTGGTCTCTCAATTTCTCCTACTGGAGCTGTTTCAGTTTATATAAATATATATTTATTGAAGTTTGGTGTCTCAATCATTTCTTCCTGCTCAGCTGTGTATATTTCAATGCTTCAGGCACACACACGAGAAGTAGGAGACTGATTCAAGATTCTGAGTGAGAGGCAACAGAGTAGAACCACTGTCTGCCATTCTGTCCCATCCTGTTTTTAACCAAACGTTCTGGCCTGGTTTCAAATCAGTATGTATGTCCCTATGGAAAGTTTGGTTTCAAAGTCAGCAAGCAAAGTTAACAAGCTTTGTCAAAGTCAGCAAGCAAAGTTAACTCTATCCTGAGTCAGGGGGTACATCTACACAGCTTGAGGCAGCTCCATGCTGAAACATGCTACACTGGGTTTCCAAATGCTAACACCCAAATTCAAAGCAGAACTTATGAGCCCATGCTGCCCTAACATGATTATACTTCTGCTTCTTTAGAAGTTAGCACATGATGAGCCAGCATTGTCTGTCTTATGGCATTGTTTTGCACCATAGATACACCCTGAAGCTCTCACTTTAAGTTTCTTAGATACCTAACACCCATTGCTTTCCTTAGGAATTAGGCAACTAAATACCTTAAAAATCTGAGCTCCTTTGAAGCAGCTTTCTACCTTGAGGTCAGCTTGCCCATATTTTTCACTCCATTTCTCCCATAGAATCCCATGTTCTCTCTAAGAATTATTTTTCTATATTTTTCTCACTAAAAGTTAGACAGGAATAAGAGTTCACACTAGTATTTTTTGAGAATAGTAGTTTTCAATTACACTTTAGACCAGTTTATAAAATAACTTGTTCTCTTTTTCTGAGTCATTTTCCACTGTGGCCAAAGTAGGAATTGTCCCTTGAATATATAATTATTATGAATATTACTTAGAAAGTGGAATGCCAGTGATGCCTCAATCTTTCAGTGTTATCAGCCAAAGGTTATTTGTGTGTCTTATTCCTATGGTCCACATAACTGTAATACAGCTGAATGGTTGATATTTGACTCTTTATATGAGAAGGTCATTAATGGCTTTCCTACCTTCCATCACATGAAAAGGAACAACAAGGAAAGACCTTTCAACCACTGGCAAGTTGAATGGTTGTTTGTCCTTCCTATCATCCTTGACTATGATGTAGTTTATTTCTGGATACTCTGAAACCCTGTGTTGAATCCTCAGCTGATGGAAATCACTGTAGCAATATTGACTACACGGGAAGTATGTTAATTTACAACTGTTGAGTATCTAAGCTTCAGTGCCTTTCCATTCTGGATAGGCCTTAAATTTCCTGCAGCATTTTCAGAAGGGTTTCTTCTTGTTTACTCAGCGAAACTTTTATTTACCTTTCAGTCTTGTAGAATTTGACAATTTTTGACTTTGCTGCTATGGATTCGCTTTTCTCCATTGTAGAGATGGTTATACTTAAGATGTACCATCTGCATTGTGTGGGAAACTTTTAAAGGTGTTAAACAAATTTAAGAAATTAGCATCCCTTTCATTTAATTTAGACCAAATTTTGTCATCTGCCATGCAAATATTCATGCTAGAAATGATAATACTGATGATGATACAAATTCAGAATAACTGGAGGGAAATGTAGGCCTCTCTTCTCATGTCTTCTTTTTTACTACTGAGTTCCAAATCATCTCATGGTAGCAAAAAGGTCCGGTATCTACCTTCTGCCACTTTACTTTTCAGCTGTATTACGTAACTACCCTGAAATCCTCTTGTCACTCCTGTCTCTTCTCATTGAATGGAGTGTATCTTGGTCCTTCCCTTCAAGATAACATCAAAAGAATTATACTGTTTAGGTTTGACAGAGAATAAAAAAAGTAATATACTGAAAAAAGAGCAGAAAAGAAAAGTATTATGGTTAGTACAAGGAACAACAAGATGACTGTATTAGAGACAGAAACAAAGTTTTGAGAGTGATAGAAATGTATAAGGAAGGAAGAGTTCTGGATTAGAGAGTAGTGGGGTATCTACACGTGTAATTAATGTGCATGAATTTTCTGCAAAGAAAATTCAGGCTTATTAAAATGTCTCAGTACGCATATCTACATGTGCACCACTGTCAGGACCAAATTTGCTCCCAAAGAGAGCAGTACAGTTCAGGGCTGCTCATGTCCTCCTGCCCTGCTCTGCCCCATTGCAGCAGCTGAGGGCAGGTCCAGGCTCCCCTGCGTGCCAGTCCCAGGCTGGTGAGGGGCCTGGGCTCTGAGGAGTAGGGGACAGCACCAAGCCATGTGGAGCCTAGGATCACAGCCTGGCCTGATGACACTGGCTTGAGGTGAAGCCCTATACAGGAAACCCTCGCTATTCACAGGCTTAGCATTCACAGTTTAAAATATTTGCAAATATCGAATCTGCATCTTAAATACACTTACAGGAGCTCCTTGGGAGCTCTGTGCTGCCGGGTGCCCAACACTGCCATCACACTCCCACCACTGCCACCGTGCTCCCACCATCACCAGCACAGCTGTGTCCCCCCCAGCCACCGGGGGCACTGCGTTCATGAACGCAGTGTGCATGAACGCAGTGCCTTATTCATGGATTTTGCCATTTGCAGGGATCTCAAGAATGTATCCCCCACAAATGGTGAGGATCTCCTGTACTGAAGCTTGGGATAAGCAGCGCTGGAATTGGGGGACAGATGCAGAGGGTGAAGCAGTGCTGGGGACCGGGGGTGAGATGCAAGGGAGAAACAGCACCATTCTCTGGTGCTGTTTCTACCTTGCATTTCCCACCACCCCCAGTCCCCAGTACTGCTTCTCCCCTCCTCAACCCCCGTGTCTCCCTCTCTGTCCCTGGGACTGCTCCCTCCTCTTACCCTGCACCTCTGCTCCAGTTCCAATGCTGCTTATCCTCTGGGTCTTCCCCTGGTCCCTGTGGTGCTCAGCTCCCTGCTCCCCCAGGTGGAGAGTAAAAGCCTATTGGCACATGTAGCCTGGGTAGCAGCAGGACTGAGGGGACAGGGGAGCTCCTGCTCCCCACTCATGGCTGGGGGGAGCTGGGAGTTGATCAGCACCAGATCCATAGACAGCTCTCTCCCCTGCCTGTGTGGCCTTTGCTGCCCAGGCTGACTGGGAACAAATTGCACTACTGCACAGTAGCTAATGTACCATTAATCCAGTGCCTATATTTGTTGGTACTAGCAAACAGTTCATTAGCCTAACTTACTGGGCAGTAAGTCCTGTGCATGTGTAGACACTGACACTTTATTGCATATTAGTTTAGTCTAATGTACAGTAAAGCATCTCATATAGATAAATCCAGTAAATGCACGCCTATATGTGCATTTACACCAGCTTAAATTTACTGCATAGTAAATTACTGAGCAGTAAGCAAGAGTAGGCTGGTGTCTACACATATAGGCAACCTGGGACTAAATTTAGTGCCAGGTCAGAGCAGCATGCCATATACCCCTGTGGCCACCAAGGGGTGTTCCAGCCTCCAGTCACATGGCTGCCAGCCCTTGAGACTAACTTTAGTCACAAGTTGAAGCCAGAGCTGGCTGCTAGCACTTGGAACTAACTTCAGTCCTAGGTTGAAGCCAGGAGAGGTAGCCAGTCTCCTAGAGTCTGGGCAGACACAACAGGGAGGCCCCCTGGGTTTCTGTGTAGTAATGCATCTACACATGCATTACTGTGAAGTAGTTAATTGGCATAAATTTGATACCGGCATGATGCAGGTTTCACATTTATGCTCAAGTTAGCATAAGTCACCATATTTACTGTGCAGTACAGGCATGCACATGTAGATGTGTTCCCATACTGCTCAGTAATTTTGGTTACTGTGCAGTAAATGCGCACATGTGGATGCACGGAGTATGTAGTAAACATTTGTATTGTTGAACAAAAATTATGCTTATATGCCAGCCTTTTTAGGTAATGGAGGCTATTCATAGTCAGTGTCAGTGTCTTTGCAAATCAGAGGTTGTTAACCATGGTAGCGTGAAGTCAGGGAGAAGGTAGGGCAGGATAGGACCATAGGGACTAATTGGTTTAGAGAGGCATGAGCCTACTTTGTCAGCTATCTACTTCTTTACAACCAAGGGTCCCTAAGTTTAAGACCCTGAAAGTCCCGTTTTTTGGCATTAGATTTGCATTCTTTAATAGTTCAGAGATTTATTTTAGATTCACCTTACTTAAAATGGTTTGATAATATTGCAATGATCACAAATTGTTTTTGCCCCCCTATGTCTAGAAAAAGCACATCATCATTCCTGCTTCCTTTCTGTCCCTTGATGCTTTTGCTTTTGCGGGATCAGAATCAGTACATCAAACCTTATGCCCCAGCACACGGTATACTTAAGATGTGATTAATCAGTTAATGTCTTAAGTCTTTGGTTTTCAACCTTTTTTCATTTGAAGACACCTAAAAAAAATTTGAATAGAGGTGCAGACCCATTTGAATTTTAAGTTTGGGTATTAACATACTTTTGATTTATCACAGACATCTTTTGCAAACCCCTTAGACATAGGCTGCTCCCCAGACCCATCTCATCAACATTATATCATCTGGCAGTGAAGCAGTTAAGCAAAAGCACCCTATTACTAATGAGTGAGTATCTCCTTATTGATTTAAATAGCTCTGAGCATATAGAAATATTTGAAAATAATTCAGAATTAAATTCCCAACACAAGGTAGAGGTTAAAAAAAATGTATTCCTATTTTATTAGCATAAATAACTACTACAAAACTCATTTGTGTTCACATAGGGGCCTGTTTCATATTCAGTCTTTTGGAGAAAATAAAGAAAACAAAAACCTTCTGTTAATTTAGTCTTAAGATGCTATAGTTAGTAGTTGAAGAATCAACCCAGAATATGTCTAGTCCTCTTATATGCCTATTCCTAGAGCCTCTCAGTGAAAAGTTAAGGCTTCTTGTTACACAGGCAGGTACTTCTGCAAGATCTCTTCCATGTACATTACTTTGCTCAAGGCATCCTTAGTCTCAAATGAATTAAATAATAAAAAAATGTATTCTTATACTCCACTGATTCCTTATCCTGGTTGAGTTTTATTAGAAGTGCACAAATGCTGGAAAAATTTAGAAAGATTCATTTGCTCTCTAGGCTTTGTGGTAGAAAAAATAGTGCCATTAGCATCTCCCCTGGATTTTAGGAGAATGGTATTACCCTGGCTTTCACTGAAAGATTGCTGGTTACCTTCTGTCAGTGAGCAACTGTCTCACTGTGAAGCAGAAGCAAAGCCTCCTCTCTCCTGCGTGCAAGGCAGTTACTTCTTAGAAAGTGGGATTTCTTCAGAATGACTATGTACAAGAGCAAACGCAGAAACCAAAGATGTAAGTAAATTATAAACCCATTTTATATGCATCTGTTCATTGAGAAAGGGAAAAAAATCTTCAGTTTTATTGAAAATCATATTTTACTTTTCCCTACACTAGTCAAATAATAGCAGAATAGCACAAATGGGTTTTTTTGCTACTGCTCATACCGGAGTATCTATATGTTAAGTGCATGAAAGATCTTTGAAAAGAAAAATTAGCTGGCTTGTTACTATGGAAACCCTTAGTAAGTGACTGCTTTATAAAATCAACAAGGAACTAGAGATCAAATATTAACTTTGGTCCAGCTCAGCATCCTGTATTCTGAGCACAGTTCTTGGCTAGTTAGATCCTTTGCCTCCACAGGTTTAGCACAATTTCACTTTGTGAAATGTCTTGGCTAAATTGATTTGGTGAGCTTTGAAAGGCTAGAGGTGTTCCAACTTCCATAGCAGTTGCTTTCCACAATTTGAACTTTCAGAAGACAGATGTTGGTATAACTTAAACGCAAATAGAATGTGCGTGTGTTTTGCAATATATGCAAAATTTAAACCAGCCTGAAGTTTCATTACCGTGCAAAATTCTTGACTTTCCAATTAAAGACCTGCCTGACTACTTACTATGGGATCAGTTAAAGGATTTTCATTACGTATTAGTCACCTTTGCATAGTGCTTTGAAGGAGCTGAGTCAAGTGAAGATACTGTGCTAGGGGTCAGGGCATAAAGTAGTATTATAAGTACTACTATAAGTAGGGCTGAAGTGAAGCCAGAAAAATAGGTGGAGAAGTAATTTGGAGAGGAACCTATACCAGAACCTATACCATTTACAAGTGGCCTTAACGGTGTGTGGAGAGAAAATAGCAACGAAACACAAGGCAAATACTAAGGCTATTGAAAGTCTTGTTGCAGTTTTGTGGTTCAGGCTGATTCTAGCTTTGCCACTGATCTTTCTTGGAGCCAGTTTTCAGCCACTAGAGTTTAAGTTCTGTACAGGCCTCCAGTTTTTTTCTGTTCTGCAGCCAAACTGATAAGCATTATATGAAAAGTTTCTGTGATACCTGACAATGGCTAGTAAAATCCAGAAATAGAAATCCATCTTCCTTTTCACGTATTCACATGAAAAGAACCACTTTAAACTCTCTCCTGAGAGCTGCATAGAGGGGGAAAATAATCACAGGGTTATAACTTAGGCTTATTGCAGTCATAACATGGCTTCTTATTTCCCATTTTGTTTAATGTGTCAATTAAACAAAAATAATTTTATCACAGGATCATGAGCACTTTCATAAAAATGCAAAGACTCCAAATATGTCAGGCAAATATTCCAGCCTTTTTTACAAGGCAGGAAAGATAGTGGTGGGGAGCTATTCATTCCCTTCTCTCTTTTCCAGCTCTTTACTGGATTATATATAGTTTTTGGCAGAAAAAAATTAAAAATGGCTGATTACATTCACGGCAGGCATAAAAAACGCGATAAAGAGCAAGGGATCTTTAACAAAACACTTTTCTTTTGACATTTGTTTCTGCTGTGGAACAGAATGAGAACCATCACCCTGTTATGTAAGGTCCAGTGCAAATTTCAACAAGAAACAATTGATACGTCTTCCTCTGGACAGAATAATAGCACTGTGCCCCCTTGTGCTCCAGTCTACCTAATTTATACGAATTACCTAATTTTTAGTTTCATTGGAGTACAGTTGAAAACCTTGTAAAAACCATGTAAGGAATGCATTTCTTAACTGGGTGCATCTTTTTGATAAAGGAAAATCGATTTTTTGATAGGAGAAAATTATGAAATGTACCTAGTCAGATGAATAATTACACCAGTGACTGTTGAAATGATTTTGTGAGAAAACTAAGTAAGAGTGAGCATGTAATTTTATACTATTAGAAGGGATCTTACTGTAACTGTTGTCCTAATACCAAATATCAATTATATGTAAGCAAGCCCATTATTTAGAAGCTGCAAAAGACCCATATAAAATGTTACTAGAGAAACAAAATGATACTTTTATAAACCTTACAACCCAAAAGCAATCAGAAGGGTACAGTTCATAAAAAATGGTTATCTTGAAACAACATAAAAAAATAACAGGACTAAATACTTATCAGAATTATATTTTTATCTATTTCTTACAGTGATTTCTTTTGTTTTTTAAGTGAAGCACATATTAACCTTTGAGCCCTATTTGTCAGTCCTCCAAAGATAAGAAGGAGCAACTTTCATAAAATGAGCTAATACATGTTAGAAAAGGTTGTTTTAGTCTGGTTTTAAATGAAAGCATTTTGAATATCTGGCACAGAGGGCAAGAAGCTTTGAGGTTTTCCTGTTCATTAAGTCCTGCATCTGTCTGCTAAATGCTGAATATCATTTTCAGTGTTGCTTTTCCAAAGCTTTCTTGAAGTATGAAGGAAAGTGCTATCAAGTCATTTCTGCTTCATACCATTTGAAAGCATGCTGATTTAGAGAAAGAGAGGAGGAGAGATAGAGAAAGACTTTAAGAAAAATGTAGCCATCTGCAAGGTGTACTGCTTGGCACTTGCACATCACTTTATTTCTGTGCATAAAACCCATATTCATATTTCATTTTGGTTGCAAGATTCTTGTGCCAATATAAACTTAGGTATTTGGATAGCTTTTGTTGTTAATTGTATTGAAATAAACTTTTGAAAACTTCACTGTTGGGATGCCCTTTAATTCAGATCTTTTACTTGCAAAAAATAGCATTACACATGCAATGAGAGCAAATAAGTGGAATACAATAAAACAGAATTACTTTGTTTACTTATAATGTTGTAAATCATATATCCTGCTCAGGGGATTATGGCTAATAAGAATTGGGAGAAAATGCTGTAGTGTTTTTTATGCAAATAGGTAAATGAATTATATATATACACAAATTTATAGCATCCTTTGTCTGAATGACAAGAAAGAATATTGGATTACTATTGAGCCAGATAAAATATCTGGCTACTTCTAACTTTTCCAGTGACTGAACATATTTAGAGATTTGGCTGGTTACAGCAAATATTACAATATAAGCACTGATATCTATGGACCTCTGAGATAACATCATAAAACATCGGTGTTTAAATCTGTTAAGTCTTAGTAAGTGTGTATTATCATGGCACCTATGAATCTTAGTCATGGACCAGGACTGAACTGTGATAGCTTCTGTTCAGAAAGAACAAATCGTGGTTTTTGTCTTAAAGAGATGGCATGGCATGTAATTATTGCATGAATTATACTATATAATTTTTTGTACACAGGAAAACACAAGTTAACAGTGGAGCTATGAAGCAGTACCAGCAAACTAACTGTTGTGAGGTTTTTTGTAGACATCCTAGGAAGCAAGAGTTAAAGAAAATTTTGAAGAAGAATAAAGTGGGCAGATGGGTATTGGAATGAGAGAGAGCAAGAAGGATTTTTGATTGAAAATTTGACAAGTGGGTAACAGTAACTAGTATCATGTGTCAAAGTAGAGATGATAGTCAATACCTCAATACTTAGGTAGGATTAAAGAGTGCGACAAGTGGAGAAACTGGAAAATGAAAAGAGCACTTTACGTTGGGTGCAGTAGAGAAGGGGGAGCCATCAGAGGGATACAAAGAGAATGGAGACTTGTTCAAAGCAGTCTAGGAAAATTAGCTTTGCACAGCAGCATTCTCAGTGGATTAGTGGGACTCGATTGTGTTGCTGAGGCCAAAGCAAAGGACGTTGCAAAATAATTAAACAAGAGCATGTAAGGGCTGAGTTTTAACTGTGTGGATAGAAAAGAAAAGCCATGATTCAAAGATCTTATGCAGAAAAAATTACAACTCTTAGTTCAGAAGCAAGGAACTAAAAAGAGGTAGTTGAAGACAATGCCCAGGTTATGGACCTAAATAAGAAGCAGGTTAGTGTTGTCTAGACACAAGAGTCAGAGGTAGGTCTGAGTCATCTGCACAGCTCGTAGCTAAATTTATGTTTGCAGATGAGCTTCTGTAGAGATAAAGCAGAGGGGAAAAGAGTCAAACTAATAAAGATGAGTTTCATAGTTTGTAGGATCGGAAGGGACCTGAGTAGATCATTGAGTCCAACCCCCTGCCATGGCAGGAAAGAGTACTGGGGTCAAACGACCCCAGCAAGGTGTTCATCTAGGAGTTATCTGTTGCCCCCTTCAACATTGTTTTTTTAGTTCTCAAAAAGACATGTCTGTCGTGATATCACTGTATACGGACTCAGGGCTTTATGTCCTGTTGACATTCACCTGCCTTTCTTATGTAAGACAGATGCCAGTCAGCCCAATTAGGTTGGTGTTCCTCTCTACTATCTTTCCTGCCATGACTTTGTTGATTTGATTGAACTGGGGAGGGGTGGTGATTCCCTGACCCAGAATTGACTATCACCTGCCAAAATGCAAGGGCAAGCGAAGAAAAGAAAAAAGAAAAACCTCTTTGCCCAAAAACATGAAAAAAACCGCCAAGACATGATGTCTATTCATCTACCTTTTCTCCATGCAGTTGGGGTACATAGTAGTTGCCCCATTCCCCTTTTCCTACAGTCAACATGCTCTTGGTTGCTGAAACCGCAATTAGGCTTTTTTTTTCCTCTCCCCTCAATGATTGACATCCCGCCGGCACAATTAACCATCTGTAGCAGCCAATTAACATGGAACTGTTTTTGTTTTTTGTCTCCAAGCTCCTCCAAGCTCTATAGACCTTATGGATCTACTGCCCTGTTCCCAGGGACTTCAGCCCTGACCAGCAAATGGGCGTTTGTCCTCACTACCGACCTCTCCTTCTCTCCTTTACTTCCCCCCTTTACGCCGATGCCCCTGTGCAGGAATAGTTCACAGAGGCTTAATTAAACCAATCCAGTTCACCTGCTGAGCAGATAAGGCTACATCCAGGTGGATTGGAAAGGTCCTCCAGAGTGTGGCCATGCTGCTGTGGCTAGACAGACCCCTCTGGCTGAGGATTTTCTCCAAGGAGGTATCTTTGGAGAAAATCCACAATATCATGCCTGACTAATAACAGTAATACATTGTGAGGCATCACAATAGCAGATAGAAACAACAAACAGTGTTGCTTTTAAATCAGGGCTGTCAAACATGGCCCATTCAGTCTGGCCTACCAGACTACCAGCGGGAAGTTAGGGACATATCTGTGATTGTGTGGCTGACTACAGTATCTGAAGCCTTTGAGCCCCAGTGGATGTGATGATTGGTTGTAGGAGTGTAAGCAAGAACTAATACAGCTCCAATCACATTCTAGCTGCTTGGCCCATCACCACTGCCATGGCCTCAGGTCCTCAGCTTCCCACTCTATTGCCACCCTGTGCTGGAGCTGCCACAACTACCGCCACTGCCCTGTTCCCCATGCCAGAACTAGAGCTTCCATCACAGCACAGGGCATGTGGTGTCACCTGGCATATGGCTAGCAGTGAGAGCCAAAGCTGTACAATCTCAGTAGAAACCTGGGATGCCAGGCAGTTTGAAGGGGCAATTGATGCCAAGCTCATTGATGTCAATAAGCAGATTCCTGTTGTCATCTAGTAGATTTAGAATTGGACCCCCACTGAATGAATGCCTTCTACATCTGTCCCCCTTTCACTCATTAGAGATTGATTACTTAAAATACTGTTACAATTGTCATTACAATTAATGGTCAATATGCTATAAACAGGTCTTATCAGTAGTGTAACTTGGGGGTAACTGAGGGACCAGGTTGGGGTGTCAGAATGACAGCCCCAAAGGAGCCTGTGTCACTACTGCAGTCCATGCTAGGAGAGCTTGCACTGAGCCAATAGTAACCCACACTGCCATTGCCACAAGGAGGTAAGCACCCAGTGCCTTGGGTGCCAAAATTTACATTTCTGGTTCTTATTACTTATGGTTCATACTAATGATTTAAGTCATCCCTTTTTTTTTTAGTGTTTCAATAAATCTTGACAAAGTTCACCTATGTAAATTCACCTGGGTCTAAAAGTCTTTCAAAATTCAGTTTCCCAGACATCTTTGTCTTTATTCAGGATCTATGTTCTTTAACAGTTACAAAACATAAAGTATTTCTTTCCTAAATGTTATTTATGTAGTATATGAACTCTTATTCAGAATGATGAAATCACAGTGATCCAACTGAGCATGCAGATGAGCTAGAGGCTGACTAGTAAGATCCATGATACAAATTCACTTCACTTGGAAATTCATAATCTTTCCTATACTTGCCACCATTTTAATCACAAGCCTTTCCAAAGTGCCATCCTATAGGAATAATTTCCTTGTGCATATGGCAAGCAAGAAAAATATCTGTGCTAGGAGCCATCAGCTTTAGTGTCGTACTTAAGCAGGGGATGATTCTACGGACTTTTGGATTTGCATAAGACTTGAAGACTTTTGTTTGGGATTATACTTTATGGCAGAAAATTTCTTTCTGTTCTGGTTGCTCTATATTTAGGGAGTGTATATATTGCCTTGTTATTTGTACCTGCCAAATTCATTCTAAATGGCTTTCCCCTTAAGCCTCGCTCTCCATTCTCCAGTCCTGTTTTTCCCTGCATACAGAGTGTTTTGAGAATGTGCTTATTCTATAGTTTTGTGTTAAATAAGGCAGATAGTTCCTTGCTGTAGTAAAAAATGATTATATAATGAAATCACAGAGTACTGTTTATCTTTGGTTTAGTCTACAGTAAATTGAAAGGCATGCATTAATTGGAGTATATTTGTTCTTTGCTGTCAAGTTTTCTTGTCATGTTGAAGAAACAATACATTCTTATATGCTTATAACGTGCACTGACAGGTTACATAAGGTTCCAGTTTTAAAGCACATCATGTGCTACCCATATTCTTTTACAGACCTAGGTTGGAGTTTGGTCTGTATCTTCATGCAGCTCCCGTTTACCCCAAATCCGCTGTTTCCTCATCTTCATGCAGTTTCACAAACAGCACAATCACCTCTTTAAAACAAGCTTGGCATCAACTGTGTCTTGATTATATTGTAGTATGATGAAATTTTAGCGTCTTCAGTCTTCTCTTTTATCACTTGGGGGGTTATAAATTAGTGACAAAATGGCCCTCAAAGAAAATAAAGGCTCTGTTGTAGTGTATGCCAAAGGTTTAAAATATATGATGAAGTGAGGATTTCAAATGTCTGATGAGGTGACAGCTAACTCAGACTGAGGACACAGACTTAGTTGCTGATCCAGATACGTATAAGAAAACTCTGCCTCATGCCATAAACATCAGAGACCTGAAGAGCTAGGGAATGTCTCTTCAGCAAGATACAGAGATCTCTCTCTTCCTGTAAAGTTGCCTTAGACAGAAGATCACCCCAGGATATTGCAGTCCCTGCACACCTTTTGAGGAAGTGAAGTTAAATGCAATTAGGTATATCATTAATAAGGGTGAACAGGAGGACACTGACCCACTTGAGTACAAATATCTTTAAATATTCAGATCACATGGCTAAAACCTTTATTCAAAAAATATAATTGCTACTCAACAGCTCCAGGGCTTATACTTCTGGAAGAAAATGTGCTTTTCACACAGCTTTGAAAGGATGGAAGTGGGAATTCATTTTTGACCTGAAAAGGATTAATGCATGTGCTTTCTCCAAATTATTCATTTCTCACTGTCGTTAAGAATAAAATTTAAAACATATGTTCCTTGAAGAAATGCACATGAAAAATAAACTATAACTCGTTCTTGTGCCACACTTTTTTGATGTCAGATGCTCACGTAATAAGAGCCAACCATTTCAACACTAAGTACCACCGTAAGTTGTCTTTGTCTGTCTAAATATAGGAGAGTTGAAGAACAAAGCAATACAAAATATTGTTAGGACTGTAGCTGGTAGCTTGTCTATCGAGACCATACCCACCTACTTCCTGACACCAGTGTAAAATTAAGTTGCATTAGTATGCGAGGTCTCGGTTGGCAGGGCTAACCGCACCTTGTCGTGCATCCACAGGTGCATCTCAAGTAGAGCCAGAGAGGTGATCCTCCCCCTCTATGCGATGCTGGTCAGGCCACAGCTGGAGTACTAAGTCCAGTTCTGTGTGCCCCATTTCAGGAGGGATGTGGACAACACTGAAAGGGTCCAGAGGAGGGCCACACGCATGATCCGGGGACTACAGGGCAGACCCTACATTGAACGACTGCGGGACCTCAACCTGTTCAGCCTTCACAAGAGAAGGCTGAGGGGGGACCTGGAGACCGTCTATAAACTCACTAGGGGGGACCAGAAGGGTTTAGGGGAGACACTGTTTCCCCTAGCACCCCCTGGCATGACAAGGAACAATGGACACAAATGATTAGACAATGCGTTTAGATTAGACATCCACAAGAACTACTTCAAAGTTAGGGCGGCTAGGAGCTGGAATCAACTTCCTAGGGAAGTGGTGCTGGCTCCTACCCTGGGGATCTTTAAGAAGAGGCTTGATGACTACCTGGCTGGACTCATTTGAGTCCGGTCTTTTTCTCCTGCCCAGGCGGGGGGTCGGGCTTGAAGATCTACAAGGTCCCTTCCGACCCTACTTCTATGATTCTATGATAATCAGTCAGTACATATACTCCATAACCTACAGGTTGATTGCAAAGTCATCTTAGTTTCTATTGGATATTGGAAGTTGGGGATGGTAAAAGATAATTGATATAATCTCTAATAAAAGGACAAAGGTGAGTAGTAAGATTAGTCAGGTCTACTTTTGGAAACTAATGGTGTATATACAAATGAAAGGCGTATGAGAAACAAGTGTATATCAGATATTCACACGGGACAGATTCTACAGTATTGAAATGCACAGGTAAAAGTACTTCAAATTTTGACTGCCCAAGTATCTGTCTACTAGCAAATACAGCTAAACAGGCATCATTATCATGGAGATTTCCTATTTAGAAAGGGAATTTTTTTTGATTCAGGTATTCAAAATATAAACTGGAGAAGATACCATTTTGGAATCTGCTATATGTGAGCGATTCAAATTTAATATAATAAGGGTTGTTTTCAAGACCACAGTGGTAAAATGTTTTAAATTTGAGAAATACTTAGTTTGAAAAATTAAACTCTCCTCACTAAAGTAGTTTTCCCTATCATTTCAATAGGAGAAATGGGCTATAACAGTGATTATCAATCAGCGTACCTTGGCACCCTGATGTGCCACCAACTCCTTTTGAAGGCTGCCATGGAGTGTGAGGAGATAAGCAGATATGTGCAAGCACGTGCTTGTCTCTTCCTGGCCATATCCTCACCTGCCCAGTGCCCCCTCTTGAAGGAGGTGAACATGGAAATACATAAATTAGTTCTTGAAGCTGGGTACCACTCAACAGAAATTAAAAAGAGATGCCTGGCATCCGTTGAGGTGTGCCTTAAGTCCAAAAAGGTTGAAAACTGCTGGTCTCTACTGTACACTTCTATCCAGCCTTCTGCATGACTTTAGTGGGAGTTTTGGCTATTAGAAACCTAGGATTTGGCCTTTAAAGAGTATACATGATTTAAATGTAATGAAATAAACATCTAGAAAGTCCTGGAAGTATACATATATTTCCTCTGGAAATCAGGAAATCAAGGGTACATACTTTGGAAATCAAGAAATCAAGGGTACATACTTTAGAAAAGACTTTGAAAATCAATTGCATTTTGTTTTTAAAAGTGCTGCTTTTTTTAAAGTAGCATGAAAGAAAAGAAAATAGAAAGATGAAACAAGTATATGCAGGCATTTCTAAATGATATAGGAACAGATTAAGGCATCAAAAAACTTCGAAAAGGCTTAAGTTTTGTCAAAAAGTTTAAAGGAATAGATCCTAGACTGGCCCTGCCAATACAGTTATAAATCTCACTTCTATCCCTAGTAGAATAATAGATCAAGTACTGAGAAAAATAATGGTTGAAGTTCTACAGCAAGACTTGAATTCAGTCACTTCTCAGTCCTAGAATAATGAGATTCATTATCATGTAAATGGAGAGGGGAAAAGAATATGTGAACATTTGTGGAGAATAAGCCTTGTTTTAAAACCCATTTGAACACTTCTAATGCCAGTGTCTGCTAATTATATACAGAAGGAGAGCAAATGAAATGCTCTGCAAGTATGTTGCTTAAGGTTTGTTTAGTTTCTGCCATAAAATGTATTAATCTGCCTGGCTATTCACCTTTATTGGAAAAAGGGAAAAACAGAGGCTGACTTAAACACCCTTTTAGATCAAGTCCTCTTGACTTCCGGAGAAAAGAGACAAATCAGCACGTCTCTCTCCTATGCCATGGTTGTTTGAAAACTATTTTTGACCGCCTACAATCAAACAAATTTCAGTCATGCTAACACATCACAGAAAGAAAATCATCTTAGTCTGAGGACACAAGCTAACACAAAAACAGATGTTATGCATCTCTTGCAAATATCTAGAGATGAAATAAGGACCTGCACATGAAAATAACCCATACGCCCATGACAAGAAGAGTAAACCAATTTGTTCAAATAGAGAGGGTGCAGTTAGAACTATACAATAGTCCCAATTTTGGTTCTTCGAGCACTTACAAACAGAATAGCTTTATACATAAAGAACATTTCTGAGTTTTGCTTAGACCCTGAGAGTATAAATGCTCACCTGTGACACAAATTAATGGGAATGGGACTGTACATTTTCCACATTGCTTATCCTTATGACTGGCAGAAAAGCTAGACAGTTCACAGGACTAAAGCACAGTTAGAATGATCCAAGGTCTGGAAAGGCTGCTAACCTAAAAGGAATGGCATGTATTTAGTTTATCATAAAGATAATTAAGAGAGAACTCAATTGCAGTACAAACCTATATAAAGGGAAGACTGCTGATTCTGGTTCTATTTAATCTAGCAGGTGAAAGACTCAATAACTGGATGCTGAAGCTACATAAGTGCAGCTGGAAATATATATATATTTTTAAGAGTGAGGATAATGAGCTATTATGAGCAATTTAGGAGCCAGGGCTGCCCATGTGTTTGGCTTGCTGAATGTCCATTTGGTGGGCTGTAAGTTTGGATACAGCTTTGAGCAGCTGGGTGTGCTGCTATGCTGCTAGCTGAGTGATTGTGGGGTGATTGCTGCCTGTGTCTGACAAAAGTCTGACAAAAGTCCTAATGAGGGAGCAGGGCCAGTCTAGGATCAGGAGACGCTATAAGTGAACAGGGGAGCAAACAGAGCAGTTTTCCAGCAGTTCACAGGTCTGTTCGCAGGTCAGTTTGATTCAGGTATTCCGCCTCCTCCCTCTCCCCCGCCACCGCCACTTTGAAAGGGAGCCTTTAAGATAAGGTCTTTCTTTAATTAAGAGCAACTAACCTACATATATTTTGTATAAGGAGTTAAAACTCGGCAGTTAGTCCAATACTTAAGCCCCTTGTTTAACTAGGGTCCAGAACAAGGGGGGGTTCTCTAGGGAATTTGCCTGGAAACTCTCTCACTTTCTTTCACTATAAGCATGGAGAGAGGAGCCTCCTACCTTTCTACCATGAGCCCTTTTCATGTGAAGGTCCTTATTCCATCTCCATGTGTTTGAAAGTGACATTTCCTACATAACACAGGCCATAACCATTCAGCCAGTAATTGAACACACAATCACTTATTCTCAGGGAGCAACCAAATCTTCTTTCTCCTGTCCATACTTTCTTTAAATGTGTTCCATAGAAGTGAATAAAGAAATGATATTTTTATGTCAAGTCCACAACTTTCTTTAAAAGGATACTGGCAAACTGAAATCCCTGTTCTCCTGCATACACTTCTCATCCAGTCCTTTCTTCATACAACATTGTTAGTTTTTATTAGGAAATTAAACGTCTAAAAAGGAAACATCAAAGGATGTGGTATAATAAATCCATAAATATGACAAATCTTTAGCTGTAACTAAAGAGTGAGCTGAGCATATCATATGCATACTAACAACTTCATAAAAATGAAACCTAAAGCGTTCAAAAATATCTTCCAAATCTCTCAAATTTTCATCCAAAATCTGATAAACCATTAAACAGACATTTACTGGTTATAAAACATCAGGCAACTTCTAAATGCTGCATAAAATGAGCCCAGCATTTATATGTTACAAAGGCATAATTCTTCCATATTCTTCAAGGACTAAATCCAGAAATATTTTCTCAGTCTCAGTCATTAATTCAGTTCTCTTGAAGGACTGTAGAAAAGCAGGATATTAACTTGTCTAGATTAGACCACCAACAGTACTAATAAGATACTCATGGGTGACTGGTGCCTCTTGAGTTGGGGGGGATCCCCTGACAGCCAATTGCGTGTCACCACTGAAGCTACTGCACAGTATTATAAGGCTACTACACAGTATTGTCACTAAAAAGGTGTTCACTGATGCTACTGTGCAGTGCCTCCAGTTAGTACCCAGTTATTTAGTACTTGATTAAACAAGTACTAAATAAATGCACGTTAACCACTTTGCAGTAGCGTCTCATGTAGACACACCCAGTGTCGATATTATGGACCTAGCTTCAACTATTATAAGAGTGTGAACAAGTGTTCAAATGGCATGACTTGGGTTAGGCAGCTTACTTCGAGCCACCTAAACCTGAGTCAGGTTCTGCGGTTTGTAAGTATCCACACAAGCAGCTGGAGATACGTCCATCGGGGGGAGGGGGCTGATAACATTGAGGAGGCTAGTGGTTCAACCCAGGGGGAGTACTGCCCAGTTCAGAGGTGTGCTTGTCAGGGAGGTGTAAAAATGGCCTCGTCAGGGTTGTGGGGGTTAAAACAGCATAGCCCTGGTGCTGTAGAAAATGGCTGGACTCTTCCAAACCCAGAGCTATGCTGAGGACCCATGCAGGTGTTCCTTAGGTGAAGTTAACCCCTTTTAAGATTAGGTTAACCCATGCTGATCTATAGTTCATATCTGACAACAAGAGAATTAACTTTAGATCAGACACACAGGCTGCTTGCAGAAGCTTAAAAAAACAACAACAGCACTTTAAACTCAGCACGTTCCCATGCCGAGTCCCATGCATGCCAAGAAGAGGCAGCACCTTAGTTGGACCCAGTTCTCCCAATGTCTGTATAATCAGGGCTTTTGTGGGGCTTTTTGGGACTTTTGTCTGAAAGCTGATTCACTCAGCTTGATATAAAAGCGCCAAAAAGCCCTGCTGAAGTGCCCGATCTCTACATGCTGCTTCTACCGGTAAAGCACATTTGTTTGTTTTTTTATGTCTGCAAGCAGCCGCAATTTTTAGGCTAATTTAAGCTCTGTGAATAGGTGCATACTCAACCACTTAGAGTGCACTAAGCTCATTAGAGTGATCTAAATGTAATACTTATATGCACCTTAAACCATCTTCCCTAAAGTTTTTGACTCTTGTTTCTGAAGATTTCACATGCATTTGCTCCCAAACTTCTGACTCCCTCTGTTCCATCTGACTTCACGTACTCCTCAGTTAATGGGATATTAACTACTCTCAAAATAGACTGTTGTGTTAGCTTATCATGTTGCTCAAGGTTATGAAAAAATCTGCCTGTCCTTAAAGCAGAAGAGATATCTTTCCTCAAGCCTGAAGTGGGATGTTTGCTTGTTTTCTTGTTTTCCTAGAGTGCCTAGGGCTGCTTTCACAACAAAACAACAACAAATACAGCTCATAAATTCATATTGTATTATAAAACTGCCTTTAAGGCATGCTGAGTTGGGAACTGCCTTAGAAAAACATCCAAACATAATTCTTTAAATAAAACAGACATCAGTCTTCCAAGTGCTGGCATCTCTCTTTATTAATAGACTCCAAATGTAACGGTATTGATGATTTTGGATTCACCTCTGAGTCTCTAGCTAGGACCAGGTATGTGTCAATAGCCTGGTTTTAAGCATGGATGATATATATTTAGGATTTACTGAAGCTATTTCATAATTATTTCTACCTTTCTATTGTTGTAACATATCAAAGTTGCAACATCTTATTTCACAGCAAACTAGAGTCCCTACAGTGGTATTCTAATTAACAGCAATCCTGCCTGAAGATCTCCAAGTAGCTTTTTAATTTTAGACCCCAACCTTTAAAAGGAAGGGGGGGAAACCCTCCAAATTAACATAAAAAGAGAGAAGGGAGAAAAAATTATCTGTGTTTAGTCTCCATGTCTGGATTAAGATACAAGGAAAACAGTAGCTTTTTAATATGGGTTGCTAAAATGATGTGATCTCTGACTGATGGGGTAGAGAGACACATCATGATTGAATTTCTAATGCTATTGACCTGATATCCGTTTTGGCTGGGGACATTTTACAAGTCTGCTTTTTAATGTTCTTCCTCTGGAGCGTATTGCAATCATCCATACTGATGAATGTGTCTAGAGCCTTCTTTAACTCTGTATATTGTAGAATTATCATTTATTTTAAGCATTAAAGGTGTATTGTTCTCAGTGTAATCTAGTCACTAGATTCATCAGTCAGCTTATCTATGTTCTTACACTGGAATTTACCATTGTTTTAGTAGATATGTGCCATATTCCTACTGGTGTGACTTAACATCTTTCTGGAAAAGATGTGTACTTTGGTATCTGAGCCGTTTGATACCTGCTTATACAGTCTGCTTAATCTGACCTGGAGCAGATAATGCAGTAGAAATGAAATTACTTTCCTTTTCTAACAGGGTATCTATGCTTGCCAAGAGAAATAAAGTATGTAACAACTCTGCTTATATTTTACTGAGAAATGATGTTGCATGTAATTCTGAAAAAATCTGGTATGCAAAGCCTTCTGAGGTGAAGCAAGCGTTGTTTGCAAAACAAAATATATGCTGTAAATATTCTGCATTGGATTTTATTTTTTAAACTGGATCATCAGAAAGGTAAATCTGTGAAGATGAGTTTACAAAAAGCCCAGTAAACTTGTTTTCAGAGTGAAATTCCTTGGAAATAGCTCATTCTTCTATATTCTACTTGTGACACAAAAGGAACATTTTATTGAAAATCACATATGCATTTTGTCTTTATCTAACCTCCAGGTACTCTTTAAAAAATGGTATTTTTGACATACAGAAATGCAAACGTGGAAAAAATATTACAGGAAAATTAGTTATAGTTTTATTATAATGTATCACATTTAAGTGAGATGTTCCAGAAATAACTACTGTTGTGGTTAATTAGAACGTCCTTCATCAAAATTAATACTGTGATGATAATGCAATTAAGACTTCACATTCATTGGCATAAGGTTTGCCAGTAAACTAAAGCAGCACTCGGTTTTGTTTTCTGTTTTCTGATATGATTTTAAGTTATTACCAAGTTATTAACATTTCTTTTTGAGTCCATCTTTTTTGGCCAGGAAGAGGGAGTCTCAGGTATACAAGACTGTATCTCTTGGATCTTTTCTGAATACTTTGCTATATGTTAAGTTCTGCTTCAGAGTTGTTTGTGTGGCCATCTTTGCTGTCTCTCTTCCTCTTACAAAACTTGTTAAGCCCTATGAAACAAGATAAAATTAATAGTCTTTCTGACTAGTCACAACAGTTGAAGATGGGGTCTATTATGCACTGCCAAAGGGAAATAGACTAAAGATTGTTATTTGACCAATTTTGAATAACAAAACCAAATTTATAGATGCTCAACTTGTTCGTGGCCATTTATCACCAGAGGGGGAAAAATTACATTCATTAAAAAAAATAAAAAAGCTCTTAATAGTTTCTTTGTTCTACTATGAATATATATTTATACTACTGTCTAAGGTCAAAATTGTATACAATATTTAGTAAAAAAGAAAAATGCTGTAAGCACCATTGGAAGAAATAGTGTGTGCATCTACATGAGACATTTACTGGATATAAGACTAATTAGCTCTACAGTAAACATCTCAGCATCTACACATACAGCTCTGTTAGACTACAGGAATCTAATGAACTCCACAACAGGGCAGCATTTGTAAAAACAAGTGCTACCCTACTGTGGAGTTTTTTCGTGCATGTATAGATACTGACCTGACTGGCTGGGACATGGCTAGGCTGCACTGGAGCACCTGCGTGCCCCAACGGAGCACA
Source organism: Crocodylus porosus (assembly GCF_001723895.1). Lineage (NCBI taxonomy): Eukaryota > Metazoa > Chordata > Crocodylia > Crocodylidae > Crocodylus > Crocodylus porosus. Next base: position 223,287,057 of record NW_017728886.1, read on the forward strand.
TTGAGCCAGGTCAGACTAGCCTTTGGGCCCCTTGCCAGCCAGGGTTACTCCAACTCAGCTCAACGTGCTATGGTCCCAAGCATACATTAAAACAGCATGCCTGGAAGCAAGAACTCTGGCGTGATATGTGTCAGAATTTATTGCTGAATGCTAATAACATGTGTAGGCGCACCCAGTGACAGAATTGTGGCATCATCTTGTAAGCTCTATAGTAAATTTTCATGCAAATGGGAGATAAGTATTCAGCCATATCATCATCTACTGTCAACAATTGTGATAGTATCTGCTATTATATTTCTCCTGTCAGGAATTTCCATTTTAAGAAAATAAAAAGAATGCTTTATACTAACTATTATCATGCCTAGGAAATGGCCAATATATAGTTTGCCACCTTATAATTTAATTAACGTATAATTTAATAACATAAATTGCAGTATGCTGTTCTGCACATTTAGACTATGTGCAAGAAATGTACTGTTGAACACTCAATATCTGTGTCTGTGTGTGCATGAGTAATACACATATCTACGTATGCACAGATAGTATATACATCATGGGAATCAATTTTCAAAGTCCCATATGCAAATTAGGCATTAAAACCCCAATTACTAGGTTGGTAAATGAAGTTTGTGCAGTTAAACATTTTTCCCTGGTGCCTTTGTTGTACTGATGCATTTTATGTGAATGCAGGAAATCACTGGCAATGTACATTAATTTAAATGTTTATTACATAGGTAGACTGACAGCTGTGTTCACCTGTACAGTAGGTGAAGGTAGACTGACAGCTGTGTTCACCTATACAGTAGGTGAAGGGAAGCAATAGTGGAAGATTTCCTATGTGATCCTGCCAGTATTTCTTAACTGAGACCCAAAGCCAATGCCCAGTGACCCAACCAGTGTCATTAGTGAAAGTACCTAAGGAGAATTGACTTAGTGATATCGTTATAGGGGTCTTGTTTAGTAACTTAATGCAGGCCACAGCATTCTAATATTATAAAAACCTAAGTCTGTCTGTCTGTAACACTTTATTCACGCTCTGATTGGCTGAAGGAAACAGCCAATTAGAGCACGCAGAAGCGTTCTGACACATGGCAGCCCATCGCTTTGATAGTGGGGACACAGGGGACAGAGCGGGGGGGGGGAAGGCCAGCCCTACTGGCCTCGCCCCCCCCCCGCCCTGCCCCCTGCAGGTACCATAGGGAAGGGAGTAGGCCCAGACTAAACACAGGGTTTCAGCTTTTGATTAAGCAGGAAAGGGAGAGTGAGTATGTTAAAGATTAATCGCTGTCCCTACTCTATGCAGCCATCACATTGAAAAAAAACTTCTTTCCTTCATTCTTCTTTCCCACAAACAGGATATTTTTTTTTATTTGGGGCATGTGATATGCAAGAAAATATGGTACTACTCATCTGAACCCTAATATCAGCCCTTCATCCATTACTGATCTGAGTTTCCACCAACAATTTAAGGAAAAAGACTGTAATCATCTCAGAAATCTGGTTTCCTCACCTATGAATTGAATATCAAAATGCTGAGCCTCAGTTGCACATGAGCAACCTAAGAATTGAAGGGAAGCTGGGTGACAGTGACCATGAGTTGATCACTTTCACTATCCATGTCAAAGCTGGCAAGTCAGCCAGCAATGCACTAATCCCTTGATTTTAGGAAAGCTGACTTTCAGAAGCTCAGGAAGCTTGTTCTTGAGGCCCTGAGAAGCCATGATTTCACAGGGAAGGGAGTTCATGATGAGTAGTTTTTCCTTAAGGAAGTGATCCCAGAAGCACAAGGAGAGTCCATCTCAATCCATAGGAAAGGTGGTAAAAGGGCTCAACAATGTCCTTGGCTCAACAGGGAATTCATGGACCTCCTATGTCTAAAAAGAGAGGCTTATAAAGGATGAAAAATAGGAACCATCGCTAAGCAGGAGTATTTTCCACTGGTCCACACCTGCAGGGAGCAAACTAGAAAAGCCAAGGCTGCAACTGAACTCCACCTGGCTACATGAATCAAGGACAATAAAAAGTCCTTCAGATATGTGGGGAGTCAAAAGAAAAACAAGGGCAACATTGGACCCCTGCTAAACCAGCTGGGGCAGCTGACTACTGACACCCAGGAAAAAGCCAATTTGCTTAATTATTACTTTGCAATGGTTTTTCACCAGCCCAAAGGGACCACCCTCCCTAACAAGATGCGGGATGACCAAGGTAAGGGCTAATATATGTCCACCATTGGTGTGGATTTTGTGAGAGAGCAACTCGAGAGGCTAGACCCCAACAAATCAGCTGGTCTGGATAGATTGCACCCAAGAGTGCTAAAGGAACTGGCAGACTTCATAGTGCAGCCACTGGCAAGAATATTTGAGAACTCATGGTGCTTGGGTAAATTACCTGAAGATTGGAAGAGGGCCAATGTGGGGCCCATCTTCAAGAAAGGAAGAAAAGAAGACCCAGGAAACTACAGGCCAATCAGTTTGACTTCAATCCCTGGGAAGATTTTGGAAAAAAAATTCAAAGAAACCATTCTTGACAGGCTAACAGAAGGCAACACTCTGAGGGATAGCCAGCATGGGTTTGTTGTGAGTTTGTAGATCTTGCCTGACCAATTTTATTTCTTTCTATGAGCCAGTGACATTTCACCTGGACAAAAGGAAAAAGGTTGATATCATATATTTGGACTTAAAAAAAAAGCCTTTGACCTGCTGTCTTATGATATCCTCATGGAAAAATTGGGCAACCATGGCCTCAACTACTCCACAGTCTGATGGCTGGGGAAGTGGCTCCAAGGCTGGACCCAGAGAATGGTAGTTGATGGAACCAAATCACTGTGGCTAGTGATGTCCCCCAAGGCTCTGTTCTTGGACCTGTACTCTTTAATGTCTTCATAAATGATCCGGACACTGGTGTTAAAAGTGGACTGGCTAAGTTTGCTGACAACACCAAACTTTGGAGAAGAGCCTCCACACTTGAGGATAGGTTGGTGATCCAGGCCAACCTCGATAGGCTTGCAAGGTGGGCAGATGAAAATCTGATGGTATTCAATATGGATAAATGCAAGGTGCTCCACCTCAGGAAAAAAAACCCCGCATCACACTTACAGGCTCAGCAATGCTACACTCGCTAGCACCATGACCAAAAGAGACTTGGGGGTTGTGACTGACCACAAAATGAACATAAGTCACCAAAGCATCACCACACCTGGTAAAGCAAACAAAACTGGCTTGCATCTACCAATGCATCTCAAGCAAGACCCAGTTTGTCATTCTCCCACTATACTTGGGAGGCCACAGCTGGAGTACTACATCCAATTCTGGGCTCCACAATTGAGGAAGGACTTGGAGAAGCTTGAAAGGGTCCAGAGGAGAGCCATGTGCATGATTAGAGGGCAAGAGAACAGGCCTTATGAAGAAAGGCTGTGAGCTATGGGACTGTTCAGCCTGGAGAAACGCAGGCTCAGGGGTGTCTTGGTGGCAGCCTATAAAGTACATTAGGGGTGTGTATCAGGATTTGGGGAAATACCTGTTCACCAGAGCACCCCAGGGGATGACAAGGTCCAATGGTCACAAACTTGTGCAAGACCATTTTAGTCTGGACATAAGGAAAAACTTCTTTACTGTCTGAGCCCCCAAGGCCTGGAACAGACTCCCCGCAGAGGTGGTTCAAGCACCTAGGGGCAGGGGGCTGGAGGTGATTGTCTTATGAGGTCCCTTCCAGCCCTAATGTCTATAAAATCTATGAAATCTATTAAATCTTATGTCATAGAAGAAATACTATGCACTTGAATCAAGTTCCACTGAAGTCAACATATAACTTGAACTGACTGCAGCAGACAATTTCTTTGGTAACCAAATGCATTTATCTGCATTATTTAAGCATTCCTTCTTACTTCCTTCCAGTAAGTAAGAATAAATTTGGAAAGCCTAATGCTTCCAATAATTTGATTTGAATTTGTAGATTTGGCCTCCGAATCATCCAGATCATCTCCAAATCTGAATCATGATCCAAAACTTTGCACAGCCCTACTGTGGATCGCAACTTCTTCAGTCCCCAAGGCCTGGGGGTTTCGCATGCCAGGAGGCATGATTGTGGGGATCACACATTAGAACCCACATGTAGAGGGGGCCTCTAAATGACATTTAGCAGTTTGAAAATCTGCACCCACTTCCTTTCTCATCTCTTGATGTAAAGCAAAATGGGCATATTATTCTGATAAGGGCATTAAAAAAACAACTTTTGTTTGTTTTAAATTACCCTGTTCAGGAAAAGCCATCAGCCAAATCAGTTTGAAGTACATTTTGTAAAAGAGAAAGAAATGCTTTTTTAATAACTGAGAGAAATGCTTTTTGAATAACCACATATTTGGCCAGGCTTCAAACAAATGCAAATTAAGCAGCCAATTTATAATCCCAGCAATAAGAGCTTTTATAAGTGAAGCCATAACTGTTCCTGAATATAGTCATATTGCTTAGCATTAGTATAATTTTCTAAATATAAACTATTTAGAAATACCAGAACATTAATATAATTTTACACGTTGCATGGCACAGTGGCATGAGTGCAGTGCTGTAGGTTCTGAGAAGTGTATCAAGTCAAAAGTGTATTAGAGTTCGGTGAGAGGTTTTTAGCCCATGTCATAAAAGGCCAAGAGATTTGTTACTGTCATGTGAAGATTTTGGTTTTTAAAAAGGACTTTTATCAGTCTTTTATTGACATTCAAATGACAATAATGACTTTTCTTCTAGTTTGTACTTTAATAATAATGTAATATAATGTACTAAAGAATTTGTGGAAATTTTAGATATCGTAGGGTTCTTGTATGAACTTGTTAGAGATAATTTTAGTAGCCATAGGCGAAACACATTTAAACTGCTTTCTGAGTATCCTTACGATTGCTAGATAATCATGCTGTGGTACTGTGCTGTGTGATCTCTATTTTGGATTTATCCTTTTTTTTAATCAAAGATGCTGATGGTACAGGTCTTAATTAGAAATCAGCCTCAAAGCAAGCAGAACCCCTGTACTATGCTACTTGAAATACATTTTTTCAGTATTTCCATAATACTGGGATAAGGTCTTTCTAATCTCATAGACATAATCTCTTTTATAATAATATGTCTCTGTTTAAGAGCAAAGCTCTTGTATTTCTTCAGAAAGCAGTCTGCATATAAAAGCTACTTGGTCTTTTACAATACATTTACACATGTTCTTTCTCTGTTTTATGATGATAAAGAAGGTTGGACACTTATTACAACAAGACTGTAACCAAAAGAAAGATTCATGGAAATGGAGTTCCATTCAGTTTTAGACAACTCTGAAAGCAGTCATTTATGTTGTCCAGTAATGTTCATGCCAGAAAAATAATAAGCATAACACTCCTTCACATCCGTATTGTACATGCATATTCAGAACCAGGTGATCGCCCCCATGGAAGGAGGTAGTAATTGTAACCTAGCCTTGGAATGATATCTCATGCTCAGAGTCATCTAAATGTCATCAAGCAGAAGATTCTGGAAAGGCTCCATCATTCCTTTATCAAAGGGATGTTGATGTTGCCTCCCTCCCACAACATCGATGTAGAACAGCACCGAAATGTCTTTCCAGAATTTGCTCTGGTACAATCCAGCAAATTATTTGAGATGATAAAATTGTATTGCAGCTGACACATCTTTCCTTGGCTTCAGACAGAGAGCTTCAGCCTGAGCTTTCTTTGGCTTCAGACTGATTCTTGTAGGTAACTATCTGCCCTGAAATTCAGTTCCAGCATGTGGATCCTCAGCCTGCTACCATAAGGCCTGAAATACCAGAGAGAGAGAAACGAGGTTCTTTGGGTAAGTCTGGGGGGGGAAGGGACATGGGGGGGGCACACTGAGGCCCCCATGGTGAGGGAAAGAGCGGGGCTGGGAAAGGGACAGGTACTGCCCAGCTGGACCAGGGTAGGACATGGGCCAGGAGGCCTACAGGGGGGCTACATCAAATTTTGGGGTGGTTATAGCCCACCCTGTAGCCCTTCTTCCCCATGCCTCTGCCTCTCCACCCTGGCCTCGAGAGCCCTAAGTCCAGCCCTGACCCAGCATCCCATTGGGAAGGGGCTGGCACAGCCCCTGGCCTTGAGGCCTCAGTGGGCAGCCCACCCTCACCCCACACACAAATATGGGAGGCACATGCCCCCCATAGCTCCCTGGAGGTGTGTGCAGCAGCAGGGAGATGCCCCACTTCCTCACCCCCTCTCCCCGCACCCTCCATACAAGCAGCCCACAGCTCTGCCCTGTGCTCTGCCTCAGCCGGACAGCACCTGTCCTTGCCCCAGCCCCACTCCCTCCCTCACCGTCTGACCCTTAGAAGATGAGTCATCTTCTAGTAGGTATTGCAGCTGTTTGGGGATTTTCCATATAGGTTCCAGGGAGGAATTCTATGACATAACTAGTGGTGTGCGAGTCATGGGGGTTTTCTTTGTGTACCACAGCAATGCTTTACATGGTATCCAGGTGGTTATTTAAAAAGTGTAATCTGTCTCTCTGGAAGAGTGTCCTTGTTGAGTGAAAGGAGTGAAAGTCCTTTTGAGATTTGTGAGGTGACAATCACAGGTGGTTTCAGTGCATATTTGGTGGAATAGGAGGGCTTGGATGTGTATCATAGTTTTCTTGGTGTGTTTGGGGTGATTGCTGGTTCTGTGCAGATATGTGTGTTGGTCCATGGGTTTCTTGTATATAGCGGTCTGTATTTTACCATTCTGGGTAGTGAGCATAGTTTCTAAAAAGGAAATGTTGGAGCTGCAGTATTCAAGAGACAGTCTGATGGAGGGGTGATAATTGTTAAATTTCTGATGGAAATAAATCGGGGATTGCAGTTTTTTAGTCCAAAAGATGAAGATGTCATTGATATATCTTAAGCACACGAAAGGTTTGACTGTGCAGTCCTTGAAGAATTCTTCTTCCAGGTGGCTCGTAAAAAGGTTGGCATATTGTGTGGCCATTGTGGTGCCCATGTTTTAGAGGAATTGTTGGTTATTGAAAGTGAAATTGCTGTGTGTTAGGATGAAGGGGAAAACTTCTTCATTTTAATTTCCTCATTGGAACCATTTTGAAGCTGTTTCAATAATTCATATGATATTATAAGCCCTAGGAATACTGTTTTCTGAAGGTATCTATTAATTACAGAGCATATCTTCATCATTTTTTCCTGATGTACATTCAGCCTGCTATTTATCATGCCTTAATTTTGTGGCCTGTTAGGAAGCTACATAGTCTGAAATAATGTGTGTCTAATTAATGTTCCCTGAGCTTATCACTGCAGCTGAACTATCCCTTCTGGTGTGCATTCCTTACCTTTTGTGCATGCTGATGCTGTTCAAGTGTGGTTCATCACAGGAGTCATTTTCCCCAAGCATTTGACACACAAACTTTAGCCTTGTTTTATGATGTATAACTGCTGGCAAGGCCCTTAAATAAAAATGACACCATAGTCCCACGACAAAAGACCAACCAAGAATGCATGCAGATCACATCTGTTTCATTTCCACACCTGTGTAAATTTGATTTGCAACAATGCCTGTTAATTATTTTGATAGTTGAATCGACTCAGTCTAGTCTGTTCACCGAAGAAAGCAGAGAGTATTAAACAAGGACACTGATAAGGTTGGAATGTGCCTGTGTGAAAGAGTAATTAGTTTGATGCATGTTTTAATCAAAGCTGTAAAGCTGTATGCACATGGCTTTTGCCAGATATTGCTTCAGCTTGTACACAAAAGAAATATGTTTCTTCAACAATTTTCATTTCAAATACCTCTAATAAGTGTAATTTTGTTTTTTACAATAATCCTAATGAGTGAGGTCATTACATTTTGCATTGAAATCTAAATGTGAAACCCTTGGATTTAGAAATGTGAGTCACTGTGATGGAGCATAAAACTGTCAGACCCTGAATGCATGTTGCGAAGTTCATAATAAATGTTGTCAAAGCTAGTGTGTTGGGCCTGGAACCATTAGCTGTAAGGAAAATCCTAATCTGGTTGATAAACAGCCTACATAAACACAGTTTAATCCTTTCCTGGTTGTAAAAACGATCACAAGTAACATTCTTAAACTTTTTAGAAACATAAGGTAAAATTACTTGCTGCTAGGTATAAGTTTGAAGATCTGCAGGTTGCTCAGAGTAACTGTGTAGCACTAAAAGTGTGCTGTTCAACAGTGTGACAGCTGGTTGCATGAAAACAATTGAGATTTTTGATAAAACCATCTTGAAATCACTGAAGAAATACTTTGTATTATAATCTCAGAAGATTTCATTTAACTTAAATGAGTCCTAAAGCAAATTTCAAATGATTTGCCTGAAGACCTGTTTGTTAGGTAATACAAAATCTATATACATGTGTAATATATACCACATATATAATTGCATTTTCAAATGAACTATGACTATATTTATAAATTGTTTTATGGCTGGTTTCTAATGCTCTCCAAAGTATTGTTTTGTCTAGGTATACTGGATAGTTTTTATAATAAAACCTTGTAAGTATTAGTAAATTGGGACATAAGGTGATCACAAACACAAAGACTGTTCTATCAAAGCAGTCATGTATTACAGTATATTCAGAAGGAGCTCCCATAAAGTGTATCTACACCCATCTGATTCCAGGTGTTTATTATACATAGTGTAAAGGACATTTACTGGAAATATTTAGGTGTTATTCCTGAAAAATGGGCTGATAACATATTCAACTATCACAGTTGGAAGTGGGATTGATGAAGACTTTGTTAGGGGACTATTGCAAATTCTCCTGGGAATTTTCTCTTTTAAAACACCTGTTTTTGATGATGCTCCATTCCAAAGAAAACAAATGTGCTTGGTTAAATATTTTTTTAACAATTCCAGTAATACATCCTATATAGGAAGCAGAGAGGAAATATTCTTCATCAGAAGCAAATCACCACACACCCTTCTTGTAATTGGGCAAAATTTGAACAAGGGAATTAACTCTGGGCCCCTTCATTAATGGATCTAGAATTTTGAAAAGAGGCACGCAGTTGTTTCATTTGTGGTGATGCTCCTCACCAACACATTTTTCTGCAGTTAAAAATAAACTAGAAACTTCACTAATATGCTAGGGGCCTAGAGCCAGATTATTTAGTTTAGGATTGAAGCAGAAACAAATATAATTTCATTGGAAGGAGTTAAAAACAAACTGCAGGCCTGTGAAATAGGAGCTTCGTTACCAAGAGCTGCTACCAGCAGAATTGCAGAACAAAGGGTAGCTTGGCTGGTGAAACTCAAATCCATTAAAAGAAGAGAGTTGAGTTCAGGAAGAATTAGGAAGATTACAATGAGCTTTCAAGTGACTACCTCAGCACTGCCTGACTAGAAATCCTTTTGCCACTGCCAGGCAGTTGGTTTTAAACTTTGGGTGGACCAGAAATCAAAAGGGATTGCAAGGGATCTATCCTAGGCTCCAGTAATATTCTTCTTTAGTATAACACTGCACCATTTATAGTATTACACATTTGGGAGCAATAGGAATCTATATACTAAAGCCCTGAGCCAGTTTCAGACAACAGGGCTTATGGGGTTCCTTGACAGTCAGATCTGGCATGGGGCATGGGTCCAGTGTTGGCAGGAGATCCAGCATAGACCATGAGTCTGTGACACTTTCTCCAGCCAGTATTGGGCAGAAGTGCTGGAGACAGTAGAGCAAGCAGCCAGCCACTTGCTTCAGCAGTGGCAACAGGCCAAGAGACTGTAGGGCAAACAGGTCTGTGACAGCACAGCTTTTGCTCACCCTTCTCAGCTGCCCATGTCCCCTGGAGGCCTGGGGACCCTGAATTCTGCAGCAGACCATAAACCCATCCTAGCCATGCCTACAAATTCCCTAGCCCACTAGTAGGCCAGTAGGCCAGATCAAGCAGCTCCATGGGATGGATTTGGTCCGTGGGCCACATGTTTGAAATCCCTTTGCTAAAGCATGGAAGACCTGCTTCTGCACACTTCCAGGAATGAAAGAGACGGCTTACTGATCTATTTCCGAACAGCATTTTATGTAGTTAGGAGTACAGATTGTTATAATTATAAAACTCCATCTGAAATTCAATCTCAGTGCTACTCCTTTTGGATAATATAGCTAACCAAAAGTTGGCATACAGCTAGTTAGTTCCATTAGGAATCAAGATTGATGATAGCGTTGTGATTTCTTTGCTTCAATCATATTTATTTAACAAGAATTTATTAAATTGTTTCCTAAAACAGAAGGAATCAAAGAGAAGATAGTATGCTGCTAGGGCTTCTGTGGCTATGGCCATTGCACCCTTGCTGCTTTCTCTTCTCTTTCTGTGATACTTTCTCCTCATTTAAATGAACCAGAATCAGAGTAATAAAAACCCTGGGGCTTTCACCGCTTTCCCTCATGTAGTTTTCATCTAAACAGCATTTACTAGATTAGCAATACTGTAAATAGTTTATTTACATTTTGAAAATGTTATATCATGTTTAATGTGTAAACATAATTAACATACACTATAGACCTGGTTAAATTTTATTATTCTATATGTTAATAGTAGGTGCAGCAATAGCTATAACAGACAGAGCTCAGGCCTTTTTGCCACTGGTGATAAATTATGCCTTAGACCTAGCCATTTTGTCTTTTTAATTTATAGTGATTGTTGTTGCTACTTCTGGTGCCTTGTTTATTTTTGGCCGTTAGTTGTTCTTCAGTCATGGATTCGACCCTGCAAGTAACGCACCTTATGGGAGATAACTCATTAGTCAAAGCCCTAAGCACTCTTGGCACTGTTCATTGACTACTACTGTCTCGAAGATAAAGGTTATTTCAATTCATTGGAAGGATTTGCATGAATTCCTGAACAATCCAAACCTGCAGAGGCTGAATTTATTAAGAATACAAAGAGAAAATCAAAACAAATAGCACAGATAACATATCTGTCCCTAAAATGCCCAAGCTATGTCCCATTTGCGGCAGTAGGAGAGAAATAAACAGTCCCTTATGTTTCATCAGAGTGGATCATATCTTCGTTCTGACTCTATACAGAGAATGTCAAGGACACAGGTGTTGCACGCTGTATTTCATTTTATGATATTTTGTTTTTCTCTTTTAATTACTTTACCACTCTTTTGAATGCTCTGTCTGTGTGTGAGAATTAATTACTATCTCAGGCATACAGATTAAGGTTATATCACCATTTCCATAATGAGCAAGTTTTCCACGTGCAGGATCTTGATCCTCTATACATCCAAGCCTGCTAATACCTACATGAAGATTGTATCTGCCTGGAATTACTTCTCTATTTCCTTGTTCAAAGCATAGCATTGAAGATTCCCCTTTGCTTTTACAGTTTTATTTGACTCTACCCAATCAACCCTCAGTCAGTTAGAAGTAGGTATGTCCAATTTTTAAACAGCTGGGGAAAGTGTGCCCCATGGGCTGCACCAGCAGGGACTGAACCTCATAGGCACTGCACTATGTTGAGTATACTCCCCATCCTTCTACCACTGCACTGTACCTGTTGCCTCTGCAGGCGCTCCTCACCCTTGCTGCTGCACCATGTGCCCGCATGGCCTCAGACTCGGCCTCAGTTCCCCATGCCACACCACAGTGCCCCACCCGATTGGGACAAACGCAGAAGCCAGAGGAAGGAGAGGGAGCCTGGAGACTCCAGTTGCTGTTGCAGCCAAAACAATGGTGGGATCAGCAGCCAGGCTGACATCTGCATGTGGCTTGTGGTCTCCCAGTTCAACAGCCCTGACTTAAGAATTCTGCCCTTTTATTCTGTCCTAACAACTGTGTTCTCCCACCTTGTCAAGTTTAATCTTAAGGAGACAAGAACTCATGGTTTCCCTGAAGTTCCATCTTACTGTGATTTTATTTAATATTAAATATGAATCACTGACAGATAAGCACTAGTTTTCCATTAATATTTAATAAAACACTGACAAATGCAGCCACCAGCCATGGGGAAATTAATTAGTATGTAACCATTTTTCAAGCAAAATTACAAAAATATGTTAACATGAACAAATTCCAGATAATTTATATGAACAGACCCTAAATACACCATAATTGTTATGTATGCAGTACAATATGCATTTGTTTTGCATATTTATAGAGCTGTATTCAGATTCCTAGTACCTTCAACAATAGTAAATTCAAGACTGCAGTAATGAATTATCCATTTACTAAGGGAACATTACAAGCCAATATATCATTGTGTGACATCTTGTTCATGAGAACATAGTTCATGTTTATTTTGTGAAACTCAGAGACTTAATCCTGGAGGTGGCTGAAAGAAGAAGAGATAGTAGAAGTGATAGCGTTTCCTCAATATTATCTAGAAAGATGACTGGTACAGAGGAACAACCACAGAGCAAAGCAGAGTGAGCAGTCCTCTAAAATGGGCACTAATGAATGCGGACATGATGAAAAGGACACAGTGCACTAAAATAGATAGGATGTAAATGGGAAAGGCTACAGCTCAAATATACTGGTATAACTTGAACAGCAAGCTCTGTTTATAAATGCTTCATTTTTGCAAGTACGAAATCTTTGTTACATAAATAAGCAGCTATGAGTGTGCGTAGATGAAATGAGGGGCATGTGTGCATGACACTTTAAAGCGGGTTAAATGCTTTTGCACCGCTTTAATGATGTTGGTATTTCATTGCGTCGGCAGTGTATTGTGCATTAATTCCAGCTGCTGTAGCACATTTGGTGGTGTAATGGCTTCCAGGTGCACCAAACTAAAACACCTCCAAGAAGTTTTAATTTGCTACCCTACAGCCGCAAAGTGAAGCACTAGGCTCCATGCAGCTCATGGACTGTGGAGACAGCCTGTGCAAGCAGCGTGGCAGCAGCCCTGGAAGGCAGGCTCCACCAAAGAAAAAAAAAAGCGGCGAGTCCGATTTTTTTTTCTTTTCTCTGGAACCTGCCTGCCTGCATGAGCTGCACAGTGACCCAGTTCTTCCCTTCACAGCTGCAGTGCCCCCGTGGACTACACGAGCCAGGTGCCTGGGGGAGGCACTGCTGCTGCACAGGGAAACACCACTTCCCCGCACCACTCCCAGACCAGGGACCACTCAGGGACATGCCCCCAGCCCAGGGACTGGCAGCTCGCCCTCCCCTCCCCACTGCCAGAGAGGCAGATAAGACACAGGTGTACCTGATGTGGGGGATTACTCTGCAGCAGTGTTTTTTAAAACCCACTGCTTCACTTTAGGGGCCCTGTTTTGTCTACACATGCCCTATTATAGCAACAGTAGGACATAAGGCATTATGAGCCCATACAGAGGGCACTTTTCTATGGATGCTTCACAGTAGTCTACCAGCACAAAGGCATTGCCATACTAAACTATCCAACTCTCTGAATTTTTCTATGTCGAGGTGTTTCAAAAGTGCTGTAGGATCACATATCTGCCTGTCTTCTTTCTTGTCCTCCACAATCTCTGTGGATAAAAGAAGATGCCAAGCAAAAGAGAGGATTCAAGTGGGAGAAGCTCACAGGCATTTTCCTCCCCTTTCTCTGACTGGACCTGAACAGATTGTAGCTTAGTCAGCTTCCAAATCCAATCCTATTATATAAAAGGGCACATCTACATGTGTCATGAGTGCACAGCAATAAACTGTGGAGCAATAAGCCCTGGACTTTATTGCTCCCAGGAAGCTCTTGGGCATGCTATTTACATGTGCATTTGGACTACAGCACATTGAGCCAGGTTGCAGTCGTTTTGTGAAAAATGCAGTGATTGGCTGTAAGCAAAAATCTCTGACTGATTCACCAGGTATTCTTGCTTCCTATATTATATATCTGGCTACAAAAAAAGAAACCTCATTAGAAAGGAAAATCTTTCCTATTTACAAAACACATTTTCTTCTTTTGTTGAGCCTCAGTTGCTGTGCTTATTAGATGCATTACAGATTTTAGCAAGGTAAGTGAAGCCACCACAAAGAAAATAATTACAACTATACCATGCACTGTCTGGAGGGAAAACAGTTATTCAATTATTTGCTCTTCTGACAACTCAGAATTCTACCATGACTGTCCTAACCTCAGATGAATCTGACTGCAGGATTAGTGGTATCTATTATCTTTAGTAAGTATCCTAAAGGCTCACACTGGCAGAGTTTTAAATGAGCAGAGACAGTGGTCTTCTGTCATAGCACAAAGCAGAATGGAGTATTGCCTACTTCCTAGACCACCGTCTTTGTTTTCTTCCATGAATACTGTGCTAGCGCGGTTGCTACCCACATCTTCAGATCTCTCCTCAACATCAGTTTCTTCCAATATGCCTGCAAGAAATTGCCCAACTAATAATGCAAAGGTTGAGGTACAGTTGAGTATAGCTAATATATATTCAATATAAGCCATATATTTTTTGATGATAACCCTTTCTCCCACTCTGTTTCTTATGCTCTTCAGTTCTTTGCTCCTCCTTTCTATTTGCCTGACAACAGCAAACAAGTTATGAAGGATTCCAGAATGCAAATTATAGTTATTGCTTACTGAATATTGTTTTTCTCCTTAGACAGAGATCACTTTTCGTTGCTTACCCAGATGTTTGAAGCATGTAATTGCTTTGCTGTCTAGGTGCAATTACAATTTTATTTTGTGTTTCATTAGTGCTTTCTAAATCTACTCGTCTCCTACAGAAAATCTTAACCTCCAAAATTCATTATTGTAGAACACAAAAAATATTCACTACTTGAGGCGAGAGTAATTTTCTTTCTTCAACAGTCCCTTGCAGTTGAGGATAATTGTCTTCCATGAGTGTTGTATATGGGTCTGAAAATGGCTGATGAGGCCAACCTGGGATCGACAGACTCTGCTGCAACTCAGGCATGTGTTTCTGTGAGGGTTGGGTGGCTCCAGATTCTTGATTTGGTCCGCAACATGCTGTTTCAGCCACTCCTACTTTTTTGTCTCCGGAAAGGATAAAATTACAGGCAATCCTGGGTGTAACCTTTCCACTGAAAAGAGTCTGAAGAAACACAAAGTGTGGACACTTGTCACTGTTATACCAGTGGAACTTAAATTAGTTTGTACACTGTTGTAATTTGTGTCAATGTGTAGGGTGAACGGATGACCAGCTCTCCTGAGAGAGCAACCCTTTATAGGCACTATTATACCACCTACTCCTGATATCAGTGGATCGGCAATACTCTGTTTGCACTGAGCAAATGGCAGCCCCAGTATTTCTGTGACCTATACACCAGTATGTTTTTCTGAGAGGTAACTTTATTGCAGAATGACTTACTGGTATTGGTCAGTACACCCTGGTCCAGTCTCCATTTACCCCGGCAGATTTCAGCAGTAGAAACACATTTTGTGTCTGCTACCATATAATCAATAACAACACCCTCTCGTTTTCCAGACTCCCCACACTTTTCATTTAGAGGTAGGTCTCACCCAAAATTGCTCACTTCCAGAGGGTGATTTGGGAAGAAGGATTAAATGGTTGTGTGTCAGATCCAGAACAAAAACAAACCCATCTTTTCCAAACAACATTTAGATTCAGTTCAACATCACAGCAATATCTTCCAGGAGCTTCTGTAGTTTCCAAATTTGATGCAAACATCTTGCAAAAACAGATCACAACATTTCAGTACCATCATATCCTCATCTGCTCTGATGGCTGATCTCAGTACCTGGAGATGCTTCTCTTCTCTCACATCTCTGATTGACCTGCCTTACACATGGTGCTTAGCTGATAAATAATAACGTTTCAAGAGCCTGTGAAGCTGATTCTTTGGAGCTGAGTGCAGTGTAGGCAGGAATAGGAGAAATAGCTCCACATTCTTTGTGTATAAAAGAAGAAAGAGAGACAGGACTATAAGAAGAAAGAAGGAATGAGGTAATTGTTTCAATGCTGCCATCATACACATTGAATAACCATGCCCCACGAGATCCTGAAATGTCTTTGTCTTCTACTTTTTGAGTCTTTGGTTTCCCATTTTCAAGCTCTTCCCTGCAATTAAAATGGGTTGAAATGTACTTTTTTTAATATGAGCTGAAATATTTAGGTACTCGCGTGATGCCAGGTGCCAGAGCTTGGAAAAAAACACTAGTATTGTGAGGATTAAAATATGGATAAATGAATGAATTACAGTGAGTTAAAAATGGGTAGGGATATACAATGCTTCATATGCTGTGTGGTAACTGTCCATGAATGTGTTCTTACACCATGCTAAATAAAAACTAAACCAAGATTGTCCCACAATGAATGAGGACTAAATTACTGCAGTTAAAGTTTCATTGACCATAGGGTAAGAGTGGGTACACAGAGGTTTACCATAGAGCAACTGATGCACATTAGTTTTCCTGACCCCTTTAACTTTTTGCAATTTTCTCAGTTATCTAAACTATCTCTATTCATAATAAAATCAGAGAAGTATCCGCACTTGCATGTCCTTGCTTTTTCCTGGTTTCTCCTGTGAATCAGTGACCATGAGATTCTGCCAAGCACTTTTGTCTTTTGCTTCACCCAAAAGACATTATTCATCAATTTTCCTATTATGAGCTACTTAAGTGCTTATACCTCTACATGTGCTTTCAGAGCTTTTGGGCACCCTCACATATACCGAGGCAACCAAGCCCCTGAAGGCTTGTATGCACTGGCTTTATGTTGCATCTAGAATCACTGCCAAAATACATAGCCCATCCACTCATTGCTTCTGAGTGGATGCATCTATATGGACACTTTACTGTGAAGTTGACTAATTAGCTCTGCAGTAAAGCATCATGGTCTACATATGTGCCTCTATTAGGGCACAGTAAATTAATTAACTCCACCCTAGGATAGTACTATTGGAGACAATACTTTCCTACAGTGGAATAATTTACTCCACTGAAATATACATGTAGAAGGTGACAGAGGCTGGCTGGGGCACGAGGG
>NW_017728886.1:223304043-223307010 GCF_001723895.1 Crocodylus porosus
ATGGTCTACATATGTGCCTCTATTAGGGCACAGTAAATTAATTAACTCCACCCTAGGATAGTACTATTGGAGACAATACTTTCCTACAGTGGAATTGTCTTCATGCACAGCAGTGCACATATAGACACTGACCTGGCTGCCTGGGGCATGAGGGTGCTAAAGTGCAGGGGCTGCCTGCTGTCAAGCCCTGCACTTTAGCACCCTCATGCCCCAGCCAGCCCCTTTATCAGCCAGTGCCGTCACCTGAAGTCCATGGCTGACTCCTGTGGACTACTCTATGCCAGCTAAAACTGCTGCAGTCCTGGGCACATGTGTAGATGCTGTACTTGGGAGCAGTTGACTCTGGTACAAGCTGCACCAGTTTATTGCTCTGCATTAATAGCATGTGTAGATGCACGCAGTGTGTGCTAAATCCTAGAATTGCTGGCTGGCTTAAAGAAACCTTGAGTGCACACCCCACGACTGGGGAGCAGCAGAGTAAGGACCCTGGACGTCAGAAGAGCAGACTTTGACCAGGGAACTCATGGGCAGGATCCCCTAGGAAGCCAGACTGAGGGAGAATTCAGGAGAGCTGGCTGGACTTCAAGGAAGCCTTACCAAGAGTGCAAGAACAAACCGTCCTCATGAGCAGGAAAACTAGCAAGCATGGCAGAAAACCAGTATGACTTAGCAGGGAACTCTTCAGTAAACTAAACCACAAAAAAGGTAGCTTCTTGCCCTAGTTGCCAAGAAAGCTAACAGCATACTGGGCTACACTGGGAGGTGTGCTGCCAGGTTCAGGGAAGTAATTATTTCCCTCCCTTCAGCACTGATGAGGCCACATCTGGAGTACTGCGTTCAGTTTTGCACACCCCTCTCCCCCAAAAGTAGGTGGACAAATTGGATAGAGTCCAAAGGAGGGCAACAAAAATGGTGAGAGCACTGGGGGACATGACTTATGAGGAAAGCCTGAAGGAACTGGGCTTTATTTAGTCTAGAGAAGAGGAGACTGAGAGAAGATTTAATAGCAGTCTTCATCTACCTGAAGGGAGTTTTGAAAGAGGTTGGAGCTAGACTATTCTCAGTGGTGGCAGATGACAGAACAAGGAGCAACACTGTCAAGTTGCAGGAAGGGAAGTTTAGGTTAGCTATTAGGAAGAATTTTCTCACTAGGAGGGTAGCAAAATGCTGGAACAGAGTACCCAGAGAAGTGGTGGAAGCTCCATCCTTAGGGGTTTTCGAAACCCAGTTAGACAAAGCTTTGGCTGGGTTGATCTAGTTGGGGCTGGTCCTGCTTTGAGCAGGGAGTTGGATTATATGACCTCCTGAAGTCCCTTCCAACCCTAGCTTTCTATGATTCTATGTTCTCAGGTTACATCTTCACATGCACCCTGGGCTCTTCTAAGGTGGCTACACTGCCTAATTTCTGGGACTAGGTATATGCTATGTGTCAGCAAGTGGGCACACTTCTTTGCAGAAGTTGAAGGCACAAAAAGAAAACGTGGATTTTCCTAGAAAGCCCAATGGGAGCAGGGTGTTCTATGACTTCCAGCCTCCTGATTCCCTGACTCCCTCCTGCAGAGCCAAAAGCTAAATTCCAATTAGATTTAAATCTCCCAATTATGATGTGTTCAGTACCTGTTTAACACAATTTAATGTCTATGAAACAAATGATAAACAAAACGGAAAATATTTAGTTTAGAAAAGGTGTGTTTAGGGGACTGCAAGAGCACATACAGCAGGGTAATAGACATGATGTCTTTAAAAGGTTGTATGCAGAAACAGTTTAAAATTATTAGAATTTAGTAACTAGATTGAAAATTCAGAATGCGTTGGTATGAATTCTCAGTATGAAACCATAACCCATTTCCTCTGCATGGTTCTCCTTAGGAACCTGGCAATCCTAACTCTTTCATCTTTCTAAAAGAAAATTGCATTTTCATCATAAACCTTTTTTATTGGCTGTACTTGTAAACTGCTTCAATTAATCACGGACAGCATGACAACAAAGGTTCTACTCCAGAGAGTGTAAATAAAGTGCCACAAGAGCCACGTTTTTAATGCATGTGACATTTTCCTGTGCATTAAGCCAAATGTATGTGAGATGTAGTTTTAACTTACGTGAAGCAGTAGCTGAGCTTTGGCATTTGGACAGAGTTCTTCAGAACAATTTATCTAATCTTTATTCTCCTAGGCTCAGTCTGGAGTCAAAGTCCCACCTATACATTTTGTCAGGATATTATGTTCTGAATCTTCAATTTTGAGTAATTTCATTCTTATTGATATGTCAGTTAGCACAGTTATGCCACCACAAGTTGTTACCTTTAAAATGATGAGCCTTATTTTAAACAGAAGCCCTGGTCTCATTAACATTGAAAAAAGTCTAGATTTGAGTAAATACTGCAAAACCCCAAGCTAGAATCTCTGTTTTACAAATACCAATATGTTAGATGTAATGGGTAAACTTAAATCCATTTGCACTTATTTCAGCACCCCGAATCTAGGCTACTCAGTCCTACAAGGATTTTTTCCTTTGGATAATTCAGTAAATTAATTCAGTATTTTTTTTCCTTAGCTAATCCAGTAAATGTTTAAATTTTGAGTCTTTATCTCAAAGTGAAATCTAAATACCATCTGGTCTCTGGAATGAGTCTTCTTTGGTCCCTTACTGAAGAAAGGCTCAGGAGACTTACTCAAAGCCCTTACTAGAAGAGGGTGAATAATGCAGCATATTATTTTCTGAATGTCCATATTTGTATACCTTTTCATGAAATTCACTGGTTAGATTTATTCAGTGGTTTTCTGTCAATTCTAATTCCAGGACTATTGGGCTCCTATTTTGTTTCCTATTGAAACTTGATTTTTAAATCTGTGTATAGTTACCATAATCCATAGAATTTGGAAGAGATGTTGGAATCTTTTTTAAAAGTTATCCAGAACCAAAGACAGAAAAATCTGGCTTCTGGCTTTTTTTGAGTCTCTTGTCCA
>NW_017728886.1:223307114-223315930 GCF_001723895.1 Crocodylus porosus
CACACACAAAGTGTGGATATTATAAAATAGTAAATGATTTGTAATTATTTCTGCACTTCTGGCAATTTGGACAGTGATAAGGAAATGCACATATTATTGTTTCTCATGATATAAATAGATTATTAACTGTTTTTATTAAGACTGAATAATGATAGTAACTAATAACAGCCTTTGCACTTTATGTTTAGTAAGAAAATATCTACTATGCTTCTTGTTTCTGGTGGTTGTTCAAGAATTATTTGTGCAGGTATAATTCTGATCAACTTATGAACTTGTTGAGGGAGAGCTATTAGTGTAAAACTAACATCTATTCAACTGCCTCTTAGTGACTACTGAGATACTATTTACCTTCCATCAACTACAATAATGCTGGCATGAGAGAAAGTGGTGCATAATTGACTTTATTTTTATTTTTAGTATTCAAATTTATGCCGTTGTCATCTTTTCATGGTTTATTATCCTGGCTTCACATGAAGACACAAAGCAGAGACTTTATGGTAGATTTTCTTTTCTTTTCTTTTTCTTTTCTTTCCTCCTTAAAGTGCTGTTCCATTTGTCTTTTTCATGGCTAATTAGTTGACAGATGAGCATATTCTTTTTTTTCTTAAGCATTGGAAAAGCATTACGTTTGAATGTGTAATTTTGATTGTTCTGTCTTCATTTAGAAAGTGTGCACCAGCAAAATTAGTTTTAATATTGGCAGATTTCTGACAGTCCTGTTGTAGACAGACAAGTATAGTGTTTAATTGAAACATCCTACATTTTCGTATGCCATTATCCTTTTGTGACTCTTGAATACAATAATTGTAACTTGGATATAGCCATTTCACTGTAAAGAATTGATTACTGTTCAATTCTTGAGAAAAATTATATTTTACTACTGAACTGCATTAGGCATTGACAGTGTCATTAAACTAATACTTCACTTCATATTAAAGAGCCTTGTTTCTTATGTTTTTGTACTTCTTGATCCAGTGTTGTTTTTTTAACTTGATGCTCCACTTTGTGACATGGTGTTACAACATTAGTTCTGGTGAAATGTTTGTACACAATGAAGCAAACTTGAAACATCATGACATAAATTTTGAGCCATGTGATATACCTGACATTATATTTGACCACAACTGTTTCAGAGATAGGTATTTGTGGGCCAACTTGTCAAAAGTGTTTGAAATTCACAATTATAATATATCACTGTATTGTATTATGTGTAATGTGTCCCACTTTCAGTGTGCTTCAAAAAGAATATGATGGTCTGACTCTTTGGCTTAAGCTAGGAAGGCAAGTACTTTTAGATCTTCATGTCCCTGCTTCAGTCTCATATTGTAGGCCAAGATAGCAGCTGCGACACATTACAAAGCAAGATATACACATGTAAATTTACAAATCATGTGATGTTGCTCAGCTGGTAGTCACTTTATGCAATCTAATTCCCAAGTAGCATAAAACATTTACTGTATTTTTACTCATTTAATGGAAATTTAAAAAGCAGCTCTTCTCCTTAGCTAAGAACTACACTTGTGGATCAGCTTTTAGGAGACCAGTGATTGATTCTTGGATTATTCTTCCTTGTTCTCAGGCCAGCAGATGGAACTAGTACATAGGTGGATAAATGACCTTAATACCGATTACTGAATTTTCTCCTATTCTCCTCTATCAAGATGCATGTTCTTGCACACAGCCTAGAGGGAAAGATGTGAAAGAGAGACCATATTGGAAGATTCTTGAAACTGCCATATCCTTACTCCAAGCTTACTCCCCCCACTCCAACAAAATAGCCTAAATAACTTGAACATGCAATCCAGGATGTAGGCATATTGGTCTATAGGCAAAAGGAATCAGGTGTCATGGTAGAGGTGATATCTTTTATTAGACCAACTAGATCTCTGGAAAAAAATGCTTTAATTGCAAGTTTTCAGCCACAAACATCCATTTTCAGGCATAGGAGAAAAGATTGTGAAAGTTATACTGGGTAGAAATGAAAGTTCATATTTCATAGGAGAGTTGAAGATGGAGTAAAATCTCTTGTTTGGAACAGTTGATTTTATATGCAGATGAGACTCAGAGAAAAGTTGGAATAGTCTGTTTACCTTGAAGTTGTTTGGTAGAAAGCAGGATGTAGTCATATTTCCTTCTGTTTATGGTGTTTCATATTTCACAGAGGAGTAAAAAAGAGGGAATGCTCTTCTGGGCAGACATTTCTTATGTGGTAAGGTGTCTCTGAGCTCTGTTATGAGGCTTTGTGGTGGTGTAAATTACCTCAAACAAAGGCAGGAGCAGCATATCAGATTTCAGGTGGTCAAACTTGCTTCCTCGTAAACTTTTGAAGATTTCAATTTTTTTTTTCCAAAAATCTAGTTGATCTAATAAAAGATATCACCTCTACCATGAGTTCAAATTCTGTTAGAACATATACTGTACTTTAAACAGGCACTTACCTTTTGGAAATGTTGTTATTTGTTTTAAATTTACGATCCTTTTTGTTTTAAATTTTATGATGATGTATGGCAGAAGGAATGTCTTGCTGCCAGAAGATATAGATTTCACAGACATTTGGGCTGGAAGGGACTCCGGAGGATCATCGAGTCCAGCCCTCTGCCCCAGGGGCAGGAAGTCAGCAGGGATCATAGGATCCCAGCAAGATAAGCATCCAAATGTGTCTTGAAGGTGTTCAAAGTGGGTGCTTGAACCGCCTCCAGCAGCAGTCTATTCCAAAACCTGGGGGCTCAGACAGTGAAGTTCTTTCTTATGTCCAGCCTGAATTGATCGTGGCGGAGTTTGTGACCATTCGATCTTGTCATCCCTTGGGGCGCTCTGGTGAACAGACATTTCCTCAGATCCTGATGAGCACCCCTGATAAACTTATAGGTGGTCATTAGATCACCCCTGAACCTGTGCTTTTCCAGGCTGAATAGCCCCATTGCTCTCAACCTCTCATCATAAGGTCTGTTTTCCTGACCTCTGATCATGCACGTGGCTCTTCTCTGCACCCTCTCAAGCTTCTCCGCATCCTTTTTGAATTGCAGAGCCCAAAACTGGATGCAGTACTCCAGCTGCGGCCTCACCAAGGCCGAGTACAAGGGGAGAATGACGTCCCAGGATTTACTTGAGAAGCACCTATGGATGCAAGCCAGCATTTTACTTGCTTTACTAGCCACAACATCACACTGAAGGCTCATGTTCATCTTGTGGTCAATCATGACCCCCAAGTCCCTTTCATCTGTAGTGCTAACCAGCATAGCACTGCTGAGCCTATAAGGATGCTTCAGGTTTTTTCTCCCAAGGTGGAGAACCTTGCATTTTTCCATATTAAACAGCATCAGGTTCTCATCCGCCCATTTCCTGAGCCTGTCAAGATCTGCCTGAATCATCCACCTGTCCTCAGGTGTGGATGCTTTGCCCCGAAGTTTGGTGTTGTCAGCAAACTTGGCCAGTCCATTTCTGACACCAATGTCCATATCATTGATGAAAATATTAAATAGTATAGACCCTAGGACAGAGCCTTGAAGGACCCTGCTGGTCACAGCACACCAAGACGATTGGCTCCCATCGACCACCACCCTCTGGGTCCAACCGCAGAGCCAGTTCCCCAGGCAGCAGATTGTGGTGAGGTCGAGGCCGCAGTTAGCCAGTTTAGCCAAGAGGTGATCGTGGGATACCAGATCGAAGGCTTTTTTAAAGTCAAGATATACAATGTCAATCTCTTCTCCCTTGTCCAGGTGATAAGTCACCTGGTCATAAAACAAAATGAGATTGGTCAGGCAAGACCTACCCGCAACAAACCCATGCTGGGTATCCCTCAGTATATTGCCTTCAGCTAGTCTGTTAAGAATGGCCTCTTTGATAATCTTTTCCAAGACCTTCCCCAGGATAAGGTCAGGCTGATGGGCCTGTAGTTTGCCAGATCTACTTTCCTCCCTTTCTTGAAGATAGGCACCACATTGGTCCTCTTCCAAACATCGGGCACTTCACCAGAGCGCCATGAGCTCTCCAAGATCTGTGCCAGGTGCTGAGCTATGACACTCGCCAGCTCCCTGTGTACCCTTGGATGTAACCCATCAGGGCTGGCTGACTTGAAGGTATCCAGCCTGTCAAGGTGTTCCTTCATGAGGTCAGCTTTGATGGAAGGCAAGGGATCTCCCTGACCCATAGTGGGCAAGGCTGTCCCATAGGATTGGTGAAAAACTGATGCAAAGTACCCATTTAGCAAGTTTGCTTTTTCCTGGGTGTCAGTTGTCAGTTGCCCCATCTGGTTCAGCAGAGATCCAATGTTGCCCTTGCTTTTCCTCCAGCTCCTCACATACCTAAAAAAGGACTTTTTATTTTCCTTGATATTTGTAGCTAGCTGGAGTTCTGTGTAAATGAAAAACTATTTCTTTATAACTGGTCCACTTTCCAAAATGCTTTGTTTTAATATTCTGGGTCCCCTTCTCTCCCTCCCCTCCACCCCCAATTTAGTAGGATTAAATAAAGTTTCAATTTAACTAGTGATGTGGTGGTGAATATCATAGCACATGTTAGAGTAACTTGGAATGCAGTAGCGCCTACACATGAGACAAGTTTTGCACATGCAAATTCCATCAGCAGTGTTTTCAGTTGCTTGTTTTTGAAGGGTGTATTTCTATGTTTTCAGGTCCAAATTATATACATATAATACAAAAGGGAGGTGAGCCCATTTTGAAAATGAAGCCTTTCATTTGGTCCTTAGGATTTTAACAGGCTGACCTTGATTCACCTGTAGACTGTTCCTCTTTCAGCCTGTGTGTAGAAGTTTAACTCCTGGATATGGCAAGTATCAAGTAATAAAAAAGCTTTATGTTAGGACTGGAGAACTTTTGGCTGGAGGCCCTTGGCTGAAAATGCAGTAGTGAGTGTCTTTCGCTATCACAACCTTTCTCAACAGCGACTTTCTACTAGAGGCCGTACACCCTGGGTAACTCTAGATGAAGGGCTATATCCTAAAAGTATTTTAAGTTGGTCCTGTTTCCTTGTGAGGGATAATTCTTTGTATAGGTCCATATTATCTGCTGCTTTTCCGTAATTACAAGCTGATCATTAAATATATATCTTAAAAATAAAATGCATCAGTTTTCATTTATCAGGTGATGGCAAGCTATCTGTTGCAACAAAAGCTATCAGACAGGCTTGAGTGGAAGACTTAGTTGATGGAGTGGTACACTGCATAGTAGGGCTGTGCAAAGTTTTGTCGGGTGTTCCATTTCGAAGCTATTTCAACGTGTTTCAGTCTCGGAACTGTGCAATTGAAATGAATCAAAAGGCTTTGAAACAGCTTTGAAATGAAATGCGGGCACTCAAAGCATTTTGAAAATTTTGAAGTTTCCAGGTTCAAAGCCGGGCTTACTTGGCTTCAGCACCAGTCCCAACCAACAGCAGCAGCCTGTTGTCATCCCACATGCAAATCCAGGGGCCTATGCCCCCTGGGAGGAGTCTGGCACAGTCCCACAGCCCTCCTGGAGGTGCAGGCCCCTGGATCTGTGTGCAGGATGACAGCATGCTGTTGCTGCCAGCTGGGGCCAGTGGCAGCAGCAGTCTTCCTAGCGCTTCGCACAGGCTGTGCCCTGCGCCCATCCCAGTCAGCAGCAGCAGCTTCCTGTCATTCGGTGCGCAGATCCAGAAGGCCGCATACTCAGGAGAGCTGCGGGGCTGTGCTGGACTCCTGCTGGGGGTGCAGGGCCCCCGGATCTGTGTGCCGGCTGATGGGAGGCTACTGCTGCTGGCTGGGACCAGCAGCAGCAGAAATCTTCCCAGTGCTGGGCACTGGCTGCACCCAGCACCAGTCCCAGGCAGCAACGGCAGCCTCTTCTCATCTGGTACGCTGGGAGCCTGCACCTCCAGGAGGAGTCCAGCACAGCCCCACAGCCCTCACAGGGGTGCAGACCGCTGGATCTGCATGCCAGATAAGAGGAGGCTGCCACTGCTGCCTGTGGCCAGTGGCAGCAGCAATCTTTCCAGCACTGGGCATGGACTGCACCCAGCGCCAGTCCTAGGTGGCAGCCTCCTATCATCCAGCCTGCAGATCCAGGGGCCCAAACTCCCAGGGGGAGTCCAGCACAGCTCCACAGCCCTCCCAGGAGTGCAGGCCCCCAGATCTGCACGCTGGATGACAGAAGGCTAGCACTGCTGGCAAGTGTCACCACTTTTGCTTTGAACAATTTGAGGTGCAGTTTCCCAAAAACCTCTGCACCTATCTCCTTGAAACCTGGCAGGCTTTATGCCATCAGAAGGGGCTGCCATCTCTGCAATTTTCATGTGAATCAGGCAAGAAATGACAGAGTTTTAGGTGGTATGTGTATGTGTGTTTATTTTATGCCTCCTGGAGAAGGATTTATATATTTTTTTCACTATTTAAGTAGGGCTTTTGGAGCTCTGTTCTTGTTGCTTATGGGTTTGAGTGACAATTTCCTCTAGGAGAAGTTTTAAGTAATGAAATTATGATCTGAATACCAGTAAGACAAAAATGAATCCATCTGTGTCGCATGTCATATCTGAGCTTGCAGGCAACCAGGATAAACTATTGCAGCAAAACTAAACTACCAAAGTCCTCCACATTAAGTGGCTGATTCATCCAAAATTATGTCTTCTTGAAATAAACCTTTGTTTCCACTAGTTTACTGGTATTTCATCAGGGTGATTTTCCATTTTTGTCTGCTGAAATTGAGAAACCATTTCCGTGTTTCAGTTTATGAACACTTTGTATTAACCTCCAGCTTGGTAGCTTTTTATAACACTAAATAAAAGCTTCCAGGGAGCAACAAAAGGGGAGAAACAGAGAAAAACATAGGATCAAAAATAAGAGGTTAATTTCCATTGTTGATCTTGTAGCAGGATTCCTAATCACTGTCCATGGAATAAAAACAATGAACCTATTTACTACAATTTTATGTATTATTATTGCTATTATTCCTTCATGTAATTACTCACAATGGGGAGGTTTTTGTTTCGGGCCGGGAGGGTGTTTGTTTGTTTTTACAGCAAATACTGCTTAGGAAGCAATGTGATCAAGTGGGTAAGGCACTAGACTGGCAGTAAGGAGATCTAGGTCAGTGCCAAGTTGAACTATTGGCATCACATGTTGAAACAAATGGCTGTATTCTACAGACCTATGCAGCTGAGACTATTCAGAACCTATTGGAATGTCCCATTTTGGTTTGGATCACTGTCAGAAGTGTTTATGTTGTGACTTCATTATAAGCAATGGCAGTAATATATCTCGGAACAAAAATTCTGGGGAATCTAGGCTGCTCTGCCTCCCTTGTTTTTGCCTGTTTCTTAAAGAAAGTCAGCATGCTCAAGCTGACAATGACCCTGAAGTTATGATGGGTTAGGTACAACTGCGCCCATTTTATCTCCTTATCTGCTGCTCTTAAATTTCAACTCAGCAACTTGCAAAAAAGGTTCTACATATTATTTAAACTATAAAAACTGGCAATTCTACCCTACCACATAACATAAGCATGAGCTTTTCAAATTGCAGGGGGGAGGCAAATGTTAAACAAGGTTCTTGCATTTTTAAACCAGTCTGTGTGTGCTGAACTTCTGTTCTGTTACAGGTGTAGACTGGCTTCTGACAAGGATCCAGGTTTTCTCTGTTTAAAAATCCCAGATTCTCTTATAAAAATCCAAAAACCTCTGAACCCAAAATCCGTGTTTTCCATGGTTAAAATGAAACACTACTATATATAGGTAATAGTTGAACACAATGTTTTATAGATATATTTACAATTTTAAAGCAATTTGGAAGCCTACCAGTGCCTCAATCATTATAATTGTAGCAGGCTCACCTTTCAGAGCTTGGGTTGAGTCCCAGCCTTGAGATCCTGCTATTTTGTTTGGTGGAGCCCATCCACCAATCAGGAGGCAGCAAGAGAAATAACATCATACCCCTTTCCTGAGGGGAGGGGAGAAGGTCTTCTGCAGACCTGACCGAAGACTGTAAACTGTCAGGTCTGGAAAATTTCAGGGGCCAAGCCCTGGAGCGTATAAAAGGAGCTATGTGCCCAGCACGAGGGATGATGCATCAGAGGCAGAGAAGAGTGGGGCTTAGAAGAGCTGAGGAGAGCTGCTTAGCACGGCAAAGCAGTAGCCCAGGAAGAGCCCCTGAAGACTTCTATCAGTGGGGAGTGGCAGACGGCTCTAGCAGTTAGGCTCTTGGTGCAGAGCATGGCATCCAAACCCTGGGAGCTGCATGAGGCAACTCAGGTCTGCAACCCCTGGCATGCAGCCAGAGACATGGTGCACAAGTTGGTGCGCGGAACAGGATCTTTGGAGCCCCTGGGGTGGCTCACATCCACAACCCCCAGTAGGAGGCTGGGAGCTCGATACAGGAAGCACTGCATGCAGAGTGAGAGACCCTGGGAGCTGCTTGAGGTGGCTTGGAGCAGCAGCTCAGTGCAGATGACGCTGCCCAGAGGGTCTGGTAGCAGTCCAAGCCCCGGTGCTGCACAAGGCTGTCCAGGCC
Organism: Crocodylus porosus; assembly: GCF_001723895.1. Lineage (NCBI taxonomy): Eukaryota > Metazoa > Chordata > Crocodylia > Crocodylidae > Crocodylus > Crocodylus porosus. The sequence continues at coordinate 223,315,594 of NW_017728886.1, forward strand.
TCCAACCTCTGGCACAAAGCAAAGGGCCCACTACGCACAGCAGTGCATGTGGCCCTAAGCGAGGCTGGTGGCAGCAGAATTGGACAGGAGGAAAGCCCAGCAGGGAACAGATCTCGACCTGGAGAATGGGAGCAACCCTCCAGGACTGTGGAGTAGTAAGTTGCTCTGGAGAGAGGGTCCCAACAAGGCAGGGACCCTCCAGGGTTGTGAAGGGACACCACGTGGGCCACTCCTGGGTGATAGAGGGGAGCTTAGGAGTCTGTATTTTTAAATAAAAATTGGTTGTGTGTGTGTGTGTGTGTGTGTGTGTGTGTATTGGTCAATGAACCCTATACAT
>NW_017728886.1:223316385-223318800 GCF_001723895.1 Crocodylus porosus
CCCCCGCTTTGTGGCAGTGATATACAGTACCCTACCCCCACCAACGCCATTGTCCCTCACTCCCAAGCAACAGCCCCCCATCCCCCAACCGTACTGGTGCCCCTTACATCTGAACTGCAGGCCCCATCCCTACCAGTACCACTCACTGCCAGCCCACAGCCCCCCACCCCCCAGCTGTGCTCATGCCTCTCACCCTGGATCCACAGGACCCTGTCCCTACTAGTGCCCTGCCTCCTGACCCACAGCCCCCTGGCCCTGGCAGGTCCCCACACTCCCAACCCACAGCTCCCCCCATTCTGCTGATGCCCCTCATTCCCAAGCCACAGCCCCCATGCCCCAGGTGCCCCTTATTTCCCCCCCAGCCCCGCCACTTGCTGGTGGCCCTCAGCCCTGATCTACAGCCCCCTGCCCCAGGGGGGCTCCCAGCTGCCAGGGCTATGAGGCCAGACCCAGGGCCTCATACTTCCCTGCTGCTGCTCCTCTTCCAGTAGATGGTCAGGTAGAGCACACAGCCTGACAGGCTTGTGTCTGGAATGATTGCCAATTAACCTGTATAACACGCAATTAACTTATAGACATACACAGTACTGGCCCCAGGAAAAAGTGCTATAACACTCCAGCAGAGAAGGGGGGGGGCTCTTCTCATCCTGGGGGCTTCTATCTGCCCCTCCCCCTGCCCCTTTCCTTCCACTTACCAGCTGTGTGCTTTCTGCATGTCTGTCTGTTTGCATCCATCTATTGGCCTGGCCCTGACTCCCAAGCTATAGCCCCCCCAGCCCTGCTGCTGCCCCTCACTCCTGACCCACAGTACCCTTCATCCTGCTTGCCTAAGTGATCACAAACTAAGTGATTTAAAACTGTAACAGAACATAAGTTCAGTCAGTGCACATAAACCAGTTTTAAAATGGCTAAAACAGGTTTAAGATAAACCTGGTTGAATGTAGTATCCGACTTAGCTGATTTGGGTCAAACTAGTTTATGCATTTTCTGTCCCAGACTCCTTCCTAGTTTAAGTTAAACCAGAATCCTCCAGCATCCCATCATGCTCTCTGGGCTGTGCTCTTTGCTCCAGAAAGCAGGGCTGGCCCTACCCCTCTGTTCTCTGGCCTGAACAGGGATGGGGACTTGGTTAGACACTGTCCAGCATGGCCTCATTAAGGCAAAGTGGACAGGAAGTGGGTTAATTCTTCCCTTTTTTCCTTCCCCTGCACTGCAGCTTGGTTCTGTCCCTCTCTAGGTGAGTGGCAGAGGTGGAGGGGGTGGCCTGGGCTGACAGGCCCCAGCTGTGGTCCCCGGGGGCAGAAGGGACAGAAGGAGGAATTAACACTGTCTCTTCCCCTTTCACCTTAATAGGGCCATGGTGGGATGGCATCTGCCACATCCTGCCACTGGAGTAGCAAAGGTATGGGAAGGGACAGCAGCTCAGACTGCTCAGGATGGATTTTATTCCCCGCCCTCCCTTCCCTGTCCCACCAGCAAGGACCACAGCCATTCTGGCTTGGCCCCCTTAAGGCTAAGGGGGAAGGGAAGAGGGTTAAATCCCAACCCACACAGGGGGACTGCATCTGGGGCTGAGCAGCCCCCTTTCTTCCTGACCCCACTCCTGCCCACTGCAAGGTGGGGAGGTGGCTCTGTGCAGGGCTGCCTGGCCCCAGAAAAGGACTTTTCTCCCTCCTTCTCTTCCCCCTGCCCCCACCACCTTAGGGCAGGAAGGGGGGGACTCTGTGCAGTGCTGCCCGGCCTGGCCCAGCCTGGACATGGGGAGTGGCTGCCACTTGAGATGCAGCCACTGGGGGTGACTCTGCCTCTGCTGCCCAGGCTGGCCCCACTCAGCCCCAGCCAAGACCGCCACATGGAGCAGGTCCCTGCCCAATGGCTGCAGCTCAGTGATGGATAGGCTGGCCTAGTGCACATGGGCAGTGGCTGGGCAGGAAGCAGGCTACCCAGGCCAGTTGGGAAGTGCCATGGGGACTCATGGGTCTGCAGTGAGCCCCGTGGCAGGTGCCTGCGAGGCTCCAGGCCTGCCAGCACCTCTGAGACAGCCTGAGTAGCCTGCTGCCTGGCAAGCCACTGCCTATGAATGCAGGGTCAGGCTGCACGCACTGACAGGGCTGAGCCTCCCCATCACTGAGCTGCAGCTGCTGGGAAGGGCTCTGCCCCCATGACCTGGCTTCGCCCCACCATGGGGTGGTTTTCGCTGGGCCTGAGCAGAGCTGGCCCAAACCATGCAGGCGGGGCCACCTCCAGCAGCTACAGTTCAGTGACACCCACTCCCATACACCCAAGCTAAGCTGGGCCAGGCAGTGCCGCACAGATCACCCTTCCCTGCCCTGCAACAGCAAGGGGTGGGTTGAGGAGAATGAGAAAGAAAAGTTCCCCTCCAGCACCTAACAGAGCCACCATTCCCCCCCCCCC
>NW_017728886.1:223318900-223348026 GCF_001723895.1 Crocodylus porosus
GTGGGAGGAGAAGGAGGAGGGTAAAGAGTCCCCCTCCCTGCCCCACAGGGGTGGGGGAGGGGGAGAGTCCTCCTCCAGGGCCAGGCACCCCTGCACAGAGTCCCCCTCCCCATCCTGCAGTGGTGGGGGGAAAAGGGAGGAGGAGTTCCCCTCCCTACACTGGGGGGAGGGGGAGGAGGAGAATGAGTCCCCCTTTGGGGCCAGGCAGCCCTGCACAGAGTCCCCCTCCCAGCCCTGCAGTGGTGGGAGGCAGAGGTGAAGAGAAGAGGACCCCCCCCCCCAGACTGAACAGAGCCCCCGTCCCTCCCCCAAGGGGGAGCAGATGAAAGAGTCCCTCTCTGGGTTGGGGCAGCCCTGCACAGAGCCCCTCTCCCCACCCCATGGTGGTAGAAGTGGAGGCAGGAGAGGAGGAGGAGGAAGGGAAGAGTCTCACCAGTGGTGAAGCATGGTGCTGCACGTGCACCCCCTGACAGCACTGGTGCACCCCCTGTCAGCCAGCATTCCTGGGCATGGGGGGGCAGACAAGTGCGCTGGTAGCCCCCGGAGAATACCACCCGGGGAGTGGGGACTCTCCCAGAAATGTCAGTGGTGCGCTACTTGCAAGTTGGCAGGATCGGCCATGGGGGGCCACCCCCTGACCCCTGCATTTCCAGAATGAAAAAACCTGTTCAATCTGTTCTATCCAATTCAAAAATTGTTCAGTCTCTGCAGGCTAGCCTAACCTGCAAAGATTGAACCAATTCAGGCTCAAGCTTTTTGAATGTCTGTCCGTAGCCTAAGAATTTGTCTCATGATTTTTGATGCTGTTGGTTTGGCAATACTGTTAGTTTAATCTCTGCAGCTTAGACTAACCTGCAAAGACTGAATCAATTCAGCCTCAGGCTTTTTGACTGTCTGTACTTAGCTATACTCTTCATGCTCCAAATCTGGAACTGAGGCAGCAAAGGGATACTGGTGATGCCCCCCACTACCCTTCTGAAAATCTCCATCTCTGGCATACTTCAGACTAGTAGCGGCGGGTGTTCTATAGCATCCTCTGCTTGAAGTTTGTAGTGTATGGAGCAGGAGCAGATAGATAGATCTAATTTTCCTGCAGCCACTTGACAGCACTTCAGTGGCAGCACAGACAGGTCCAAGATGCCAAAAGGGAATGAGCACTGCAGCCTGCTGATTGTACAGCTGCAGGGGGAGCTCTCCCAGGGCTTTGTGACAGTGTGTAGGGTTTGTACTTTTGAGAAATGCCTGATTTTCTAGGTTTAATTATTGTTTCTGTTTTACCTTAAAACTGCTTGGATTTAAAGAACAAGCAGAGGAATATTGATAACACAGACTGCTCCAGACTCAAAACTCCTGAGAAGAGAATTTATGAAGTAATCTGTGGAAATCCACACACAAGGCCAAATTTACTGAATCCGGTGGTAAAGCTTATATGGACTTCAGTGGGAGATGAGTCATGGTTAGAGGGAAGGTTAATTGTCACTATTTTGTTTTGGGATGACACTTGAGGATAAACAGGCACAGAAACTGGAAAGGTTTGCTAATGATGACCCAAAATGAAGCTCAGTACTCCCTGAGAAAGCTGTACTTTTGCTAATAAATATTAGGAGGATTAAAAGAGGGATTAGAAGTGTACACAAATGACAAGAATATCCAGAGTCACATTAGTTAGTGCTAACAAAATAATAATTAGAAGGCAGATAAAGCCTCAGACTTCATGGCTTAAGGCAATCAGTAACTACTAAGGATTAGGAGAAGAGTTCTATGGGAGAAGATCATCCCATGTCTACCTGTTCAGGTGTTCTTGCACCATTCTCCAAAGCATCTTGTGCAACCAGGACAGGATCCTGACACAGAGGATAAGTACTGACAGTCAAACCCAAGGCTGAATTAATTCAATCTTCATGGGTTAGTCTAAGTTGCATAGATTGAACTGATAAGCAAGTGAATAGACATTCACATTTAATTTCAGAAATGCACCCACATGCCTGCAGTGACCCAGACCAGAAGAGCTAGGGGGGTGCTAGAGCATGCCTCCCTGCTCGACTAGAGCAGACGACTCGGGCCAAGGCTAGCCTACCCATCCTGCTGGGGGGGAGGGGGGTGCAAAGGATGTGCAAAGCATCCTGAGATACTGGGGGACTATAAGTTAACTTGAGTCTGGAGGTGAACTGGGACAGAAATTCAATAAACCGATTTAACCTAAATCAATAATCCTGATACTACATCCATCCAGATTTATCTTAAACCAGTTTTGGCCATTTTAAAAGCAGTTTATGTGCACTGAACTTTTGTGTTACAGATTTCAACCAGTTTCCTTTTACTAGTTTATGTGTAATCTCTGTCCATAGCCAGAGTGACCATAAACCAGAATCATAATGGCACTTCCTAGGCTTCTAACATCATATATTTACACTTTCCTTTGGAGATGCACAAATTATTTTTACTGGAAAAGAGAACCTATGCAGTGGATGCATCTACCCATGTGCTTTACTGTGGAGTTCGCTAATTAGTTCTGCAATAAAGCATCACAGTCTACACATATGTCCATATTAGGGTGTAGTAAATTAAGTAACTAACCCATAGGATAGTACTGTCCAGGACAAGTACTATCTTATGATGGAGTAATTTATGCCACCACAATGCACATGTACATAGTGACCAGGGCTGGCTGGGGTCCAAGGATGTGGCAGTGCCAGCTAGCCCCCCACCATAGCACCCTCATGCCCCAGATAACCTCTCCACCACCCAGTGCCACTACCCAGAGCCCCAGCCTGACCCTCTAGTGCAGGGATGGACAAAATATGGTGCACAAGGCCATTCTACCCAACACACAGGGCCCCTAAAAATTTTAGAAAATTAATATTGATCTCTCCTTGGTTCCTGTCAAAAATGACAGGAGCCAGGGACAGTAAGACCCAGGGGAAGCCCGGTGGACTCCCACAACAGCAGGGCCTGCCTGGCCCTGCCCCCCCCCCGGTGGAAGCCCCAGCAGGGTCTTCTGGCCTGGGACCATGCGGCTGCCCTGGCACAAGAACCTCAGGTAAGGGAGGTGGGGAGGACCCCAGGCAGGGAAGGAGCCCAGGGAAAAGCTGAGCGCCAGGAGAAAAGTGGTCCCTCACCCAGCCCATGGCTGGCGCTCCCCGCTGCAGCTACTTGCAGCCCATGTGGGGCTGTCCTGAGCAGGCACAGACAGCCCCAGGCAGGCTGCAAGCAGCTGCAGTGTGGGGTGCCAGCCACAGGGCAGGCAAGGGGCCACTTTACCACACGCTCAACACCAGCTCATTCCCTGCCAGCGAGCAGGGGGTGGGGCTGTGTGCTGCCCCCCACCTGTACCAGAGGGCTGGGGGGCACTGGGAGTGAGCAGGCAAGGGAGCACAGGGCCAGTGCCAGCAGAGCCCAGAGCAGGGTGGCAAGGGTACAGGGTCCCAGCTGGAAGGGGCTCTATGGAGCCGAGCCAGCTCCCCCCTCTCCCTGCTGGTGCAGCCTAGGCCAGCTCCACAGACCCCTCCCAATGTGTTCCCTGCTCTGAGCCCCACTGGTGCTGGCCCTGAGACATTGGTCCCAAGACATTGGGACATTGGTCCCAAGATGGTGACCAGGGGGCAGGGCACCTGTCAAGGGGTGGGGCTACCCATAAAGCCCTCGACAGCTTGCCAAAACTGGGTAAGTGACCCTCCGCCCAAAATAATTGCCCGCCCCTGCCCTAGTGGCCCTACCTGCCCAGGACTACTCCACCCTAGCTTAGTATGCTTCAGTCCTGGGCATATGTGTAAATGCTGTACCTGGGGGAAATAAACTCCAGTGCAAAATGTGCTGGATTTTATTTCTTTGTCCTAATTGAAAGTGTTGATGTGCCCAGTGTGAGCAATTCATTCTGAGGCTTGTCTGTACTTCAGTGCACATTCTGCTTGTAGTGAGCTACATTATTGTAGCTTAGGTGTCAGTATAAATTGAATCCATTGGGAATTGTGTGCTTTGGAAGTGGCAGAGAATTTGTGAGTGACATTGAATGTAAGTGTTAATTATACTAAGATTTATTATACTAAGATTCGGTATGTTGTTTCTTTGCAAGTCAGCTCCGAAATAAAGCTTTATCTACTGCCTCAGCTTTGGTGGAATTATGTTTCCCTCTCCTGTCATTTTATTCAATTTTGAACCATTTAAGAGTATGGCAGATCTTAGGTCAGTGAATGCTGCAGGGAATTTTCCTTTATAATACTTACATATGGAAGAGCAAATGAATAGTTTAAAATGTTATGTAAAAATATAGGCTCTTTAATTATGTGACAGTCCTTCATAAATATTTTACAGTGGCCATGTTATAAAGACAAAATTTGTCAACCACACAGTATGTATCCATATATTTAAAATAAGAAATAATGGCAGTAACTAAGATGTCATTACATGGCTGATGCAATTGTTTATTTAAACATTTAGGTTATAATTCCATAAGGCAGTTCAAAATTTAAAAAAAAAACCCTCTTTTACAGAGTTTATCATGTAAATGTAATAAACCTAGAACATGGAGGTAATGGCCAAAGGGAAGCAAAGAAGTCTGAATAATTAAGTAGTTGTAAATAATCATGTCGTGTAGTAAACAAATATTACGCATTATGAGGTTTTTTCTCTTTTCTAAAGAAATGAAATGGGACCAGAACGAAGGAGTGGATCACATTGGAGAGGAAAGCATTGGTGAATAATTATCCGGAATACATGAATAACAAGGAGGGCGGTATTTTAGAGCTAAGAATGGAACAGATCATAACAGTTGAGAACACTTATGATGTTGTGTGTAACGCGCTAACTCTACTCATCTTGATCCACCACAGAACTCCTGTGTGATCCCTGGATTTCACTCCTCAGTTCCTGTGTATAAAATTAGGGTGACATTTCTTTGTCTATCAAGGTAGATAGAACTTTTCTTGGGTAATAGATACTCTTTCTATGTATTTGTGTCTGTACAGCACTGAGGATGCCAGAATCATAATATAATGTGATATCTGTAAATGTAACTATGATACAAGTAATTAGATTGAAAAACAAGTGCAACATTCAAAATTGAACCTGTTGTTGTTTTAGGAAATTATATTACTTTTTTAACAAAATTATTATTAGATTTTTTTAAAATTAAAAGTTCAGTTTTCAGTAAAATAATGTTTCCATACGAAGAAAATTTTGAATGCTGATTGAAACTTTAGTTAGTCTAACAGAAGTATCAATTCAATGTCACAAGAAAACTGAAAAAAATGAAAATATCTTAAATGCTGACAGCTTTTTGCAAAGTATTATATTTTGAGGGAAATATTTTTTCATTAATAATGTTGTCCATTTCCAAGAATAAGAAAAAAGACCAGTTTGTGTATGGCAGAACAGCAGGAGAATAGGACTCCATTTGATGCTGTAGACAGGGTTGCCAACTGTTCAGTCAGTAAAAATTCAAACAAAAAATGCTTGTCCACAAAGTCTGTAACTACTTTTGGGCCCTCCATAAAAACAATTAAGCTCTGACTGCTTTGTGACCCACCCCCACTGAAAGAAAGGGGGACAACTCAAGCTTGCTTGTGGCACAGGCAAGGCAGAGCAACACCACCTGGTGTCCCAGTGGAAGGGCAGCACCATGTAAGAAGCCTCTCAGTGCTTTGTAGACCCCTCCCCATCTAGCCAAATGCTGCTGGTTCCTGTCCTGTAATACTGCTGGTTTGCAGGTAGGCTCCTTTGGGGGAGCAGAGCTAGCAGGGGTAAGGCTGGGCAGTGAGGGGAGCAGCATGGTACAGGGTGCAGTCAAGGTCATCAAGGTATGGCATGTTTGGGGGACCACTGTGGTGGGGGCAGCATAGTGTAAACCTATTGCTGCAGCCACACAGGGCTGCCACCCCAAGATTTTATATATCAGTAAAACAAAAAATTGCAGGTTGTGAGTAAAAAAAAGAAAAATCTTCAGTTGACAACCCTGTCCGTAGAGCTCACCGGCAGCAACCTTTACTGAAGTTTGTTTAGTGTGGGAAGCTAAATCAAGCATGACACAGTTGAATGAAATATTGTAGGGCAGGCAGAGAAAAGCATCTAGGTGAATGAATATCAGAAAGAAAAAGAGGAAAAACTGCGGAAGAAGAATAACATTACTGAAGTTCCAAACATGTTCTCTGAACTGTATCTTATTGACAGGTGTTAAAGAGTTAGACGAGAGTTACTTCAAAAGTTACTGCATCCCTGCGGCAATGTTTAAAGTCACTGCTAGAGGCTAATTGCAATGCTGAGAAACTCAGCCATCTAGTCAACATTAAACCTTGTCTGAGTCTCATGATAACTATTGTTGGTTACCAGAGAAGCAGCACAGCATTTGGTGACTGCTGTCCTGAAATGGTTGTTCTTGATCTGAAAGTAGACAGGCACTATATATTCTTTTTGTAAACAGCGTCTTTATTGCCATCTGGAGAAAGCAAAGAAATAAAGGTGCTCATTCAGCACCTTGCTATCGAAAAAGCTGCAGTACAAGAACCAATCATGTTTCCCATTAGTGGTAGCAAAGTGAAATTGCAATGCAAGGACACATTAAAAGTATACAGCAGCCTTTTCTTGAACTTTTTAGAAATGCCTATTGCAACACTAAGACAGTCTTGTTGCTCTCCTAAAGGAGAGAAGAAAGGTGATATAATATGTTTCTATTTTTCCCCAAATCTCCACTGTCCGTATATGAGGAACCAGTCCAGGCACTGAACAAATGCGTGTGGGATAGGAATTCAGTTGCCCGAGGAATGGAACTATTTAGACTAAAATGTAAGGATTATATTTGCTGCTGTTGTTAGGCCACTGTGGCTTAGTGCTAGCTTCTTGGTTCACACAACAGGGATTGAACTGGAACCTTGAAAGTTAACACCATAAGCTTTTGCAGCTCTAGATAAAGTGAAAAGGTTTTTCATCTGGGAGCTGAAACAACACATAGTCTCACTGAATTGGTGCAAAGGTGGGGACTTGTAGCACAGACTCAACTAGGGCTGTGAGAAGCTTTGGTCACTGATTCGATTTGAAGGAGATTCAGCCTGATTTGGCAGCAGAATCTCCGAATCCAAATCAAATCAGGAGACCCTTTAATCTCTCTGAATTGAGTTGGAGCCCTCCAAATCAATTCAGAGAGATTTGGAGAGATTCAACAATTTGGCCATAGCACAGCTTTATATGTTTTTTCTACATACTTCAAGGTATCAGGCATGGCTCATGAATACTGAGCTGGTGGGGTGGCAAACCCAGAAGTGGACCAGCCGTGGAGTGCGTGCGGGGGGGGTGGGCCAGCTCAGCAACTGGTGCTTCCTGGGTCCGGGGGGGCACCCAGGGTCCCCCTCCAGCCAATCACTAGGCTGAGGGGGCATGGAGGGGTTCCCCCGCACACTCGGTGGTGGACCCAGAAGTGGACTAGAAGTACCACCCCACCACACTCCCATGGGATGCTCCATCCACCACACCATCTCTCAGTGTTCACGAGCCATGCCTGGTACCTTGAGGTACATAGAAAAAACATATAAAGCTGTGTCTATTGCTGAATCACTGATTCTCCTAGTCAGAATCAAATCTTCAGATTTGGCCTATCAAATTGGGAAAGTGATCCAAATCAGTGAATTGAATCACTGTCCCCCAAATGGCGCTGAATCCGAATTGAATACTGCCCACTTTGCACACATCTAAGATTCACCTGTAGTTTACACTTGGTAATTATAGCAGCTCTGCACCCCAAATTAAATCCTGTCGCAGGGCTGAAGAGGGCCTTAAAGATATCAGAATTAGTGTTCTCTCCTTCTGTGGTAAGGAAAACAGGTATCAGCCTGGGCATATGGGAGACTGCAACTGCATGGTGGCTCACTCAGTCTCATTCTGTGGAGTGTTGTAGGGAAGAGATCAAAGGTGTAGCCAATAAAATACCACAACATGGATAAGAAGTAGCACACGGCTTATTGAAGCTGAGGTATCAACTATGAAGCATTTCTTCTGTTCTCTACAGCCTAGGGAGGGAATCCTGTTCTCCTCCAAAACCTCAAGAAAACTAACTGTGTGAAAGATACATTTACAAGGGTAAAGATTTTCATGTATAATTGAATAGGGTTCTTTGAGGTGGAGGAGGTGGAAACAAGTTTCAAGAAAGAATGCCTGCTACTTTTCTTAATGAATGGTGTTAACAGCCATCATCTCCATAATCATATAACCTCATTTCATTTTAGTAGTATTAAATGAAAGGAGAGGCAGGTGAATAAAGTGATTTCATATATCATTCAAAATGTAGCTCTTTTTGTATTAAACATTAACAATAGCTGTCATCCTAATACAAAAACAGACTTTCAATTACTTCTGTGTTGAGAGAATGTAGATATAGCTGAGAGCCACGTGAGACATCATTTTAGTACTATTATAGAAAAACAGAATGTGTGACACTACACTCTAATTTAATTTGAATATGCTATCAATTTTCTAGGAAGTTTTTTTCTTTGCAGCTTCAAAGCTTTGGTACAGAATAGAACAGAGCCTATAACCGCTCATAATGTTTATGTCTCTCAATTTACAATAACCTTTCCCTCCTGTCTTATTCTAGCATGTAAGTAGGTCAGTATTATTACTCAGGGGTTCAAGTACCTGATGTACTGCTAAGGAAGATGCACTTTTATACAGTAAATAGAAGCCTACACCATGTAACTTAATTAATTTCCACTGTGAATAAGCCTGTACATGTTTTTACATGAATCATTTTGAGAGTCCTGTTTTATGACTCGTGACTGGTATCGAGCACTATAATTAAATATTGTTTTAAAGTAGATCTTGTCAAAAGTTTTGCAGTTAAACAGTTTGTCATATGGATTAATCAAACTCTAATGTTTTGCAGATATGTTTTTTGTTTTAACTAGTTTTCATCAAAAATCAAGGTGTTCTAGCAGAAACCTGCATGACTACCTACTAGCTTAACTGAAGGCATGCTAGGCACCCTTGGCCCCCATGAACCACAGCGCTATTGCAGCTCATCCATACAGACTGGCCAGGAGGTGGGTGGGATCCTGGGGCTTCCAGTCTACAGAGCCAGGAGTCTGAAAACCAAGGGTGGAGGAGCCCAGCTCTGCAGTGGAGAGCTGGGAAGCACTGAGTTCTCTGGAGGCTCAAGTGTGGAAGAGCAGTAGCAAACAGTGGCAGTGCAGCAGTGTGTCACAGAGTGCAGGGCACGCTGGGAATGATAGTTCTGTACGGTAGCACTGGATTTTGCTGCTCCTGGGATGAATTTACCCTATTTTTTTGCTGCAGATGTCCATGTCAAATGGACAAAAGAACTCCATATTTTAGCAGCATGTGCCTCTGTCAGCGTCTCTGGGCTTTTAAAATTTTCCTTTACATACATTCCCCACTCCATGTTTTAAGCCCCTAGGTACGTAATCATGAGTTGCTCTCATGCCTGTCTGAAGACTCACCATTGACTCTAAAGAGATGCTAAAGTCATTTTGAGTGTTCCTCCAAGGCCAGGCACGAAAATGGTAGGTGAGCCAGTGCCTAAATTTAGGCACATACTGAAACAGTTTACATTCTGCCCTTAGTTTATAAGTAAATTGCTGGAATGTCCCTTCCATAACTTGCTAACCCCATAACTAGGAGCTGAGCATTATTCATTTAGTGCTATTAAGAGTACAAATTCAAAATTACTTATCTGTTTGGCTGATAATACATGAGCTCATAAATAATTTAGTTCATTGTTTTATAGCTTTATTGACTGTGCTGTATTAACAGAAGTCGAAAATAATAGGAAAGTATTTTATTCTGAAAAGTAATCAAGTATGATTCTGAACATACAGAGAGCACATTTTCTGAATAAAATGCATCATTTTTGGCATAGTGACTTTTCTAACCCCAGTGATGCCTTAATATGATTATAATGATAATGCTGTTCAATTTATGTTAGTATTACATTCTAAAATTGTTTAGCATCCGATCTGTCATACTGATGCAAGAGCCCCTGGGCTTGATCATTCCTGAAGAGAAGCAACATGCATCACTGTGTCTCTTGTCAAATTGTCTGTTTCATATTCAAATACAAGTGCATCAGCTAATTTTGCAGCATAAAAAGTGATGCCTTTCTGCATTTCCGTGGGTGGAATTGTTAGCAGAAGGTAACTCTCCACATCATTTGACAACAAATTTATTTGATGCAAAGTTATGACCTAATGAATGTAAATGTCTCCTTATGAAACTGATGAAGAATGGACCACAAGAATAAATTGTCTTGCAAGGTTTCCAGCTGGGCTAAAAATAGCCTAAAATCATCTTTCTCATGAAATGGTGACAAATTCTTTCTAAACTTACTCAAAAATAAAACTCGTAGTATACAAAACTGAAAAAGTTGCCCCAATATTTTTTCAAATTTCAGTCCACCATCAATCTCAAGTCATAGTGAGGTGGTCAGGGAAGTGCCCAGTTGTTCTACCAGATTCAACATTTCATGGAAGTGTCTTTTATATTTCATATTCCTGTGTTAAAGAGCAGTTATGGCTACTACTTTCTAGGTAATCCAGTTCAGTTTTTTGTTTTTTGTTTTTTCTGATAGTGATTTCAAGAATTTATTTGAGCTTGATGGTATCTGAATCTGAGCTGCTTTATTGCTGTTTTTCTTAGAACATTTTCTGACAGGATTTGATTAAAGCAGAAGTCTTCTGTGCTGGATAAACTTGTTCAATTTTACAAATGTAGCTCTACAGCTAAAGCCACAAGGAATAAACATCAAGATAACATTGATCTGTCCCCAGAGGACAAGAACAAGGTCTGAAAATCCTTTAATGTTCAAATGTTTAAGAATAGTGACTTGGGTCAAATTTCTGGAAAAAAACAAAGAAAAGTAGATGATAGACATGAGAAATATATGGAAATTAATGCTACAATCTCAGATATTTCTCAAAAGTGGATTATAAATATGCCATCTTCTCCCCAGAACCTGAACTAATTTTAGGAAAACACAGTGAAAGTCAGCAAAGTCAATGGCCTTAAAGCTACTGTACTAAAATAGCATGGAAGGAGATAATTATAGTAAAGGTCATGGGATAAAATATCTATTCCAATTAGAATACAGTATTTTCAAGAACAAAATGGAAGCCTAGAAGAGATATTATCGTTCCTCAATCACTTCCTGCACAGGTTTGAAGTTTTAAGTTGATAGGTTGACATGAGTGAAAATTACACCGTTTTTGTATTGTATTGTATTGTCTACACTTTTATACCATTTTAAATACTGGAAGGATATCTAATTTAACAAAAAAGCCATAGATGAAAGATATTTTTTATGTTTAATAAAATAATTGCTTAAAATTAAAGAAATCTTGCATTGCTGATGGTGTGCAACCAGGGGCTCCCTGTATGCATATCTCAGCATGCTCTTCAGGTTCCCGCAGTCTGTCTGAATATGGCAGCAGTGTACAGGGCAGCCCTTATTGGTTGATTCAGACTGCTCAGGGTCAGCCTGTTTCTCCCTTCTGCACAATGTGGGGATTGTGAAGGGATATGTTATGCTGTCTGCTGGGCTGGAGCAGTAGTGTTTTAGTTTAAAGGTGTGCCACCGCCATTTTCTTAGTGCTGACACATTTCACCATTTATACAACTGCAAGTATCGCAGCATCTGGTGCTTTTCAAAGCACTTGGCACTGTGGTGCAAGCATGTGTACAAATGCCTTGAATGTCTGTACGTAGCCAATGGCTAGGGGCAGAAGGTACACATAAACTGGTTTAAGTAATCAGAAAGTGGTTTAAACCTGTAACAAAACAAAAGTTCAGTGCACAAAAGCTAGTTTCAAAATGGCTGAAACTGGTTTAAGATAATCCTCATTCAATGCAGTATCAGACTTAACTGATTTGAGTCAAACTGGTTTATTCAAGGTCTGTCCCACACCCCTTCCTGGTTCAAGTTAAATCACAGTCCCCCAGCACCCCAGCATGTTTTGCAACCCTGGGCTGGGCTGGGCTGGGCTGGGCTGGGCTGGGTTGTCTGTTCCAGCAGAAAAGGGCTGGGAGAGAAGCAGGGGCTGCCCTCACCAGACAAACCCCGGCTGGGGGCTGGGGCCAGGGAGGGGTGTTAAACCCCCTTGCCCCTGAGTATAGAACTCCCCTGTCCTGATAAACTTACTGCTGGCTGTGACTGTGGACTATAAATCCCAGAGGCACTTGGAAGCAGGACAAGGAAGTGATGAGCAACCCTGCCGAGTCCTGCTGCCATGATTCTGGACTGTAAATCCCAGAGACCTCAGAGGCAGCTAGAGGAGGAAATGAACACACAGCCCATATTGGCTATGAGCCAGATAGCCATAGTTTAGTGCACCCTGGCTTCTGGCCTGATCCACTGCAGACATGGGGCTGCATTTCATGAATCAAAAGTAAATGTGTGTTCACTTGTTAGTTTAATCTCTGGATTTTACGCTAACCAGCAAAGATTGAATTGTTTCAGCCTCAGTCTTTTTGACTGTCTATTCTTAGGTAAGATTCCCCTGTTGTGAACAAAACTTTAAACACTAGATTCCTGAGCAGAAATTGGGTGCCATAGCAGTTGCCAGTTGTGGTTCTTGGTCAACTACAACATTGTGCATCCTTGGTGAAGTTAAGTTGCAATGGAGCGGAAGCAGACTTAGACACTTGAGGACACTTTTAGCTGCATAGAGTGAAAATATAGCCACATAAAGGTATGTAGGCATATAGAGACAATCTAGATCATTATGCAAAGTGAAGTAAAACACTGTTGGGTGATTTAGATGCCTTAGATGGGTAAGTGACATACATCTTGGTTCATAGTTTATTCTTCAGATTGTTGGCTTGCTTCTCTTTCTCAAGCTGTTGTTACTCCACTGACTTCATTGGCATTCTCCCTGCCTTATACAGGGAATGAGAAGAGCATGAGTCATGGTATTGATCAGGATGTCATGGAGTTTCTTTCCTGAGGTGAAAGTATTGCTTCTCTACACGGCTTCCACAGATCTTGTGGTGTAGCATTTACTTTCCTCCAAAAAATACAAAACAAAACCCACGCATATAAAGACAGTTCAAGATGCTTTTTGCTTAAAACAGAGTTCAAAGGTTATGTGCATGAAATTGCAATAGCTCTCTGTAACTTTCCACAGTTATTTTTTGTAATTATGTCTATAATCATTTGAGTCATGTCATTTCCAAAATAATTGGCTATGATTTTATTTTTCTTTATCAGTGACTATCACTCAAACTAAAAGTTGTCTTATGTTCACATTCTTATTATTTGGTCTTGTTTTTGTGGAAGAGTTTTGGCACAGGAAAAGAAGTAAAGTCTATAATCTAGGATGTGTAATAAAGTACTTATATGTCAGATGTTAGTATATTTTAGGGTAGATGTATCACGAAATAAGAAAATGGGCTAGTATTGCTGTGAAGTGCATAGTACGTGCAAGAAATAATCTATGATTTTTAAAATGATGTATGGAAAGTACAGTGCATTTTTATCACCTACAAATATTAAAATGAATACAATACATTTAAAAACTAAAGCTATAAATCTGTTTTTTCCCCTAAAGGGTTCTATTTGAGGAAAGTAGTGAATATTTTTACATCATTTAATTTCCTTTTGGAGGAGGGCAGAGATAATGACAGTCATTGCCTAGATCAGGGATAGGCAACATTTTTTGGCTGGAGTGCTGAAAAAAGTATAGTGTCTACCTTGGAAGGTGCTGGAGTGCTGACATGTTGGAGCCCGGAGCAACTGTTTGCAGCCTCCTAGCTGCAGCCGGCCCAAGGAGCCTGGTCTGCTTGCAGCAGTGCTTGCAAACTTTGGTGGAGTTACTGCTTCAGTCTTCAACTGTTTAGCTCTCATGGATGAAGTCTGGTTGAATCAGCAGAGGTTTCCACAGAAGCATAAGACTTCCCACTTTCCTCCATCAGGCTGAAGTATCTTTAACCCCCAGACTGTCCCTGTGTTGTTCAGGCTTTGATTTTATAATGAAAAATAATTATTAGCCCAAATTTAAATGGTGACAGTCCACTGTATACATTACACATGTTATAAAAATGCATTCCATATGTTTTCTTTGGTGCTTTGCTGAAAACACTATGCACTATAACAAGTTTTGCAACATAATTTTAATGTAGTAAAATCTAGATCATAATTGTATATATACTTTCTTATTCTACTATTTATTATTTATTTTCACAGCCTCTAGTATATGCACAAATATACTCTTAACTACTAAGCTTTGGCTTATGTGCACCCAATGTTTGTTTCAGATATCAACATGGCAGGAGAACCAAAACCCTACAGACCAAAACCTGGAAACAAGCGACCACTTTCAGCTCTCTACAGGTACGTTGGAATTTATTACAATAGCTGAAAACAGCTTCATTTTTGTTGAAAAAAAATTACAGTAGCCTTAAGGTCATATGTTCTTTGAAAGAATATGTCCAAAGAGATGGGAGTATATAGCCTAGAAGAGTTAAGTGCAATAAGTATTTTCCCTGGAGTAGTTGTCCCCATATTACACAAAAGGGTTTTTGACCATAGATGAGAGAGATCTGTGGATGCCAAAAGTTTTAGGGGAGAAGAGTAGAAGTTGTGCTGTTTGCTTTTATATTTGCAAGTAATTTTGAGTGTACAAAACTACTGTATTGCCTTTGATTTTGATAGATAATGCTTTTTATCTGATAGCTTTATTGAGCATTTAATTGACTCAATGTAAGAAGCAGGCAGAGAAAGCAAATTTTTTGAATTATGTACTTGGAAAAATGTATTGAGATAATTGTCCTTTTTCAGTATGACATCTGAAACAACTGCAGGACTTTTTCCCCCTGTTGGATTCAAATGCCTCTCACATTATTGCTCATAAAGGCAAGGTCTCAGTTTCTGCAGTCTGGAATTTCAGCTGTTGCTCTAGATTGCATTCTTTTTATACATTTAAATCAGATCCTTAAAGTTATCTACTTATAAAAGATTGATTTGATAGTTTCTTTTTTGGTGCAGATGAAAGTCTTTAAATAACTTGGGATATTATTTAGAAGACTAATGATATTATAAAATTATATACTTAAAATTTAAAAAAAAAACCCATGGATACAGACTGACAGAACAAACTAGTGATTCTGGATATGCAGTTTGAAGATAGTTTGAGGGGGTTACTGGTAGAACATGCTGCATTACTTCCTCTGAATATGAAGCCAGTTCAGCATGTTTTAAACTGAATCTCCAAAAATTACCAAAATTAATAGCCATTTAAAAAAGTTTAGATGGTGTTTTTACTTCAAATAGTTATGTTTTAATATATTAATATAGTATGAATTTTTATGTGGGTTGGCTTTCATGATGTTCTGACAATAAACAATATGATTTAGATAAGGCCCACCCAAAATGCACACTTAGGTGGGATTTACACCCAAGATTCCAAAACTGCAATCCTCAAAACCCCTGCTGACCTGCCATCTTAACCTGGAGTTGCCTAAAATTCTCGTTAAAAAATTAGGAGATTGTGGTGTCGATGCCTACACAGTCAGATGGGTCGCCAGTTGGATGGAGGGCCACACCCAGAGAGTGGTGGTGGACGGGTTATTTTCAACCTGGAGGGATGTGGGCAGTGGGGTCCCCCAGCGCTCAGTCCTCAGGTCCACACTGTTCAATATCTTCATCAGTGACTTGGACAAAGGGATGAAAAGCACCCTGTTCAAATTTGTGGATGACACTAAGATGTGGGGAAAAGTGGGCATGCTAGAAGGGAGGGACAGGCTACAATTGGATCTGGACAGGTTACAGGGGTGGGCGGATAATAATAACATGGGATTCAATACTGACAAGTGCAGGGTACTGCACCTAGGGAGAAAGAACCAGCAGCATACCTACAAGCTGGGGAACTCCCCTCTCATCAGCACAGAGGCAGAAAAGGATCTTGGAGTCATTATAGACTCCAAGATGAACATGGGCCGGCAGTGTGGGGACACACAGTCAGGAAGGCTAATTGCACCTGTGGGGCAAGGTGGGCACAGTTGAAGGGAGAGAGAGGCTGCAACTAGATTTAGACAGACTACAAAAGTGGACAGATGAGAATAGGATGGGGTTCAACATAGATAAATGCAGGGTGCTGCACCTTGGGAGAAGGAATCCACAGCATACATACAGGCTGGGGAGTTCCCCTCTGGAAAGCACAGAGGCAGAATGGGATTGTGGAATCATTATTGACTCCAGGATGAACAAGAGCCGCCAATGCCAGGCCACAGCCAGCAAGGCCAGCCATACCTCGTCATGCATCCAAAGATGCATCTCAAGCCAGTCCAGAGAGGTGATACTCCACCTCTATGTGACATTGGTCAAGCCACAATTGGATTACTGTGTCCAGTACTGGGTGCTGCACTTTAAAAAGGATGTGGCCAGCCTGGAGAGAGATCAGAGGAGGGCCACCCATTTGATGAGAGAGCAGCAGGACAGGCCCTGTGAGGACAGACTGAGAGACGAGAACCTGTTCAGCCTTGGCAAGAGGAGACTGAGGGGGGAACCTGGTGGCTACCTACAAACTCATCGGGGAGATCATCAGGAAATAGGAAGACCCCTGTTCTCCCCAGCACTACCTCAGGTGACAAGGAACAATGGTAATAAACTGATGGAGAATAGGTTTAGGTTAGAGATCAGGAGGCAATATTTTACAGTTAGGGTGGCCAGAATCTGCAACCAACTTCCTAGGGAAGTGGTCCTCTCCCCTACCTTAGGTAAATTCAAAAAGAGGTTAGATGATCACCTGTCTGGGGTCTTGTGAACCCAGCATTCATTCCTGCCTGTGGCAGGGGGTCAGGCTAGATGATCTGTTCTGGTCCCTCCTGACCCTAGCTACTATGAAACTATGAAACTTGTCATGCATCCACAGATGCATCATGACCAGGTCCAAGGAGGTGATCCTCCCCTTCTATGCGACACTGGTTAGACCGCAATTGGAGTACTCTGTCCAGTTCTGGGCACCACACTTCAGGAGGGATGTGGACAACATCAAGAGGGTCCAAAGGAGGGCCACTCCCATGATAGAGATCAGCAGGGCAGGCACTACAAGGAGAGGCTACAAGACCTGAACCTGTTCAGCCTCCACAAGAGAAAGCTGAGAGGGGATCTGGTGGCCATCTATAAACTGGCCAAGGGGGACCAGCAGGCAATGGGAGAGTTCCTGTTCCCGTGAGCATTACTGGGAGTAACAAGTAATAAAGGCCATAAGTTGACTGTGAGTACATTCAGCCTAAATATCAAGAGACACTATGTGCTTGCTCCTACCTTGAGGGTCTTCAAAAGGAGGCTAGACAGCCACCTAGCTGGGGTCATTTGACCCCAGCATTCTTTCCTGCCATGGCAGGGGGTCACACTTGATGATCTGCTCAGGTCCCTTCTGACCTTACCAACTATGAAAATGCCATGTTAGATTTTGACAGTAAAGCTCCTCAGGCAACTGGAGTTGCTCTGCAGAACAATCTCAGTTTGACAGGCAATGACCTGCTGGTTGCCTGTCTCACACCTAAGTCAAATCAAGATCCAAAGATTGGATTTTTCTCTGTCTACATGGCCTAATGAGCTAGTTAGGCTCCATACATAAACGACAGCAGAAACTATGCTTTCTTTAAAACAACTACAGTTGCTGATGTCTCCTTTTATGTCCAGAGGTTAGAACACTCTCTCAGGATACAGGAGAGCCAGATCCAGTTCTCTCCTCTGCCTGAGGGATTTCAAACCTGCATCTTCTAAGCTCTATTACAGGAGCCCAGTTCTCCTCCCCTAGGCTTCACGATTGATGCTCTTGCTTCCACACTCAGGTTCAAAGAATCTAAAAGTGAAACATCTTTAACAGGAGAAGTGGAGAGTGCTTCCACGTCAGCATGCCCTATAGCCTTTTGTCTAGTACACTTTCATTAGGTTTGGGAAAAGTAGGTCTTAATTCCCTCAGGAAGCAAAGAGACTTGAACATGGGCCCGCTCATGTCCTGGTTGAACGCTCTGTTCTCTGAACCATTGTAGCAAAGATTAGAGATTCTACCTCCGCTCTCTCTGGCTGTGTTTTTAAACAAAGGATTGCCTCCCTACACCACTTCTGCTTGAAGTAGTTTAGCCTTCAGGAGAGGAATAAGGGATAAGAATCCCATGTAGAGGGAGGTACTTACTAGTGCCACCAAATAAGGCTATTTGAGACAAGTTTAAGTCATATCTTCATATCCACTGCATTTCCCCTGAGTGAATGTAGGTGGTTCCCCATTCAGAGTACTTTAGCATGCTGAGCTTGGACTTATCTGTGGATCCCATTTTCTGGTACCTAATTGTCCCCATATATTGCATAAGGAGTCTCAATACCCAAGTGAGAACTGTGGATTCTGCTACAGAGATTAGGCACCTAAAATCGAAGTCTGGACATATGACACATGAAGACTGGTATAATTAATATCTGCTTTGTACACTATATAAGTTACAGCACAATCTCAAGCATGCAGACTACCAGTCACTTCAAGGTATGTGCCGCAGTAGTGCAGTAGGTGCTGTTAAAGTGACTTACCATTAGGTGGCATGGAGATCTTAATAGCCTTTTGCGTTGAACACATGGCTAACTTGCAGTCAATGCAGCCACACGACACCTATACATCACCTACACTGGTGTAAATTAAACTGGTATATCTCTACATTAGATTCTGGTAAGGCACCTCAATGTAGAGGTTGTTGCATGCGTGCTACTTGTTTTACAAGTGTAAAAACAATATACACAGGTGGAAATATAGAACGTGTCCAGGCCTGGACACTGCAATGCTAAACAGTATGCTACCTAAATCCATTTGTGGACCTGAACTTAAGTGCTAGGTATCATAAATATTAATTCTTCTTTAGTTCAAGTGGTGGAGACCTGTCTTTTGGGAAACAGGGTCCTAAAGTTAATCATGGGTGACATTTGCAATTTCTGAAATGATGCTTTGTAGAGGTGACTGTACTTCTGAGCAACCATGGAGTTGTTACATTTATGAGTCACTGTTTCAAAAAGAAGCTAATCTGAAGAAATTATGTAGCTAAATGCACAAGGCAGTCTGGCTTTTATACTTTTATCTAGTAGCCACCACTGATAAGATTCATGCTTTGAATCAAATCACGGTGACTTCTCATACTCCTTCTGAAATTCAGGAAGAGATGAGATGTGAGGAGACAGGCATGTTGAATATCTCTGAGTAAAGACTAAAGAGGAAAATATCAGTGGTAATCTCATAGTCGGGGTCTACTATACACAGATAACCAGATAGAGGAAGTATATGAGGTTTTTTGAGCAACTAATGGAACAGAATTTGGTAGTTTAAGATAATTTAATTACTTGGATACTTAATGGCATAGCAATTTAGCAAGACACACACTGTTCATTTTGCTTTTGAAATTTTCCAGGAAGAATTTCTTGTTTCAGAATGTGGGGGAAAATACTAAGGGATATCCTATTTCAGGTTTTCCCTAACTAATGGGGAAAAGCTTGTTGAAAATATGATGGTAGAGAATAATTTGAGTGAATATAATAAGAAAATAAATTGAGTACACTATTTTAGGAAAACGAAGGAGAAAATTTGGCAGAATAAAGATAATGGCCTTTAAACCACTATGGCTGCATCAGGAGCCTTAAGGATCAGATAACCATTATCTTTGAGATTTTGTGAAAGATGGGAAATCCCATCAGGACTGGGGAAAAGAAAACATAGGGTAAAAACAGATCTTGCCTGATATTGTATTTGTGCCACCTTAATAATTTTTATGGTGGCACAGCTGGCAAGCAAGTAAATGTCCCTACCTTTAGTTGCATGTCAAAACTTGCCATTGCCTGCTGCAGGACAATGGGTGATGTGTGTATTGCCTGATAAAGCAGATCATCGCTGGCAGGGCATATCCTGCCAAAGTCAATCCACTTTGACTTGGTGACACCTGTTTCTACCCCTAGCATCTGTCACTAATAGGGGGAAAGGAGAATACAGAAAATCATTCAGCGGAACTTTGATTCCTGGAGAGAGAGATGACTAGGACTAAGTACAGACAGTCAGAAAGCCTGAGGCTGAGTTGATTCAGTCTGCAGGTTAGTCTAAGCTGCAGCGATTAAATTAAGAAACAACTGGACAAATACTCACTTTCGATTCAGGAAATGCAGCCACATGCCTGCAGTAGCTCAAGCCAGGCACCAGGGGGCACCAGACCATGGCTCTCTGGCACACAGCCAGCATGGGCTGTGTGTTAACTTCCTCTTCCTCGTGCCCCTGAGGTCTCTGGGATTTGCAGTCCAGAATCACATCAGGAGTATTCTGAAGAGTTGTTCATCACTTCTTCTTCCTGCTTCCAAGTGCCTCTGGGATTTGTAGTCCACAGTCACAGAGAGCATAACTTTCAGTAAGTTTAGCAGCAGGACAGCTCTGTACTTGGGGAAGCAAGGGGTTAACTCCCCTCCCTGGCCCCAGACTTCACCCAGGGTTTACCTGTGTGTATCAGTCACTGCCTCCCCCGCCCCAACTCTTCTTTCCTGGAGCAGACAGCACAGCCTAATCCAGGGCTGGAAAGCATGCTGGGATGCTGGGGGACTGTGATTTAATTTAAATCAGGAAGGGGTCTGGGACAGAAGTTTCATAAACCAGTTTGACCCAAATCAGTTAAGCCTGATGCTACATTTAACCAATTTATCTTAAACCAGTTTCTGCCATTTTGAAACTGGTTTATGTGCACTGAAATTCTGTTCTGTTACAGGTTTAAACCAGTTTCTTATGACTTAAACCTGTTTATGTGTAACTTGTGTCCCTAGCCTAGATGATCAATTTATAAGCACTTGAAGTATGAGATGATTAAAAGGAAAAAAAATCAAACATGGATTTCTTGAGAACAAATCATATTAAGCCAATCTAATTTTCCTTCTTTGATCGCTTACCTAGTCTAATGGAAAAAAGGAAACAAGTGGGTTATCAATTTGATAATCATGACTTTAGACACTGTCCTACGTGATATTGTCAAAAAAACTGCAACAGACCTATCCATGGCGTATCCCCAGAGCCCCAAGTTTCTCCCCATTATGCTGCTGCCTGCCTGAAAGAATAGACCAGGGTTTGCCATGGGATTACTCCTTATCCCTGCAAGGCTCATAACAAAAAGACAGGTAAAGTTTCTTACACGTTCAGCTGGCTACCACCTACCCTCCCTGAGAGTTCTGCCACAGTTTTTAGAGATCAGCCTTTCTGCTGATTCTACCAGCCCTGACTGCTGGGGACCTGGACACCTCCAAAGCCTGGCCAAAAAAATCCAAAAACCCTGGTGAACTTACACACATCCCTTATAATACTTCCAGGCCTCCCTCTCCCATCCCCAATCATAGATGTCCCAATTCCTCATGAGTCTCCAGAATCTTTCAGTAATGTTTCTCCCTGGGACTTCTGACATTCCTCTGGCAAACCTTGAAAAATGGTCCAAAATCAATTGGATGAATTTCAATAAAGATGCACTCGATTTGGGAAGGGGGAATCAAATGCAGAAATACAAAATGAAAATAATTTGATTAGGTGGCTTTTCTGTAGAAAGCAAGCAGTGGGGTGTAGTGTTTCATAAGTTAAATATGTCAAATGTGTAATTTTTTTAAAAGCAAATATAATTCTGGGCTGTATTAACAGAAGAGTATTACATAAGACATGGGAGGCAATTATTCCCTTCTGTTTGGTACTGGTGGGTTCTGTTCAACCACTGAGTTCATTATGCTTTTAAGAAAACTGTAGATGGACTAGACTGGAGAAGGTACAGAAAAGAGCAACAAAAATAATAGTTTAGAAAGCAGAAACTTCTTTTGTCTAGAAAAGAAAGGTTTAGACCCCTAAACTAATTTAGGCTTAATTCACCCTATCCACTGTAGAATTACTCCTGAAACAATCAAGAGCAATCTACATCAGTGTAAATTGCACTAGGGTATGTGACTTACGGCTGCAAACTAACTGAGGATGGCCAATTTGTTCTCCTTGACTTAGTGGCAGGAGACAACAACAGCTGCCTACAGTCTGCTATCTTGGGATGTAGTCTGGATGCAGGTGTAATTTATATCAGTGAATAAATTACACCAGTATAAATATGTGAGCTACTCAGGCCCCAACAGGGTACATAAAAGTCTGGTATGCTTTTTGTTTCTCCCTCTCTCCACTGTTGCTGCTCCCCTGCTACCTCTGTCCTCGCTCAGTTTTCTGAAGACACAGTGTATGAAAACTTCCATTTTATAACACTCAAGAATTTTGTGTGCATCAGCTTTTGTTAGTATTTTGAAAAGTGATGTTTCCAAAACTTCTGAATGTGCTGTGAGGCAAAAGTAGACAGGTAACCTACCCACAGGTAGGTAGAAGGGCATTTTTTCCAGTAAGCAAATCCACTTTCAACTCTAGTTCTAGAGTTCTTTATAGTGCAATACATCACTCGATCCATGTAAGCCATTAATCTAAATTTGCTGACAATTAAAAGCTCACAAATTGGCTCAACGAAGGACAAGCGATGAATACAAATGACAGCATATTCTGTGGCTTTCACAAAGGGCACTTTCACAGTGAGTTACTATGTACTTGCTATGCTGTTGTGTTGTTTCTTTAGCAATGAATTGGCGACCATGATACTACAACTAATCACAATTTATGAATTCACTGTATATTTAAAGGCTGAAAAGAAGGCCATAAATATTGTAGGTGCAAATAAATGGGCTGTAATAAATCTTGCATTGCCCATGTGCATTCTGCCTCATCCTTGTCCAGCTGAGGTCAAGAAAGATTTTGACAGTAATGTTATTGAAAGCAGCAATTAGCCCTTAATTTCCCAGGGCACTTTTAACACATGCTACAATGCGTCCTGATTAGACTCGATTAATCGAGTCTGCTGGAGAGTTCTGATCAGAATGCTCCAGCATCCTTCAGTATCTCGTGTATTCACTGTCCCTGCATTTTAAAATGGTGGTGGGGGCATTTTAACTAAAGCTTATTAAACAAGCTTTAGCACAGCACCTCAGAAGGGGCATGGGTGATACTGAGACCATGCCCCCGCCCTGAAACAGTAGCCACAAAAAAAAATTCTAGCTGGCTATGCATAGGGAAGCTCACATACAAATGGATATCCTGCCTCAGTGCCAAGAGGCCTTCTACTTTCCTAAAACAGAATGTGTGCCAGAATTCCCCTAAGACAGTGCAGCTTTACAACACTCCTTAGACAAGTTGTAATTCATTCTTGCCCTAATTTAGGGTCCAGTCCCAGGAAATTTTATGTACTGTTTGCTCCCAATCAATAAATACTTGAGGTGTTCACTGTAGCTCAGATTAGTGTAAGAAAATGTGCTTTGATGCATGTAAACATAAATATATTTACCTTTTTACTTATTGTGAAAAACAGGTATTTATTTACTATCAAAAGTCCAAAATCTACCTGGGTGACTAATCACATTCCTGGTATTGAATTACAAATTAAGTGTATGATCATGGCATCACAAGCAGAAACCCACAGTCAATAGAAGATCCATGTGTCAAATGAAGCATAAAAACCATTGGGAGAACCATTGTGATTGATGATGGTATTAAACATGTTCTCACTGAATGAATCTGCTCACTCGCTTAAAATTAATCAGGATTTTTTTTACCTGGTGTGGCTATTGGTTCAAATTAAGTTGCTCCTGATTTTACAGTGATGTTAAGTAAGGAGAGCAGAATAAACCACGGAGCTCCCATAAGAGTTGTGGACTTCCATTTTTAGCATTTTTGAATTTCCATTTTCCTTTTAAGAAAACAAAGCTAAATAAACCTATTTTTTTTAACAATTTAGTTCCCATCTTATTATCTAGATCCAGCCTCAAGCAAATATTAATCTTAATGGCTAACTTTAACATCTTTGTCATACATTATATGAGTAAGATATGCTCACACAAGTATATTAAAGCAAATTTGGGGAACATTAATTTGACAAAATAAAGAGCCACATAAAGTATTTTTAGTTATGTGCATTTCAACATGTATGAAAGAAAGTTTATTTTTTTATAACAACAATAAGCACTAGCATAACAGAAATTGCAAACAACCATAAAAAAGAAGTAATGGGTTTGCATTTTGTTTTCTCTTCATTGTAAAGAATCTAATCACTATGAGGGTTAAGTAGATCTAAATGCCCATCTATGAAGACATTCAGTGAGATTTAAATTGCCCCAAAAATGGCAGACCCAATCTAATTTAGCACAGCTGAGGCGATGAACTAATTTATCTCAGGAGCAGGGTAACTCAATCTACCAAACACCTCTACATGCTCAGAGTGGAGACCTGGGGCTGGGAAAGACCAGCTGCTCACCCCAGCCCCCAGGGCTGTGCTATTCCTACACCCCTGATTCAGACTGGGCTATTTTTAGCCCTCCACCCCCTCCCCCATCCAACTAAGCCCTCACATACCCACCAAACCCCCTTTCCTCCGACTCCACCCACCCTTCTCACCACTCTCAGTTACTTGCACTGGTTTTCCTGCATGGCTCCTAGGGGCAGTGAACACCTATACTGTCTGCTCCCAGTCTACATTCATGCAGCTTAAAGCAAGCTGTATGAACACTGACCAGGTGCACTGAACAGCTCTATACATCCTTAAATGCTATTCACTATTTTTTTCCATTTCCTGACCCTGGCTGAATCCAGGAATTTAAAGTTTTCCCTAAATTGTAGAGATTTTATTCATTTATTTAAAAAGAAAAAAAATGAAGCACTGGGTTCTCTGTGGCGAGATTTCATAGCAACTGACCATTCAGGTCTTTGTACAATAATTTTCTAAGTAATCTAATTCTTCAGGTCACGTGTTAGTATTCTTTGCTGCATGCACATTACTAATTGACACCTCTAATTGACTTCTAAATGACTCAGAAATTGATTTAATTGAAGGTTAATAAGAGAGATGGCATGTTACATTCTCTCCCTCTTCCTTTGGGGTTCCTTCATCCCTGAAACAAGCCAGGAGATGGCAACATTTTGTATCCCCATTTACCTTCAGAGCTCCTCATGTCAAAGTAGGCAGGATGGCCTAACAACTTTTCTGCTCCTTTCACTGTCTAATGCTGATATAGGACCTTTTCACACATTCCACTTAAGATGTGTTTTATTTTAGATCAAATGTGCAGCCCACTGGCCAGATCCAGTCCATGGAGCCATATGATCCTGCCCTTGAGTCTCTGGATAGACCTCATACACTGGCCCTGGGTCCCTGTACTGCATGCAGTCATGGGCTGGGCCCGCACCACACTCCCCATGCTCAGCACAGTGTGTTAGTTCTGTACTTAGGCTAAATGCAGCACCCCACTGGATGAGCCCCGAATTCTGGTTCCTGGGCTGGTCCAGATCAGGCTGTGCTGCAGGACCTAGCACGCAAGACTGGTCCAGCAGTGAGGCAAATGCAGCACATGCCCTGTGCTGGCCCCCTGTGCCATGGGCAGCACAGATGACCAATCCAGCCCTGCATGCCCCATATAGCCTACTCCAGCTCTGGGCCTCACTGTGCACATGGCATGCAGGGCTGGTATAAGGCATTCAGTGCTCATGGCATGCAAGCTGGGCTCCTCAGAGTCAAACTAACTACTTTTCCACTCTAAGATGGTTTTTAAAATCTGCAAATCTATGCTTTCCTGAGCACGAGATTCCATAGCAACTGACCATTCAACTCCTTGTACAATAATTTTCTAGGTAATCTAATTGAAATATATAATGTCATGTTTACAACGCCTGATTTAACATGCAGTTAATTACCAGTGTTAAACAATGAGTGTTTTACAGTATATTAACTTAACAGCTGTTGAATAGATTCACAAGGACAAGGTAAAATAACTTAATTTCAAAAGCCCCTTATTTAATACGTTGGTCAGTGAAAAATCCTTTTATGTACAGTATATTTGGATTGCCTTTTTATATAGGTATGTCTTTCAATTGAAGGTTTACCTTTCTTTGACAAAAATATTTTGTTGATATTTTCACTATCTTTACTTGTATAATTTCTATCCCAGAACTGATTGGATTAGATTTTCCATCTTGGTTTGGTAGCTTTGTACTAGAGAACAGGCTTAAGAATAGCTTATATGCCTCCATTACTTACTGTCTGCTTCACAGATTTGAGATAACTTTAACAGTGTTTGGTTTGCTTTGTTTTGCCTTTCAGTTCTCAGAGTCATCCATTATTTTGAATTGTTGTTCTGAAAAGTCCTGAGTATTCTTGTTTATTTCAGCAGACTGTGTGCAAAGCATTGTGATGGGCATGGGGATCGCTTTGTCTAGAGTAACAAGATCCTCGATATCACCCCTCTGTATGCAAGAATAATAGAAACTAAGCCAGTTCAGAACCAACCTAGCATTCCCATTCTGTTTGGAAGCTGCAGTATTTTGCATAATTTCTTTTTTAGGTTATTATTGACTACATGTTAACAGTGTGCTATGAATTGGCACTTAGTGAAAATAATTTCAGGTATAAGCCTTTCTCTTGATGGAATATGTCTCTAAATTTCTCAAGAAACCTGGGAAATTTATGTTCTTTTTATTCCTCCTTTTCCACTATAGACTTTTGGTTCTTCTTGCTATTTGTGTTCTAGGCACAAAGGACACACTAACTCAGCAAATATAAATTAAATACGTTCATTTACCTTTCTAGGTATCCTAAATTTATGAGAGTTAAAGAAAGCAATATGTTTAATTTACCTTTCTGTGTTCTCAGACAGAACTGTATAATGTGTCATTTATATTTATTCTTATGAAACAGTTTTTAGAAGAAAAAATAAAATATTATATTAAGCCATTAATCTAAAGAATTCTACAAAAGCATATCCTCCTTCAAATATATTTCACCATGAAATAAACAATTTGACTTCCAAAACTAATTATATAAATCAAAAACATATATAGCTATTAAGATATTCTCATGACCTAAAACCTTGTTTCCAGAAAGTGTTGTTTTTAAAGAATAGGTAGGTGGAGACTATTTTGGACTCAGAGGGAGTTTTGTCTGTATTGAGAAGAAAAGTGTTATGCTCTACAGTGACAAAAATGGCACATACATAAGACTTTGTCTTATTTATAAAGAGCAGGTGAAAGGTTTATCTGTACTCCAGTATTAAAAAAATCTTCACCTAAAGACAGTTTTTCAATTATACCTCAAATTCTTTACAGACTGATTTCTTTTTCTTTGAGATGCAGGCCTTTGATAAATTCTTGTCAAATAACAAACCAATTTCTAAAAATCAAAAGGCTAGATTTTCAGTTGATGAAAACAGACACATCTTGCTTGATGTAAGCAATATCAGTGCAACTCTACAAATAATTTGGTTCAAAATAATTTTGTAGATAATTCATGAGCAGGTATGATCTTTTCATAGTTTCATAGTTTCATAGTTTGTAGGGTCGGAAGGGACCTGAGCAGATCACCGAGTCCGACCCCCTGCCATGGTTGTAGAAAGAATGGCTTGCATTTGAAAGCTTGTCTAGTTTGTTATCTCAGCTACATAGTTGGTCCAATAAAAGATATTACCCTAAAAAATTCTTGCATCTGTCTTCACTCTTACACTATCATATATGTTCTTCATCCAGCAGCAGTGTTGGGATGTCTGGAAGCCCAGGGCAAACTAGAAGCAGCCACTTCTGGTTTGCTAATGCTTTTAGACTAGACATCAGGAAGAACTTTTCCATGGTAAGGTTACCAGAAGCTGGAATGGGCTTCCAAGTAAGGTGGTGCTCTGCCCTACCTTGGAGGTCTTTAAGAGAAGACTGGACAAACACCTGCCTGGGGTCTTCTGACACCGGCACTCTTTCCTGCTCAGGGCAGGGTGTCAGACTTGATGATCTACTGAGGTCCCTTCCAACCCTAAAAATATATGAAATCTATGAAAATCTATAAAACACACAGCTGCCAGTACCAGCCACTTTTTTGTGTGCTCCCTACCCTAGGTTATCACCTAGTGTGATTGCCCCTGTTGCCCCCACAGTTGCATCATTGTCATCCAGCTATGTTATTCCTAATCTCTGATATAATTGCTAAAGTATCTTTAGTTTCTAGTCTTCTAGATGTGAAGCAGGCTATGCCATCTCAGATTTTGCTGTTTTTAAATTAATAATAAACACCATTCCAACCCTGCTAGTAAGCCCCACTGTAAGATATAAACAAAGCTGTTTAGCAGTCACTGTGTACACCTTATTTTTCTTATACGGCTCCTCTTATTTTCTGTGGGACTTTTTTATTCACACTCAACATTGACTTAAACCACAAAGCCTTGAAATGGACAGTGCTTCAAACAGGATTATGCTTCATGTACCCAGAAATGGCTCCCAGCACCCCATGTTGGCTGTTCCTTAGAGCTGGGAATCTTGCCTCACTCTGTTTTCTCCTTTTTCCTCTGTTGAATGAGAGCAAATGATACACACCAGCCTAAGTCAGCAGGGTAGCTCTGCTGCCTCATCCAGCTGTTGATGCTCTTCTCCCTTGTAAAACGCCTGAACACTGTATCACAGATCTGTAGAGATACTCGGTACTTCATAAACAAGCTGTATGAAGCTATGCTGCTAGCTTTGCTACATTCCCTTCCTGTCCTGTTCTTTAATTCTCCATCTCTTTTCTTAAATTTATAATCCAATAGTTTTTGTCTCCTATAGATTCTAAGGCAAACTACAGCATCTGTTCAAAAACAAGTAAGGAATAGTAGCAAATGACTTGTGTTGTCATTTCTAGAGCATAAACATATTCTCAACCTTCTGATTCCATTGAAAATAATATGTCTCTTTTCCTTTTTTCAAATTTTTGCTGGTAATGAAAATTATAAAATTCCTAAGGAATATGGGTTTTAGTACAAAAATGCTCAAAAGGCCTGGCAAGTTTCTTTGGTAAATGGGATAAGTTTCATTAGACCAACTACATAGCTGGAAAAATTGTTCTTTGCAAGCTTTTGGGCATAAACACCCTTCTTCAGGCATAGGGAGAGTCTGCCTGAACAAGGGTATTTGTGCCCAAAAGCGTGTAAAGAACTATTTTTACAACTATTTAGTTGGTCTAATAAAAGATATCACATTTACCCAAAGAACCTTGTCTGCCTATGTCCTTAGATCAGCATGGATGCAACCAACAACACAAAAGCCCTGGAGCATTTGGAGAAA
>NW_017728886.1:223348151-223360344 GCF_001723895.1 Crocodylus porosus
ATTATTATAGTTATATATAATTATTAATGTATCTGAGATTTCACCCATGAAGGAGTAACAGTCTAGCTAAACAATCATACAATCTATTTATTTCTAGAGGGCAAAAACACTATAACCCCTATTTATGTGGAACTTATACTCTTTGTTTCCTGGTTGCATATTGTCCTTTCAAGAAATTTAAGAAAATCAGGCCAAACAAGCAAGCAGAGACCAGTGGATGTGATATACCTTGATTTTAGCAAGGCTTTTGATATGGTCTCCCACAACATTCTCACAGGCAAGCTAAGGAAGTGTGGGCTGGATGAATGGACTGTAAGGTGCATAGAAAACTGGCTGGAGCATCAGGATCAGAGAGTAGCAATCAATGGCTCAATGTCTAGTTGGCAGCAAATGGAGTGTCCTAGGGGTCGGTCCTGGGGCCAGTTTTGTTCAACATCTTCATTAGCAAACTGGAAGATGGCATAGAGTGCACCCTCAGCAAGTCTGCAGATGACACCAAGCTGGAGGGAGTAGTAGATACACTGTAGGGTAGGGTTAGGATTCAGAGTGACCTAGATGAATTGGAGGGTTTATCCAAAAGTAATCTCATGAGGTTCAACAAGGACAAGTGCAAAGTTCTGCACTTAGGACAGAACAATCCCATGCACCAGTACAGGCTGGGCACTGACTGGCTGGGCAACAGCTCTCCAAAAAAGGACCCAGGGGTTACAGTAGACCGTAAGCTAAATTTAAGCCAACAGTGTGCCCTCATTGCACAGAAGGCTAACAGCATAATGGGCTGCACTGGTAGGAGTGTTGCCAGTAGGTCAAGGGAAGCAATTATTGCCTTCAGCAGTAGTGAGGCCACATCTGCAGAACTGTGTTCACTTTTGAGGTCCCCACTACAGAATGGATATGGACAAATTGAAGAGGGTCCAGCAAAGGACAACAAAAATGGTGAGAGGGGTGGGGGATATGACTTATGAGGAAAGGCTGAGGGAACTGGGCTTATTTAGTCTAGAGTAGAGGAGAATTAGATTGAATAGAAGCCTCCAACTACCTAAAAGGGGGTTCAAAAGAGGATGGAGCTAGACCGTTCTCCATAGTGGCAGATGGCAGAATAAGGAGCAATGTTCTCAAGTTGAAGCAAGGGAAGTTTAGGTTAGATATTAGGAAGAATTGTCTTTTGAGGAATGTAGTAAAACACTGGAACAAGTTACCCAGAGGGGTGGTCGAATCTCCATCATTTGAGGTTTTCACGACACGGCTAAATAATGTCTTGGCTGGGATGATCTGGTTGTGGATGGTCCTGTCTTGAGCAGGGGGGTGGATTAGATGACCTCTTGAAGCCCCTTCCAACCCTAATTTTCTGTGATTCTATAAAATAAAAAATGGATCTTCCTCCTCAAGTCTCAGATGTAAAAGTAACCTATTCTGTAGTTCTCCAGCCGTGATTTATATGGAGTACCATATAGTTACAATACATAAAGCAAAAGCAGAGGAAGATTCTTGTTTGTGACACACATTTATATCAGAGTCATGGCCTGGGAGAAATAGTTAATAACTATATTTATGGTAATATGTATCACTACTCACATTATTACGGTAACTACATTATTATGGTAACTATGCTATTAATGATGTTATAGGAGCCTTTTAAAATAGGGGCATACAGGAAACCCATAGAGCAAACAATGCATGTTTTTACCAACCTGTGAAGCAAACATTAAGACTTTTCACGTTAAAATTAGAAAAGTCAGAATTTATGAAGCTTCCAGGGGTTCAATATAACAGGCAATCTGAGTTGTAAGGGAGTGCTCTGCCACATAACAAAACACTCCCTAATTGTATACGAACTTGTAATTTCCATCTCAGAGCTGCTAAGATTGCACTGTACAGACACAGTGTAAATGGCCTGAAAACGGTAATAGAAATATGAGATTTCATTATAGCTTTAATGTTCTATGAATAAACAAAGGGAGGTTAGATGAGTGGAAGTTGTAATTTTTTGGACAGCAGTCGGATATTATATTTAAAAATATTGTGAATAATATCAGAGGAAGTGATTTAGAGCTTGCTGAGTTTATGAGGTAGTGGGTTATTGAATATGACTATAAAGAGCATAAGGAGAGGAGAGCTTGGGTTGTGTGCCACATAGCAAAATATTAATGTTCAGTTTCAATTAGTGGTGAAATAGTCCCATAAGTTTATTAGCTGATGACTTGGTAGTCTCTTCTCAAACACATTATCTATCCAAGTGGGTCCCAACGTCAATTTATTGTTTGATAAATGCATTAAAATTAGCTTCTTTTAATTTCTTGGCCTTTCCAAAATTTTTCTTGAAGCAGATTTTTTTTTTTAATGGAAATTTAAGATGTGGATTCCTGAAGACGCTTAAGATTATAAGGCTTCTGGAAAATGAACAATGTAGAAGTATCTACTCATGTCAAAATATATGTCATTTTGTCTTATTATACTATAGCTCTTGTTAGTGTAGCATTTCTCCAGTTACTTCACTTTTATATTTTAATAGTGTCACTGATGGGAAAAAAAGATTGAGCCTCTACCTGGGAATACTCAAAAGGCTTGCAGACATTAACCTTCATCTATTTGTGACTATGAAAAGCCATACAGAAAACTCATATCAATTGTTTGCATTAGATCAGTCAACACTATTTTATTCAAACTTTTCTGATAAATTCATTCTGGAAAAGTTCAGATGGGTACATATTGACTTAGGGACTCGTACGCTGATTCAAAGCAAAGCTAATTAGATGACATAAAAAATTAAAGTTGTCAGAGAGAGAATCTGCAGAAGACAGCTGATTATGCTGTCATGCTCTTTCACTGTTGTATTTGATGCTTGTTCAGTGTTTAGTAGCTATTAGTGGGCAACAAGCAGGGTTGTAGGAAAGTAGGGCTGGAAGGGCTCTCACAAGGTCATCTAGTCCAACCCCCTGCTCAAGGTAGGATCCTCCCTGACTAAACCATGCCAGCCAGTTGTCTGTCCAAGCTGTTCTTGACAATTTGCAAAATGGAGATTTCACAGCCACTCTAGGCAACCTGCTCCAATACTTGGCTACACTCATAGTCAAGAAAGATCCTCCGAATCTCCAACCTACATTTCCTCTGCTGCAGTTTTAAGCCATGGCTCCTAGTCCTGCCTGCTATGGTTCCAAAGAAAAATCCATGTCCAACCTCCCTATAACTGGCTTTCAGGTATTTGAAAACAGTTATCAAATCCCCCCTCAGCCTTCTCATCTCTGGGCTAACTAACTCTAGTTCTTTCAGCCTCTACTCATTTTTGTCACTGCGCACTGGACCCTTTCCAAACTGTCCACATCCTTCTTACATTGTGGACACAGTACTCCAAGTGAGGCCTCAGATAAACAGGTAGAAACTGACATCCTAGTGTAGGGCTGCAGTTTTTCTCTAGATTTTGCTTCCGTTAGCTAGCTGGGTGGTGACACCAAATGGAACATATTTTCTATGTACGGTTTAGTGAATGAAATTGATACTGAGGAAGTCCCTTATCCAAAAAAAATAATGTCTTTATATTTCAAGAATTCCACTTGTAGAATTCAGAGCTAAACTTGCCAAGAGTGGAACACAATGCCTTAAATTTGTGGTATTCAGAGCAAGTTCAGTTTAGGTCACTTTTTACTCCATAGTCATTTTCAAGGGTGGCATGGTGCGGGCAGAAAGTAATAATTATCTTTTACCTGTGACTTTTAGCTAGTCCATCACCCCTAAATCTGGGACTTGCCTCTCCCAAACTGAGAGTTCTGTTTGTCACAGAAGAACTTGGCAATGGTCATTTTTACATAACTGAATCCATGTCCCCATTCCGATTGTCATAAGCAATAAAACCAGATTTTATTGACAAATTATAGGTATACAGAGCCAAATATATTAAATGACAGGTACAAAATATATACTGAAATAGTCAAAGCTGCTTTGAGTAATTATCATAACATGCACTACTTCTACCTTTCTGAAAATATTACATTAGATGTTCTTTACATAACCCAGAGCTTTTCCGTTTTTTTTCTCTCTACCTGCCTAATACTCAAGTCACAACTTTAGTTAAGTTTGTGTGGGGGTTAGCTAAACTCCCTTTATTGGAAAAAAACATTCCTCTGTGTTATACCAACAGCATTCTTTTCTATTGAGTAAGACAAGGTACACATTACTGTAGAATCAAACCCAGCTTTGCCTGACTCATGCTTCATCCAGTCCGAATGAATACAAACAAGAGGCAGTCGTCTAGAATGGGCTGGCAATCTATGGTCCACAGTGCCGTATCATTGAGCCTGTAGATGTGGGGCTTTAGCCACAGGGGCTTTTGGTGGTGATCACTCTCCCACTTTAAGAAAAAGCAGTGGTTGTAAGAGTTTTTCTCATAATACCATAGAGAGAAGATATACATGTACAGCATGTGCCAGGTCCTAGCATCCATCCACCTCTCCTGATCTGGCTCATTTTGCCCCACAACTTGAAAAGGTTGCTGAATACTGGTCTGGGAGAAGCAGTCCATGGTCTTATATTTTGCTTTACTATTGTCAATCCACACCTGTGGAAATAATTCTGAAGAAGTTTCCTACTGGTCAAACTCAGATAATTAATTCCCTAGGAACACCAGTGGAATATATTTGTAGATAGCCATAGAGGAATTGAGCTTCTGAAAACTGTATATATAAATTGTACAACTAGATTCAGAGGTTCAGTACAAAATTAGCCATATCTTGGTGTATGATCTGTACATCTGTCAAAACTATACAATATATAATGTCACAGAGATGTTAAAAAGCATGAAATGTGTTTTATCTTGGGCTGACCTTGAAAACCCTTTTTGTGCTACATCTAGTTCAGCACACAGCTGCCAACCCACTAAAATGAGCTTGATGTGAATCATTATACGGATATTCTTTACTCCATGCCAGGTTCAGTGCACAATGTCCATTTTAAAAATCTGAGTCTGCTTAGAGTGCTTGGGTACTACAGAGATGTGTCCTAGCAAGTAGCTCTGGAGACTGGTCAAAAAAATTCTCCTGGACAAGCAAACGTGGTCTTTTTCTCTGTCGCTAGAAAAGGGAATGGATGTGAGTCATGACAACTTCAAATTATGCCATCATATTCTTTTCAGACAAGTTATCTCCCAAGAACTGAGGTGAAAATATGACTCTACCCCATGTCTTGGGAAGAAATTATTGCTGTTAAATGAACTGATACTTGTACAGCAGGAGCCAGATGATTATGATAGAAATATAATTATCATACCTTACTAGTCAGAAACTAAATGACATGCAGAGATAATATTATAAATCCACATGGTGAAAATCTGATGGAGAAATGGATAAGTTTATTATTGTAAATAAACCTTTGTTTTTTCCCTTATGGTTAAACTTTAGAAACAATCAATATATACTGCAAAACTGAAATGTGTAAGAGTGGTTATGAATGCTAAAGGGTGTAGTTGTACATTACAGTTAGCACATGCTAACTCTAAGGAAGGATAGGCTGTGTTACAATTAGCATGTGCTGTGAACAGTCACATGTTAAGGGTTAATACCCTCTCTAATGTGCACAGCTGAGACCTGTAGCTAGAGGACTGGAGACCAAGGAGGTAGGTAGAAGCTGTCAAGTCTGCTCTGCCTCCTGGCTCACTGGCTCTCTAGCTGAAGTATTAGGTTGGGGGGGAAGGGGGACAGGGGCTCCCCTACTGAGCAGGTTAAATTACCTATCGATCACCCCTGTTGCCTGGATAATCCCCCTCCCCCCATCCCTTGGATCATCCTTCCCCACAGCTTGGATCTCTTCCCTGCTGCCCCCATCAGCCTGAGAACTGTTGCACCAGCCAGCAGTGGTGAGTTCCTCTTCCCTCCCTACTCCCAGGCTCCCTGCAACCCATGCTGCCCTGTTGGTCCCTGTAGTTTCCTGCTCACCCACCAGCTCCCCCAGTGACTCCCTGGCAGGGGAACATGGTGGGCATGTGGGTGAGGAGATGCCAGGCACTTATGAAACCCAGTGGGGTAGCAGAGGCCTGATTCCACCCATCTGGCAGCTTCCTGTCCACCCATGGCCCTACTTCTTCAGAACGTGGGGCATCTGGGTTCAATCCAGGCAGAAGGGAAGCTCCTGGGCTTGCTCCCCTTGCACCTGCTTCCCCCATCCACTCTGTCCTGACTCCACTTCTGCTGCCCCCACTTCTTTCTCTTTGCCCTCCTCTCCCCAGCTCCTCTACATCCCCTCATCAGATGCTGTGAAGGAAGCAGAGCTGCCCAATAGAAAGCAGTGATTGGAATACAAAGGGTAAGGAAGCCGGTGGTAAAAGAAGGAAGCACTGCCGATAGAGGTGCTTTACATCATCTGATGAAGTAAGCCTTCTGCTTACAAAACCTTAAACTATACATCTCTAATTAAGTTAGTCTGTAAGGTATACATGTACCCTGACACCTGTCTAAAAGGAGGACCGTGCCCCAGGCAAAAAAAACCCCACACTCTCCAACCTCACCTTCCCCCACCCCCAAAAAAACCAAGCTGAAAATACCTACCCTTCATGGTTCATGCATTGTCTGGCTGAGATGAAAAGGCTCTTTCCACCCATGTATCTGGTCATCAGTTTGATCCAGAGTTCATGAGCAATACCCTCAAGCCAGGAAAGTGAGAGGTTGCTAAGTACCTGTCAGAGTACCAGTGTATCCCAGACAGACAAAGAAGAGAAGGTTGAGAGAGGACTTGATAGCGGCTTACTGCTATATCAGAGGAGTGCATCTGGAGCTTTACAACATTTGAAGCTCTTTGCCTATTTGTTAGCTAGATATCATCAGGAAACTTATATAGATTCCAAATTACCCTAGGTGACCACTTGGCTGAAAACCAATTTGTCTTCTACAGTATTTGTTTTTTCAGTGGTGTATCCAGATTTCCTTTATGTAGATTCATGGAAGGAGAGATGGGATGCTTTAGCAAGAAATGAAATTGATTTATGTACCTTGGGTCCAGTCCCAGATATAAAGAGGGATCTTGCCTGTAATCTTAATGGCACAATTATGTAAGAAGGTTAAAGGCTTAGCATAAACCTCATTTTCTTCCTTCTTCTTAAAGGATTTTGACAGATCACAGAGGAATTCACACAACTACAGTTCAGTTGTTATAGTATCATATGAATGGTTTTCCATAAACTTTGAAAACTTTTTGTATCTACTTCATGTCAAAGATATAGAAGAGTGAACAGAGAATCAAGTTTGTCAGCATTGAGAATAAATCAACTAAGTGGCAGAAGAATCATAAAATGCAATGTGTTATAAAAAGTGTATCTGGGCTGTCAAGATAAAACTTTCTCCAATGAGTACTGTAGGTTTGAGGGGATAAGGATGTTGCAAAACAAAAAGGTTCTAATACCCTTATTTCAAAAGTTTAAAAACATGGCACCATATCATTGGATGGTACTCTATTGCCGGTATACAGCAATTATATGATGAATAATTTCAATGCATCATTTCGAGTTTGTAGGAAATGGTTTTCATCCCCTGTAAAATTTGCCTGTCCTATATCAAATATAGGATGCCTTTAAAAAATGTTTGACTCTGAATCAGGCAGAGAGGAGATCTCAATGCCAATCTATTTTGGCTTAGGGAAATACTTGTAACCATGAGGTTATTTACTAACCTCTTTCTTGTGCCAAAACTAGCTTATTTTAGTGAAATTTTGAGAATGAGGCATTTTTGATGGAGAAGGATCTAAATGGAAAAAAAAATCCTGAACAGCTCCAATTTCATTACTATTATCATGGTATTATTTTCTCTGTTTATTAATTGCATTTTTTAGGTTTGCATATATATTTAAGAAAGTTCAGTTATGTTGTAATGGTTTTTCTCTTGGAGGAACATTTCTATTTCTTCCACCAAAATTTCTTTTAATGTGGTGTCCCATTTAACTATATAAGAATGCTTCAGAACATTGGATAATTTTTGATACTATGATTTACTAATACATATAGATGAATGCCTTCGCTGAAGGAGATAGAACATACTGGTGTACACTGAATTTCCAATTTAAATAAAAAGCCAGTAGATAATCGTACACCTTATTGCCTATGATATTTGAAACAATTTGGAGTAATGCAGTAAATTACCTAAAATCATTTAGTCAAATATACTGGAGAGGGGTCAAACATAGGGCAGAACTGTTTAAAGCAAATTGAATTCCATCTTGAGAATGGATTTCAAATAGATTTTTAATTGCACTATTTTGTCTACAGGCCATTACACTATGTTTCCTTTGCATATTACACCCTCCAGACTATGTCCATCTCAATACTGACATCACAGTTCTGTCCTCTTTACAATTATAGGGCAAAAGCTTTGTACAAAAATGCACCCATGCTCTCAGTTCTCAGTTTGCGCTTGTTTTGTTAAGAAAAAATATTAGCGGCCAAACCCTGAGACACTTTCTCAGACCCAGGTTTCCCCCTCACTTGGAAAAGTGCACAGGAGACATAGGGCAGAGGGAGATTCCATGAGATCACCAGAGCTTCGTACTGATGGTTGTGCCCACAATAGGAATAGGACTTACCCACAAAAACAAGAGATCCTGTAGGAGAAGGCCACATGTTCACATAATGGGTTCCAGTCATGTTACTTCCTGTCCATGTGTCTCCAAAAGAAGTATCACACTATAGACTATCTTGGTTACAGGTTTTTTCGAGGGGAGGGGAGTATGGTATATGTCAGCACATGAATGCAGAACCATCTACTCCCTGCCACGCCCCTCCTAATTGGTCCTGAACTCACACAGGATCAGCTCCTATATAGACATGAGATCCTACACTTCTAGGCTGGAAAGGAGATAAAAATATACAGATAATATATTGTGGATCCTTTTTGGCCTTTCCTTACTCATTACTAAATGAATAAAATCCACAGAAAAATCTCACAATTGAATCCTAGTAAACTAAATGTAAAGAATATCTCAATCCAAGAATCCAGATGAAGGCAGGCACGTATGTGTTTCTACCAGTAATTTTAGAAACCTCTTCTTGAGATACAAATGTTTTGCAAAAAATTGACAAGTATTATTTAAAGTGAATGTGTTGAACTTGAAAGTACTGGCCTTCAGAATGTGCAGTAATAAATACATCTTCCAAAACACTCTTTTGGCTAGCTGGTAATAACCATTTAAACCAAACCTCATTTTTATTTTGATGAAAAAGTTGCTGTATGTATACTATATTTTAAACTGTTGTTGTTACTTCTCTGGATTTTTGGGATGTACCTGTATTATATTTCCTTTCATGCTTCTTCAGAGTAATTTGGTGTTGCTGTGTGTGCAGTTTTTGGGTGTTGTTAAAATGAAGATATTCATTTCCAGAATTATCAATACATGCTGCCTTTCTCTAAGATTACTTTGTTTTTATAGAGACAATGTCAAATGTTTTTCATCTCTGATTTTATAATGCCAAGTGAAAATTCACCTCTGCAGAGTGTCAGCCCAGAGTCTGTGTATCACTTAGATTTTGCTTGACCCCTCCAAATAGGTCAGTAAGAGCTTTCACTTACATTCTAGTAGTCTTCACAAGCAGTTAGTTAATAGTATGAGGGTGCACCTATACATGCAATTAATGCAAAGCAATAAACTCTGGAGCAGTTTGAGCTGGAGTAAAGTACTCCTGGGCACAACATCTACACATGAGCCTGGGAGAGCAGCAATTTGAACCAGGGCAAAGCAAGCCCAGGTTGGTAGGGGACTCAGGCTCTGTGTGGCTGTGTTGGGTGGCGGAGGGGCCAGCTGGGGCATGAGGGCACTGAACTGTGGAACTGCATGTCTGGACAGCAGGCATGAGTTTGGCTTCCTGCTG
Organism: Crocodylus porosus; assembly: GCF_001723895.1. Taxonomy (NCBI): domain Eukaryota; kingdom Metazoa; phylum Chordata; order Crocodylia; family Crocodylidae; genus Crocodylus; species Crocodylus porosus. The sequence goes on from NW_017728886.1 coordinate 223,357,990, forward strand.
GCTGAGCACATTTTACACCCATGGTCAATGTCTACACATGTGTTTAATCACAATAAATTACCCTGGCATAAAATAGTACTGTCCCAACCATACTTTCTTAAGATGGAGTTAATTTCTTTACTGTGGCCTAATACCAGCGCACATGTAGATGGTGATGCTTTACTCTGGTACGAATTAGTCTGCTCTGCGGTAAAGTGCACGTGTAGATGCACCCAGGATATATCATAGCATCATCATGGCATGTCTACCTGAAGTGCCTGAGCTAAAGGTGATAACTTTCTGCAAAGAGCTGTGTGGCTGAACACGAAATCAAGGGTGATAGCATGGAAGGCTTCAGATCAGGAAAGAAAGGTACTTTAGTACATGTCTAACTTTAAGCATAAAGCTTAGAAAATGCTTATGGAGTAAAGTGTCTTCCTGCAGCAGGGCCTGGGAAGGCATGGGTGGAACAATGCAGCAGGCAACACTGGGATGGGGGAGGGGATATGGAGTATGAAAGGGATGAAAATATTTCTGTTGCATTTCCTGTCCACAGCCTTTCCAAGCTGTGACATTTACAGGTCAATTTAGTTTTGATCAAGCCCTAATTTTGCTGCTGCTTTAAAAATAAAATCCAGGGAGTATTGGATTAGACCCATAATATGCTACTGTTGTTTCCAAATTGTGCTTTATTTACCAAATCAAATGCAATAAATTCTCAACCCTTTTAAGTCCATTGTTTAACTGTGATAGATACAATATGCATATACATTTTTTAAACATTTGTTATTTACTTAACAGACTTGAATCAAAGGAGCCTTTCCTGTCCGTTGGGTGAGTACTTGTGCATGTATGTGTGTAAATATATTTAACCATTATGCAATATGTATTGACCTCATAAGATCTCACTGAACATAAAAGTTCTCTTATGCAAATAGTAGTTCATTATTATACTATACTTAGTAAGAATAGATATTAATTAATACATGATAATGATCATTGTTTCTCCTCCTTCCAAACTCCAACAAAAATGTTTTGCTTTTATTGATTAACTGAAATGGATGGAGAGGGAAATCTAAAGACAGATTAAATATTGTATGCTCTTGTTTTGAGTTGGCTATTTCATTCATTTAATAACAGTTCCAAACCACCAAATATTAACTGTACTAATTTAGTATGAATTTCAATGTGATGGTTATAACTGTTTTGAATACAATAAATAATACCTCTTTTAAAAAATATTAGTTAAAATTATTGGATAACAGAAAAAATATTTCAATTGTTCTTTTCATTCAAATAAAATATAAAAATGAGATATTTCCAAAATTAGTTATGAGCTGTGTTTATATTGGTATGTGTTTTAATAGCTGCTTATAACCTTGTAACTCCTTAAAAATGTTAATATTCTGTATGTTAATTCAGGTAATTAATGTTGTTTTAAAGTATTATTTTTAAGTCCTGTATATTCTAGAAAAGCATTTGGAAAATGCACTTGTTTTTATATTATTAATATAGGTCATAAGGATGCGTTCCATTATTATGGTTCTTAGTTGCAAAAGCACTCTTTTTGTTCTCTTGTCTCTGTTTAACTCTCTTAGGACTTGGAGAGAGAGCACATTTTCATTGGTGTAACACACATGGCTTTGTAGATAGGTTTAAATTAAACCAAGATTTAGAGCAGACAGAAAAGCAGCTCTCCTGGATAGTTGTTCACAGCAGGCACTATTGAGTATCTCACCTTATGCTGTTGGAGACCACTTGCCTTAAGCCAGTGGCTATGCTCAGTTATTTGGCAAACACATAACATCCATGCTGATGTAATTTATACTGGTGCAGTTTCACCTTTGCTTTTTACTGGGGTATTTCTATATTAGATTCCAGATAATTAAACCAGTGTGTAGAGCTATATGTCATCTTTCTACTCCTTTTTTAGGATGTGTAAAGGCTGATTAAACCAGTCTAAATATTTCCAAATTTTGAATCTGTTCTTGCTTAATTTCATTGCTTTCCTCATAGTTTCATAGTTCCTAGGGTCGGAAGGGACCTGAGTAGATCATCTAGTCTGACCCCCTGCCATGGCACAAAAGAGTACTGGGGTCAAATGACCCCAGCAAGGTGTTCTTCTAGCCTCCTCTTAAAAACCCCCAGAGTAGGAGCCAGCACCACTTCTCTTGGAAGTTGGTTCCAGACCCTAGCCGCCCTGACAGTGAAGTAGCACCTCCTGATATCCAGCCTAAATCTAACCTCCGCCAGCTTGTGACCGTTATTCCTGGTCACTCCTGGCAGTGCTTGGGGGAACTGGGACTCCCCCAGTGCCTGCTGATCCCCCCTGACTAGTTTATAACAGGCCACAAGATCCCCCCTCAGCCTTCTCTT
>NW_017728886.1:223360844-223361844 GCF_001723895.1 Crocodylus porosus
ATCAGCAAATTTGAACAGGGTGCTTTTTACCCCCTCATCCAAGTCACTGATGAAGATGTTGAACAGTGCGGGCCCGAGGACCAAACCCTGCTGAACCCCACTGCCACATCCCTCCAGGTCAAAAATGACCCATCCACTACCACTCTCTGGGTGCCAACCAGTGCATCCAGCCAACTAGTGACCCATTTGACTGTGTAGGTGTCGAGGCCACAGTCTCCTGCTTTTTTAATGAGAATGGGGTGAGAAACAGTGTCAAAGGCCTTCCTAAAGTCCAGAAAGACTACGTCCACTGCTAACCCCACATCTCAGGATTTTGTGACCTGGTTATGGAAGGCCACCAGGTTGGTCTGACAGGACCTGCCTCTAATGAACCAGTGTTGGTTGCCCCTAAGCATAATCTCCCCTGCTGGCCCCTCACGGACATGCACCAGGATAACTCTTGTAAAAAATCTTACACAGGACCGAGGTAAGACTGACTGGCCTATAGTTTCCTGAGTCCTCCTTCCTCACATTTTTGAAAATGGGAACCACATTGGCCCTTTTCCAGTCCTCTGGCACCACACCAGGTCACCATAAGTGCTCATAAAGCTGTACCAGGGGTCCTGCAATGACCTCTGCTAATTCCCTCAGCACTCTGGGGTGGAGATTATCAGGACCTGCTGATTTAAATATGTTCAGTCCTTCCAGAAGTTGCCTGACTAGGTACTCACTGAGGCCTGCGTGCACCTCCCCTGGGACCTATGGGGCCCAGTGGGGGGGGGGTGACCTGGTCCCTGCTTAGAAAAATGGAGGCAAAGAATTGTTAAATAGGTTAACTTCGCTGTCTGTTAAAAAACTTCATAGATTTCATAGACATTAGGGCTGGAAGGGACCTCGGAAGATCATTGAGTCCAACCCCCCACCAAAAGGGCAGGAAGTCAGCTGGGGTCATAGGATCCCAGCAAGATAAGCATCCAATTTGCTCTTGAATGTGTTCAATGTAGGTGCTTGAACCACCTCC
>NW_017728886.1:223361855-223367225 GCF_001723895.1 Crocodylus porosus
GGTGAACAAACATTCCCCCAGATCCTGGTGGTCACCCCTGATAAACTTATAGGTGGCCATCAGATCACCCCTGAACCTGCACTTTTCCAGGCTAAAGAGCCCCATGGCTCTCAGCCTGTCATCGTAAGGTCTGTTTTCCTGACCTCAGATCATGCACGTGGCTCTGCACCCTCTCAAGCTTCTCCATGTCCTTTTTGAATTGTGGAACCCAAAACTGGACGCAGTACTCCAGCTGCGGCCTCACCAAGGCCAAGTACAAAGGGAGAATGACATCCCGGGATCTGCTTGAGAAGCATCTATGGATGCAAGCCAGTGTTTTGGTCACTTTAGTAACCGCAGCATTGCACTGCAGGCTCATATTCATCTTGTGGTCAATGATGACCCCGAAGTCTCTTTCTTCCATAGTGCTAGCCAGCGTAGCACTGCCGAGCCTGTAAGGATGCTGCAGGTTTTTCTGCCCAAGGTGGAAACCTTGAATTTTTTGGTGTTAAACACCATCAGGTTCTCATCTGCCCTTTTGCTGAGCCTGTCAGCTGAGCCTGTTGTGATGACCAGATTTCCTACCATGTCCTGCAGAGGCCCCACATCACCCGGTACCTTTTTCTTATGCCCTAAGTATTTAAAAAATGACTTCTTCTTGTCCTTGATCCAGCTAGATAGTCCCAATTCCGTCTCTGCCTTGGCCTTCCCGACCACTCCCCTACAGCCCCAAGCAACTGGGGTATAGTCCTCCCTGGTGATGGCCCCTCTCTTCCATTAGGTGTACACCTCCTTTTTAGCTAGGAGACGTTCCCATATGCTTTTGGTGAGCTATGGGGGCTCTTGCCCGCTTTGATCCATGTTGGGATTACTTTCCTTTGGGCTTGGAGGATCATCTCCTTAAGGAATGACCACTCTTCCTGGACACCCGACTCCCCTCCCCTCCGGGACCTCAGTGCCTCCCCGACTATTCTTCTTGTAGCAGGGCACCAGGGTGCCTGCTACTAGCAGTAGGAATAGGGCTGCTGAAGCTCCCTAAAGCAGCACAGATGTGGGTTGCTGGGGCAACCAGGCTGGTCCCATGACCAAAAGGGGAAGGGCCAGGCCCTTATAAACAGCTAGGCCAAAACCTAGCTAGCAGTTCCCCTCTGGCAACCGCAGGAGCAGGAGCTCTGTGGGAGAGCTGAGCAGGCCGGATGGAGGGTTGCTGCCTGACCACGCAGACTGGCTGCAATGATGCAGGGGAGAGAACGCTAGAAGAGGCCATGACTAAAGAGCCTAGGGAGTGCAAGCTTTGGGTTATAAGCCGGTACGCTTCTGGTTTATGTTGCAGCTGCTTGGCTCATGGCTTTTGTTATGGTTAAACCAGAGGACTGGGTGAAGCTGTAGGGGTGTGAGGAGGCCTCACGGGAGCTCCCCAATAATCTGGGGCTTCCTGGTGCCCAGCAAGGCACAGCTAGCGGTGCCAGGCGGGCACAGCTGTTTGCGCCAGTGGCACGTGTATCAAAGGGTCAGTGGACCCCACCCTGTGGGGCGAGACTAGAGAGAAGCCCTATCAGGGCAAAGGACCGAGATGGTGGTCCTGGGGGCCAGGCACGGCTGCAGCCACCTGAGCCCCAACCAGGGTAGGACCAGGAGAGAGTCCCAGAGGGCTCCACAGTGCTGGGGAGTCTAGTCCCACAGTGGGCACGGCGAGCGAGTGCCGTAGAGGTGCTCGGCATATGGGGTTGAGAACCCAGCCCGTGAGGGCGGTATTTTGCCCAGCGGGGCAAGCGACCCAGGAAAGGGTCAAGAGGCCAGGCACAGCTGCGGCCATCTGAGTCCAAGCACGGGAAACACACGAGCGAGGTCCCAGAGAGGGGCAACATGCGCGAGAGGCGTGGCATAGGCCCCAGAGAGGGGCAACGTGCACGAGAGGCACAGCGTAGACCCCAGAAGGGGCAAAGTGCGCGGGAAGCATGGCAAAGGCCCTAGAGGGGGAGAGAGGCTCCAGAGAGGGCGAGGAGCGGGAGAAAACTGCAAGACAGGCCCAGTGGGGTGAGACCTGGGCACGGTAAGCCCCAGAGGTGCCGGTAGTGGGGTGCAGGTCGCAGCACTGGCACAGAGGCGCCGGTAACAGGGTGCAGGTTGTTTAGCCAGCCCAGAGGCACTGGTTAAGGGGTGACAGGTGCATGACCAACCCAGGGGCACCGGTAAAAGGGGTGCCAGGTGGGTGACAGGCCTGGGGGTGCCAGAGAGGGGCACCAGGGCAAGGACAGAGCAATTTCCAGGAACAGCTGTGAGGCTTGGGACATGCTAAAGGGGAGGTAGGAGGCACGCATTGCCCATAAGGCTGAGGGGGTGTTGGACCACTCCACTTGGAATGGAGGTAATACCAGCGCTGTGTCAAGGTGGAAGTAGGCAGCCTCCCTTACTGAACTTCATAAGATCAAAGACATGGCGGGTGAGAAGAGGGTGCTGGATCACCCTAATTGACATGGCAGGGGGCACTAGCGAGCTCACGGCCGCTCGCAGGCCCCACCCCATGACACTCCTTACCTCTTTGAAATCCACCCTCCTGAAGTCCAGGGCTGCTGCCTTACTGCAGGCCTTTGCCACCTTGTGCTGGATGGTGAATTCCAGCAGTTGATGATCATTGTCACCCAGGTGGTCAAGTACCCACAGACCCCTCACCAGGTCTTCGCCTGTGGCCAGGACCAGATCCAACAAGGTATCTCCCCTGGTGGGGCTGTGCACCCCCTGGGTTAGATGGAGATCCTGTATCTTGGCTAGGAACATACATGAGCAGTCAGACCTGGCTGACTGCTCTTCCCAGCAGATGTCTGGAAAGCTCAGGTCACCCATGATGACCACATCCTTTTACCTAAGTACCTCCGTGAGCTGACTTAAGAATTCCCGGTCTAGCTCTTCCCCTTGGTTGGGTGGTCTGTAGACCCCCACCGTTAAGTCCCTTTCCCCTCAACTTCCTTGTATTCTAACCCACAGCACTTCAGTGTGCCCCTCCTCTGACCCCGTGCCACTTGTTGAGGATGTATATTTCTCCTTGACATAAAGCGCCCACACCCCCACCTCTCCTCCCTGTCCTATCCCTCCCATACAGCCTGTAGCCCTTCATATTCACCACGCAGTCATGCCTTGGGTCCCACCATGTTTTGGTGAGCCCCACTATGTCTGGATTGGTGTTAGCCAGCAGAAGGGTGAGTTCCTCCTGCTTGTTCCCCATAGTATGTGCATTAGTGTAGAGGCATTTGAGGCTTCCTAAAGATGCATGCACTGGTCCCCTAATCTCAGTACTACCCGGGCCCCTGTTGCTTACCTGGGTAATTGTTCTGCTCATCGTCAGTCTAGACTGAGCTGTTCTTGTGGGTTATGCTTGGTTTAGTGGTCCAAGGCTTCCTCCACTCTCGTCTTCCCCTTCCCCCCAATAAGCCTAGTTTAAAGCTCCCTGGAGATCAGCCAACCTAGAAGAGAATACAGGCTTACCTTTGGGGGAAAGGTGAAGCCCATCCCACCCAAGCATGTCTCTCATCCTGATGTGTGGGTCGGTGTCTAGAAACCCAAAGCCTGCCTCGAGACACCATTCCTGAAGCCAAAGGTTGACCTTTCTGATGCAGGTCTTGTGTCATCTTCCATGTCCACTCACTGGTAGGACAGAAAATAATACCACTTGTGCCCCTATCTCCTTCAGCACGCCCCCCAGAGCATGGTAGTCCATCATCAGGTGATCATAGCACTTCTACATGTGCTCCAGAGGTGCTTTAGCTCATGTGCCCCTGCTACCAGTTTTTAGCATGGAAATGCTGATACACAAGGCTCAGAAGGCTGCTGGAGTGCAGTAATAGATGTTTTCGATCTGAGCCTTCAAGAGGCCGAGAAGCGATAGACTCAATTAATCAGTCTGACCAGGTTAATCGAGTCTGCTCCAACCCGCTGTAATTACAGTGTGTTGGAGCAGCCTTCACACTCATGTACAGGCACCTTTTGGCCCAAACTGATTTTGGTTTTAATGTGCTCCCCTGCTGAGAGTTCTATCCCGGAGACTTTGCTCCCCTGCTGACAGCTCTATCCTGAGTTTCCACCCAAAATGACAGTTGAACCCAAGCGCCTCTGAAAATACAGTTAATGCTTATAGTTGAACCGCTGATTCAGTCTTAGTTAGAACAGTACATGTGCTCCCCTGTAATGTTCCTTATATAGAGTAGGTCAAAGCAGCTATCAAATTGCTTTCTGTTGCTTACAGATGACTTTGTTCTGCAGGTCAGCTTTTCATTTATCTCTGCTCTGCAGTGGAGATTTGCTTTCATTTTAGTGCTTGTAGATGCTAATTATGCCTTTTCTTTTCATTGCAGTATCTAAGCTAATGACTACTTGGTGTTTTTTGATTGCCTTCCTTTTGGAGATAATGCAAAGGGATTAAATATTGCAACCTAAATGCTCTAGCCTACATTAGAACATGTCACCTGAGTCCAGCAAGAAAAATCCAAGGGCCGTGGACTCCAGGCTGAGGGAGCTCTCCAGAGTAAACCTGTGTACAGTATTTCTCACATTTACAAAGATGGCCAGCTTCATGGGCCAACATAGAGGGGAATGGAATCTATTTTGTATTTCTCATCTCACTGTCTTCTTGAGGCAGTCTGTACCCTTGGAGCAAAAAATGGGAGAAATCCCTACATTTGCTGAGAAAAGAGAGGTAGATGTGTTAATCTGAAGTTCAGGGACCTTAGAGACTAACTGGTTCAGAGACGCATAAACTTTTGTAGATGACAGCCTACTTCATCTGACAAAGTAGGCTGTTGGGTGCCTACTACATCAAAAACTTATGCATCTCCAAACAATTAGTCTCTAAAGTGCCACCCTTTTCTGGCTTCTTCCTGAGCAAAGGATCTGTGACTATTGCTGAGTTGTGACATAGCTTGACCCTGGATACAGTCAGATTCACCTCTGAGATAACCTCAAGTGTTGCTCTCATACCTTCAGGGATGCCCATCAGCCACAAATGCCTCTCTGCCTTCTGCTGCTTGACCACTGAGAACAGATTGAGATACTCCATGGGTACTTCTCTGACCTACGGCATCTCAGCTTTACCCACCTCACCCAAGTTTTGTAAGCTCTTAACATAGGGGATTTTGGCAGCTAGAAGTATCACACCCTTGTCCAGTTGTGTACTCAGAAATTGTAGATACTAGGGCTATGCGAGTCTTCGGATCCTGCTTTGGATCTGGACCCGCTTTGGATGCTTCGGCATCTGAAACAGCACTTCTGGGTTGAAATGGGATACTAGTAATGGTATCTGGAGTGGGTCAGGGGCCTCCAAAGCACTTTGGATCCGCTTCTGATGCTTTGCAGCCACTTTGTCCATTTTGAGGGAATTAGAAGTGGGAGCGGGGGGGG
>NW_017728886.1:223367325-223372196 GCF_001723895.1 Crocodylus porosus
GGGGGGTGGGAAAGACTGATATCTGTAGGTAGCCAGTGAGAAGAATTTCTCCCTGGCTACCTTTCCAATGGCAGCATCTGTGGGGTGGGACTAAAAACACTATAAAAGCCTCTGTTTCTAGCCCTTCTGTGCCTTTTGCACCTCATTCCCTGTCAGCAGCTGTGTGAGAGAGGGATGCTGCAACTGAGACCTGCCTGCTGCTTCTTTGTGTTATAAAGGAGTGGTTAGGATTTAGCTTAGCTTAGCTATTCAATTATTAGTAGTATTACAATTCAATTTATTTCTTTGAATTATTTTTTGGGGAACTTGTTTTGGAAACTTTGCAAAAAGACAGTTCTGTTTTCCCAGCCAGTGTTATCTATCACTGTGGAGGGAGGCACAGATTGTTTGCTTACACACACGCACACACATACACAGAGACCCAGAATATAGAAAAAAAATCACAGCAGAAAAAGACAGATAGATATTTACAGAAGAGCAAGACACAGATAATATATTGAGACACAGGAACAGACGCAAATAATTTCATTCACACCACAAGGTAGACAATATCATGAGAGCCAGAAAGAAGACACAATTTCATTCACAGCAGAAGAGACAATATAGTGAGACCCACAAAGAAGACACACAAATAATTTCATTCACAGCACAAGATAGACACAGATATTCACAGGAGAATGAGACAGACAGATATACAAAAGGATTCACACATACACAGAGACCTTTTGCAGCACAGGAAAGATCAATATGAAGCGTGCTGGAAAGGCAGGTGCCAGGTCTTCTGGCAGAGGAGGGAGAGGAGGTAAGGAGAGAGCTAGAGCTGCAAGCCCCCCGCCATCCCAAACACAGATGCATTCTATTCCCGAGCAGCCATGACAGTCCTGCCAGTGGAAACCAGGCGGTGGAAGCAGTGTCTGCACCTAACATCCTTGCACCTGTACCACCTCCGCTCAGTCCAGAAGTGGACACCAGCAGTGGAATCACTGCCTCTTCCACCCCAATTTCAGCCCTCAGTGTGAGCCTCCCACTGCCAGAAGAGGAGCTGGAGCTGGAACCAAGGATGCTGAGCGTGCTGGCTCAGGCAATTCTGGGGACTGAGGGGGAATCAGAGTTTGTGCTCCACACCCCTCATGTTTCCCCTCCGGAAAGCAGCACCTCGGAGAAGGCTGTGATTTGTGGAGGCAAGTGACTCAACTGAGGCAGCTCCTCCTGCTGTTCAGCCTCAGCCTGCTGAGAAGGGGGAAAAGGCAGGATCCTCACCTTCAACCCCGAAGCTGGGAAGTAGTGTAGTGTGGGATCATTTTCAGGTGGCAGATGATCCCAGGTTTGCCATCTGCCAGCACTACCAAAGGCACATGAGCTGTACCTAGTACTTAGGAGGCTGATGAAGTGCAGTTCATAGGCTCATCTCTGAAAAGTGGTTTGCATTGTAATTTGTTCCATCTCAGGATCAGGCCTGAGAGACTGGAGGCAGAGTGTTTTTTTCATGAAGAATGTGCCCCCACAGGTAGTTGGGTTTTGTTGTCTTTGACAGATTCTAGTGTGCAGTTTGTAGGGGTATTGGAGATAGTTGGCAGGTTTTGTGTTTTGAGCGGTAGGAAGTTGGCTTCAGTTCATGTGATGAGGTTAGGTGCTTGTTTGAATGCACAAACCACTTTTCAGAGCTGGGCCTGAAAAAAAACCAATTTTTAAGTACTCCTTTTTTTCATAATACACATATAGACATAAAAACACAAGATAAGCCATCACATACCATCAATAACTTCATATGTCCAACACAACACAACATCTTTACTTCTTGCTGTCAATTCCTTTATAAAACGACAGGCTCTGTGACAGTTCCGTTTGGGTACCTTTCATGCTGCTTGTGATCTCTGGGGGGCCGTATGGGTAGCACGGCCTGTCAGGTATGTAGCCCCTCCCCTCAACTCTCCTGCCACAACTTTGATGTTAAGCTATCAAGAGAGAGGGTTCAGTGGAGATCTTCTTGGGAGGGCTTCCCGACAATAGCAGTACTCACGAATATTAGGCATGATGTTCCACGGGGCTCTGCCTCCCCTACACCCCATCTACTCACCAACGGGATAGGTGATGGTGTGATGGTGGTTTCGACCCCACGAGATTGCTCACCACCTGCTTCAGGTGGGGCAGGGAACCCACGTCTGAGTGGGCTCAGTCGGCTCTTGTCCTTCCAACCTTGATGCCTCACCCTTCTTTCTCTATCTGTTTGATTTTTTTCCCTTTCCTTTCTTTTGTTTTCCTTAGAAGAAATATTCTCCTGGGGAGGAGAGGGATGTGGAGCCGCCTCCTTTTCCCCAGCCTCCTATAGGGAGCTAAAACACTGCCCCTTCTCTACCTCCTACAGGGAGCTCACATGCTCCCTTTGGTCTGTCTTCAGCAGGGAGCTGCAGTGCTTCCCCTGCTCTGCCTTCTACAAGGGGTCAAAGTGTTCCCCCTGCTCTGCCTCCAGCAGGGGGCTCAAAGATTTCCCCTGCTCTCCTCACCAGTGCTGCTCCAGCTGTGCCACTCCTCTTCCCCACAGGAGCCTCAGCACATCTGAGGTGTTGTCCACCTTCTCTCTCTTCCTCTGGCTCCCCTCTCCACAGGGACTCCTGGGGCTTTTAAACTCCTGCATGGTGGCTGGTACGGCCATCACGATTGGTCCAGCTGTTCCCCGCATGGGAAACAGCTGATTAAACAGCCATCATAACACCGGCTCGCGCGGCTGCGGCCACAGTCCCAATTCCTGCACTGCCAGGCCGGCAGGAGGTTAGTTTTCCCCGTGGGGGGTCTGTTTTGGGGTTTGGGGACCCACGGAGCTCACCTCCACCCCTTTGAAACCCTGCGGGGGCATGTTGCCACCACACTGCTAATGCTACTCGTGTTGAGCCAATTGTACCTGTTGTCACGTAAAGCGGAGAACCAGGCATGAGGCTGTAGGGGAGGAGGAGGCCTCAGTGGGGCACACTACCGTGTTGTGCAGAGGCCCCAGTGCCAGGAAAGGGGCACCCTAATACACACACAGTGTCACCCACCCATATCACAAGTTTTGCCTGTCAGCAGCTTGGGTGCAGGGCCCCAAATGACAGACTCCCCCAGTGAGACACACACACCTGGCAAGCTTCACGGCCTGGCAGGGCCCAGCACTCACTCAGGCCTGCTCTAGGACACACACAGCTGGCAGGCTTCACGGCCTGGCAGGGCCCAGCACTCAGGCCTGCTCTAGGACACACATTCACAGCTGGCAGGCTTTGTGGCCTCAGTAAGAGCTACCACTCCTGCAGTTTTGACACCCTGTGTGTTGTAACACACAGACGTGACAGGAGTTTTCCCTGTCAGCAGCTTGGGGTGCAGTTCCCCCCAACCCCTGCACTGATCTTCTCGAAACTTGGCAGGCTTTGTGGCCTCAGCAAGATCTACCACCCCTGCAGTTTTGACTCCCCATGTTGTAACACATAGATGTGAAAGGAGTTTTGCTTTCAAGAATTTAGGGTACAGTTACAACCAAACCTGTGCACTGGCAGGCTTCATGCTACCACCCCTGCAAGTTTCATCCAAATCTTACAAAAAATAACAAAGTTATAGATCTTCCATTGATTCCCCATTATACCCTATGGCCGGATCTCCAAGGTGGCTTTTTGGCTGGATCGAGATGGAAACCTGGTCTAGAGCTCTGGATTGGATCACGACCATCCGAAGTGGCTGGATCCAAAGCCGGATCAGATTGCTGCTGACTAACACAGCCCTAGTAGAGATCCCCTTCCATAGAAGAGGGGGTCTTGTTATGGTCAGATGCTCTGAAATCATACTTACTACTGACAATAATAATTTATAAAAGATACAAAGGTTTATTATAAAAACAAAATGAAACATAAGAAATCAGTAATCATATGATGCAATACAGAATGAGATACAAGAATAAACAAACACAGGAAAATATCAAAATGATGATTTTATGTCACCCCCTCACTTTAGCCTGAAGAATGCAGGACTAAGAACTCAGCTTGAACTTGTCAGCTCAGCAGGTTAGAGAGCACCTGCTGCTTCTGACCTTCCTTCCAGAGGCTTCTGCAGCTTCTCCTGTCAGCCAGAATACTCAACCCCCTGGCTGAGGACCTAAAGACATTCCCTATGCCTAGTAAAACTAAAGACCTGCACTTGCTCTCATGGCAAGGTATAAGTATGGTTTCTTATCTGGTCATTTACAAACATTAAGGATAGGATACTTAAAGAGCCCATACTATACATATAACTTCCTGCCTTCAAGGGTGTCTGTTTACCAATCCACATGATTTCTCTGATTTAATTATGACCAGGAATATATTTACATGCTTTCAGATATAAAGATTACTAACCTAATATCCTACAGATCATAATCTCTCACTAGCTGTGGGAAATGGCCTTCCCTGAATAGCCAGATGTCATTCTTGTTACAGGTCTTTTCTTTTGAATTCACCAGTGTCTAGAAGGCCCTGGCTCATGTGCCTCAGGCTTAGACCATATCCACAAGGGTCTGTTTGACTGGCCATTAAAAAAAACCATGTCATATGCTAATTCTCAGTGATTACCTCTTTCAGCCATTCTCCCAAATGCAAAACTCATTGTTTAAATAGTAACACCTAAAAAACATTGTCATGTTATATAATCATAGGCCTACTCTAGTGTATAAGAAATACATTTATATCAAATACCACAGTGCATATAAACATAATGATGATAAGGTTAAATATAGCTCCATACCACCTACATGTAGAGACCATACACACCATATCACTAAATTAATTTAAGAAAGCATGCATGACATATCACAAACCCCTCAAAATATTGTGGGTTTGTGACATAGTACTCATGTGGGGGATGTGAAAGAATTC
>NW_017728886.1:223372494-223400851 GCF_001723895.1 Crocodylus porosus
GGGGAGGTCGCACGCACACTCCGCGGCAGATCCAAAAGTGGACTAGAAGTATTTCCAGTCCACTTCCAGGTCTACTGCTGAGCATATGTGGGGCCTCCCCATGCTCCTGTGGGACGCTCCATCTGCCCCAGCATCACAGCATTCATGAGCCATGCCTGCTATCTCAAGGTATGTGGAAAAAAGCATTTAAAGCTGTGTCTACGGCCGAATCACTGGTTCTCTGAAGAAGCATCGAATCTTCAGATTTGGATTTGGCCGAATCAAATCAGGACAATGATCTTAATCAGTTAATCAAATCACTGTCCCCCGAATCAGGCCAAATCTGAATCCAAATCCAAATCTGAATCGAATACAGCCTGCTTTGCACAGCCCTCATGCCTGGCCCCATGGGTTGTCTGGGAGGAGGTATTGGTGCCAAGCCCATGTGCAGTGGGTTCCACTGGACTCCGTGTCAGGTCTGTGGGGTACCTCATGATGAGGTGCAGAGGGAAGGCCTGGGGACATGAGTGCCCCAGTGCCAGGGCTGGTGCTGGGATACAGACCGCTTCCCCCCCACCCCCATGCCAAACCATGACTCACAGATGAACGGAGGAAAGAAACGGAGGGTTGGAAACAGTGCTTTCACCACCTCAAGCCAGTGGGAGCCTGGTGGTGGGGCCAGTCTGGTGCTCAGGAAGAGGAGGTGATCTCTGCAAGAGCACCATCCTAGGAGTGGGTCATGAATGGGGTGCTGCAACACTCCATGGGATGTCAGCAGAATGCAGCCTGCCTTGACTCAAGATGGAATCTATCAGGCAGAGGTGTTCAATACAGCATCCTAACACATAGCACTGTAGTCTGATACCACATCCATCCAGGGTTACCTTAGAACAGGCTCTGACATTTTTTATGTGCTTTATGTGCCATGACCATCTTTTCAGTTACAGCTGTAGAGTGCTTTCTGCATGCTTGCCACACAATAAGTGTAACGTCTGTACCTAGCCTGTATTTACAAGAGTATCTGAATGGCTGTTGAGGGTTTATGCTAGACTGAAAGCTTGATGAAGGTAGGGTACATATCATTGCTATCAGTTGGAGGTGGAAACTAAAACCTCACAGTACTCTCGGAGTACTCAGCGTGCCATCCACAGTGTTCTAGGCAATGTGAGGAAAGCGGCCAGGAATGCAAGAAACTTTTCCCCTGACTTGTTACTTCCATGTTTTTCACATTTGACATTCTTAGTTGTGTTCTAAATAGCACCTGACCAATCTGCATAGAGAATATTTGTGCTCATTTCTTTTCTATTTTCCTGAGTTAGAATCAGAAAAAAAGCTGGACAGATAGCAAGAGGAGAGTCTATAGCGCTGAAGAGTTTGCCAGCTTTGGCTATAATTCTGCAGATGTTGATGTGGTTCAGGGTTAAATGTTTTCCATACTGAAGGCATTCATTTAAAGTGAATGGGACTGCTCGCAGTGCACAGATGCTACACATGCAAAAGCTTATCTAGGACTGAAAATGCAGACTGAGAGAGAAGAGACTGGATTTTTCAAGGGCTCAGAGAGGTCAGATGATGATAGCCATATGCCTTGTTGGTCCATCCCCCCACTGCAAGCCAAGCAACAAGGACTGTGCAGGGAAGAGGAAAGCTTTCAAATGTGAACAATTCTTAAATAATATTGGTTTTATAGTTTGGTTGTTTTTTTTTTTAATAAATACATGCTAGGTCATCTCCTTACTAATATTAAAAGATTCTCTTTGTTCTCTTTGCATTATTAGGAGAAGGATTTTGTACAAAATTTTCAAAGATCAGATTTAAAGTATTGGAAACCTTTTTTGATCATATATTTTAAGGCCAGAAGGGACCCGAGTAGCCATCTAGGTAGCCTCCTGTATAAAATATGCCAAAGGATCTCAAATGTATTCCTCTTTGCACTAGAACATCTTTTTAGAATACAATTCTATCTTGATTAAAAAATATCTAGGGATGAATAATCCATTGCAACCCTTGGTAAGAGTCCTCACAATTAAAAAAATAAAATTGCATTAGTTATTGCCAATTACTGACGTGTCACATTTGAGTTCTCTTTTGACATGACATGAAGTTGGAGTGAGAAACTGAGCTGATTTTCTTCTTTTTGTTTTTTTTTAGTGGGTTCAGATTGTGAAAACTTAGAATTCATGCACTGCCGGCTGTACAGAACAGGTTTACTACTTGATAAGCAGGTGGTAGGTCTTCGCAGTGATTGGCTTTGAAAATCCATTTGCTTTATACATCTGGTTGTCAGCTGAGATTCAATCTATTTCTCCTCCCTTTGTGTAGCTGCTTGGAAAAAAACCCAAATCCAAACTGCTGACTTTACCATTCTTTTTTAAGTTTAGCCATTTACTGTTAACTTTGGTAGTGGGAGGGGTGAAAGGAAATAGAATGTGAAATGAGTTAATGGTACAGATTTATTACACAGTGAAGAGTTGTCACCCTAAAAAAAATGCAAGCAAAATTGGCACTAATTGACACATTTTTGACAACCTCAGAAGAGATATGATAGGAATGAGCTATCTTCTCTTCACTTAAATCCTGATTCACAAAAATCACAGTAAGTACTGTTCTGAAAAGTGATGTTTTCCTTAGTTGTAGGGTAATATATTGGTAGTCATCCCACCAATAATCCATGACCTCTAGAACCAGCTGAAGGACAGTTGGTATGATGAGCTAATGAGACTAGTAGTTCTGGAGGCTGCAGGTATAATTCAGTCAGTGTATGTAACTATTTGGGAAAAAATCATACTGCAAAAACAAATTGAATACTAATCCCTTCCATAAAGCTATACTTTCTCATAACTGTAGTACACCCTGCATACATAATAACCTTCATTCGTGCTACTGACTAGGCTACTTCTCTTTATGTAATGTAAAATATGTCTGCTTCATATGGTATGCAAAGTTTGGGCTGAAATACATACCCAGTAGGCACATCTATATGTGCTATTAATGCACAGCAATAAACTCCAGTACATATCACACTGGAGTTTATTGTTCCCAGGTACCTTGTTAACACACGAGTCCAGGACTGCAGCATGTTGAACTGGGTTGGAGCAGCCTTAGCTGGTAGGGTGCCGAGGGGATCAACCTGCCAGCCCAAGGCTGCTCCAACCAGCCTCAGCCTGCTTTAGAGAGGTTGGCTGGGATATGAGGGTGCTCCAGTGTGGGGCTAACGAGCAGGCAGCCCCTACATTGAAGCACCCTCCATGCCCCAACCAGCCCTATCAGCACCTACTCTGCAAAGTAAAAAAACCTGACTTAAGAGCGTACTTTTGTTTACAAGTACTAACCTGTGGCAGAGTTAATTGGTTTACTGTGTTCTAGTAGCACGGCACATGTAGACACTGAGACATTTACCATGGAGCTAATTAGGCAACTCCACCATATGCATCTTGTGCAGACATGCCAAGTAATAATTTACACATTTCATGTCATATCAAACAAAAGCTTTGCAAATTTTACATATTTTATATGAATATCAGCCCAAAGTCATTATTGTATTTGTAGGTCACAGCTCAAAAATAGAATGATATCTCTTCTTTATTGGCTTTACATGGGTACCATGTTTTCACACATATCAGGCCTCCAAAATTGGGGTGTGAGGAAGCTATTCTAGAAAAGCAGCACACCTGGAGATGCTGTGCATGCCATGTGGCTGCTAAGATGGCTGCTGCTTATGTCTAACTCAGTGAGCTGAAGAGATGAGAGTCCCTCACAGCTGTAGCTCTCGGCTGAGCACTGTTGCTTGTGCCTGAAGTAGGAGGTGAGCTTTGGGTAGTATCCTAATGAGGCTTGTACTATAGAAACAACAATTTATGTACAGGCGCTTATATAAAGAGCTTTCTACAGTAACAAACTAACAGTCTTGCTACTGCCCTTGCAAGCATCTGGGGCCTAACCTGTGTAACCTCCTTCCACATCAGCAAAAGTTTCTGCTGTCTGCTGCCTCACTTAGATCACCTCCTGGGATGCCATACTTCTTGGACACTATTTCCAGGAGGACTTTGATGCACACAGACATGACTCTGGAAAATCTGTTTCTCCTCCTACATTGTTTTATTTGGGGGTATGTACCGTATTGGGGTATATACATTTTTAGGTGTGTATACCATATTTTCTTGGTATATACATGTCTGCGTTAAAATATTTATATCATACATAACATTCACTGACCAAAATGCAGTTTGTTCATTCAGTAATTATATTGACTTCCAGTTCTCCCTGAACAATCATTACTTTAGGTTTACATTCCCTTTAGTGACTTTTACAAATATTCTTCAGGACTGCCAATCAAAATAATAACAACAATAAATCTAGTAGGTAATATCTCACTTCTGTTTAGGGGTTGATCTTCTCTTAAGGACAGGGTTAAGTGTTCTATGCAGCACTTGTCCTTTCTCCTTAAGCAGTGATCAGGGAAAACAGGGACCAGGAAAAGAGAAAAAAGGGGTAGGTGCATGTTGTTTTCTGCCCTCTACTCACATCAGTCTCAGTGAGAATTTTGATAAGTGTTGATGCAGCTTGCACTTAAGGCAGCATTACTTATTTTGCAGCTTTCTGCTTGGAAATGCACCACCAATAGAGGAATAGAGAAAATCCTGACTGCCTTACAACTCAGCTGGAAATACTTGGCATGGTAGCTGAAAGAGGAGAAAGGGTCTTGGCACCAGCTTTGGGGTCTAGATCTTTTGGGGTCTGCACAAGATTACATCCAGGGGAAAATGGGTTCTGGCCTTCTGTTGATTTCAAGTTTGGGGAAGCAGTCACAAATCCCATTCTTCAAAAATGGTTGAAGAGGGCTCTACCAAAAGCAGCTGTTGAGTTTTGATTTCCACATGCAAAAGCAAAAAGATATATGTAAATTACTTGTTCTCTTAGTTGTGGCATTAATCATGCTCTTTTCAAACGCACACTAGAAGTTCTTTCAATAGAAACTCATTAATGTTTTAAACACGTACAGCATAAACCAGAAAAACAATTCTATACCAGCTTAGCGTTCCTCACCTTTTCAAACTCAAGGCACCTCTCAGAAAATGTCAGCCCTTAGCTTTCACTTATTTCTTGACTGTAGCTGCACACCTTATGCCACCACTAATTGTCCCCAGGGAATGTCTGTGCCACGTTCACTCTAGTGTGTGGCAGGTTACTCTGGGGTGGCAGGAGAGGCTGTGGTGCATGTTGCACCCTTATGTGCCATTCCCCCTTTTTTTTTGTCTGTGGGATTTTTAACCATTGGATATCCCCTGCTGTGAAAGTTGTTAATATATGCTCATGAGATCCTAGGAATAGGGCTATGTCCCTGCCCCTTTCTTTCCCTCTCTCCCTTCCCCACTAGAGGAAGGCAAAATCCCCCACAATCCATACCAGTTTTCTTTCCACCCTATTGAAGTTTTGTCCAGCCCATATTTCTCCAATTTGTTCATGAGGTTATGCAAGACCTTGTCAAACCCCTTCCTAAAGTCTAGATTCATTATATCCACAGTATTCTCTTCATCCACAGAAGTAGTTACTTTGTCAAAGCAGGAGACCAGATTTGTTTGACGTGTAGAAGTGTTTGCATACCTAACAGTGTTAATATTTTTCAGTACCCTGAACCATGGTACCCTGGTTCAGAATCACTGTTTTATGTCCATACAAAACAAAGTCCCAGCCCTGACTAGCAAACAAGTTCTTCAAAATGCTTACAGAAAGGAGAGTGTAGTATTCCTATTCCCATTCATCTTATAAAACCTGTGAATGAGGAAACAACTTTCCTTGAGCAGATCAAAGCAAGAGTGGAGAAGAGCAAGAGTAAAGGGAGTAGCTTCTAAAATCAATATAAAGCTAAAGACTGCTGATGCTTCAACCTTCTCCCATTCTTGTATGCGGGCCAGCTAGCACCACACGTCTTCTCAGGATCACAGATGATGAGAAGAGTTCAAGAATTCAAGCACACTTGAATATACATATTCTGACTTGTAAAGATTCCCCTATTTCTAAGGTAACAGCCATAATCTAGACTTATCAGTACTTCTGCCTCTGTGTTTGGATTCTGTTCTTCCCAGGATTCAGCCATGACTGTACATGGAAGGAATGGAAGGAGCACTCAAGCAGCTGGGTCTTGAGTATGGTGTATAAAAAGCAGGGTTTCTCCATAGGGACAATGCAGTTATCAGGGGGTTGCAGTGTGAAATAGGAGAGGGTCAAGCAAGATCCCAAATAGCTGAAGAGGGAATTCAGGAAGAGGGCTGTTATGGGAATAGTTCCTCATACAGAAATGGTTGCCGACCTTTGTACTATAATGTTTAAAAGTTAATGGATATACATATCACCCAAAGTCTTTCCCACAAGATTTAAGCTTTAATAAAATCATCTGTTTCCCATCAGGCTAATTAAGATCCTGAATTAACCATCTCATCAAGACTAGAACTGGTTTATTAGAGCTATTTGCTTGAAGATAGGATTGAAATGTCTTAAAATATGATTTTACATCTGGAGAAAGAGTGCAACTCTGCTTCCAATTACTGCCTCCATCAATCTGCTGCTATTTTCTTTTTTATCTCAATCTGCCTATTCACATTAGATTCAGTTGCAGCTTAAATAACCGCCCCAGTGTTTCCCTGCTTACATCTCTTCTCTACCCCTGTAAGTGTGTGTCTAAGCCCCCCTCAACATATTAAAAGTATTGTGCAATTAAATGGTTAATTTTGCAATTACCTTGAGACCAGCTCCACATGCAAAGTACCTATCACACCATAAAAAGCTCCAACCAGCTTTAAAGTTAGATCTCAGAAATGTGTACTAACTTTATAGCTGATTGCTATCCAGCTTTAACTTGCACATAGAGCAGGGTCTGCCTTGCAGCTGGAAGCCCCATCAGCCTGCAGCTAAAGGGATTCTCAGCCTCAGCAGCTGCCTGCTCTGGGAGGAGGAGCTCAAGATCACACCTCCTGTCATGCATATGTGGCATGGCAGGAGATGTGATTGTGTGGATCATGCATTAGATCCCATTGTGCCTTTACTTGTACATGTAGGGAGGGCCTAAGAGTGTATGTAATTCAACTGCTATATTTAGCAAGAAAGATCTTTCTAATTCTGTTAACTTTTATTAGTAACAAACTCATCCAGTATGCACCTTAACAAATTCCTCTTTCCCTTCATATCTTAGTAACAATACACATCCTAATTGAGAGAGGCAACAGAGCATGAGATAACTTTTCCCTGTCTGGTTATTCCATTTGACTTTCTCTTCCTTTGTCTCCATTTTTCTCACCCAAGGCTGCTTTCCCATTTCTTTCTCAGGAAGCAGTACATAAGAAGCATTTTTATCCTATAGGTTAATGTAGAAAGCATCTTGTCCCATCCTTGCTGCTTACTAAGGAAGAGGGGGGTTGAAGAAAAGAAGACTAGAATATGAGGAAGAGTTCTGAAATGAAAACTTAGGGAAAGAGAGCATTCAGAAAAAGAGAGAGAATAAAATCACACAGGAAAATAGGGAGAGAGAGTGGAGGGGAGAGATCAGATTTTGTTTCTGTGAGAGCATTTGGTATAAAATCCAATGTTTAAACAAGTTTAGAGTAGACAGAATCTGTCCCTTATTTCTTTGATGACAATATAGTCCTAGTCTCACATAATTTCTGTATAACATAATACCCAGGAAAGGCTTACTCTGATAAATTAGCAGGTAATTATAGCAGTTACCTAAATAAGACAAATAAGACCAGTAAAGCGTATTCTTTGCTTGTAAAGCATATTCTTTAAAATTACTGGGACTGTGTTTTAAAGCTAATGTGAACATTGCAGGTTTTATTGTTTCAATTTTTATTGTTTTGGGTTTTTTTCCCTCTTGTGTTGAACAGGTAGTTGAGAAGTTTTGAACCCAGCTTTCCATTAGGAGTAACCTTTTATTGAAAGCACTCTAGAGTTCACAGCTAAATGCAGGCCTGTTGGAAATGGGCATGACTCTACTCAAATCAACCTACTACCCTTGTGCAGAATTTGCTGTGACCACCATTCCTTTCCAGTGACATATAGAGTCTACCATCAGGGCCTGTTTGTGTCTGGTAATGTACAAACATACAGGCTGACATGAGTTCTTCTCCATTTTGCTTTTCTGTTACATATTTTAAAAGTTGAATTTAACTTTTTTTTCAGTATTATAAATCTCGCCACCTAAGCTGTTGGCAACAGCAGTAGCCAGAGGAGAAAGGCAGAGGAGCCAAGCTGAGCTGTTTTTAAGATGTTTATGTTTAAATATCTGAGCTGGGAATGGCTGATCAGTACTTCCAAGGTACCTCTTTAGCTTGAAATCAGGCCAGCCTCATGCTAAAGCACTACAGTATGCAGTAGCCAGCTGATTGAGAACAGGATGTTTTCCTTTGAAAATGGGCCACCTGTGACCGTAGCCATGCTCAGCAAGCAGCCATATTTCAAAAGAAAACATGATTTTGTTCCAGGCTAGCAATTCTGTGCAGTGGTTTTTCAGAGGTGGCTGAGCTACTTTTAATTTTCGTCTTCTCCTAAATCAAGAAAATTGAGGCAGATCCTGATTTGCCTTTATAAGCAAAACAAAATCTTTAGATCAAGGACATCTGAAGATCCCTTGATCATGGAGGCCAAAAGGTCAGCTTAGTTCAGAGGAAGAAGATTTGGGAGAGCAGATATAATTAGGGTCTTTAATATAACTCTCGCATTTTAATTTCATTTTATTACTGAATTTAAATTTAATTAAATTTAAATTAAAACTACATTTGCCCATCAGTCTCTGTTACCCTTATCACCCTGGTATGACTGCTTCCTCTGAGTAAAAGATTGTGTTCTTTCTTCCCTTGCATTAGATAAGTAGATGTTAAGGGTATGTGTATGTGTTAATCCATTAAAATGGGAGAGTTTTTTGGAAAGGCTTCAGAAAGGGTGAGTTCTTCCTTTGACTAAAAGCATGAAAAGGTTAATAGTCATTTCCATTTATTCTGTAAATTCTAGAATAATAAAGTCTGCATTCAGAATCTAGCCCACAGGAAGGTTTTAATTCTTCTAATAATCCCTGCATCAGTTGGTCAATAGTGGAATGTAGATTAGGCACAGAAAGTAGTGCAAGTCCCCGGTCTAACTCATGGCACTTCACAAGAAGCACCATGAGTTAGACTGACCCTCCTGATCCAACAGACCTTAGCTGTTGGGTCAAGAGGGTGGGGGATCAAACTCCAATTTGGAGCCAATCCAGAAAGAGAAGCTGTGGGTCTGCAGACTTTTCTCCTAGCTCTGCCACACATCTCCCAGCTCTGGTGCTGTGTTAGGATGGAAAGAGGAGAAGGCAGGAGAAGGAGGGTTTGTACAGTTTGTGCTAGAGTGGGGGGGCAGGTGGATTGGAGCTCCCAACCCCCAATGTTATTTCAGGTACTAAACTTAATGTGCTGTAATTATGACACACTAATGAACACGTAGACTCTGTACCTTAAAAGTTCCCATCCCTACTGTATTGATGAAGGTGGTGGATGGCCCTTCCCTAAAAGTTTGTTTACTTGCAAAAACACTTACATAGTCTAAAAGGAAATATTAATCATGATCATATTTTAAGTCTGTGCTCAACTACCAATTCATTTCAACTAGACCTCAACTAGATGTCAGTAGTTAAGAGACATTTCATGGTCTGTCTGATATCTTATAGGTTATAAATGTGTCCTGCTGTGTAAAACATGCATGGAAAAAATGGCATCACAGGTCCAGTACTGATGAGTAATGGTAATGCTTCCATGCTGGGAGAAAAACAAAAAATAAGAGGTAAGATCAGTAAGCAGGAAAGGAGGAAGTGAGAGAAATGCTTTAACAATTTTAATTCCTTCACAGAGTCCTGTGGATATTGGACAGGCTATTATAGGCAAAAGTAAATCCTGATAGCATATGTAAAATCATATTTACTATGTTTCTGTACTGATAAAAAGTTTAAACAGCATGTTATAGAAATGGGTACTCATATTAGTGCATTCATTTTCCCAATAAGTTGCAGCATTATACACTCAATGCATAATACATTTTCTCAGTCAAGTAAGGGAAAGATAGATACATTGATGACTGTCATACAGCTGTGGTGATTAATGTACCCTACTTAACAAGAGTTTCTCCAGTTGAGAGACTAAATTCATTAGTATTTAACTTTCACAGCTATAGAAACTCTTTTCCTGCTCCTATTTCTGGCTCCATAAGGTTTACAGAAATTTTCCTCTGCTGCTCTCATAGTGTTTTACAGGAAAATCCTGGAGCTCTCACCATCTCCCAGCCAACTGTCTGTTTTACAGCTTTCTAGCTCCTTACGTCTTACTCTGTTGAATAGCCTCAGATGTTATTCTATCCTCTTAATCTGGACCAGTGAGTTTCACCTGCTCTTTCATGGGGAAGATGGATATACTTTACTTAAAGGGACCAGTAATCCCATGACAGTGTTTTTCAAGATGGGTGCCAGATTCTCAGGACCTTGAATCATCAAGTCCTTGCTGAATTATTATGTGAAAAATGTTGACTATATCTGTTACCCAAATATACATGCTTACAAGCTCTGTAGAGTTTAACAAGGAAGATATGATATGGAAAAGATAAGGTGCTACTGAGAAAGAGAAACTGTCTTTCCTTTTTCTCATTTCCCCCCTTCATCCCTTTCCATCCCCCCCCCCCATATCTCCTCTTCTTTCCTTGCTATCACCTTTTTTCCCTGTGTTCATAGGAGGTGAAGGCGTATATCCTATTCAGAGTGAAGCATTAGGTTATAAGGGATGTTTTCTACCACATACCTGTTTGGTTTTATAAGAACTGGGCCAGAATATTGTTAGTTCTCACTAAAATACCAGCTTTTGTCAAGATGCTACACATTGACTCTGAAATCCCATCATTTTATATGTATGACTACTATACACCTATAAAAGACTTCACTGGTCAATTGTACTTCTGCAGAAAAGTAGTAAAGGACAAAATATTGAGCGAATAAATCTTAACTGTTGATTAATCAACACAAATGGGCTCTCTTCCTCTTTCCAATACACAGGCTCGAATTAGGAGTAACTCCAACAAAGTCAATAAAGTTATACTGATGATGGAAGTGGGATCAGAAACCATGGAATTACACTGGTTTACTTAATACTTTTCCTCATTCTTTTTTCAAAGGTCGGGCTGTCTGAGCAAGTGGAGTGAAAGAATCTGCCTTGCAATGCTCTTTCTCTATATTTTCCTCTTTATAAACTCTGACCTGATCACCTGGAAATTAGAATCTCTTTTGTGTACTGTGCTTTTTTTTCTGTTGTATTCAGTAAACACTTCTACACATGCAGTTAATGTGCCTGAATTTACTGCGCAGGAAATGTAGGTGCATTAAACTGCTCCCAGGTACACATCTGCATGTGAGCCTGGGTCAGAAGCAGATTAAGCCTGACAGGAGCAGCCTAGCCAAGGACTGCTCCTGCCCTGCTCTGTATCCCTGCAGCAACCAGGGGCAGCTCCAGGCCTTCCTGGGTGCCAGCCCCAGGGTGGCAGAAGGCACTAGGGACAGCCCTGGGTTGGTAAGGGGCACACGGGGTCAGGTCTATGCTCTGGGGGGTGAGGGGGAGCTTCCCCCAGCTCTAGGGGCAGCCCTCCCATACCCCATGGAGTTTAGGACTAGCTCCGAGCTCTGCATGGCTGGAAGCTGCCCCCCGGAGCAGAAGACAGTGTCTCCCCCACCTCCTGGAGCTTGGAGCTAAGCCAGGCAGAAGTTGTGGCCCCCTGCTGCCTGAGTTAGCACCTACACTTGTGCTTAGATGCAGCAGTTTAAAGTGCCATTTTCTACTACCTGTGTCTGGCAGTACTAGCAAATGGTGCTTTAAATTTATCCACTGAACAGTAATTGCTGCACATGTGTAGACAGTTACACTTTACTGTGCATTAGGATAATGCACAGTAAAGCACATCCAGATGATGCATCCAGTGATTCTTAAGTTACTTCTCTTGAGAGTAAGTAAATTTTCCAGAGCACTGTTTTTGTAATCTATAGTGGTTAGTCTTTCATGTCTGATACTGCAACGTAATTTTAATTTATCAGTCTGCCATTCAATAGAAACATTTGAAAGTCTAAACCTATCATTTATTCCCTACACCTGTCAATGATATTCTTCTCCACTTGTCAAACTGAGCTAAATGGTGCTCTTGCAACATGTACCATATTACCAATAAATTGGATAATCAATCATGTGTGCATACTGTCTGCCAGTAGTATCTTGCATACACAGAATTCAGAACACATTTTTAAGAGGCAGGAGCTCATTACTCTTGAACCAAAAAAAATACTGTATAGGCCTCAAGAAGTTCCCACTCTACACAATTAAAGGACACCTTGGGAAATAGTTAGGCCACTTGCCATAAGAAAGCTTTCTCATTTCCTTAATCTAATGTGCTCCTGTGGGGAATGTAAGTAATTGGAGATTACATCAGATGATAGAAAAATAGTTTACACTACCGGAAGAAAAAAGACATGGAGACATTAAGTAGATTTATTTAAGTTTCCTAAGCTAGAAAAGTAATGATACAGCATTTTGTTTCTAAAAGCATCCTGTCGGCTACCATTCCATGCATTGTGCTCAGAGCTGCAATAAACATTATTCATCAGGAATAATAAGAACTAGTAATTATGCAGCATTTGAGGTTGTCTGGGCTAGCCTGCCATTTAAAAACCAGTCTTTTTATACCACTCATGCACTATAGGCTGCTCTGTATGGCACGGGGACTAACTGATTCTTGGAACTAGGGAAGCCTATTCCTGATGATCTTGCTATCTAGGGCTGAACAGATTCAATCACTGTGGTT
The DNA here is from genome assembly GCF_001723895.1 of Crocodylus porosus. NCBI lineage: Eukaryota > Metazoa > Chordata > Crocodylia > Crocodylidae > Crocodylus > Crocodylus porosus. The sequence goes on from NW_017728886.1 coordinate 223,385,320, forward strand.
TTAACCACTGTTTTAAATCATTCTTGTTTTAATTTAGTTTTATCTTTTTCAGAAGATGTTTGATCAAAGGTTTACTTAAGAAAAAGCATGTAATTGATTGTTAAGGTTATATAAAGGGGTATACCTATTTGGCCAGCACTTGCAGGGAGGGAGTTAGAAAGCCCAAAGCAACTACAGAGCTGAGGCTGGTAACACAAATTAAAGACAACAAAAAGTCTTTTTTAGGTATGTAGGGAGTAAAACGAAGGCGCGGGGCAACATAGGACCCCTACCAAACAAGCAGGAGCAACTAATGACAGACAGGGGAGACAAGGCTGAGTTTGTCATGAGTTTTTTGCCTCAGTGTTCCTGAACAAGGGTCAAGATAAGTCTTCTAATAAGTTCTTAGATGGGCATGAGAGGGACACTAGCCTACCAACTGTTGACACTGACTTGGTGCAGAGTCACTTGGAAGGACTAGATGTGTTTAAGTCAGCATGCCCGATGAGCTGCATCTGAGCATACTGAAGTAATTGGCCAGTGTCATAGCAGAACCATTGGCACAGCTGTTTGAATGCTCATAGCACTCGGGTCAGGTCAAGGAGGACTAGAAAAGGGCCAATGTGGTCCTTATTTTCAAGAAAGGGAGGAAGGAGTATCCCAGTAATTATAGGCCAATCAGTTTCACCTCCATCCTTGGAAAAGTCTTTAAAAAGATTATTAAGGATCATATTTGTGTGAGTCCAGAAGGAAAAATAATACAGCAAGGCAACCAGCATAGGTTAGTAGCATGTAGGTCATGCCTGACCAATCTCATTTCATTTTATGGCCAGGTCACAAAATGCTTCAATGCAGCGGTAGAGGTGGATGTCATTTTCTTGGATTTTAGGAAGGCTTTCAATATGGTATTTCATCCCATTCTCATAAATAAATTCAGAGGCTGTGACTTAGATGTTTACATGGTCCGACAGGTGGCAAATTGGCTTGCGGGGGTCACACCCAGATGGGTTGGTATCGACCTGGAAGGATGTGGGTAGTGGGGTTCTGAAGGGCTCTGTCCTTGGACCTATACTCTTCATTATCTTCATCAATGACTTGGATGTGAGCATGAAGTTACTCTGCCCAAATTAATGGATGATACTAAATTGTGGGGTGAAATGAACACTCTGGAGGGTAGGGACCGATTGCAGGCAGACCTGGACAGGTTGAAAAAGTGGGCAGAACACAATAGGATGCAGTACAACAAGGACAAGTGCAGAGTGCTGCACCTAGGGTGCAGAAATATCCAGCACACCTACTGGCTGGGAAATGACCCTGTCAGCAGCACAGAAGTGGAAAGGGATCTCAGAATCATAGTGGACTCCAAGATGAACATGAAACATCAGTGTGATGAAATCATCAGCAAAGCTAGCTGGAATTTATCATGCATCAGCAAATGCATGACAAATAGAACCAATGAGGTGATACTTGCCCTCTGTGCGGCATTGGTCAGACTGCAGTTGGAGTATTGCATCCAGTTTTGGGTGCCGTACTTCAAGATGAATGTGGATAACCTTGAGAGGGTCTAGAGGAGGGCCACTCATATGGTTAAGAGTCTACAAGCCAAGCCCTGTAAGGAGAGACTAAGGGACCTGGACCTCTTCAGCCTCCACAAGAGAAGGCTGAGAGGTGATCCTGTGGCTGCCTACACATTCATTAGGGGGGGTGTAGCAAGGAATCAGAGATTCTCTGTTCACCTCTTGGGGTAACAAGGAACAATGGTCGCAAACTGACAGAGAACAGATTTAGGCTAGACATCAAGAAAAACATCTTCATGGTAAGGGTGGCTAAAATTTGGAATGGGCTTCAAAGGGAAGTAGTGCTTTTCCCTACCTTGGGGGTCTTTAAGAGAAGGCTGGATAGGCATCTGGATAGGCATCCAGCACTCTTCCCTGCCCAGGCAGGGGGTCAGACTCAATGATCTGTTGAGGTCCCTTCTGACACTAGCATATATGAATCTTTGAATCTTTACTCTTCTGCTCTCCTTCCTTCCTTTCTTTAGGATTCTGAACCCAATCATCTTGTGGTCACTGTTGCCCAGGTTGCCATCCATGTCTACATTTCCCACCAAATCTTTCCTGTTTGTGAGCAGCAGGTCAAAAAGAGCACAGCCTCCAGTTGGCCTCTCCAGCACTTGTACCAGGAAGTTGTCCCCAAAACTTTTCAAAAACTTCCTGGATTGCCTGTGCACTACTGTGTTGCCCTCCCAGTAGATGTCATGGTGTTTCAAGTCCCCCGTAAGATTGGAAACTTCCACTTGCAGCAGAACTTCATCCCTGGCAGCATAATTGATGTCCATGTGGATGAGAAGCAGGGGGTGGTAGTCAGAGGACAGGACGAGTCTTGATAATCTCTTCATGACATAGTTTCATAGTTGGTAGGGTCAGAAGGGACTTGAGCAGATCATCAAGTTGGACCCCCTGCCATGGCAGGAAAGAGTACTGGGGTCAAATGACCCCGGCAAGGTGTTCATCCAGCCTCCTCTTAAAGACCCCCAGGGTAGGAGCTAGCAGCACTTCTCTTGGAAGTTGGTTCCAGATCCTAGCCACCCTGACAGTAAAGTAGCACCTCCTGATATCTAGCCTAAATCTACCCTCTGTCAGCTTGTGACCATTATTTCTTGTCACTCCTGGTAGTGCTCAGGGGAACAAGGACTCTCCCAATGCCTGCTGGTCCCCCCTGACTAATTTGTAAATAGCCACTAGATCCCCCTTCAGCCTTCTCTTGTGGAGGCTGAACAGGTTCAGGTCCCTTAACTTCTCCTCATAGGGCCTGCCCTGCTGACTCCTTATCATGTGGGTGGCCTCTGAACCCTCTCCATGTTGTCCACATCCCTCCTGAAGTGCGGTGCCCAGAACTGGACGCAGTACTCCAACTGTGGCCTGACCAGTGACACATAGAGAGGGAGGATCACCTTCTTGGACCTGCCTGAGATGCATCTGTGGATGCATGACAAGGTACGGTTGGCCTTCCTGACCTATCCCCACACTGTCGGCCCATGTTCATTTTGGCATCAATAATGACTCCAAGATCCTTTTCTGCCTCTGCACTGATGATAGGGGAGTTACCCACCCTGTAGGTATGGTGCTGGTTCTTCCTCCCCAGGTGCAGTACCTTGCACTTGTCAGTGTTGAAAACCATCCTGTTCTCATCCGCCCACCACTGTAACCTGCCTAGGTCCGATTGCATCCTATTCCCCACTTCTAGCATGCCCACTTCTCCCCACATCTTAGTGTCATCTGTGAATTTGAACAGGGTGCTTTTCACCCTCATTCAAGTCGCTGATGAAGATGTTGAACAGTGAGGGCCCGAGGACCGAGCCCTGCATAATCCCACATCCCTGCAAGTCAAAAATGACCCATCCACCACCACTCTCTGGGTGCCAACTAGTGCAACCAGCCAACTAGTGACCCATTTGACTGTGTAGGTGTCGACGCCACAGTCTCCTGCTTTTTTAATGAGAATGGGGTGAGAGACAGTGTCAAAGGCCCTCCCAAAATCCAGAAAGATTACGTCTACTGCTTCACCTCTGTCTAAGGATTTTGTGACCTGGTCATAGAAGGCCACTAAATTGGTCTGACAGGACCTGCCTCTAATGACCCTGTGTTGGTTGCCCCTAAGCATAATCTCCCCTGCTGGCCCCTCGTGGACATGTGCCAGGGTAACTCTCTCAAGGATGTTTATTTCTCTTTGATGTAGAGCGCCACATCCCCACGTCTCCTCCCTGTCCTATCCCTCCTGTACAGCCTATAGCCCTTGATATTCACTGTCCAGTCATTTATTGGTCCCACCACATTTCGGTGATCCCCACTATGTCTGGGTTGGTGTTAGCTAGCAGAAGGGTAATTTCCTCCTGATTGTTCCCCATACTATAAGCATTAGTGTAGAGGCATTTGAGGCCTCCTGAAGATGCATGCACTGGCCCCCTAATCTCAGTACTGCCTGGACCCCTGTTGCTTACCTGGGTATTTGTTCTGCTCGTTCTTGGTCTAGGCTGGGTTGTTCATGTGGCTGATGCTTAGTTTAGTGGTCCTAGGCTTCCTCCACCCTTGTCTTCGTCTTCCCCCAATGAGATCCACATCATGGATCTGGACTCTAGGCAAGTAGAAGATCTCCCAAAACAACAAGTCAGGCTGGCAGATGGATGCCTCCATCCCCTGCAAAAGGTATTCTCAAACCACCATCATCCATCACTTCCTCTTGATGGCAGTGGTCTCAGTCCTCCCAACCTTAGGAATGCCTGGCCTGGCCTCCTCCACCAGTGATCAAGGAACATGCTCTTCCTCCTCTGTTACTAGGGCTCCATATCTGTTTTTCCAGCAAACCACCACAGGTGAATTGAAAACTTCTGCTTATAGCCAAAGGCTACAAGCTTCCAGCTTCTTGGGAGCCCACGTCCTTTTCCTTCTCTAACACTGCTTCTGGCAGTCTGTCCTCCACAGTCCTAGAGGTCTCCTCCAGCACTGAATGAAGTCCTCATAGCAGAGGATGCTTTGGAGCCTTGCCACCTCCTCCTGTAGTTCTCTTGCCTCCTTCCTGAGGAACACCACCAGGAGGCACCGCTCATATCTCAGGCACTCCCCCATCTGGCTGTCAGTGAAAGGAACCTGCAAATCACAGTGTCACATCTACAAAATATTCAAAAATAAAAGTTGTCATAAGGTGTTAACATTTTCTGTAGCTATTAGGCATGATTTTAAAAAGTCAGTTAGACATAGACTTGGTAATGACTAACTAGTGCCATTTTCTACACACATTCATATCAAAGCACTTTAAAGTGAAATGCACTTTTTAAAGAAATGTGAAAATTCAACATAATTTTTAAAAAAATATTCTTGAAAGACAAAAAATCCTGCTTGTGTTATTATTTAATAAGAATTTACAAGAAGTAAACCAAATACAAAAATCCCTGCACTTGAAATTTCACACTGTTCTTCCATGTTCTGATTCAGATCTGGCTCTTTTCTACCTACTTTGCCGGGAAGAATTTGATAGCACATTGCAAATATCTCCACAATCTCCACTTCTGATCTTCTTCTTAATTTATTCTGGATTAAATTAAAATTTTAAAATGTTATTTTTACTGAAGTGGATGATGCTACACATTCTTGCAGTTGGGTCACAATCTCAGTATTCTGTCATCTTATGAATTCTGTTGCAGTAGCTTCTAGATGTTTGAGAATGTTTCCTTATAAAAAGCCAGTTTTGTTCAGTTCTTACCAGTTTGATCACTGCCCTGGTCAAAACTGAAAAAAGAGGGGGCAAAATAAGTTTTTTTGCCAGCCCTGTTACTACTCTCCCTGCAATGAGTAGAGCTGGTCTTCTGAGGAGAACGTATGTTCTTTCACGTGCTTTAAATTCTATTAGTCCTTCAAAACTCCAGGAGGTGCCTAAGTGATTCAGGTGCACATAAACAATTTCGAAAATCCAGCCTGAGTTACTGAGCACCAGGTTCAGTATTCCCCCCTAATTATATTTAACAATGGAGTACTTATCAGCTTGTAACTGTGCACTTATTATAAAAAAAATATTTTCTGATGGAACCACAAATTATCCAGTTCTGTCCCATGGAACATTAGTGGGGAAACTCCCTTTCACCCTAATGGATGCAGGAATGGGGCTGTTATCTACCAGCCAACTACTTAAATTCATGTAGGACTTGCTATGACAGCAAAAGTAGAATAGATCAAAATATGCCAGAAAATGAGGGCAAGAGAGAATCTAGTTGCGCCGTTTCAGACAGCATGTGGTTCCTGTCTACTGGGCATTCCAAAAATCCTTTCAATTTCCCCACAGAAATAAAAAAAATAGCCTATAAACATGACTGTGTTCTTTTCTGATCTCCAGAAAACAGGTTGTTCTTGTCAGTTTCCCTTATGAGAATTTGCCTTCTGGTCCTCCTAATGATCTCCTTCCTCGTTTTCATCTTCTGGTCCCACAGTGAAAGAAAAGTAGCTTTGAAATAATGGCATGCGTCTTTCAAACCTTAATCATATACACGCAGATCAGCACTTACATATCATTTATGTAAATGTGTGCAAACACAATCAGATTGGACCAATTATTGTAATTTGCAAATAACCAACTAATTTGAGAATTCACTTTCTCCGATCACTTTATCTGGGGAAAAAAAAAAGACTTTGCCTACTTTTCTAGATGCAGTTCATCCTTTTAATAAGTTAAAACTTACATTTTTTATCCTTTCCACTCTCTGGCACTTTCTGCCTTACTATAAACCTTCCAGAATGTATTAGCCTGTGAAATCACTGACATAATTTGTCCCTTGACAGTAAGTATGTCAGCAAAAAGCAGACTCTGGACATTGTTTCCTGTTTGTCTGCAGAATACATACTGCCTGCAAAAGCAGAGGTTTTCTTACACCCTCCCATTGCTATGTCTCATGGTTGCCTTGAACAGGGCCTGCCACTTGAGTAGAGATAGTATCTCTGTCCCTTCACAATTTCCTCAATCAGAACAAGGATTAAATGAATATGTTTATTAATGTCAAGTGTTTTGGTGTTTTGGAGAGATTTGTTTTCTATTTCATTTCAAGGGCCAAATCAGTTATGAATTCTATTGGGCAAAGCCCAATAGTCAAGTTCCAAATTTCACCTGAGCAGGTCTCAGTCGTTCAAGTCTGTTTGCCTCTACCAACAGGAAAGTATCCTCCCTCCCAGACCCATTGGCTGGGGGCTTTAGATACTCCCCAAAGCCATGACAGGCATCCTACATGCAAGCCCCAAGCCAGGAGGCCTTGGGGTTCAGATGCCCCCTAGTCTTGCTTGCCCCTAGCCAAAAGGCCAAGGAGCAAGCCACAGGGAAAGCAAGAAGGCAGTCCCCCATTACCACAGGCAGGTGGTAACCTATAACTACACTTGAATGGCTGAGAGGATCATGGGATCTCCCCTGCCTGGGTAAGTATCTTTTTTTTTTAAAGAGAAAGATGCTTTTGAGAGATACGGAGCAGGCCACTAACTTCATTTAGATATGCTAAAGAAGATGTCAGATGGCAGTGCTTTTAATCACTACCAATCTAATAATATTCAATTTGATAGCCTAGGGGAAAAGTCTCCCTATCACCTTTAAATTCTCTAAGTCAAACAGTCCCAATAAATTATTGACAACATTTTTTTAATATTTAGATGTCATTTTAACTTAGACTCATCTCCTTTAGCTTTAAGGAAGCCACATTTCTTTACACTCTTTCTACATGACAGGACAAATGATTTTCCAAGTGTCTGGATTACTAGTTTAAACCATTATGATGACAAGTGCATCTAAAAAGAGTTTGATTGAAAAAATATTGCTTTTGGATTGAATATTTTTATCCAATGATAACAACAAAGGAGCAAATAGACGGTGTAAGTAGTGATAGTACTGTCAATTGAATTAAGATGTATTGTGTCTGGTTTGTAAACATTTCCTTGATATATGAGTAAATCTCAGTACTGGAAGAAGCAAGAGATATTAGCAAAAAGTAAATCATATACAAAGTAGAATCACTTATTGCAATTAAGATTCTGAGAACAGGTTCTGCTCTCTTGCAGGGCTCTAAATCAGAATAACTCTATTGCACTCAGTGAACTTCCTAATATTTATAGTGGTTCTCAACAGTTTTAGACTAAGGGAACCCCTGGATAAACTTGAGGCACCCCTGTATACGCTCAGGGCACCCCTTGGAAAATGCCAGCTCTTCATTTTCACCATTTTTGCCTACATAAAAATAAGAGCTGTTTTTCCGCTGCACATTGCTCAGAAAGACCACAACTATGGATTTCTATTTGAAATCTCTGGTTTGAACTTGTGAATTATGTTTGTAAACTAAACAGTGCTAACATTGTGTGGGACCCTACGGCACCCTTGAAAGAATCTGGAGGCATGCTAACTTAGAGTCACTGATTTAGAAGAAAGGTAAGAGCAGTGCCTGACCCCTGGTTCATAAACTCCTTTTGCAGGAGCAGAATAATGAATACAGATAGAACTGTACAGTAGCAGCAGTACAGTTGATGCCCTAACAAAAATAAGAGCTTGCTAATGCCTGTAAGCGTATTTCAGAAGTGTATAGAAATGCACAATTTTGCATTTGTCTGGCTGACATATGTCTGACTCCTGATGGGCTCGTGAAAATTGAGTATCTACAAAATTACAACTCTGAAAATCTGGCCCCAGGAGAATCCTTTATTTTTTAAAGCAGGCTCAATATTAAGTGAAGCGTGGCTAAAAAGATACAGAATCTTTGCAACACAGGCAGGATTGTTTTAGTGGCAGCAGGTCGGAAAAATAAGTCATGATTTTTGCATACCAAAAGCATATTGTATTTGTTGTTGCTGTACTTTCTTTGGGCTCAGGGTGAGCAGTACAGCGTGTTTTGCTTTCTTTCATTTTGTTAGTAGCATCATGTACACAGCTCTGTTGTTAATGCTGCAGAGACGGCATATGTTTGTGGATAGGTAATCAGCCTGTTTACATTGCCATTAGGAAACTGCTGACTCCACTAGTACACAGGTTTGTTTAAACCTCACTCTGTCTGCAGCTTGCTGCATATTTGGTATGCTATGCAGTACAAATGTTGCCTACAGCCTTTGTAACACAACTTGGTAAATTGCTAAGGAATAACTCTCAAGAGGCTAAGAGCCCTGCAGTGACCTTAATCTCTGGACCAATGATCATCGGTGCTAACTTGCTGTTCTCTGTCTTATATCCTACCACTGCCCAAATAATTGTGGTTTTCTGTAGCATACATGAGTGTGAGCAATTAATGCTGTAGCTGAGGAGAATAGATTGATTGCTTTTCTCAATGCAATCACATTATTACAGCATTGCCAGGCATTGGAAAATCATGATTCAGGTTGAAAAAGTCATGAAATGTGCTTGAAAATCATAATAGATTCTTCTTTTATATAGTATATTTTGGATTCTTATGTAGCCTTGATTTTTGAGCCATTAAGGTACACATACATCACATTTTAGGGTTTTTCTTTCTACAGCCAAGACTAGAAACTTAAAAAAAAATAGCCGTGATTCTCAAGTGCTCATTTACCTACAGGAGTTGATGCTTTAAGACAAAAAACAGAAATCAGCCACCAGAAGACCTTCTAGAAAATCACATGAGTTGACAATAATGTTCTTGTTATTCTTAAGGATCTTTATTCTTTCTTCTGTTATGCAGCATGGAGGGGAGCAAAACCTCTAAAATGTGAAGGAGCATGCAAAGAGGAAAGTAAAGCCATCCACAACTTTATTACTACTTTTTGGCTAGGTACAAATGTTACACTGAATGTGCATTAAGTGTGCAGAAAGTACTTTAAAGCTGTAACAAAACAAATGTTCATGGTACTCAGGGTGCTTTAAAAATGGTTTATTGTGATCTTAAAATATCCGTTTAGCTTCGAGTGCTTTTTATAATGTCTGTACCTTATCCATCACTTGTTAGGTTCAGTTGCATTCACCAGGTTCCAGGGGCCCCTAGCAGGATGGCGTGCTTACCTTGGGCAGAGCTCATCTGCTTTGCCTGCACCAGGTTGGCTTCACCCCCCCCTCCCCCCCCCGCTGTCACTGAGCCAAGTCAGCGACAACTTCTGATCCTAGCCAGCTGTGAGCCACAGCCTGCTCAGGGATTAGTGGGTGGGAAGGGGGGTTTCTGTCCCTGCACTTGCCCCAGCCCTGCAGAGCACCACAGCCTGGCCAGGGGGGCTCCTTTCCCCCAGGTATAGTCAGCAATGCAGCAGAGGGATCTTGTGCCACTTTTCATTACACCAGTGAATGGTGGAAGGTGGAAAAGGACCCCCCACCCCTCACTGCAGGGGAGCCCAGCCCAGTCCTTTAAGTCCCCAGTGGGGTAGGGGGGCACCTGGCAAGGGGGGTTCCTTTTCCATCCCCTCCCACCACATTTCCTGGCACAGTGAAAAGCAGCACAGGGAACTCATGCTGCCACTGCTGGCTGAAGTGCCCCTGCCACAAGGGCACCCCCCACAGCTTGCTGGCTGGTTTCAGGATAGGGTGGGGACTGAGCTGAGTCCACACAGCAGGGGGTGCCCCCTTTTCCCCCTTCTCCCCCCCCCCCCAGCTGCTGACAGTCCCCACCTAGTGGCGTGGGCAGGACTGGGAGGCATGCAGGATCATCCTCCACCTCATGGCCTTGACCAGTGCAGGCAGGCACCAAGCCCCCCCAACCCCCACCCCTGCCTACCAAACAGCACACATCTGTTCATTTGGAACATAATCTAGCTTATAGTACTTTAAGTAAAGTGTGATAAAGCAGTTTCCTCCAGGGGCTTTTTGAACATCTGTACTTAGCCTTCCATGTGGCATCCACCAGTCTTCCACAGTTATTTTGTATGTCCGAGAGTCCATGAGAACGATGGGGGAAGAAGCAGAGGAGTCGGGGAACAGTGGGGAGGAGTCAGAGCCAGGTGACCCAGTTTCTTCATAAAATCAAAAATGCGTTAACCTTTTGTATTCTGTGGCTGTGACTGACACAAACACGTAACACAGCTATACTATAGAAAGTTATGGCATTGAGGCCTTTCATCATGTGCATTGCCATTTGTGGAGAAACAATTACAGAGGGAAGGAAGAAGGAAACTGCTCAAGTGTCTGAATATGGATCCATGGACAATGTTTCCCAAAGCTTCATGCCTGCCTCATATGTGCCTATTTATCGCACAGCTGATGCTAGCACACTGGTGGCTACGATCATGCCGCGGACATATTTGAGTGATTGTACCCCTACTGGTCATTTTAATGCATAGGACAGAATCCTAAATCTCTGCTATGAATGTCATAACTCCCTGTACAAATCCTGTGTTAAATGGACCTCCTCCAGGGAAATAAAGAGAATCTGAAGACTAACAGAATTTTCCATCAGGCAAGAGATCTGCATTACAACATTTACAACATTTCTGTCTCCTTGTTCCAACCTGTAGGATAAAGTAATAGTTGCAGTCTCCTACACCCGCTTATGCCAGTGATCCCAGGGACTGAATCCCCATACATGTAGATTAAATGGCACTCACCATCCTACTGCTCCATCCTAATGGCTCTTATATACTTACCTATCTGTTGCCTGTGTAGTGCATCCCTCAACAACATGCATCATGTGCAGAAGGAAATTTTGTAGAGCTGTTCCCTTTCTCCAAAAAATAAGCTGAGAAGGCCCATAAAGAAGCCATCTATTCTGAGGTGAATTGCATTTTCAGTACACAAGACTGAGCATGATATGGAAGTAAGTAGCCTTTGCTATCCTGCCAAATGCACCAAGATGCAATTCTGCTAGGCATGGGAAATCCTCATCTTATTCTCAGTTCAGTGGGATTTGTGGGGAGCCCAAATGTATCATACCTCAGCAAAATTGAGCCTTTGAGAAGTTATTGCCAACAGATGAAGTATCTTACCAAATCAATTATTTACTCTCATTTTTAGAGGTTTTGGAAAATAGTTTTGAGCAAACTGCTTGTATTTTTCTGGATGCAGAATTAAAATATATTTTTAAAATGATATCCTATTTTGCTTCTGATTTATTGCAGTAGCTTTTAAAATTGTGTACCAATACTTCATGATGATAGAACCAGCATGTTATTTTGGGAGATCAGACGAGAATGTTACAGTATCAGAATCTTGCAACAGTGAAAGTTAAAAAAAAGTAAGATAACACCTCCTAACCAGAATCAGCAATTTAATTTGCAAATTATTTATTTATACTTTTTAAGTTTCAAAATAGATCCTCTATCTTCCTGCTTATATGAAAGAATAGTAAGAGCTTGATGTGTGGAGTGACCAAAGTGTTGGCTTTTTGTTTTCTTGCAAATTTAAAAAACATGAAGGTTGAGTTTAAGTGAAGAATTAATTGTGCATAGAATAGAAAAAAAGAATGGAATCCTCTGACAGTTTGATTTGTTGTTTAAAAACAGTTTCTTTTTAAATAAAGGATGATCTGAGCATGGCCAAATTCTACAAAGACTTGAAAAATATTTAATACAATATGGGTGCATATACAAGTCATCCTACATCACTGTAGTGATGCACTGCATCACCATAAGGTACACTACGGCAATGTAGTGATCATATGAGTCTACACCTGACCAGCAGCTATGTCGCCAAGGTGATGCAGTCCCCCATTTTAGCGTGCGGCTATCGCAACATAGCAGTGAAACCTAACCATACGCCACATGCATGGCACAGCATTGCGCCATAGCAACATCACCATATGGCAACATGTAGACATGCCATATGAGGAGTAATGGAGAGACAGCATTCATCCAAACATGGCATATCAGTGAAAAGAGACTCCTAGCCAGTAAAGCACTTAAGTATGCATACTGTTAAGTAGTCCCATTCAAGTCTTACGTGGCTGAAATAAAGAAATGTGATATGGCTGAAAATGCATTGTAGGGCAAAGAGGGCTACTAGCAGAGAAGCAATCTAGATGTCCCTGTGCTAGTGTAGACAATGGTGAGGGGGTAAAAAAAAGGAGTGCTGAGGCAGAAGTCATCCCATCTCCATTAATAAATAACTAGAACCAAGCACACCTGAACTATTTGAAGGGGCTTCTGCTACTTTTCTAGCATAAAATATAAACCAGTAGCTTCCCAGGGGAAGCATAGCTGCCAATACCCTAACCCTTGGTTATGTAGCAGGCTTACCTTTTCAGAGCTTAAGCTGAGTCCCAGGATCAAGCGTCTGCTGTTTGATTGATGGAGCCCGCCCACCAATCTGGAAGTAGCACAAGGGAAGCAATGCCCTGCCCTTTTCTGAAGGAAGGGGGAAAGGAGCAGCTGGACCTGAATCGGAACTGCACCAGCCAGGTCCAGAGAACTTCAGGGGTGGAGCCCCTAAAGAGCGTATAAGGGGAGCATGTTCAGCAGGCTGGGGAGAGAGGACAAGGAATGGCAAAGAGAGAGGAGCTCCAGAGACGGTCATCCTCAGGACCATGCTTGAGTGGTGCGCAAATCGGTGCATGGGGATCAGGCTCTAGGAGCCGCTTGAGGAGGCTTAAGCCTGCGAGCCCAACAGGCGGCTGGGCAGTCAGCGTGCAGATCAGCACACAGAGAAATGGCCCTGCGAGCAGCTCGAGGCTGCTCAGGCCCCACATGGTGCACAGGTCAGCACACAGAAAGTCAGCCCTGGGAGCAGCATGAGGCTTGCTCAAGTTAACCCCGGCTCCAGGCCAGATAACCAGAGCCCCTCAGTGTGGCTCAGCATTAAACTAAAAAAGCCCTGGTGCCCAGAGCAGGGCCCAGGAAGGGGAAGGATCCCTGGCAATAGCTCCAGGAGGCCTGTGACAGTGTGGGGACCCAGAGGCCAGATTGACAGCCCCAGAGGGACCTTGGGAGGAGTGGGCCTGGGGGGAGAAGACCCTATCCCATTTGAGGGACCAAGTGGTTGGAACCCAGATAGGGTGCATCTAATATCTAGTATAGTTATGTTTTTTATTTGGCATCTATTGTTATTGTTGGTGTTATAAATAGTTGGGTATATTAATTTTGTATAACAGGCTCTGTAAGGATGTCTTTATTAGCTAATCCACTTGTGATATAAACTTGCTGGATTGACTGTCCTGGGATCCACCCCTCTTCTGGGCCTGAGACAGAGGTACTTACCTGAATGCCCTCCCTAGGGCCAACTTCCTCCAGCTAACAGATCTTTATATGTATATTTGTATTTATATCTGTAATTATATCTATCTTAAAGAGGTTTTTTTTATATATATATATATATATACACATATAGATACGCACATATGTGTGTGTGTGTGTTGGTAACTCAATAAATTGTATGTAGTTAAGAACTTTGGGCTTGGGCTAACTCTATAGAGGAAAGAAGGATCTGCTCAAAATTCTGGCATCCCTCTCACAGCACCCCCCTCCTGCCTACCCATCCCATTCGACTGAGAATAGGGCAAACCCTTGGGTGTACTGGGGTTAAATTTATGATAGTAAATTTTGTTACCTCTGCTCCATGTACTTAATCCGTGTAAAAGTTCTTATCTGATTGCCACACAGGTAAAAGAGATTTTATCCAAAATGAAGGTTTTTTATGGGATAGGCCTTTTACATTAAATTTCTTTTTCTTTAAATATCCTCTTCTCTCCACCTAAAAAACACAATAAAATTACATATTAAACTCAGGCTTATTGCAGCAGTTAATCATATAGCTAAATGAAAATGTTAGTGTTCTGTGACTGGCAGTAAATAAAATAATAGCTTTACTATCTCTGATTTCTATGTATGTCCTCAATCATGTAGAATGGCTATTGAGTGAAGGACGCAATAAGAGACTGTGATTATATTCAGAAAAACTATTGAAAAAATATTACAGGATAGCTTTACTTTATTACTAAAGAGAGCTTAAAAATTCAATCCTTACCGATAGGAAAGTATTGTACATCTCAAAATCATATATATTATCCAGGTTGTAGGGAAAAAAATCTTGTTAGAATTCAGTAACTGCTGTTATCACTGGTGGCATGCCTGATGCTTTCATCTGGGAAAATTATGGGACTCTTTCTTGAATGACAGTAAAAGATGACAACATGGTCCCTGTAAAAAGCCTGAATAAATTTTCATGGAAAAACATCACAAGCACTGGGGAGAGGAGTCCTATCCTGAATCCCTGATCAGTTTTATTCTATACTTTGTCATTTCTAGTTTCCTGTTTTAGATTGTCTCATTTTTCCTGTGGTACTTTCATTATTTTCAGTTTGCTATATTTTCTCATTTCATAATGGATTCTACCCCAAGTTACTCATTCTAGTTGACTCCATCAGGCAGCCAGAACAAAGTAGGTTTAGTCTTTCTAGACTTTCACCCATTATCTCAGTATATCAGGAAAATCCCTTGCAAAATACTTTATTGTAAGTAGACCACTAACAGCTCTTCAGTTCAATGACCTTGCAAGATTAACTTTGGATTTGCCGTACAAAATTTGGCGGGTCTCTGCACCTTTCCAATTATTTACCCACATATGTTTCTCTTAATGTTTCCATATGAAACATGCGGCCTGCCTATTTCTGCCTCAGGATGAAATGCATGTTCAGGAAAAATACTGAAACAATCTTTCAAAAGTTACTATTTATAAGATATATATATATAACTATATAAATAGTCACTTGTTTTCCTAGTTTTTCTTCCCTTTTTCCATATTTAATTCTCAGAAACAGGTTTGGATTACCCAGGTGGCAACATTTTCATCTACTTTGTATTTCTCTGGGTTTGATATTATCCTGGCACATGTCCACGAGGGGCCAGCAGGGCAGATTATGCTTAGGGACAACCAACATGGGTTCATTAGAGGCAGGTGATGTCAAACCAACCTGGTGGCTTTCTATAACCAGGTCACAAATTCCTTAGATGCAGGGGTAGCAGTGGACATAGTCTTCCTGAACTTTTGGAAGGCCTTCGACACTGTCCCTCACCCCATTCTCATTAAGAAACTGGGGGACTGTGGTGTCAAGACCTACACAGGTCAATTGGGTTGCCAACTGGCTGGAGGGCCGCACCCAGAGAGTGGTGGTGGA
>NW_017728886.1:223401628-223420140 GCF_001723895.1 Crocodylus porosus
CTGGGGGTCTTTAAAAGGAGGCTAGATGTACACCTTGCTGGGGTCAAATGACCCCAGTACTCTTTCCTGCCATGGCAGGGGGTCAGACTCGATGACCTGCTCAGGTCCCTTCTGGCCCTACAAACTAGGAAACTACGATATCTCTACTAATTTTTGTTCTTAATCATGGGCCTACTTGTACCTTTCATTTGTTTTTCTCATCATTCAAAGTTATTGGCTCTCCTGGATGTGTACAAATTGGAACAAGATAAAGACCCCAGCATTTAGAGTGTTTGCCTTTTTGATCCATCAGAAAATTAGACTAACAATTATCTAATTATGGAGTTGTAATATTGTGTTAGTCTCTTTTTGTATGTGCTATCAGCTTCTTTCATTGATCTCTATAATGGCAATTAATAATAGCCAATCTTCCTGAATCTGCTGTGGAATGGTAGCATGTACTAGCATTAACAAATATAATGTATAGTACATAATGTATATTTTTGAGAGAGAGTAAAAAACATTGAAAAAGCTTTTCTTCTGGGAAAACAATGTAATATTATAATGCTGAAAAGATTTTAAGGAATGTAACTTCTCTATGAGCCAGTTCATTATTGCTTTTTGTGTTCTTTCCTCAGTGGCTATGTCTTTGATTATGATTACTACAGAGATGATTTCTACAATCGGTATGTGAGATTCTATTTTTATATTTCCTACTCAATTTTTATTGTTTAATTATAATGCTGTCACCTTTTGGTTAGAGTTTATTTTTTGTTGTTGTTTAGATTACTGATATTTAATTGTCTTTCTTATGCACTGAACATTAGACTCTTGGAATAGCATACATTAGGGGATGTGATTTACAGAAAACCTTGAATTCCACTCTATCATCACCCAACCTCTGCTTGTTAAGCAGTTCTTTTGGTACCCTCTCTCTATTTAACACCTTTTTGAGCTTTTCCTTTACTAGAAGATTAAAGGATACGAAAAGAAAAACCCATGGTTTTTTATTCCTGCAGAGTTCTTTCCCAGCATGATTTCATCGAATACATAGTAGGTGTGGAGTGTCCTGAGATAGAACAGTTTGATAAAGTGTTTGTTATGATGTTTATATGTATGAAAAGAAGTGGAATGTCTCCTGAAAAATGTAATCTTTAGGCATCTCCCTGGAAAGCTGAAGAGATTTGTTATCTGCCATCACATAACTATATGCATATGTTACTTTGATGCAGCTGCCACAGCAGTATAGATTCAGATAGTACATGCAGAACAGAGAAGATGGGTCATTTGTTATGATTCCTTGCAAAGAGGAACAGCTAAGTAGGGCAAGGAAGGTACTTATGCAGTCTTGGCGCCCTCTATGTTTTTTTCTTGATCTCCCCAAGGGTCTCCCCATCCCTAAGTATAAGTCAGAACAACATTAAGGGGCTACTCTTATTCATGGCCCTCTAAAACAGCTGCCTGGTAGACAATGATTCAGGATAGCCAGAGTTCAAGATTCTCTGGTCACTTTCTTTCCTTCTTACCTAGAAACAAGAATTTTCATTCATTATGTTTCCTTTGGAGTCATTTGAAACATCCAAAGGAGGTTAAAGTGTTTGGCCACAGGCTTGTGTGTCTTTCTGGAACTGATGTCAGATAAGTGTGCATTCATTCTTTCATATATGGATTGCCCCACCTTATATATGGATAGCCAATGTAGACAGCATATGGGTGCTGTATGGCATATATCACATTGGTAAAGGAATACGTGAATAAACCCCAGATGTTATCTCTGATTTTTGGTCCAGTCATGATGTAGTCTGTGTTAATGCAGGGGAATAGCTAGCATCTGGGTCTGTTGCAAAGATTGATGGTTGGTGAGAATAGGAGTTAGGAAGTCTGTTGGTGGAGAAAAGTTGTTTGAGGTTGGGGGGCTGCCTGTAAGTCAGGACAGGTTTGTTCTCCAAGGCTGCCTTAAGTTGATCATTGTCCAGGATGGATTCCTGATCAGACCCATGATCCACAGGTTGCCAACCTCTGGGGCTGGATGACATAATGATGTGCCCCGTGCTCCATTCTGCCATCCTCTCCCCTTAGGTAGTGCCACAGACTCATTCCTTCCTCACCCACCCATTGTTTAATTACTGTTTTTGACCTAGACTTGTGCTGTTACAGATAGGATGGTAGGAGAGTACTGCTGGAAGTGATACTATGAGGTTGTCTCATCCCACCCCCTGCTCAAGGCATGATCATCTCTGACTACACCATCCCAGCCAAGTATCTGTCCAACCTGCTCTTGAAAATTTCCAAGTATAGAGACGCAGGAGAGTGCTATAACAAAGAGAGAATGTAATCCTTGCCGTGGGCAGATATTGCTTCTAAAATATGTTAAAAGGGGTGGTAGAGTTACTGCTTGGGAGCAATCGCCGTCTGTTAAAAAGTAACTCTTATGTCTGCATGGCCCTGTAGTTACCAAACTTGAGAAGGCAGCCAGTCAATTTTATAGCCAGATCCCAGGGCCAGCCTCCATTTTCACAGGCTGAATGTGACAGGGCCTCCCCATGCCTCTAATTGGCTGGAGGGCTGTCGGAAGTCCCATCCCTCCCCACAGATTGCTAAATGCCTGAAACCTCAGCTTAATTACCCTGATTAAGTGGTATTAAGCCTGGATTAATGGCTTCCCTGGGCTTAATCAGGGTAATTAAGCCACAGTTTCAAGCCATCCGCAACTAGGGAGGCTGCAAGCAGCTGTGCTGCGGTACCAGGCCAGTTCTGGCAGGCAGCTGGAAGGCCGCAAGCGGCTACACCAGGGTCCATGAAGCCCCAGCCCAGCTCATTGCACAGGTACACCTGCTACAGGCAGTGAGCTGGACCAGGGCTCTGTGAACTCTGGTACAGCTGCTTGCAGCCTCCCAGATGCATGCCACAGCTGGGCTGGACTCCAGCGCATCTGCTTGCAGCCTCCCTGCCTTATGCTGTGAGCATTCCTGCCCCCATGCTCCAAGACTGCATGGCTTCCTGCCCTTTTCTCTGCTTGCAGGTAAGTTTGGGGGGGAGGGGGTTTCAGTGAGCCCACCATTTTTTACCAAGCCCACCCTTTTTTTCAGAGCCTGTCTGATTTCATGTTTTCCGCAAAAATCACACAAGTACGAATTCAGTAGGTTCCTACCTATAATAGTATAGTAGCACTAAATTAATAACTTTAACTCAGAATTAAACAGAGTTATAGTTACAGTGGCTTTGTTCCACTTCTGTGACCATGGGAGCATGTAGATACAACATTACATGATAATAGTTTATATCAGTAACACTGGATACTGGCAAAACTGTTATCTGTCCAACCCGCGCCAGGGACTTTACAGCAGAGGAAACTACAAACCCTCCTTAAGTTTAATAGCTGAGTGGTGGATATGCCCACTCAGCTACTTCCCTCACTTCCCCTTCCTATTTACAGAAAATGAATCACTGTGGAGCAGCTACAAGGGGATGTGAAGGAAGGGATTTGATAGCAATGAAGTGATGATCTCCTTCCATCCCAGGTGCTCAGGTTTTTATTCACTCAGTGCACAGATTTATATATGAATGTTCATTCTATGGCTTTCATCACCTTTTCTTACCTCTTGCTTCCTTATCCCCTGTCTTGTGTGCATGTGAGTAAATCTGGGTTCAGGAATTTAGTGGTGGAGCACTAGATCGCGGGGATGCAAGCAACATCCCCACGTTTTTGTTGACTCTATAGGCAGTTCTGTTAGTGTATAATTGTCACAACATAGATGGTTTGAATTAAGCTCAGACTAGGGGCACTTGTTACAGTTGTCCTGGGTGCTGTGGCAGTTCCAAGCATGTAATCTTTTGATAAAGTAAATACATGTAAAGTCTGTTGTGGATGGGACCCTCCTTTATGCTGTCTCTGTCTCCTCCGAAGGCTACAAAGATTTCTTAGTGAAAAGTCACTTACATTACTCCATCAATGGTGAAATCCATCATTTGGCAAGGTAACAGTGTTGCACTGTCTTCACCAAGGATGTTTTTCATGGCAATGTTTTGATTGAGGACAGTTAACTTCCTTTCCTATATATGCACTTAGAAGTTGGAAAACTAAAATCAACCTTTGCATATAATAAAGGAGCTGAAATGTCATCAAAGCAAAATGTGCTGCAATTAGTTATGTGCAATGAAATCACATGAACCTGAAGAGAGCAGGTTATGGATTTTCCAGACTGCAAATAACAGATCCCCATGAAGCATCCCTCATTTAAATTACACAAAAATCTGAGCTATGCACTAGGCTGTGACTGAAATCCAAATCTGGCAGTTAATGTGCAGAGGCCCTTGAAATCTAATTTGACTGTGATATGGAACAGTTGCGATTTACACGGGTCATTTTTTCTAAGACAACATGAAACTTTATTTGATAGAATTTCCGTGACAGAAAACCACATCTGACACCACTGTTCTCACTTTCCTAAGGTTATTTGATTACCATGGTCGTGTACCACCGCCTCCTCGTGCAGTGATACCATTGAAACGTCCTCGTGTGGCTGTCACGGCAACTCGCAGAGGGAAAGGAGTTTTTTCCATGAAAGGGGGATCACGATCTACATCTAGTGGGGCTTCCACTTCAGGATCCAAATGTGAGTGAGTTACCTGTAAAACAATGCCCTGGCTTTCATAAGGGGGAACTCCTTATAACTATTATAATGGTTGTTTCCATAGATAAGGATGCAAGCTGCTTCCATTGTAAACCCCTATTTTAGTTCCTGCCTGCCTTGACTTGGAAAACAGAGCTTGCTTCAAAAACTGGCACACTTAATTCTGAATGCCAGAGAACACTTCTTCAGAGTTTGAAGGAAATTAAATTAATTGCATTTACATTAAAGTTCATTTAAAAATTACCCTCAGTTGAAATGTTGATTCATTTCTATTGCCATCTTGCCCAAAAGAAGCTTGTTCAAACTTACCACATAATACCTCATGCTATATGTGAAGGAAATAGGTTGTAATTAAACATTACTAATTATTTTGTTGTAGAAAGCTAGAGTTCCATCTTTGTCCCACTGATTACTTTGGAAATGATGGGACCAATTCTGTTCTTTTTTATATCACTGGTATTTCTCACCAGACTTCAGTGGAAGCAGAAAAAGGATCAATGCATGTAAATCTATCTTACTGGGGACTCTGAAGAGAACACAGTAGGGTTGGGAGTTCAGTAAACGAAGTTTGTAAGCTGTGCTCAGAGTAGGTAGCAGTAGTAGACAACTGGTGAGCCTCTGGATCATGGTGTACACATAAAACATCTCATCAGATACCTGATGAATACGTTTGTATAGAGTCCTGCAACCATCACACTAAGACTTTTGATGCATATACCCAGGCAAGAGTATGGAGGAGTAGAAGCTGCCCAAAAGCTACCGTCCCCCTTAGAATCTAAAGGCCCAACCAGCTCCAGACATTCAGTGCCTCAATGGTTGTAGCTTCTGCCAGAGAGTAACAGATAAGAACTGCTGCTGACTGCCTAATGCCACCGTGAGGGCATATTTCTGTTGGGGTAATGTCCCTAAGCTGTTCTCCAAATAAAGTCTACCCACAAGTCAGTGGGGGCTAGGATTTTGAGGTGTGCTATAAAAGGCAGACTTGTCTCACTCCCTCCTTATCAACCCCTTTGCAGTATTCCTAGGAAAATTCCCTTTCCTAGCCAGGTCCCTCAGCACCCATCTGAGAGATGACATCCAGGAGATTGAATGGAAGAGAGATCTGGGTAGCATTTGACAAGCTAGTTCTCAAGGGGAAACACAAAGCATAAAAAATAAGACTAGAAAGTAAACCAGGAAAAGGATTATAAACAAGACCTCTCCACATATCACAACAGAGTAGTCCTACCCTTCTTGAATTGCCCCATTCCACCCTGACAGAAGTTGACAACATTTGCTGCTAGATGCTG
Organism: Crocodylus porosus; assembly: GCF_001723895.1. NCBI lineage: Eukaryota > Metazoa > Chordata > Crocodylia > Crocodylidae > Crocodylus > Crocodylus porosus. The sequence continues at coordinate 223,407,531 of NW_017728886.1, forward strand.
GACCCATAGTCTTGGAGGAAATACAGGGAATCCTCAGTGAGCAGATGTGTTTCTAGTGGGGTCCACAGAGATTGCTTCTTGGTCTTATGCTGTTTAACATTTTCACCATTGACCCAGAATAAAATATAAAATGTCTACTGATGAAGTTTGCACATGAGATAGAACCTAGGGGAGTGACAAAAAATGAAGATGATTGATCACTGATACTGAGTAGGTCACTTGGTCAGATGGGTTCAAGCAAAAATATGACTTTAGTATGACCAAATATAAAGCCATACCTAGGACCAAAATATTTAAGCCATCGTTACAAGATGCAGGAACTCTGTTCTTGGAAGCAGTGTCTCTGTAAAGTTCCTAATCATCAGAGTAGGAAATCAACTGAAAGTATCTCCTGAAGTGACTGTGACTAATGCAATCCTTGACTGCAAATGCAGGAGAATCTTGAATAGGAACAGCAAAGTTATGTTAGCTCTGTATTTGGTACTGGTGCAACTGCTTCCAGAATAGTGTCTAGTTTTGTTGTCCACAAATCAATGAAGGCTGTTGAAAAGTTGGAGAGGATCCAGAAAAGAGAAGCAAACATGATTAAAGGATCAGAAAACATGTCTTATATATACTAAGGCCTCTAACCCATTACATTCAAGACACAATTAACCCAGCCACATATTCAAGTCAATTTAAGGCATAATAATAAAATGAACAAGCTCCAAAGTTATTCCACATATAATGTGCAACAACTTTTTATGGCTTGTTTGTATCAAGCCTTAAATTGAACATGTGGCCAGTTGGGGTTGTTCTACTCAGCTGAGTGTCAGGATCCAGCATGGGGCAGCCCCAGGGTCCAGGACACAGCTGTCCCCTACACAGTCAGGCTGCAAACAGAACCAGTGCTTGGACCCCAGACCCCTATTCAACTCCTGGAGGCAGATCCCCATGTGAAATGAGCCCAACATCAGGAAGTGTCTCCCCAGTCTTGGACTCACTGTACCCCAGACCTTTAAAAAATGTATATATCTCAGCTGTACACATGGTTTTCAGACATCTCTGGCACCTGCGCACCTCAAAATTGAGCGTGCAATCCAGCTGCACATACAGTTTTTAAAATGTTCCACCAAGATCAGGGACAGACTCCCCAAACCTGGGTACCCTGTACTCAGGGATGAGTATAAAGATGTTTAGTGCTCATCTCTACTCATCCCCTAGCACAGAGACTCTGGGATTGGGCTGTTGAAGCCCAGTCCTGGGGTCCCCATACACTGGGACCTGTAAAACCACATGAGGGCAGCACATGGTCATTTTTATAAATCCCAGCACATGAGGACCCTGGGATCAGGCTGCAGCAGCCTGATCCCTGGAGTCCCTGTGCCCAGAGTTCAGTAAAAACCATGCGTCTGCCCCAGCTGGGGTTTTGACCATCAGGTTGTTTTTGGCTGCAACCAGGGATTAGACTAGAATCAGTTCCAGATCCCAGTTCAGTCCCCAGCCCCAGCTAACAGTCAGAAGATTGTGGGCACCTAGGTTTCAACTTGTTGGTGCAAGGGAAGCCTGGGTTCATGATCTGAGCAAGTAAAATGCAATTGGGAACTAATCCACAATCTCAAAATCATGTAACCTGCCTTGCATGTGCGTGGCATGACAAGAGGTAAGTTTGCTGGGATCAGATTAGATACCATCAGGCCTTAATATGAATGTCTGTTGGGGGCCTAAAAGTTCACTGTTTTGCTTATCAAAAAAAGAAGGTGAAGCTGCTCGTTCATAAACTGTAAATGACTACTTGATGAACAAAACCTTGATGGTAGTCTCTTCACTCTAGCAGACAAAGACATAACATGAGCCAGTTGCTGGAAGCTGATACTAGATGAATTCATACTAGATACAAGTTACAAATCTTTAAGTGATGGTAATTAATCATTGAAATTTTTACCCAAGATTGTGGACATTCCATCACAAATAGTTTTTAAGAAAAGGTTGAATATGTTTTAGTAGTAGTAGAAGTAATAGTTAGATTTAGAAAGATATTTTCTAGTTCTAAAAGAATTAAGTCAGAGAATTCCAACAGCCTGTGTTGTCACAAAAGTCCTTTCTGCCCTTATTATCAATTAATAACCATCTTACTTTGTGGTGTCCTTTTGTGTAAAAGCATAAACAGTCTATGGCAGGGTACACGCAGTCTCCCCCAGCACATATATGGACAGGACCATTGAACACAGGAGAATACGAGTCATATGAATAGCAAAACATATATTCAGCAGACTTTAGACCTTGTTTGGTAAAATCAGAGGGCACCAAACCACAGACTTTTGATGCAGATAGTGGAATCATTGAATTGGCTATGTGAGGACACTGTGAGGTGGTGGATGGAGAGAACAGAGACTTCACAAATTTAACCTCCATACTGTCCATCCTTGATTGCTCAAATGCATACGACTCAGCAGTGTTGCTCACTGTGAAACTGCTGTTCAGTTGATGCTTCTTAGGACTCTCATCCCCGCTGCCATTGTAATGTCCAGAATTATTCTTATGAGCAGATTTCTATAGAGAATCTCACCTCCAGTGCCTAATATATTAGTCATGATGGGTTTTTTTGACATTTAATGCAAGTCTGAAACTCTCCCTTTTTCCGCTGTGCTCCCTTAAGGAAGCCTACAAACAGGGTTGAATGATTTCCTCATTTAAATATTTCCCCTTTAAATATTTCCCCTTTGTGGTACCACTCTATTTTTATTTCGGCTGTGCCTTTTTCAATATATCAAGACTCCTAATATCAATTTAGAATGACAGCACATGCCTCAAGATGTTCTATTTCACTTCAGCAGTGTTTAGAATCTATTTTAACCTGTCTTTTCCAGCCTCTGAAGCTGAGGTTTTTCCCATAGCAAATCAAAGATCTAGAGTGCTGCAGATTCACCCAGCACATCTTCCTTAGTGCCTTTTGCTATTTCTTTTGTATTATTCATTATGAAAAGTTAGTAGGGTAGGGGCATGCAATTCATTACCTGTTTGTATACCTCGTCTGATAGAAATGAGCTTCTTGAGATTTGCCTTGAGAGGATAAATTTCTTCAGTGCAGTTTTTGTTTGTCATATTGATTTTTGACAATGTCAGTTAGAACAGGGTTACCTAGAAACATGGTGTTGTGATTACATTTTAGAGAAATGAGAAGCTTAGCAGGTTCCCATAGATTGAGAAATTTCCTTGCACATAAATATGGATTCTCATTGTAATGCATGTGGCACAGTCTTCGCCATTAAGATCATAATTTCTGCTGCTTAGAAGATTTAGTAGCACAGAATTTGCTGTATGCTTCATTCTGAGTATCAGAACATTTGCTCTGTGGCAAATGTCAATATTTTAATAGCTGTCAGTGTAGACTGAGTCACCCAGTGTTGTGCAGTTCTGGACCAGGAGCTGAAGGGTCATGCCATACATATGAAGTGAAGTAGATTGAAGAACCCTCATATTTTTAATAGAGAAATGGAAAAAATGGATAACTAAATATGTATTCTCCTTGATGGAAGTGTCCTTCAGCAGGCTGTATTAGAACATGACCTAAAATCAACACAAGGGCTCCAGCTGACAATGAGTTTTGGATCTAGCCCTTAAGGCTGAAGTGAGCAGCAAGATGTATCATAAAAAGCCCTGAACCACATTTTTTCAACCCCTGCTCTAGATTTTTAAAACTCTATGTACTTCAGTTTCATCCAGACTGCATTTGCTAGAACGCTTTAACATCCTTCAGTGAATTACAGAAAAATATTCATTCAGCATCCAGCCCGCCTGAAAATGAATCAGGTGAAATCAAAAGTTTTAAAAAGGAATTGGGCACATTGCATATAGACTTTCATGCTTGATTTCCCTTTAGAATTACTTCCTTTTTTCAGGTCCAACCAGCCCATCATAAAGGAAGAAACATGATTTTGTTGACTTGGACAGGAATGTAATCAGCTTATTATAAGAAGTTTATCAGAAAAATAGCCAAGCAGTCCCCTAGGGACTGTAAGTTTGAGAGTAGAGAATGTGTGTGTTCTGTTGCTACTTATCCCATTTTGCAGGGGAAAAAGAAGTTATATTGACTTGTGGAATAAAACAGTTCATTGTTTTGATGCCTCTTTTCCTACACATTTAATACACAGGCATTGAATTAATATATCATTATTTCTAATTATATTGTATTATTATTGTTGTTGTTGTTGTTTAAATAGCAGATCTCTCTAATAGGAAGTAAAATCACATTTTGTCTTTTAGCTTTGACTTTTTTTTTGAAAATCAAATTCAAGGCCAAATCAGGGCTAAAGTTCAGTTTCAGAATTAATAATGTTAAGATCACATGAACTGTTCCTGAAAGATATCATTGTATTTTGACTGAAACAGGTTGCCATATAAACATTTCAAAATCTTTGGCAGAAATCTCACAAAAACAGCTGTCCTTGCAAGATCCCAGTCACAGACCAAGTGAATCTGGAAAATAGCTCCAAACCATAACAGGAAGGTTAGATTTAAAGCCAGGATTCCAAAGAACTCCCTTTGAATTATAAAGTCAGGTTTTGGGCTGCTTTGAAATATCAGTGAACCACATAAAGAAACATGTGATTTGTGCCATACAGCAGTGACATTATATGCAGATGATAATACCAATAAATACAAATTCCAGAACTTACCACAAAGCACTACCTTTCGCAGGAGTAAGAATATCTGCAAAAGTAAGGCTTTTTATCTGCTTTATGATGCAGTGAAATCTTGCTTCAGCAAAACTTAGAAGTATGTCCTCCCAGCTTGCTTTTTTAATACATAATAAGATAGCTCTGTTTCTGATGGTAGTTGACTTACATTCAGGTGACCAAATTCAGGGAGTGGGTGTATGGGTTTTTGATGGGGTTTTTTATTATAATTATTATTTTGCTTTTGTTTTTCCCCCTTTTTAAATCTAAAAACTAGAAAAATCACCCTTCCTGGAAAAACTAGGAAAATGAACTGAGCATGTAAGTGGTGGGTTTCCATGTTAACAGTATGAAGCAGTAGATGGAGATTGCCATTTAGCATCAATAGAACATTTTTTTTGGCAGAAAAATAGAAACAGAAGCCCTTTAAGTATTTTTATAAAACTGCAAACAGGAAGGAAGCATAAATCAAATGCCACTCCATTTTGTGTATGGATGGATAGGAGGTATTTAAAAGAAGGTAATTTATACTGAGCTGTGCTTTTAAATGAATGAATTCACTTTGATTACTATAGCTTATTTTTAATTTCATCAGCTAACATGTTTTTTAACTGAAGGCTAAAGCGCCCCCAATAAGATAAAATGTTGGGTATTAAACTGGAAGTATTTAGATTAAAAAATACATGACATTTTATCCAAAGAAATCTGAATCATACATTGCAAGGGAATCAGTTGCAGCAGAAAATGTGTTCCAAGTATTGCTGCAATTCTGTAATAGCATTCCCATTTCTGAAAATGTCATTTACATACAACTTAATTCTCTGATCTGAGCTGAGTGCAGCTTGCCATTTCTAGCTTCATGTTTTTATATGTAAAAATAAGCACCAGAAAGCACTTTTCCTTCTTGCAGAATTGTTTAAATAATGTTTGCATAAGGAACATATGACTACAATTGACCTCCAGGGTCATCAAGTACCTTTCATAAACTGATCAAGCTCCATCTTAAAACTAGCTGGGCTTTTTGCCTCCCTTGCTCCTACTGGAAGTAGTTGGGAACTGGAAGTTTATTTCTCTAATGGTTAGAACCATTCTTCTGCTCTCCAACCTCAGTTTATTTGTGGATGATGTATTCCAGTTTATTCTTGTGCCAACATTGTTCTCTCTTTAGTTTGTTATTTTCCCCTTCTTGCTACTTTCCATCCTGCTAATCCCTCTAGTAGCCCTTCTCTGCACCAGTTTGAATTCATCTTGTTGCAACTGTATGATTAGAATTGTTCACAGTATATGAGAAAAGTTCTCCACAATGGTTGCATAAGGATATTAATGCTGCCCAATTTCTAATGAAAATACATGCCCGACACATTGTAGAATTGATTTTGCCTTTTTCATGGCTTCATTGCATTGGTTAAGTCATAGACATTCTGCAATTTCCTGATATACCTAAATCTTTCTCCTCTTCTATCATATCCAAGTGATGTAACTCCCATTCTATAGCAGAATTTTTTATTAGTCCCTAAGTACATCACTTTCCATTTTGTACTTTTTAATTCCATTCCATTTCTATTACTTCCATTCTTAAGGTCAATTCTTTCTATTTGATACTCTGATCTTCCTCCGTCTTGACTATATTTCTATATTGAGTTGGGGTTAGCAACACAAAGAACAGGTTGGCAATTGATGTAACACACCAGTTTGAATCACAGAACTTTGATGCATTGTCTTCCTCTACCTCTGAACACTGGGCCTGTTTTTCTCTTGTATCAGATTTCTAATAGTGTTTTTCAAATGGTTTCTATTTTCTCAGATATTCGGCAATGTAATGCAGCTGGTATTAGAATTTGATCCCTAAAGTGAGATTTTCAGAGACTGGTACAAACCCCTGCAAATCAGTCATATATGTCAATCAAATACCTGCCCCCACGCAGGTGGCTGTGTGGCAAATTTTGTCAGGTACAGAAACATTTAAAACTTTATCCCACGTCTTTCTTTATTCTGCCCTTTATATAACATTAATGTGAAATTAATGTTAGCACAATGGAATCATCTGCACGCAGTAAGGAACGGCTACAGAGGCTGCTGCAGCAGCAGCTGTTGATTGCTTTTGTTGTTTCCCTGAAACTTGGTTCTGTGATTCCTTTCCCTTTATGAGGGAATTCCAGGCATGCATAGTTCCTGGTTGAGATAATATTAAGATTCATGTTAGCAGTTAAGTTCTGTTCAATTACTCAACAAAAAAGACTGAGAAAATGGGTTTGGCAGAAAAGAATGCCGCTGGGATGAGAGGCTGGAATTCCTCTCACTCTGGGACATGAGTACAAATGGAGGTCCTTCCATGAGAACTTCTTCATTAGCAGGGTTTTTACTAATGGACCCATCTAGTTGTCCTGGGTCAACTTCCAACCTGCTCTCCCTCTCAAGCCCATTCCAGTAAGATGATGTACAAGGAGTCCCTATGAAACTAAGTTCCCTGTCAGATTGATTAGTGGCATTAAAAAAAAGTGATTTCTTCCCCTGTAACACACAGCATGAATGCATTCTGTCTGCCTTTTCTGTGGGAAGTAATATCACTATGAAATAAATGTCATTTTTGTGGTGCCTGTTCTGACTTTGACATTCTCAGGCTTGGCTGTCCTGCTATTTCCCAGCCAGAGAGCACTTGATATGCTGCTGCTTGGCCACATTAGTCCTATGCCTAGCAAACTTCTAAGCTAACTGCTCTAGAGACATAGTACTGTCTTTTGGGAATATTCATACCCCATTCACTTTGGGATCTGTGGGACTTCTGTGTTCATCAACAGAAATGTGACTATGTTCCCTCAAGCAATGCAAAAATCACCCTAAATATATTTATGCAAGTTTTAATGACTTTGACAATTTGTTACAAAATGTAAACATTGGACAGAGGCCTGTTATTTCTTGGAGAACAAACTTAAGGCCCAGCTCTGTGAATATAACTAATAGGTACTATGCAATAATAGGCAGGACTGGGATTTGGGTGCCTCCTCAGTTTTTATCTGGCTAAGTAACAAGGCTGAACATGCTTAGAATAATGTGAGATAACAGAGGTTTAAGATCTCATAAGAACAATATGATATTTGGTACTCCGGTTATTCAGTATATTGATTGGAGAAAGCTGAGAAGGCTCCAGGGTTGGGATTAATAGGCACACGCAGTACAGGAGCCCTGTTACTTCCCCAGGATCCAGTCATGAAGAGGAAACTTTACACATAAGGGGAAATCATGCATGGGGGAGATACTTTGCAATCTGTCCTATACTCCTTCAATCCAGTAAGGGCTTGTCACTGATATAAGATGCATGCATGAGGAAGGAGTAGAATAAGAGGGATGCACATCACCCTGCCATGCAGATAAGGGTAGAAGGGCACGGTGACTCTATTACTGCGCCATACCCTCATTGCCTGCAGAAGCTATAATCACACAGTTCCTTAAGAGCTATGTTGCAGAGGTCAAGAGGAGGCACAAAGATCCAGGTACTGAAATTAAAAAATGAAACTACTGCAAAGATCCCTTGAAATTTCCTCCTGCAAGAGGGGACAGTTGAGTATGTAGTTTGCAGCTTCTTCTGAGTCTCAAAATCGGCTAGACATGGTAATCTGTGCTCTCTCCACTGCTTCCTTCTTCTGATGAAACCAAAATACCATAAATTGTCCAGTCGAGTAGGGAGGAGAGAGTGTGAGGAGACACACATTAAAAACAAAATGCTACAAAATTTTGAAACTGCATTCTACATCTTAATTTACTGGAAGCGGCTCACCTTCCCAAGGTGTGATCATAAAAAAGCTGCAAAAAAGATACATGAAATTACTGTGAATTGAAAGCTTTAAAAAGCAATAATACTTAACATCTTCTGTTACAATGAAGTTGTTGTCTTGGCTATAATGTTATGTTCCAGGCCATCCCTGCCTTTGTTACCATTCACTCTTGCTGAAAAATACCTAGCGCAGCTAACGGGTTTTTATTATTATTATTATTACAAAATAGCACTGCAAAGGAGCATTACACACTGTATATTGCCTGTCATGTTTGAATCATTCCCAGTATTTGAGTCTGCCTCACATTACAGCCTTATTGTCACTAAAAGTTACTTGCACTTGCTAGGATTGAATTTGCTTTGACCTTAAATGTTTTGTCTGAAACATGTATTGCTGAGCAATGCCCCTCGTATAACCTGCTGTTACCAAGATTTAGTATGAAACACACTGTCAGTATTCAGCATTTGTACCGGACAGCACTGATTGTAAGTGCTCATTCCCCAAAATACTCCTTGAAATCAGAGCCTGGTGATTATTAACACGTATACTTGGAACTACAGTTACCAAAGAAAGAGAGAGAAAATGCTCACAGACATTTTGAGGTGAAAATGTAGTTTCTTTCATGCTTTGTACCTTTCTGTTCTTTCTTCCCAGTGAAATCAGATGAGTTGCAAACAATCAAGAAGGAATTAACCCAAATCAAAACAAAAATTGACTCCTTGTTAGGGAGACTGGAGAAGATTGAAAAGCAGCAGAAAGCTGAAGCAGGTAGGTGAAAATGATTTGTAGTCATGGACAGCTCATTAAGAGGTGAATTAAACTAGGGCATAGTTATCAGTCAAGCTGACAGATAAGAGAGGGAAAGGAAGCTTTGCAGATGTTTTTCCACTAAATGTAAGGCTAGAAATAAGCTAACTTAAGCCTCAGTTTGGACTGAAGGGATCAGATTTGAATATCCTTCATGGTGCATCCAACAAAATATTTCAGGAATATTAATTCTACATTAAAATGGTAAAAATGAAAAGCTTTTCCTATTTCACTTTCAGGAGCCAAAAATACAGAGTATCATTTTTAGAGTAACAAAAATATGCCTGAGGATACAAAATGAATATTCATTTCCATCATCAAGAGAATCAATAGACTTATGCAACACCAGTCCTGAGCATAGATGCATTGCACCTATGTAAAAGCTGGATATGCAAAGTTCACTTTGTCCTGATTCTGCGCTGAGATGAAACTGAGAAATTTCATTGTTCTTTTCTTTTTATTTAAATGAGAGAGACCCATCCCAGTCCAGAATAGGTGTTACCTCAAAAGTTATTGTACTCTCCTGGGATGTAGGAAATGAAAGAACATATCCCTTCACTGACAAATTGTTATATCAAGTTGAACAGCTGCAACAGGAAAGATTGGAAAAAGACCTGCTATCCATTATGGCTGGGGGCAGGCATTATACATAAACTGGTTTAAGTGATCAGAAACTGGTTTAAACATGTAACAGAACAGATGTTCAGTGCACATAAACCATTTTGAGAATGGCTGAAACCAGTTTGAGATGAACCCGATTGAATGTAGTATCAGACTTAACTGATTTGGCTGAAACCAGTTTATGCAATATCTGTCCCAGAACCCTTGCTGGTTTAAGATAAACCAGGAACCCCCAGCATCCCAGCATGCTCTCTGGGCTGGGCGGGGCTCTCTGCTCCACAGGAGGACTGGCCTCCTCCCCTCTGCTCCCTGGCTGCAGCTCCCCGCCCTCCCTTCACCACTCCCTGCTTGCATGAATCCCCCCCTCCCCTCTGTCTTGCTGAGGAGGTGTCCATGTATTAGCTAGCAGACCACAGGCTGGCTACAGTCCATGATAAGTCAACAGGTAGAATCAATAAGTAGCTGGTAATGTCCCTTTGTTCTTTTCTTAACTGGGTGATAAACACTATTATCAATTCCCTGCTGGGCTAATCAGATCTTCTGCTGGAGCCTGGCCATGCCCCGCTCTGCTCCATGCTGTGGAAGGAAGGGAGGGCTGCTCTAGTGCCCCCTGGCTTCTAGCCTGAGCCACTTCAGGCATGTGCCTGCACTTCTGGGGTGTCTGTCTCATTACAAAACTGATTTAGCCTAGTCAAGTTAGACTAATCTGCAAATATTGAATCAATTGAGGCTCAGGCTTTTTGAATGTCTGTCCCTAGCCTATAAGTAGGGACTTACAAATTCATGGCAGGAGTAAAGTGCGCAACAGTTCCTTTAATCTCGCATGTTCTGCTGTGCACGCCTCATCCCTTGCCTCCTGCCCTCTCTCCACTGTTGATTAGCACAGGACCCTGCCACTCCCTCCCAATCAGTAGGGAAGCTAAAACTGCAGTTTTAAACATGGCACCTTTTTGCCTCCCTGCCAGTCAGCAGTAAACAGCTGGGTTATCCGGGGCTTTTCAAAGAATCAGTGGCAGGAGGCAAAAACGGTGCCATATTTAAGACTGCAGTTTTCACCTCCTCACTGATCAGGAGTGAACCACAAGCATAACCTGTCCACCAATCAGTTGGGGTGGGAGGGCGTTGGGGAACCTGCAAGATTAAAGGAGCCACAGCACACCCCACTTCCACAATGAGTTTGATAGTTCCCTAATTATAAGAGCCAAGAGTTAAGGCACTCATTTGAGATGTGGAGGAACCTATATCAAATTCATGGTCCTGAATTGGGCTAAGCAGAGATATAAACTGTAACATCATATGTCAGTCCATAGCTGCTAGCATTCTGCTGAAGTGAGAGTAGGAGAAGGACAGCAGTTTCTCTCTCCTCAGACCAGAAGTGTTATCCTGGATCTAAGAAAGCTGTCCTTCTGACAGTGTTACACAAACTTATCTTCCTGGCAAAAAGAGTTTTTTACAAATTCGCATTTTTCAGTGAGAACCAGTTTATTGGAAAATACCTGGACAGCACTATTTACAATTAATTGAACACAATGACAGCAACAAAAACCAGTCATTGGAATATGAGTTCTTCAGTTGGGTGTGAATCTATCACCTGGCCCATAAAAAGTTAAGTTATTTTTCTAGTTTATGACAAAGGGCAATTATTAAGTTTCGTGTACCTTTGGAGTAGAAATATATACAACATGTACCCAGTATGTTTTATGTTTAAATTTTAAACAGATTAGATAAAAATTAATATGTTCAATGTAGATGTAATTGTAAAGCACCTAACCATCTACCAAAATGATTTAGACTGGCATAGTTCCACTTCAGGGAGCTTTTACATAAAACCTATTCTTATGCTAAATAAGCTGCCTGGCATTGTACTTTGATATCCAATTCACACTTAGGCTGCAAGGATTATAGGAAACTTATTTAAATATAAATCAGGTCTAAGAGAATATGTTCATTTCTGTTGAATTATACTTTATATCATCTGAAGCCCTGCAGTGAATACCTTCTACAGACATCAGCACTTATCCCCAAAATGTTACAGTGTTTTAAAGCAAACACTTTGAGATATCCCACTCCCTTGCTCTCCCTCCTCACTTGAGGAGGTCTGAAGGGAAAAGGATTCTTGGAGTCTCCAATAGATCTAAGCATTAAGCATATTATTCAGCCTTACAGGGGCTCCCCAGGGCATAAAGATTTTTGGAGCAGGGCTGCTGGATCTTCAGTCTTCCATGTCCCCAAGCCTAAAAACACAGTAGACAGTAAGGAAAATCTACTGAGGCTCTATCAGCTGCAGAAGGATTCTTTTCATAGTTTCATAGTTGGTAGGGTCAGAAGGGACCTGAGCAGATGATCAAGTCTGACCCCCTGCCATGGCAGGAAAGAATACTTGGGTCAAACGAACTCAGCGAGGGGATCATCCAACCTTCTCTTAAAGACCCCCAGGGTAGGAGCCAGCACCACTTCTCTTGGAAGTTGGTTCCAGATCCTCCTGATATCTAGCCTAAATCTACCCTCTGTCAGCTTGTGAGTGTTATTTCTCATCGCTCTTGGTAGCTCTCGGAGGAACAGGGACTCCCCCAATGCCTGCTGGTCCCTCTGACCAGTTTGTAAATGGCCACTAGATCCCCCCTCAGCCTTCTCTTGTGGAGGCTGAACAGGTTCAGGTCCCTTAACCTCTCCTTGTAGGACCTGCCCTGTTGACTCCTGATCATGCAGGTGGCCCTCCTCTGGACCCTCTCAATGTTGTCCACATCCCTC
>NW_017728886.1:223420240-223439102 GCF_001723895.1 Crocodylus porosus
AGAAGAAAAACCATGAACAATCAGGATTAAACCTTTCCCAGTAGATTTTCTCCTGGAAGCGCTAATGTCTATTCATGTACTCTTCTAAAAGAAGCCACAGCACCTTCCTCCAGTATCCTACTCTGCTTTGCTCCCATCCCCTCCCCACCATGCACTGCTGCCATTCTCTCTCCAGGCAGACTGAGGGAGCCTGCAGAGCACATTCAGGTGTATGTATAGGGACCCCCTGGCTGCACTGTCAGGACAGCAAGCTTTCTGTCTGCAGGGACTCAACTTTCAAGCTTCTCTGGGTGAGAGTTTTCTACCAGGAAAGCAAACCTAAAAGGATGCTCCCAGATCATTTGAATGTGTATGCACAGGCAATGTTGACTTAAACCAGCGTAGCAAACATATCTAGCCCTGAACCCTGGATGACTGGTACAGGGCTAGTCCATGGACCTGATCCGGCATGTCTTCTGGCCCACAGGTCTTCCCAGCAGGACAAGAGGCAGTAATGTTAGTTGTTACAGCTCTGGACTTTAATCTGGATCTTCATCACCCCTAACTTCAACTATTTGCTTACTAAGCAATAACTTTTCAGGGACTGAAAATTCACTTTGCAATGTCAGGCAGTTTTAACCTTTATTGTTATCTAGACCGTGGATGTTTTAGTAGAATAGAAACAGAGAACTTAAGGCTAAAAAATAAATCCCTGTGGCTTGTTGTTCCTATTTGTTGCATGCTAAAGTTTTATTTTGCTTAAGATCTTTAGAATGATTTTCAGTAATATTAGCTTAAAGAGCAGGGAAAGATTCTGTCTTAGTCTTTAAACTGAAAGAAAGAAAGAAATCTATATACTATACTTCAGTCTTGTCAATCTCAGCTACAGACTCAGGATGGAAACTTAGATTCTGCAAATAATAATGATTGTATTTTAACACAGTTATTTGCAAGCTTTTATTCAGGTATGCGTATTGACCCAGAAAATACCTGAAGGCTAAATAGCAAGAAATAATTAGAAATAAGTGGATTCTTAGGACATTTGTTGAGTCTAGTTTGTGGGTAGAGATGCGGAGAAGCAATACCAGAGGGGTGTTTGTGCTGGGTCAGTGAGACCACAGGAGCAGGATATTCTTTATGGAAATATAAAGTTTAAGATTTTCAAAAATGGGTACTTAATGTTAAGCACCTTTGAAAATCCTAACTCTAAATCTTTATTTAGACATTTAAATAAGTGGCTTGCTTTTCAAATGCACCAAGCTCCCAAGAGTTCCCATGCAGTATATTGCAAACATAACTTTAAACACCTATTGAGCAAGGTGTTTTTTCTCATGTTTTACTGAAAACTATACTGTAATACAACTCCTTTTTTATCATCTCCTGTCTTTTTTAACATATCTATCAATAGATTTTATGTTAGATTTAAGAACAAACTTTATCATATTTCCTTTGGCTGACATATGCTGTTTATCACTTTAAGTCGCAGAATTAGTAAAGAGGAAAGAAGTTCAGCAAAAACATCTCTCTTCCACCCTTATGACTTCCATAAAGGCAGTAAGACAAAATGCAGTGTGTCATATAAAAATGATCAAAATTTTCACTGCTTCTTAGCTTCTTGTTTTTATGATTCCCACTGCTTATTCTGAACAGGAGTTCGCATTGCCTCTTCACACAGTTTAATATAGTATGTGAAGGTTTTGTCCTCTGAAATGTCTAACCTTTCAATAGACTGTCCTCCTTCAGACAGACCCTAAATTGAGAAAGAGAAGAGATAACACTTAGGTAAATTAAGATATTTTTAGGGGATTACCCGTGGCTGGCAATGCTACTTTTCTCTTGATTTAAAATGCCATATCAGAAATTGGGCTGATACTAGAGCTTATGCTAACAATACTAGTTGGATTCAGAACGTGTTGCAAAAATAGATGTTGAATACTTTAAGATAAGTCTCCATGGACAGAATGTTATACTGCATCATTACTCAGTTTGTATTTCAAAAAGGATACCTAACATGATTCCAGATTCAAGTAAAAGGATATTCTGAAAAGGTTTAATGACTAACAAAGCAAAACCTTTCACATTTTGAAGATTTAGCAAACAGAATTTGAGAGTAAAGGGTTAAGGGCTAGCAAGGCTCAAGAGATTAAAGCAACCTGTAAAACAAACGTGTAAGTCTAGAGAGAGGGAAATGATTTGGCTTTGCTTAAGATTATGTAAGACAAAATACTGTTGGGAGTTTTGAATATTAGCTATGGACTTTAATAATTTAAAGTAGAAAACATAATATATTCATAAAGCTGCAAGATATACGACTTCACAGCCAATTTAAGATTCATGCACTGTCTGACAAGATATGAGATGAATTAGCCAGTAATACAGAACAGCCAGATTAATAAAGAAGGGAATGTTTCTTTTGTTTTGTAAGCTCTAAGGCTGATTGATACTGTCACCTTCACACCACAGTGACATTGGTATCCTGGCAACAGGCAAATCCTCCTCAGACCCGCTGTCAGTTTGAGTGCATTGACGTTACCATATTGAGTTTCTGAAATACATAGGGCTCCAACCAGTCCTTTAGCCAATATGCCTGTCTTTCAGCCTTCTCCTATTCCTTCTGTGGGCTTCTGCCAGCTGGATGGAATTACCCAAGGGGTCAAAAACAGATGCCAGGCCCTCATCATCATCTAAATCCCACACTAGAGCTGTGCAAGGTGACCATGCAGAGTAACCTTGTAGCAGCTCTGTGTGTGATGGGAGAGGTCTTATGTTTACACTGCTTTGGAGTGTGATGGAGGAAGTGGACCTTCAGCAATTGCCTCAGTACGCTGTTCAAAAGCAGAGAGTGCTGCTATACAATCCCTAATAATAATTTTGATTAGAAGGATTTATTAGGCATATCGTTATTTAGTAATAATCATGGCATGATTATGCAAATAAATCTCTGCACACTTATGGGTAATTAACAATTGTCTACATGTTAGAGAAATCTGCATGCTACTCTGACTACTAATAAATAACTGCACTGATTATGTGGATTTCCCATAACAAAGGAAAATCTTGAGAATATCAGTAATCACCATCAGGCCTTTCTCTCTGGGTGGCTGAACATGTTGGTGCTTCTGTGAATTTATGCAATAGATTTGGGAAGGAGGAAATAAAATAATATTTACTTGGTAGACATGACCACACAACATTTCAAACACCTATCCCCATCTGTTCCAGCATAGAAAAGGTTACTGAATCTCTACAGAGTATGCTTTCCTTACAGAAGCACAGAAGAAGCAAATGGAAGATAATGCTGATCTGATCCAAGAAGAATGTATATCAGAGAATGCAGATAACTCTACAGAAGAACCAACTGAAGGAGGGCCAGATGCAGATGGAGATGGAGAAGAAATGACTGATGGAATAGAGGAGGATTTTGATGAGGATGGCAGCAATGAACTGGTAAGAAATTAGCATGCCACATCTGTTTATACATTTAATGAATAACCATGGAAGTCCAAGCATCAAAATTGAATGAGGGTTATCAAAACTTGTTGATAACAGTACTTTGATGCAGAGTTCCACCTTATCTTTACACTTAAACTCTTACTAATTTATTAAGCATTTCAGGTAGGAAAGAAACATGGGTAGATTTAGATTTTTTAAAAGAAGGATACAATCCCACGCCTTGCTCTGCTGATGGGAAGTCTCAGCCACTCCAGGGTGCCCCACAAGAGTGGAGTCTATGTGGAGGGATTGGGATGCAACCCCTTTTCTGCCAGGGTGAGAAGTTGGAGAGGCCCCAAGTGCCCGTCACCCCGTTCTCTAATTCTGAATCACACTGGTTTCTGCACCCTGAGCAGAGGTGGAGAGTGCCAGCAGCAGTGGCAGTGTTACCTATCATGGCTTGGGCTCCCTGCATTCCAGCTGCAACCACAGTGTAGGGATGGGCTGCAGCATATTTGAGTGAAGGGGGGAAAATGCAGAGCTAGCTCCATGCACCAGGCTGGCAGCCCCCAGAGATCTTGTGCCACAGGGGCTGCTGCAGCCGGTCTAGGGGGAACCCATCACCCAGTGGCAGCAGCTGGAACTGTTGCAGGTAATGCCATCCTCTGTCAGCCTAAAATTTTCCCTGTCCCATTCTGCCCAGGGCACACTATGCCTCTGTTCTAATCCCCGCAACATCCCTCATTGCCATCACAGCCACAATAGATCTGGCTGACATGAAGCTGGGGACAGCCCAGGGGACCATTCCCTCCACCAGCCCCCATGGCCTCAATGAAGAGCCAGGCCCCTCCTCTCCACCCCATGGCAGGAATTGAAGGAATATGAGATTTCACCAGCACCCACCCTAGTAAGAAAGGGAGACTTGGAGAGAGAGAGAGTGTCCATGTACAAAATGAAAGCATATATTGCAATTTTATACACCTAAAACATAAATGTATCTGAATTTTAAATAATCTCCTTGGACAATGTAGTTAAGTAGTGTATTTTTATAAAATACCCCATTCTTTTTGGAAAAAAAGCTGAAGGGAGATTTTTCTTATCAGCATATGTGCACCAAATTCTGCCCTCAGTCAAGCATAAACATCGTCCATTGCCTACTTCTGCAACCACCCTTGCAGTCAAAATGTTATCCCAAGAAGTATTTGGGATCAGCTTCTTAAACCACTTTTTAAGTTAAAGTTTCATATCATAAAGCCCAAATAATAATGATGAACTACCAAATCCTTCTCAAGGAGCATTAAAAAACATTTTGAAAGCCAAATTTATATTACATTTTTTCATGCCATATAAAGAAATCGATCTGATTTGTTTTTAGGGTGTCTATACATGTGCTCTAATGCATTCCATTTAAAACACATAAGAGCAGACTCAATTAATTGGATGCAAAAAATGCAGAAGTAGCATCAAGCAACACAGCTGATGCACTCCAAGGAGCAGGAGAATGAGACGGGAGAGGACTGAGAGAGATAAAGGGCAAAAAATAAAATAACTCCTAGCAACTAAGGATTCCTATACACATGCTCCGAGGCGGTGGGGGGGGAGGGTAGAGCAGGTCTTGGGAGCTGCTTTAATTGAAACACCACAACATCTCATGTATTTAGCACTTTAACTAAAGCTCATTCTATGAACATTAATTAAATGCATGTGTGCAGTTTAAAAGGGCCCGCCAACAGCAAAAAAAGCCCCAGTTAGGCTCCAGAGTGGTGAGAGACAAGTGGATGAAAGCCTGCCGTGCTCCCACTCCCCCAAAGCCCCCCAGACACCCCACAGCAGCCGCGGAGCCCCCCGCCGACCCCCAGCACAGCCAGAGGCAAGTGGGACCCATGGTGGGAGGGGGTTAACCCCACACTGAGTGGGAGGAGGTGGCTGCATGGAGCCGGGCCAGGTCAAGCCCCGCACAGTCCCCTACTTCGGCAAGCCCCCCAGGGAGCCACGTGACCGAAGCCACATGAACAGGCTGCCCAAACAGGCGTGCTTGCTTGCCGGCACATGAGTTAGCGCAGAGTTCACGCAGGAGGGTGCGTGGGAGGGCCCAAGACCCTGCCTGCAAACTCCCCATGGTAGACAGTCCCAGCCGTAGCCAGCCTACCAGTGGCATGACATGGATGGGCACACGTCGCATCCCCAGGGTCCCCTCAGGCTCTGCGACCCCCCCCATCGGGCACCTCAGAGACGGCCACCCAGACGGAGCCCATGGTTCTGGGCTCCACGCAGATGGAGCCCCTGGCTCTTGGCTGCAGGGACTGCCATCCCTTTTCCAGGCTCTGGGGCCCAGGAACATGGCCACCTCCCTGTGTGGAGTCTGCTCCCTTTTGGGGTCTTTGGCACACCAGCTGGAGGAGCTCCAGGCCACAGTTCAGAGACTGCGTGCCATCAGGGACTGTGAGCAGATCGACTCCTACTGCCAGCCCTTCTCCCCCGGGAGCCGGAGGGTAGACCACTGTCTCCCTCCAGGACAAAGGAGGACTCCGGGACCTCCCACTCTGTCCAGTCAGGGGTATGGATCAAGGTGGTCAAGGGTCCTAAGGCCCACTGCACCAGAGCTTAGCAACAGCTACGCATCTCTTGCTGCTCCAGCACAGCCTGCTGAGTTGCCAGCTCCCACAGGCAACACAGGCTCAACTGCAGCTACCGCCCCCGCTCTCCCCAGGAGAAAACATAAGGTGTTTGTTGTGGGAGACTCCATCCTGAGGGGGACTGACGGGGCAATCTGCCGCCCTGACCCCTTAGTCTGGGAAGTCTGCTGCTTCCCGGGGGCCCGCATCCGAGACATTGCGGAGAAGATCTCAAAGCTCCTCCGGCCCACAGACCACTACCCCATGCTCCTTATTCATGTGGGCACCAATGACACGGCTCAGAGCACTCCCAGCCAGGTCATGAGGCGCTACAGGGATTTGGGAGTGGGGCTAAAGGATCTGGGGGCACAGGTGGTGTTCTCGTCAATCCTCCCAGTCCCGGGCTATGGGCTGAGGAGGGAGAGGAGGATCCATGTAGTCAACCAAAGACTGTGGCGCTGGTGTCATCGGGAAGGCTGTGGCTTCCATGACCACAGCCCGCTCTTTGGCGAGAGGCAGCGAGCTGCTGGGAAGAAATGGCCTCCACCTCTGTCCCCTGGGGAGGAGGCTCTTGTCAGCCAGACTGGCTGACCTGGTCCACTGGGCTTTAAACTAAGCCCATTGGGGGACGGGGGGACTACCACCACTGCTGGCCCACTGATGGTTTTTAACACCGAAAAATGTAAGTTCTCCACCTTGGGAGGAAAAACCTGCAGCATCCTTATAGGCTCGGCAGTACTAAGCTGACTAGCACTATGGAAGAAAGAGACTTGGGGGTCATGATTGACCACAAGATGGACATGCAGCTTCAATAAATGCTGTGGCTAGTAAAGTGAGCAAAATGCTGGCTTGCGTCTATAGATGCTTCTTAAGCAAATCCCAGGACGTCATTCTCTCGTTGTACTCGGCCTCGGTGAAGCTGCAGCTGGAGTACTGCATCCAGTTTTGGGCTCCACAATTCAAAAAGGAATGGGAACCTATTCTTGGCCTATTTAAAAGGTCTTAATATGATGATTTCAACAATGCCGACGTCGACTAAGTTGTGCAGGTAAATAAGAGGGATGAACTAAACCAGCAGTTGCAAAATTAACCGAAAAATTGGGTCAGGGAATATTTGCCTATCTCCTCTCACACACCAGGTATTGCATTCAGTTCAGTGCAGCAGTTTCAGGGCTCCAACCAAGAAATGAAATACTTAGGATAGACCCGTGTCAGCTTATTCCTAGGACTCAACAAACAGCTACCATGCAAAGGAGGTAAAGGTGTCAAGAGAGATTGCAACTGGAAGCTTCCAGTCTCCCTTCTTCATTTAGGCAAAAAATCCACCAGCCAAATATGAATCTTACTGAACTCTAGGAGCTGACCTTTTTAACCTTTACCTGCCCTGGACACCATCCAAAATAAACTAAACATTCCTAATTATCTCCTAATATTAAAAATATTTTTCTCTTCTTAAAATTTCAAACCTAAATTGTGCTGCCACAATAATGTGAGGAAAGCAACCCTCCCTCCGCCTCCCCCACCAAAAAAACACACAAAAAAAGCGGCTGTTGCCAGTTTGGCCTAACAGAAAAATTCCCTTCCCAATCCCCAAAACTGGCAATTGCTCAGCTGCAACAGCATCATGGAAACACTCCCCCAAAATATCTCAGGTATAGGCAGAGACAGAGCAGGCCAACAGTGATAAGAGGATGAGAAGTTTTAATTAGGGAGATCTAATCAGTTCACATGGGCTGGCCATACAAGGCAGAGAAGCCTCCCTATTGTAATCCTATGTGCAGGGAAAGGCACAAAGAGGATCTCAGCTCCAGCTTGATTGGGCATAGGCTACTCTTCTTAGGACCTGGCCATCTCCTTAGTGGTTTGACCAACCCTTCTCTGTTATGCTAAGATGGGAAAGAGAATTTTATTCTGTTCAGCTATATAATGTACTTTTTCACAGACTTAAGGAGCAAAGCTTTTAGCTACCTGCTTAACTCCGATCCTTCAACAGGACTGAAGCCAAAAATTTAAATTCTTGAAAATTCATTAATATAATTGCTCCTTTTTATTTTGTGTGGCATCTTTAAGTCCATGACAAAATACCACAGCCTACAAAGCCATAGAAGCAAATGAGAAGCTTCCCTTCAATTTGTTTGGTATTTATTTTATGTAATGCTAAGGTCCGCATAATACTTATAAAAGCAGAGAACTTTAAACTTCCTTTTGTCATGTGGCTTCTGTCTTACACATGTTCCCAAGTACCCTTTGCAGTGTATGTGGTAGCTGAGAGCATGCAAGGTACTGGAAAAGGTTCTGGAATTAGCAAATACAGCTTTTCTGTCACTTCATTGACTTAGCAACTGAGGTAGCAAGCACAGTCCTATAATGTTTTTCTGTTATTTCTCTGAACTGGAGTTTCAAATAGTGTTAATCAATCGCTAAGGAAGCATAGGCTTAATATGAATGACTACTTATCATCACAATCCCTTTCTAAATAACAAAGGTGACAGCTAATTAATTACTTTACAGCCTGAGGTACTGTAGATTTTAAAAATAGCATTTTCTGGCAATGCCTAAACAAAATATTCACAAACTAATTAACTGCAATAAATTATATGCATGTGCATATCTACATTATATCGCCTAAGAAAAATACTTTCCATCAAGTTGTCAGCCAATCATAATAAATAATCATAATAAAATAATTTCACAGTGATGGTTCAGTAGTTGTGCAGTCACTAGACCAGATTATGATCTCAGATATACCAGGGAAATTCCACTAATTTCAAATACTACAGATTTACAATGGTGTAAATCAGATAAGACTCTGGCCAAGTCTCCATAGCATTTGAAGGATGTATTATTACTGCATTATTCCAATTTTATTCTGGCATTACTCCACTGAGATCAGTGAAGTCAGAGTGGAAAAAGGAGTAATGCAGTTATGAGTTAGGCCTTGAGTCTGGAAGGCTTTTTTTTAATTGTATCAAGTTTAAGAAATATAGATGTTTAAGGAAAATAAAAAACCTATTAGGACTGATTGCAGATTCACACTAACTGCACAGATAGAATCAGCTGAGATCAGTTGATTATTCCCTATCTCTTATTTACCCAAAGAACCTTCTCTCCCTATCTCTTAGACACTTTTCTGTTAGGTACAATGATTTCCTCCATATTGTCCTTTTTTTAATCTACATATTTCATTCCTGCATGCTAACCCTCTGTGGGTGCTTCTAAATGTGCCATTATGGGGCAGCAATAAACTGCAGTGCTTATTGCTCCACAATGTATTACTCCTGGGAAGCTCCCAAGCATGTGTCTTCATGTGTACCCAAACTGCAGTACATTGAGCAGGGTCACAGCAGCCCTGGCTGTCAGAGGCCTGACAGGTCAGCTTGCCAGACCAGGCCTGCTCAGACCAGGCTCAGTGAGCTGCAGAGGGGCTGGCTGGGTCACAAGGATGCTTCAGCATGGGGCTGACCAGCAGATAGTCCTGGCACTGAAGCACCCTTGTGTTAGGGTTACCATATTTCCAGTTCCAAAAAAGAGGACACTTGCCCCCCCATATGGCTGTGGGGGAGCAGTGATATGCCAGTGCCCTGGCCCTGCCCATTCTCTCACCCCTTATTCCCAAGCCACAGCTCCTCCCAGCCCTGCTGCTGCCCCTCACTCCTGACCCACACACCCCAGCCCTACCAGTTCCCCTCACTCCCAACCCACAGTCCCCAATCCCTGCTGCTGCCCCTCCTGACCTGCAACCCCCTGGTGCTGCCAGTGCCCCACCTTCCCCAATTCACCCCCCACAAGGGACAGCTCTGCTGGCAGGTACCTGACCCCTCACACACACCCCTGCCACACACACACCGCACATACACAGCCAAGACAGTCCCCAAGCCCTGCCCTCCAACTCCTGCCCCACACAGACTTAATTGTATCCAGCTGCCAGGCCGCTCCCACCCGCACCTGGCTACATGCTAGCCATGTGTATGTGCACCCTGCTCCCCCAGCCCCAAGCAGCTCCTTGCTAGGGCAAGCTGGGAGGTGCCAGAAAAAATTCTGAAGCTGAGCTGAACAAAATCCTGGACGTTTGATCATATTTAAAAAAACTGCCTGGACCAAGATCAGAGGATCTAAAAACAGAACATGTTCAGGAAAACTCAGACATATTGTAACCCTTCTTTGTGCCCTAGCCAGCTGGTCAGTGTCTACATGTGCACTGCTGCGCACAAAAAACATGCAGAGTTTTAGTTTTATGTGCCTTAATAATGGTGCATGTGTAGACACTGAGACATTTATAGTGCAGTTAATTAGTCACTGAACAGTAAACATCTTGTACATGTGCAGCATGCAATACAATATGTGTATTGTACATATCCAGCCTAATTTCCTTTCTTGTTATTTTTCATATTTTTACTTTTTGTAAATGGAGACTCATTTGTCAGACATAGAGGAAACAGTAACTAAAATGCATAAGTTATTTTTTTCCTGCATATAGTTTCCTGCATATATGGAAAAAAAATCTTTGTCATACGATTTCACAGAACTACTTCACAGTTAGGGCGGCTAGGAGCTGGAACCAACTTCCAAGGGAAGTGGTGCTGGCTCCTTCCCTGGGGATCTTTAAGAAGAGGCTTGATGCCTATCTGGCTGGACTCATTTGAGTCCAGTTTTTTTTTTCTCCTGCCCAGGCAGGGGGTCGGACTTGAAGATCTACAAGGTCCCTGCTGACTCTACTTCTATGATTCTATTATTCTATGATTTAAGAATATCATTGTTTTAGCTTCCTTCATTGCAGCATAGTGCCATACACACTTACTTTTAAAATATACCCAATTGAATAAATATTTAATATACACTATGCCAATTCTGCTTTAAAAATTAGGTCTATTTCGGTATATTTACCATGGTATATTTACTACCATGATGCAAAACCCATTTAAACCAATAGAACCACATCCCACCTACTTTGAGAGGCCTAACATGAATTCTTGTCCCTACTGATGGTTATAATAAAAATTACTTTTTAGCAAACCTGTATGGAACCTTGAATATTTAAGTTTACTTTCATTATTTTGAATATGAATTCAAAAGAGGGAGTAATTTATATTGAAAAGAACCAATCTAATGGGCATGTTAGAAAGTCATACATAGTTTAGGTCTTGTATTTGCATATCTCAAGCAGTATATGAAGAATTTGATCTAATGTATTTCACACTCCAGCCACTTAAACTGGAATTTCATATATGCTTTAAGGATTATAAGCCAAATTCTTCTCTTGATTACATCAATGCAGGCTACACTCAGGGGCAGATCCAGAGGGGGCACAGTGGTGTGCACACCTTCCCTCCATCCTTTGAGTCTGTGTCATGGGAGAAGCAGTCAAGGACTTCTTTTTAAGTTCCTGAAGGAAATAAGAATTTCCTTGCTCCTGTCCCATCTATGGCATGTCCCTTCCCTGCCTATTCACCTCCTGCCTTGCCTGCTGCTGTCACTGTCCCCACTGTCCCTGATGTCTTAGTGATAAGGGGACTCCACAGCCTCTCCTGACCCACTCTGGCTGGGCTCTATGGTGAGCTGGGCTCAGTAGAAGACAGCAGTAATGGTGGGCAGGCTAGCCCAATGCTCCCTGCTAGCTTGGGAGTAGCCACACACCACTTACCTCTACACCTGCTATCCCTGGCCAATTCTGGATTCCTGTACAAAGCTGCTAGAGTGGGGCAGGAGTGACTTAAGAGCATCCTCCCACTCCCAGACAGCAGAGAGCAGTGGCCATGAGAGGCAGGGAAGCCAGGGGGAATGGCATAAGCTATGGGCTTCTGGTGGATGCAGCAGGAGTGGAGAAGGACACATGACAAGCTGTGAGGGAGGGAGTGGGCTGGGGCTGGGGCTGGGGCAGGTGCTACACAGCCAGAGCGGGGTGCAGGACTGAACCATGAGTGGCTCATTCAGGGGATGTGACTCATCCTACTACATGCAGTCTGGGAGGGCTTGAGGGGGCGCGTGCTCCCAGATCTGCATGGTGCGGGGTAGGCTGCAGGATGGGCTGGGGCTCTGCCGGGGTCTTCCCGCCAGGAAGGTTGGGCTACTCTGTGTTTGGGGCAGGCGGCAGCAGCACTGGGGGTGGGGGTGTTCTGAGGGGGCTACAGCCACCCCAAAATTCTCTGTAAGCCCCCCAACCCCTCCCTCCCAACACCAGCACCACCCACCCTGAGCGCAACACAGCCTAACCTCCCTGCTGCGAAGAGCCTGGACCCAGCCCCCAGCCCACCCTTCCCCCATGTGCATAATTTCATAGTTTCATAGTAGGTAGGGTCAGAAAGGACCTAAACAGATCATCAAGTCCGACCTCCTGCCATGGCAAGAAAGAGTACTGGGGTCAAACGACCCCAGCAAGGTGTTCATCTAGCCTCCTCTTAAAGATCCCCAGGGTAGGAGCCAGCACCACTTCGCTTGGAAGTTGGTTCCAGATCCTAGCCGCCCTGACAGTGAAGTAGCACCTCCTGATATCTCGTCTGAAAGATCTCAGGCACACGGCCCCCATGCCTTACTGAGGCTGTGGGAGCTGCCAACTCCTCCCCATGCTGGGCACCCCCCCGACAAGACATTCATGGCTCCATCCTGTGCCCTACCCCAACATGCAGGGCTTACCCTTGCCCCAAACCTACTCCCTCCCTCACCACCATGGGGGAGGAGGGTGAGATCAAGGCCCCAGTGGTTAGGGCGGGAGCAGGGGCTGGGGTGAGTGGGTTCTGCCTGTGTCCCACTCCATCCTTCATTGCTGGGGCCTTGATCTTCCTACCTCTTCCCCCACAGACATACCTGCTGGGGGGGATGCATGTGCATTGTCAGCCCACCCCCTTCACCTTTCAAATAATTTTTTCTCCCTCTGCCTGTGGGTAATGTAGAGAAGAGAATGTGCTCCTGAGCACAGAGGGGAAGGGAATGAGGAAGGGAACATTCTTACCTGGCTGGGGACACATAGACTGGGGGCAGACATTATACATAAGCCAAATGAAGTAGTCGGAAACTGGAATAAACCTTGCACACAGCTTCGCTCTCCCCACCCTGGGGAGGAGGAGGGGGAAGAGTTCCACTCCAGCACTGAACAGTTCCCCCCTCCACACCCCATGGTGGGTAAGAGCAGGAGAAAGAGTCCCCCTCTGGGGCCTGGCAGCCATGCACAGAGATCCCCTCTCAGCCCTGTGGTATTGGGGGATGGGAGGAGGAGGGGAAAGAGAGCCCCAGAGAACTGAACAGAGACCTCCCCTGCCCCACAGGAGAGGGGGAAGGGCAAGAGTCCTCCTCTGAGGCTTGGCACCCCCACCCAGAACCCCCCTCCCCACCCCATGCCAGCGGGGAGGGGGCAAAGGAGAAGGAGGAGGAAAGGCAAGAGTCCCCCTCCAGCACCACACAAAGCTCCCCTGCCCACCACCAGGTGTGGGGGAGAGGGAGGTGGGGGAAGAGTCCCCCTCTAAGGGGACTAGATTGCTCCTGACAATAAGGGAGCCGCTGGGGTGGGCAGAGCTCCCCTCCTCACCCCCGCCCAGCCACAGGTGTCTGGCTACACTCCCTCTTCCCTTACCCTCCACACTCCGCATGCCAAGGTAAAGGTTTAAACCCCTACTCAGGCTTGCCAGGGCCTGGCCATGCCCCACCACCTCCTCTCAGCTCACCTTCCCCATGAAAGGGAAGGGGGAGCTGCTCTAGCACCCTTAGGCTTCTCACCTGAACCACTGCAGGCACATGCCTGCATTTCTGAAATGAAAAGGGACAATCTGTTCATTTGCAAACCAGTTTAATTTTTGCAGGTTAGACTAACCTGCAAAGATTGAATCAATTCAGGCTCATTCTTTTTGAATGTTTGTTTCTAGTCTCTAAGCCCCATGCTGCTGCTCCTGCTGTATGCCTGCCTGATAGGAGAGGGGAGCTGGGAGCAGCTGGAACAGTCTCCCCTGAACCCAACCTTTGCAAAATCCTGAATCCACTTCTGGCCACACTGGCTACATCTACATGAGTGGCAGACTGTATAGTTGTTACTGCTCAGATATTTAGTACTTGCATAATCAAGTACTAAATGACTGTGCAGTAACCAGCATTACTGTGCAGTAGCAACCCCACATGTTTTTTTTCTAATGCTACTGCACAGTAGCAGTGAGCTGTGCAATAGCTCATTATTAGCTTTCTGGTACGGTTAGTACCTCACCCCCCCAACACTACTGCACAGTAGTGCCTTATGTAGACATGGCCATTGACTCCAATATAATCTTCCTCATTGAAGTTCTATTGCTATAATGAATGGAAACAATAAAATTTGCCCCTCCACAAGCATTAGCAGTTTCACTCACAGGTTTGCAGTATGTTTTTATATTGTGCTTATTTGCTTAGAAAGCATTGCTTCGACAGATAAAATGCTGAGTCAAAATCTTTTATCAAAAGGATCTTTTTTCATGTCAGGAGAAAATTTAGTAGGACAATTTCCCTGTTGTACTGAACACTTTGGACTTTGCTGAATTCTTTTTTTCAGTATCAGAGGAGCACGAAGCTCTTCATTCCTGAGACAAATGAATAGGTAAAAGGTTGTGTTCGCTTGATGAATATCAGTGTAAGGTGTTTGTACTTGAGCAAGCTAAGAAAGTCATTAGCAGCAGTATACCTGACAGATACTAATGTGATGTACCTTCTAAAGCTGTGGTAAATCTAATAACCTTTGACTGAAAAAAAAATGGAAAAGGTAGTAAAAGTATGTCATGAAATCAGAAATTGCAAGAAATTTCCTGACATGCCCATTTTATATTTAATATATGCAATAGCACAGTAGACTTGCTTATTGTTCACATTGTTATATAAATGAGTCATTGGAAAAGCCTCGCCATCTTCACATTTCTTTGGCAGTCACTCAGTGGTAGACTTCCTAAACACTGCTCAGGGGTTAAACCATGTAACTCTTTTTTGCATTCGCCTACATACTGCATTAGGCATTTGCACAAGCTGCAAGTATTTGTGTCAACTATATCCTTTAGCAGTTCTGAATGCCTGAAATTACACATCTGGAAAGCATATGAGATAAGAAAAGTAAATTAGTAGCTCTTTTCCCTATTTACCTTCTATGCTTTTTCTCTATATAGGAATCAATACCAAAATTTTCTTAAAACATCAAAATTTAAAACAGTATGAATGACTTAACAGGCTTCTAGACCCATATCTGGAAAACACACTTACACCACACAGCACAATGGAGAAAACTAAAACTTTTAGCATGAAAATCCATCCCAAAATGAGGTACATTTTTTAAAAACTCCCTTTCCAATCATGGAATTTAAGAAATCCCTGACATTTCTATTCTTATCAATAGGGCTAGGGACAGACATTCAAAAAGTCTGAGCCTGAATTGATTCAATCTTTGCAGGTTAGTCTAACCTGCCTAGGTTGAAGCAATTTGCAACAGACATTCCCTCTGGACTGAAAAAATGAAGTTGCGGGGTGCTAGAACAGGCCTCCCTTCCCTTCTTCAGTGCTAAGCTGAGGGGAGGTGGCCAGACCCCGGCAGAATGCTCTGATTAGGAAGGGCTTTAAGTCCCCACCCTAGCTGCACAGTCCCAGGCTTTTCCCCGCTCACTGCTCAAGGGATGGAAGTGTTGCCAGACCCCAGGCCCTGGCTAGCACTCTGAGGCAAAGAGGGGAGGGGGAGGGAAGACTGTGTGCAGTGCATGCATCTGTTGATGATACGGAGCTCTTTTCAATTTCCCTCTCCCTGCTTCTTCATACTGTCTGTAGCAAACCTGACAGGCAGGAAGCTAATAACACAGTATTTAGCAGCCCATGAAGAAAGCAAAGGCTCTCTCATTAGTTCAAGCTCTTCCTAAACAGCTTTTTCCAAGAAAGGAGTAGAGGGACATTACCAGCTGACCTGATGATTAGCTCCAAAAGGCCCTAATGGACCTCTCTGCCTTTGTCCTATCTGCCTTTGTCCTGTTGCAGTGAAATTGGAGACATACACAGACATCTCTCAGCATTAGCTAGCATACCACGTGCTGGCTGGGGTCTGTGGGAGATGGGAGGGAGGGAGAAGGGGGATCCCTGCTTGAGCAGCAAGTGGCGTGGGGAAGGCAGAAGCAAAGCAAACTCTGCTGTGCCTGCAGTCTCCGCTGGAGCTGTGGCTAGGAAACAGAGGGGCAGGAGTAGCTCTACCCTCTAGAGCAGACAGCCCAGCTCAGCTCAGGGCTGCAAAGCTGGGGGACTCTGGTTTAACTTAAACCAGCAAGAGGTCTGGGATAGACATTGCATAAACTGGTTTGACCCAAATCAGTTAAGTCTGATACTACATTCAACCAGGTTTACTTTAAACCAGTTTCAGCCATTTTGAAACTGATTTATGTGCACTGAATTTCTGTTCTGTTACAGGTTTAAACCAGTTTCTGATCACTTAAACCAGTTTATGTGTAATGTGTGTCCCTAGCCTAGGAGAACTAGCAGATATACCTACAATAACGGAATAAAAATAAAGGCCTTACCCTGGGCATGTCTACACATGAGTTCTGATGAGCGTTAGCCTATTATAATGTGCATTAAAGAAATTTAAAATGTGCTTTTAGTTAATGTGCATTAAAATAGACTAATACACATTAAGTGTCATTTAGAAACCATGGGCATTTATAGATGTGCTCCGGGAGGCAGGGGAGGGTGGAGCTTTAATTAGTGCAGCTCCAAGAGCCAGGTTAATTAAAAGCAGCCAAAGCATCACATGTATCAGTGTCTCTACAGTGGAAAGTATAGTTCATTGAATGAGCTTTGGTCTAAAATACCCTGCCATCTTTTTTCTGTGTGGGGACACTGATACATGTGGCACTGGAGTCTGCTGCAGCACTGTAATTACCATGTTCCAGCAGACTTGATTAATCAAGTCTGCTCTGATACACTGGAATTACAGCACATCGCAGCAGCCTCCATTGATAGGAGCTCTATGCTCTTTAGTTAATGTGCATTAAGACAAGCTAATGTGCATTTTCCTAATACCACACAATAGAGGTAGTAGATTGAATTGCACATTAACTAAAGTGCATTAATGCACATGTAGATTCACCCTTTTTACTTCTCTCCTCAGGAAAACTCTCTGCTCATTGATTTTGCCTCTCCTGCATTTGTAATATTTATTTACCTGTCAGAATATTTTTCAAGGACATACAGCCAGTTAGCACTGAGTTAATTTCAGTTCTCAAAACGTGATTCTTCTCCTACAGACACTTCATGTCACTGAAGGTTACTCTTGTTTTATGGCAGTCAGATTCAGTAAATCTGTTCTAATTACTGAAGTCATTAAAGTCATAGCAGTTTACCACAGATGAGTATATGGCCCATGAAAGTGCAGTATAAACCCAAAAATGAATGCCAAAAAAACTCAATGCAGGTAAAATAAATCCTTTTGCTTCTACTTTAATCTTGAAGTAGTAAGCACAGTCTAAAGACATGGTGATACTAAGTAGTATAAATGCCACTAGTGGCTTGCAATGAAATGATTGACTACATGTATTGAGGTTTAGAGATGAACTGTGCCTTATACTACTATGAGGTATGGATTCCCACTGAAGTTGAAAGAAACCACTCACATATTGCAGCTGTTAAAATTGGACATTCCCTTTCTGAGGAAATAAAATTACAGAAAAGGTCAAGAGAAGATTAAGAAACACCTGGCACAATCTCCTGGTATTTAGATGCCTCCTGAAAGAATTAATGAATTGCTAAAACCCAATACCATGCCAGGGCAATCCAAACTACATTTAATTGCCAACCATACAAGCTGTATAGAAAACCAGATAATGTTTGGAATTTTTAGACTGACAGAAATTTGGCTACAAGCTTTTTTGAAATACTAGCATGGGTGACATCTTGACAATATGTTTGATGCGTCAAAGCTACTCTGATTACTCCTGTGCCACTTCAGCATGATGTTAATATTTTTTTTCAGAAATTGCCTATATAACTTGTGACATTGCTCTGGGAGATAACTCAATTAGCTGTCTGTGCTGTTGGTTAATCTTTCAGGTATCCACAAGTCAATCTATCATTAGTGAGGATGTTTATTTAGATTTTGGGTTCTTTGTTTTGATTTAGGGGGATTTATAGTAATTTTTGTTTTTGACAGGTCCCTATTTTTAACTTTTCCTGTTAAGAAATAACAAATGATTTCACGCCTGTCATAGCATTCAAGATTTTTGAAATATCAAATATTTCATTTTCATTGCCTATTTTTAAAACTTCCAAAAACATAACTTAAAAATCAGTTCTGACTGCTACATTCCCATATGTTACCATAGCAGACAGGTTCAGGGATAAAATATTCCCACAGACTGATCAAATCAAGCCAAATACTTCCTACACACAATGCTAGAATGACTGAGACAAAATCACCTTGGTGAAATGTCATTGACTCTCTAGTGCCCTATATTTCTAGTCTTACTATGCCAATTCCACTCCAGATAAAAATCGGTGGTAACTGCACAGGTGTTACACTGATGAAAAAAGAATCAAATCCAAATTGTTTGCCTGTAATGCAGAACTAGACACTTAACACTCTCTAGCTGAACATACTTTAATGCAAGAATCAAGCATTAATCACAAATTATTTATTTTTCATTTTCTCAAAAAATAGACATGAAGTTTTTAACTCTTAATTTGTGAAGGTGACAGAGGCTTTATAGCTGTTCTAAGTAATTCATTGAACATGATGTAAATATTACAGATCTAAGTTGAATTACTCTTGATTTACATTACTGTAAGATTTCATAGATTTCATAGACATCAGGGCTGGAAGGGACCTCGGGAGATCATCGAGTCCAGCCCCCTGCCCAAAGGGCAGG
>NW_017728886.1:223439807-223443390 GCF_001723895.1 Crocodylus porosus
GAGCCAAGGCCACAACTGGGCAGTTTGGCCAAGAGGTGATCATGGGATACCAGATCAAAAGCTTTTTTGAAGTCAAGATATATGACATCAAGAATTGTGTTTGCTTTCTACAGGATCAGAACTAAATCTGGTTTTGAATTAATTCTCTCACGCTTATTTATGGCAGGAGTGGCCAACCTTCAACACACATGCCACAGGTAGCATTGGCAGCCTCTGTGAGTTTGGGGAAAAGACAAGCAGCACATTGGCAGGTAGGGCAGGAAGCAGGAAGCAGAGCATCCGATTGGGCTGGGAGCAGAGGAAAGAAGCAGGAAGCAGAACAGCAGATTGGGCAGGGGGCAGAAAGAAGAGCAGTAGATCTGGCAGAAGGGGTTGAAGTGGTACTTGGGGGGGAGCACAGCTAATTTGTGGCACACCTGTCAAAAAGGTTGGCCCCCAATGATTTATGGCATTTCTTCCCAAGCCATATAGAGTGAAAGAGGCATAACAGAAGCAGGGTTAGCCCTGATACTGCAGAGGCAGTCCAAGTTGGGGGCACAGGACAGGGAATGCTCTGCAGCCAGAATGGGATACCAAGACATTTTTTTAAATGCTGCCCATCCTCTCTGCATTTGGCTAAGCATTCAAGCATTTCAACTTCAGCTAAACCAAAGAATTTCCAGATTAGATTAAGCAACCAGCACACATTGCACATTTTTTCTAATGTGTCAGTCTTTGCAAATAAATAGCTTGAGTTCCCCCAGAAAATATTTATTTCATAGGCTTTATCAATATGCTTGAGACTCAAGAATGCTGAATAATAAATCATCCAAGGGACCATTATTTCTTCACGCTATGTCTGTAAATCAGAAAGTGTCTTCATGAGACTAGATTTGAGTAAATGCTGAAAATTTGAAAGGGTGTTATTTTTCTGTATAAGATGGCAAAAATTATAAACTTTCTTTTTATCCCTCTCAATACCAGTCCCAAAGCTGCAGCAGTTAGTGGCCCATTTATACCAAAAGGTCTTAGTTTATGGAGAAAATATAAATGTTACTTAGATGATTTTCTGCATGGTTAATACCGTAACATGAAAGGCAGATTGAATTTATCAGCATGCAGACATTTATAGATGTCCGAAAGGGAAATAACTTATAAGATGTTAGAACTCTGGTTCCCATAAATACAAAAAAGCAACCTGTTAAAAATAAAATAACAGGCTCAGCCTGCCAAAATCATGATTTGGAGGTTAATCAAATTCCATTTTAGCCAACCTATTATGCTGATTTGCACAGTGGAAGTTCCCAGTATGTTGTTGTTATTGATCACTACAAAACACAGTAAATTTCCACCTTACTTTTCAAACATGGAATAAGGTACATTTCCTGCCCCAAAAAGCACAGAATTTAAGTCATCTTTCCTCTTCCTCCCAACTAAGGAAGTTCATCCTAATGTCTTACAGAGATATTTACAGTGCCTGAACTCCATAGACAGACTCACCATCTCTGCCCATTGCCATTTGCCCTAGAGTTTATCAACAGAGTAAGATGAGTTTCTAGAAGCAGTGTATTTTAAGAAAGAGAATTTGTCAAAAAAGAAATAGAAGACTATTCTATTCCAAGGGCTACAGAGAGCTACATAAACTATCTTAGAATCCAGTCCTGCTTCCATTGAATTCAACTGAACTTTTTCCTGTGGACTTTGATGGGAGCGTATTAGGTTCTTTAAGCTCAATTGGATGTCATGATACAAGTCCAAGTGAGGAAAGCCAACACTAGGTCACAATGCAGGTGTATGTGCATGGATCTGCTTCACTACGCACTGTAAGAAAAGATTATAGAATTACAAAGTTGGAAGAGATATCAAGCGACACTGATTCCACCCTGTTCCTCATGATACTTTTATT
This sequence comes from Crocodylus porosus, assembly GCF_001723895.1. Taxonomy (NCBI): domain Eukaryota; kingdom Metazoa; phylum Chordata; order Crocodylia; family Crocodylidae; genus Crocodylus; species Crocodylus porosus. The sequence continues at coordinate 223,441,693 of NW_017728886.1, forward strand.
CATTAAGAACAGGTCTTTGCAAAGTCTTGAAAGATGTGGAGCACATTACCAGTTCTAATCAAATACTTATAAGCAATAACAAACAAAAGATCAAACATACTAGGCACATCTACATGAGATGCTACATTGCCATAGTGATGAGCTACAGTGACGTAACTCATTTCTACAGCGATGTAGCGTTGGCAGGCTCTAACAGTGACACCATCCCTACTGGGCAGTGGCAATGAGTATAGTATTTTCCTGCCTTTTTTTATTTTAATTAATTCGTCCATAGCAGTACTGCCACCATCTGAAATGCCTTCATCAATACTCTTTCTTGTTACTGTGCCATACCTCCTCACCCTCCCCCCCACTCCCTTCTCTTCCTTGGGCCTCCCTCGATCTTGCTACTTGAACCTCTGTGAAATAACACCACTTTATGTCAACTTCCTCCCTCAGTTTCCTTCCCTCTTGTCTTCTCATGTCATATTTTTCTACCTCTCTAATTTGTTCTTTATATTGAGCTAGAAAATGTCTCATTGATTGGAATGGACCAGCCTCAAGCTCATTGCTATCAATTTATTTTCTCCCCCATCCTTCCCACCCCCTCAACCCCTCCCCCTGCTCCTTTCTTTTCCTCTGATATGTTTTGGAACTCATAGTAAGACTGGGGAGTTGAACAGATGCCTTCCTTATAACTAATTCAAGCTAGTTCTCTGTCTTTCACTTTCATAAACCCCTATGTTCAATCAGACGATAAAAACTAAAATTAAAAGTGTCGACATATTGAGTGGCCTTAGGGTAGAATTTTCAGCAGTTCTTTATAGTTTAAACCCTACATTCAGTGCTACTCCCTTGGCATTGGTAGGACTGGAACTCTTGCCTTTAGCATTAATGCTAATTGTATTACTCCCTTCCACTGGGGAATCCTTGCTCCTCACATCAAGCAGAGGTTAAATCAGCTGAAGTTTTATTTTATAACTTTTTGACAGCATTTGCCAACTTAAAATTATCTCATTTTCAACATTCTGTAAAACTAAGGTTCATACAGCTGAGCTGGCTGGAACACCATTAGAAAAACAGACCCAAAGCCTGAATGCTATCACAGACAGTCATATAACTCCTGGCATTTGGCATGGCATGTGCTTATGTTCAAGATTCAAGAAACACTGAGGCATCAGCACATTTACTGCTTCTATGAAGCTGAGTTGCTCTCAACTTTCATAGATTTCAGAGAATGTTGAGGGCAAGACTTGAGTCCATAATGCACTGGCCTGCTTTAGAATAACTCGCACCCTTTGCCCATTTTACTGTTCTCAAAAAAAAAACAACACTTTTCTTGTAAAAGAAAAAGGTAAAGTGTTATTGTATTACATATCTATATCTATGTATGTATATATATATGTGTGTGTGTATACACACACATATAGTAAAATAATATCTGAAAGAGTAATATAGAAAAGCCACATCCTGTAGGCCTTAACTAACGGTAGCAATACTGAAATTGGTTGTGAATATATTGCATATGGTTGAGGACCTCCATGGCCAGCCCTATGAGGAGAGGCTGGGGGACCTGAATCTCTTCAGTCTCTGCAAGGGGAGACTGAGGGGGGATCTTGTGGCTGCCTACAACCTTATCAGGGGCCAGCAGCAGGGACTTGGGGAAAGTCTGTTCACCAGGGCCCCCCTTGGAGTCACCAGGAACAATGGCCACAAGCT
>NW_017728886.1:223443490-223465556 GCF_001723895.1 Crocodylus porosus
GTGCTCCTTCCTGCCCACGGCAGGGGGTCGGACTAGATGATCTGTCTAGGTCCCTTCTGACTCATTGATTCTATGATTCTGTGATTTAAAAACTAACCAAAGAATGGTGTTTATAGAGAAACTCACTGATAAAACAATTTAGAAACCGTAACTAGAGGGCATACAGACTTAAAACATTGTTATCTCTTTTGCCAAAGGTTTTCATTTAGGTTTCAGAAAATTTGGGTAAGGAGACTGAAGCAAAACGGTGCCAGGGAATATGTTCATGGACAAAGCAAACAGCACTTCAGTTTTTAAGATAATAAACAAAAGAGCTACCAAACTGCATAGTAGATGTCTTGAAAAAATAAAGGACTGAACTGATCCTATCAGGATGTGAATTGTTCATTTCAGGGAGTCAGGTTATAGTATTTCAAACCAGTTGTTAGGATCACTTAGGTAGAAGTCAAGATTTTATAAGTGTGGAAGTTCACAATCACATTTACTGATTAGCACCCTAAGGTATCACCTGCTGAAATATTTGTGTGTCAAAGTGGAGAAGGGAAGCTTAAATAATATTCTTATCCATGGATTAATGAAATAAATAAAAATGGTGATGTGCCTCACACTTTCTCATTTTCGTTGGTGAATTTGTAGAACACTGACAGACAAAGAGAAAGAATGAATCATGTTAGTACAAAAACCAGGTTGGAAAGGACAAGTATTTGTTTTTCCCAAAGAGTAAAACACACGTTCCCATATGTAGTGAGAGCTAACAATGCATATCAATTACACTTGTGTACACAAAACAGAGAGAATTTTTTTTAAAGTTTGCAACATTAATTAATATATGATTAGAAGAAAGTACAAAATGTAATCATGCTCCAACATCTAAGAGAAACTTTAAAGAAAATGCATATGCTTCATTTCATTCTCCATGTTATATTTGGCAACTTTAAAATGCTTCTTAACCAGTGTGTGCAATGAATATTCCCTCACTTCCTCCTAACAAATGGTTTTGCATTAAAAACTGCTGTAATTTTCTGTGTTATATTCTATGTATATGTTACAAATGCCAATCCCTTCAATTACATTTGGTTTCACTTGCTTTTATCAGCTGAGCTGGGATTTTATAATTTACAGAATTCAAAGAGACACTCCATTAAATATACAACTTTGTTACTTAAATTAAGACTTCATGTTTTTAAGTAAAGAGAGAAGATGCTGTTCAGCCAATTAATAATCCTTGCAACAATGCAACGTGTTGAGGCTTACAGCAAAGTAGCGTGCTTTGATAATGCTCAGCATTTAATTTTTAAATATCATTATATGTTTTTACTATGCATTTCCTTCACAACAAGTGGGTTTTAATACAATGAGAGGGATGTAAAAAGAAGGAGGGGAAAAAAGGCCTGGATAAACATAGACATGATACAATGATGCTTCAGAGACACATAACTCAATCTTAACTCATCTTTCTGCCTGAATAAAATGGTTTACAGAAAGCAAGGCCTACTATCTTGAACTAGGGAGTGATTTTTTTCTTGTTTTAGTAATCAGAAAGAGAAAAATTACTGGACCGTCATGGTCAGACCAGGATAAAACCACTAAACTTTACTCCAATGGGAGAACCAGAGAACATCCTATAGAGCAGGGGTTGGCAATGTTTTGGGGCAGGGTGCCAAAAATACCCGCAAAATGTTGTATGCCAGGGACAGCCATAAGGTACCTGATCCTTGTGGCAGTGCATCCGCAGTCCGTTCCCCACTGTCCACCCCAAGGCACCCACTGCCAGCAACAAGCCCTGGTGCAGTCATTTGAAGCCTCCTGGCTGCCTGCCACAGCCTGCCTGCCTGGGCTCTGGGCAGGCCCCTGGGCTAGGGTCAGACATTACACATAAACTGCTTTAAGTCATCAGAAATGGTTTAAACCTGTGACAGAAAAGGCAGTCAGTGCACATAAACCAGTTTGAAAATGGCTGAAACTGATTTGAGATGAACCCATTGTCAACGCATAGTGGGTCCATGCAGGTGCATGTGCACCCCCTGAGATTGGCAATGCACCCCCTGTGATCGGCGGCTGCTGATGCTGCCAGTGGCACCTGTGGGCAGCCACCACTCGCCACCTCCCTACCCCCACCACTGACACTGGCAGCAGCCTGCCTGCATTGATCACGGATCTCTAGCAGTGTCTATGGGTGGTCACTGACAACTGGTCAGCACTCACCACCCCCCCCCCCCCACTGCTGACACCACTGTGGCTGCCTGCGGGAGCTCTCCGCTCACCACCACTATGCCCCCACTGCCGCCGCCACCACCGCCACCTGCAGGTGGTCACTGTGCCCCCCCAGCCTCCGGGGGCATGTGTCGTTCATGGATAAACTTGGTTGAATGTAGTATCAGACTTCATTGATTTGGGTCAAACCAGTTTATGCAATGACTATCCCAGACCCCCTGCTGATTTAGGTTAAATCCAATTCCCTCAGCAACCCAGCATGCTCTCTGGGCTGGGCTGGGCAGGGCTCTCTGCTCCATAGCAGAGCTGGCCTCTTCCCTCTTCTCCCTGGCTGGAGCTCCAGCAAAGACTGGCAGACACAGCAGGGTCTGCCTGGCTTCCCCTTACCCTCCTCTGCCCTCTTTTACCATTCACTGCTTTAAAAAAGAGCCCTTCGTCCTCTCTCCCACAGCATGGACTGCAGCCAGCATGTGGTATGCTAGCTAATGTTGCGTTAGGCAAATAGAACAGCGTCTGCTTAGTGCTTTTTGGAGCTAATCAATAGCTCCACTGGTAATGTCCCTCCATTCCTTCCTTTGAAAAAGGCTGTTTAAGAAGAGCTTGAAGTAATGAGTGAGTCTTTGTTTTCTGATGGGGTGCTAAATGTTAATAACAGAGCTGATAAATGCTCTGTTACTAAGGGGGAGAGGCACTCCTCCCTAATGAGAGCATCATGCTCTGATATGCACGTTTGGGGTTGCCTACACCTGTTATAGGTTTATCTGATTTACTCCGTCATTTCTTTTTTGAGTTGGGCATAGTTTGAAGCCAGTAGATTCTACCAGGTAATGCAACTCTTTCATTTTCTATGGAGTTTTATATTAACATCCAGTTTTGATCTTGCATATGTATTCATATTATAGCAAGGTAAAATTTATCCTTAGATTTATAGATTGTTAGGAGCTGGAAGGGACCTTGCAGATCATCATGTCCAGCCCCTCTGCTCTAGGCAGGAAGACAACTGGGGTTAGGTGACTGAAGCGAGGTGACTGTCCAGTCTCTTCTTGAAAATCTCCAGGGTAGGTGATTGCACCACCTCTGGAGGGAGTTTATTCCACAGTCTGGACACCCTGACTGTGAAGTAGTTTTTCCTGGTATTAAGCCCATAGCGGCCTTCCAGGAGTTTGTATCCATTGGTCCTGGTCTTTCCTGGAGGTGCCCCAGTGAACATATAAATTAGGTTTACTTGATACAGTTTGAATCTTGTTGAAAAAACTGGAGAGATGATACCATAACTGTAAGAGCAGTAGTGGTCCTGAAAAGCTAAAATGCAATGTTATGATTAACTAGAATCCCTCCAATATCTAGCATGTAAAAGGCCAACTATGTAGAAAAAAAGAGGAGCAAAACAGAAAAGGCAAATGAGTTTAACTGGAAAATGAGCCAATAAATACCTCATAATATCTTTGCAGTTTCCCCAGGGATATTATCATGCTTAGGACCATATGTACTATTTGTTTCTTGGACATTATTTATGCAGCTCTATGTTAAGTTGGGTCATCCCATTTTTCTACACAGTATCTTCAAACCATGCTTTTTGAGTTAGTTTTCCCTTATAGCCATATCAAATGTAAACCATATTCCTACCTTAAATGTAATTCAGTCTCATCCTTGTTGTGTCAGGGTGTTTTTATATATATAACTGGAAGGAAATGAAAAGATTAGAAAAAACATTAGTCATCATGAGATTTTTTTTAATATCAGCACAGTTACTATGAAGCCAGTAGATAAATTACACACTATTCAGCAGAAAGAAATAGAATAAAATTAGTATTATATTGCAGGAGATTAATCATTGCCCTAGGTTACTGTCATTTTGGAGAAAAAAGAAGCTTGACTATCTTAGATTTTAACCTTCCTTCCCAGGCTTTAAGAGAAAGAGGCAAATAAGATGCCTTTATGAAGAAAGAAAACACATGATTTTTTATTTTTCCGGTGAGGTTGGTAAATTTTTACCATTGTTTTTAAGTGACAACAAGATAGTATTCATGATTTAGATCCAGAAGGCTAGCAGTAATGTTTCATAATAGTAACCTAATGAAGCATTTTTTAATGTTACTGACAGGTAAATGCCTGGAAGGTTTAAGGCAGGAAAATAGCTTCCATAAATAATTTGAAAATCTGTCTCTCTTCTTCCATGGATAATTATTGCCTTTATACATACATAATGTGCCAGTGATACAAGGTGAAGAAAAGGCTAGAAAAGGAGAACTGTCTATGTGGCTAACAGGAAGTACATTGGAACTGCAGGGCTTTCTCTCTCTCTCTCTCTCTCTTTCACAAGATTTATAACTGCTTAAGAGCCATTAGGCTCAAGGGGAGGATTGAAAATTCTTTTCATGTTGTTAAATCTATCTAGGGATTTGGTACTAAAATGGGAAAATATGAAGGTTCTCTCCATGCCTGTGGAGAATAATGGCTTTAAATTATCATCTTAACTCAGAACAGAGATACACATCCACAAGGATGAATGGAACTGTAAGTCCTACCCCCAACACTGTTTCACCAATACAGGAAACATTCTGTGACCTTTTGACTGTAAAGGGAGAATTAAATTATGATATAAGGGGTGACAACCATCAGAGGGGATTGTGCTCTTAGTAGTAGGACTAGTGAAAAAAAGTTTTTATTTAAGCTTTTTAAAACTTTGTTTATTAAATGTAAATGTTTACAAAACATGTTTGCTTTTCTCTAATTATGCGACAGAAACATAGGGGGCCACATGTAGTATACTTGGAATGTCTTTAGAATCAATATAATATTGCAAGTATGACATTCCATTATGGCACAGATAAGAAGCAATCTTTTACTCCCTGCCGGCTGTTGAAATTATTCTACAATTCTTAGCATAGTACCATTGAAGAAAAGTATACTTTCTTCTGGAGACAGGTGGTTATTTAATTCTGGGTGTGTCTACAAGTGCAATTAGTGCACTTAAATTTCTCCCAGGCACATCATTTGAATGTGAACCCAGGAGCAATTAAATCTGGAGCAGTCAGCTCCAGAGTTTATTCATGCACGTGTAGAGCAAGATCAGAGCAGCCACAGCCCAAGGCTGCTCCCCCCCCAGTTCCATGTGCTGTGACGGGGCTGACTGGGGCATTAAAGAGCTTCAGTGTGGGCCAGCCTCTGCACTAAAACACCTTCATGCCCCAGCCAGCCCAAGAAGCATCAACATGTGTGCTGCTGCAAGGTTTTTTATTCTGCAGCAGGATAGTACTTGTATTTACAGGTACTATCTTGCTGATTGTACTTGTATTTACAGGTACTATCTTGCCATAGAGTAAATTAGTTTACTGCAGCCTAATAGATACACATGTGTAGATGCAAGACATTTAGTGCACAACTTATTAGTCAACTTCACAGTAAACATCTTGTGTAGAGGCACCCTCTGTGTAATTAATTCTGGGCAGTGTATTCTAATTTAGGAATATTATGGTGTTAGCTATCTATAGTAAGAGTTATGTGGCTTTCTTTTTAGCTCACAAACTTATTAAGTAGGTATCTAAGTCAGATTGATTGTGTTGAATGACAAGACAAAATAAGGAAAATAAAGTGGTCATAGACTTCCTTTTTTCTTCCCTGACAGTTTGTCCTGGTTTATCTTTGATGTGCTTTTGAACAAAGCCCAGATCTTCATACTAAAGCAAGAATTTTATTTCTCAGTTTCTACAGATCAAGTGATGAGATGTCATGTGTGATCCGTCTGGAGGCTGAGGAGAGAAACTCTGACTTCCCCTAAACACAGAGAAAAATCTGAACTGCAGTTTCTTATTAGCTAACAACACGTTTGATCCAATTTGTATGAAACTCAATTTACTTATTAAAATGGACATTATGGTTCAAATATTAAAAATTCCATTTCTTATATGTTCTAAGCTGTACAATTGTCAGATTTTTATGGTTTAGATTGTAAATGTGTTTTTCTCTGGCTATTAATTGGTATTATTTTTTTAATTTTGATGTCTTAAAGGCCAGTGTACTGTATGATACTAATATGAAGGACATATTTAAGAGGTGTGGGAGACACTGTATACAAATGTATATTTGTAAAAGCTATTTTTATGATTAGCATGTTTTACTGTTTATCATATCTAAAGTCAGGTGATATTGCACTTCTCTGTTTACAGCTTGATTCAAACAATATCATGTTATGACCTGAGTTATGATCAAATGTTGTATTTTCATTACTTGAATTATTATATTCGTAATTTTAAATAATTATGTTTATGTGAAGGGATACTGTTGAAGGAAAAAGTGATAGTTCTGTCTATTCATGGACCATTTCACTGTAACTGCTAAGATGTGCAAGTATGTCAAATATTAGATCATTCTTTGATAAACAGTAAATTGGATCCACTTGCTAATCCCTTTTTCAGACAAACCCTCTGGGTGATGCCATAGATTGGCACAGTTGTTATACATGTATCTGTTTATATCTCAAGACAGCTTGTTTTAAATTATGGAGAAGTTTGTGCCAATGCATGTCCCATTAAAACTGTATTCCAGAGAGGTAAATATTTTTAATGTTACCAATTTTTGAAACCTTCCAAATTAGTTTTAAAAATGTTTCTTTCACATTCAGTCAATAGAGTCTTTCCATTTCTGAACCTTTCAAGCAGTCTCCAAATGCTTGAAGTTGGAATAATTCATTTTCACAAAGGCTGTAAGAGAATTCAATATATAATTTCTTAATAAACAATAGTTCCTTCCAAACAACATTGATGCATTTTCATTCAGATATGTTTTAATACATTTAAGCTATGTAAAGTGCGTAAGTGATTGCTTATTCTGTAATCATTTCTGATGGTACAAAAAGATATCCACATCTTTATGTGATATAGATAAGAATAAGCTTGCTTATTCTTGTTGTCATTTCTGATGGTATGAAAAGATATCCACATCTTTATATGATATAGATAAACAACATTTTATGCAGGAGAGGGATGCCTGTCTAACATAGGTCTCATAGGGTGGCTATACAAGAGCAACAAGGCTGCTCCATGCTGCAGTTAAAGTGTCTTCTGTATCATCATCCCTGCTCTTAAAAATAGCAATAGGGGCACTTTAACTAAAGCTCATTCAATGAACTTTGGTTAAAGCACCCCTGCCACCATTTTTAAGCATGGGGATTGTGATACATGAGACTCTCCAGGTGCTATAATTAAAGCAGCTCTCAGAGCCGCTCTAATTAAAGTGCCCCCCAACACACACACACTTCTGAAGCACGTGTATAAACACCCGTATAGACATTCACTTTCTCCTGCAAGAGTCACTACTTTCCAAGAGAAACCACAAGTGGACAGATGTTCAGGCTTTTTCTCCCAGAGTGAAAATGGTTGCTCCAAGAGAAAAATAACTTGTGAACAAGTAGCATTAAATCAATCCTAGAAGGGTTTCTCCTGGAAGACTGAATGTCTCTACATGCTGTACATCTCATAAGAAAGAAGGAAAGGCTTAAAACTAATCACATATAGGAAAGACAGGAGAAAGATGAGCAATTAAGAACTTCATCCAAGTAAGTGAAGCTTAGACATAATTGAATAAAAGTGGATTAAAGAAGTGTGATTTTAACTGATATGCACATCCCTCAGTATTGGAAGTTTAATGAACCAATCACAAAAGGACCATATATTCAGTTCTTTCAACCACTGTCCATAGGAGTTGATCAAAAGTATATTGAAGCCAATGAAATACACTGCCATTGGGTTTCAATATATTTTGGATTAGACCCGTTTGATAGGTAAATGATGATGACCTTACAAGAAAGAAATGGTAGACATATGCAAAAGATCCATCCTGACTGACTTTAGGTAGGAAGTAATAGTCCTCATCTATTGGTTAGGGAAAGTAAACATACATGAGCCATTTACTATGCAGTAGACTAATTAGCTGCACAATAAATATCTTAGCATCTACACATGCATCCTTATTAGGCTGGAGTAAACTAATTTACTCCACAGCAGGATAGTACTTGCAAATGCAAGTACTGTCCTACTGTGTAGTAAAAACTCAGCAATGTATATGTAGATGCTGCCCTGGCAGACTAGGGCATAAGGGTGCTTCAGGGAAGGGACTGCCTGCTGGCTAGCACCATGCTGAAGCACCCTCATGCACCAGCCAGCCCCTCTGCAGCACATTGAGCCATGGGGAGCAGCCCCAGACTGACAGGCTGACCCACGTTCCTCCCCCCTCCCCCCGGGCCTCCTATCAGCTAAGGTTGCTCCATGTGTTTTGCTCCATGCGTTGCTCCTGGCTCAATGTGCTGTGGTCCCTGGTGCTTGTTCAAGAGGCAATAAACTCCAAAGTGTATTGCTTCACTTTAACTGCATGTGTAGACACACCTACAGTCTATAAATGCACAGGGAATCTATGCCAGTATAAGAATATGCTTCTCAGTAATCCTGGGATAAATTCAGGGTTACTTCCCTGTGGTCATTAGAGTTATGCCAGCTCAAGTGAGAGTGGAATTGAGAAAAATAGCATGAGTAATTATTACTCATCATAAGGGATGTGTCAGGAACTGCTATAGGTGACAATCCCAGAAAACCAAAGCAGAAATGTTACTAATTGTAATTTTAACCCAAGAAAACTATTAATATAGCAATCACTGATATATTTTAAAGATATATTTATTCATTTTTTGTTGTTATTCAAGTTTACAATAATATTGGTGGGAAATATAATGTCATTTAATATACACAAATGTAAGTTATGCCCATTGTTTAGCTACAAAAATATAACAATAAATATCATTGTATTTAGTTAACATTAAAAATAATTCTAGTAATTCAGTTAGGAGTAGAGAAGAGCTGGGGGGCATTCTGAAATCATGAAGCTTATGTGATCTTAGTAGATTGATTATGATAATTGTGTTAGTAGTTATATAATGTTATAGCTCCATGTTAGAGATCTGGTCTGAATGAGCCATCCCAACTCTGTTCCAGTGAACTGTACTGTACTGCGTTAGATGTTTACAGTATTCCTTACCATTCTACCATCCCTAGATAGTATTTACAGGAATGATTTCACAGTCCCAACCATCACTGCTGTTCTGCACTATGATTTTATTCCTGGAAGTGTTTTTCAGGCAGAGCAACATCTAAGATGAGACCTAGAGATACTATTCATTTGCAAGCCATGGATTTGTTGCACTGTCTAAACTACTCTCGCATCAAGCTTTCTTAATAGCACATGTGATTGAAATCACTGAAGAGATGGTGGTAGTTTAAATAGAACTTGATGCTTCATTGCCCTCCGTGTATACAGTAAACTATATACAGTTGGCTGAAGTCACAAACACTTGGTTTCCTAGTTTCTTTTGCATTACTCATTTTTTGGCAATACTGAAGAGCCAGTAAACATAAAGGAACAAATTCTCATTTATACTAATGTTCCTTTGCACCCTCTGGCTACTTAAAAATAGGTGCAGATGTAATTTACAATTGCTATAAGGCAGCTTTATGTTCTGATGTACTTCGCAGGGGGCTATTTTAAATTAGAGTCAAGCCCGTAATATTCAGCTCGAAGGGCCAATATACCCAGAAATGAACAGTGTGTCTCAATCTGTAATTTTTAAATATTTATCTTATAGACATCACTGCATAGTCATAAAAAGAAGATATTTGTAGCTGTATTTATCTGGAGCCACTTTAACATGCAGTGATCATTTATGGTAACTGGAGGTAAGTGAGGTTAAAATATCTACTACTGTTGTAAAGCTGGGACTCAAAGTCAATATGACTACTGAATAATAAGCTTTTGCAGCTCACTTGTATACAATTCTAACTCAAGATCCTAAACTAACTTATTTTCTCCTTAGGCCTACATCATAAGGCTCTTTCACAGATCTTGCTCTTTCAATCTGTGCAGTTGCATGAATGGAAAAGATTTCTTAAATAAGTTTTACAGCTTGCTCAAGAGGAAAAGATTTTTACTTTTGTAAATTCTTGTATTATGTACGGTTGTTGGTTTGGTTTAGGTTCTGTGTATAATTGCTTTTAGTTCCAGAAATAAAAACCAAATCATTGTATTAAAACTATGTAGATAGCTATAACCTTGTAAGCAGTGGTATTTTTTAATAGGCAGTATTGAAAGGTAAAGTTTAAACCATTCAAAGTTTTGCCCATGTATACCTGTGTAATGGTTCATGATGGCTTTCTTTAAAATGCTGTAACATAATTTTTACATGTCTGTAAATAAATATTTTCTCTGATTTATGCACTAATCCAGTTTTGTAATTTGTGCTGCCAGATTGTGAGTCCAGAGAATCTTTAGGGTTAGAGAGAGGACATTTCCCTTCCTTACTGAGAAATAGCATTTAATATTGTAAAATATTATTGTGTAGCCAAAAGCAGGAAGAGTGATAAACAAATCACTATCTTATATATCATTTTATTTGATCACTCAATGCATTCATAGCCCTACCTGCATGTTTGCTTATATTTGCACTGCAAACTTGAGAGACTCAATTATGAAGAGTCCCACAAAACCAATAGCATAGTTAGACCCTAGGTGTCTATAGAAATTAAAAATCTATATACTTTCATAGAAGTAGTAGTAGTTTATTAACAGCTTTCACCAAAGCAATACAATAAAATTGTAGAGATTTAGATTAGACATCCGTAAGAACTACTTCACAGTCAGGGCGGCTAGGATCTGGAACCAACTTCCAAGGGAAGTGGTGCTGGCTCCTACCCTGGGGGTCTTTAAGAGGAAGCTTGATGCCTACCTAGCTCGGATCATTTGAGCCCATTCTTTTTCTTTTTTTTTCTCCTGCCCTGGCAGGGGGTCAGACCTGAAGATCTATAAGGTCCCTTCCGACCCTACTTCTATGATTCTATGAAAATGAACAGTGAAAGTTATATATCATATCATTTATAATTTTTGCTAAACTCGTACAGTAAGATCATCCATTCTACCAGTTCACACAAAATTAAACTGGAACCTAGTATATGATGATATAAAAGAAAAGATAAAATGAAGCAGTGGACAGTAAAATAAAACAGAAGAATTATATTTGTCTTCATCCCTTATTCTTTGTGCAAGTAAAGCAAATATACTTAAGGAATATAGGAACAGACTTCAAATTGTTATCATATAGATATGTAAAATAACAAAATCATTTGCATCTAGACTTCATAGACCCCCAAGGGAGTTTTTGACACCTAGACAGATTAAATTTGTGGAAGAAACTGACAATACCATCAATGGATAAAGTTTTCTTACAATTAATCATTACTTACTGCTCAAATACAGCATCTAGGGTGTGCTATGGAACTGGTGATGCCCTGTCCAATAGCTCACCAACTAAGACATAATAAGGATGTTTGCTTGCTCCACTACTTTTTAATTTTTTCTTGAATGATCTAAAACAGGTGCTAACAGGGAATCAATTCCACATACCCAAGATGATACTTTAATAGGAAATGTTAACATTTCCATACACTCTATTCATCTTATAGATACTTTTATATACTACACAGGAATTATTGTTATTGTTATTTATTACAACAGTATAAATATAGTTGAATAATAACTTTTATTACAGCTTACTGTTTACTGCAAGACATCAGATATATTTTTCTGTTCATATACCTTTTCATTTATAGAATATTTTTCAGTTCAGGACACTTTGCTACAGACAAGTTGAAAATTTAGTCCTAATGTTTCTACAGTTTTACTAAAATTTAGCTGCAAGATATAAGGAGTAAAAGATAGGAAGCGAGACTGTAATCAGAATGATGTAATCTAATGTGACATCTCATTTCCTATATTATTTTTTTCAAAAATTGTTTTTTAATGCTGTAGCTAAGAAAAATTTCCTAGTAGCTTCGTAAAACCTACAAAAGTATTAATATTTATATGTTGAATGCGGTTGCCTGTCCTATTTGAGTCGGAAAACCATCTTTCAATCCCATCCTGCCACAGATGATATAATTGAAATAATGGCCCCACTGAAGTCAATTTCAAAACTCTCATTGCCTTCCATGAAGGGAGTAAATGTCATCTCCAAAGAATTTCCTTTTTCCACAGTCAAGAAAATTGACAAGATTCTCTTAAAATTTAAATAGCAAATATCCCTGAAAGAGATTCTGATGATGATGAAATCAGTTAACTTCATTGTCTATCTAGATCTTTTACTGCATGCATTACCAATGACCAGACTGATCATTTTAAGTCTTCCATCAAAGAGTGTCTGACACCATTCAGTCATACTGAAGTTAAAGCATCAGTGGGCCTCTGCAGTTGCATATCAAAGCATAACCTGTCTGTGATATTACAAGCAGAACAAGTCTAATAACTTTTCTCATTTTCTTGGGGAAAGGGAATTGAAGTTGATAACCAAGTGTTCATTTTTCAGTATATGGCGTATTGGCATTTTTACATATTTGATATTTAAAACCAAACATATTGAAAGTGTGATTTACTAAATTAAATAATATGAAGCTTTAAATTCCAATGTATTACTGATGCAAAGAAACCTTTTGGATCCTCTCCAAAGAAACATTTCAGTTGCATGGACATTAGAGGTAAAGGAAGTAGAATCTTTGATCTGTGATACTTTTAGGAAATTCCTACATCAATTGATTATGAAATTGATTACAATCCTTATATAGGTTTATATGAGCTTTTCTTAAGTATTAGTAGAATCTTTCAGCTTTGCTGTTGAACTCAGTAGAATACTGTAGAATGTAATAGAATCTCCTAGGCTAGGGACAGACATTACACATAAACTGGTTTAAGTGATCAGAAACTGGTTTAAACCTGTAACAGAAAAGAAGTTCAGTGCACATAAACCTATTTCAAAATGGTTGAAATTGGTTTAAGATAAATCTGGTTGAATGTAGTATCAGACTTAACTGATTTGGGTCAAACCAGTTTATGCAATTTTTGTCCAAGACCCCTTGCTGGTTTAAGTTAAACCAGAGTCCCCGAGCTTTGTAGCCCTGGGCTGGGCTGGGCTGTCTGCTCTACAGAGCAGAGCTACTCCTGCCCCTCTGCTTCTTAACCAGAGCTCCAGCGGAGACTGCAGGCACAGCAGAGTTTGCCTTGCTTCTGCCTTCCCCATGCCCCCCTCGCCACTCCCTGCTCAAGCAGGGATCCCCCCACTTCCTCCCTCCCATCTCCCACAGCACAGACCCCAGCCAGCATGTGGTATCCTAGCTAATGCTGAGAGGTGTCTGTGTATGTTTGCCTCCCATTTCACTGCAACAGGACAAAGGCAGTTAGAACAAAGCAGGCAGGACAGTAATAGACAGAAATAGGGCTTTTTGGAGCTCATCACCAGGTCAGCTGGTAATGTCCCTCCATTCCTTTCTTGGAAAAAGCTGTTTAAGAAGAGCTTGAACTAACGAGAGAGCCTTTTGTTTCCTTCATGGGCTGCTAAATGCTGTTTTATCAGCTTCCTGCTGGCTCCCTTGCCTGTCAAGTTTGCTGCAGTCATTATGAAGAAGCAGGAAGAGGGAGATTGAAAAGAGCTCCATATTATCAACAGATGCATCCACTGCACACAGTCTTCCCTCCACCACCACCCCCTTTGCCTCAGAGTGCTAGCTGGGGCTCCCACCCCTTGAGTAGCCAGTGGAGAAATGCCTAGGACCATGCAGGCAGACCTCCCTAATGAGAGAGTACTGCCAGGGCCTGGCAATGCCCCCACTCAACTCAGCTCCATGTAGAAGGGAAGGGAAAGCTGCTTTAGCACCCCCCCCCCCCCACAACTTCTATCCTGGGCTACTGCAGGCATGTGACTGAATTTCCCCAGTCCAGAGAGGTTCAAACCAGTTCAGCCTAGCCAGGTTAGACTAACCTACAAAGATTGAATCCACTCAGGCTCAGGCTTCTTGAATGTCTGTCCCTAGCCCTATTGTTGCTGTAGAATTCTTTGGAATGCCTCAAAATAAACTATTGAAAGGCATTCATTCTTTCTTAAATTATGTAGGGTTTCAGCATCATCCTATTAGATATCTGTAGAACCAGATTCATTTAATCCCTATTGAATTGGCCCACCATTGGTGTGGATCTTGTGAGGGAGTATCTTGAGTGGCTGGATCCCAGTAAATCAGCTGGTCTGGAACTAGCACCCTGTAAAGGAACTAGCAGACAACATAGCACAGCCACTGGAGAGGATATTTGAGAACTCATGGTGCTCGGGGAAGTACCTGAAGATTGGAAGAGGGCCAATGTGGTACCCATCTTCAAGAAAGGGAGGAAAGAAGACCTGGGAAACTACAGGCCAATCAGTTTGACCCCAATCCCTGGGAAGATTTTGGAAAAAATTATCAAAGAAACCATTCTTGACAGGCTAACAGAGGACAACATTCTGAGGGATAGCTAACACGGGTTTGTTGCAGGTAGGTCTTGCTTGACCAATCTCATTTCTTTTTATGACCAGGTGACGTATCACCTTGACAAAAGGGAAGAGGTTGATGTCATATATTTGGACTTTAAAAAAGCATTTGACTTGGTGTCCTATGATGTCCTCATGGAAAAATTGGGCAACTGCAGCCTGGACTACTTCAAAGTACGATGGCTGAGCAACTGGCTCCATGGTCGGACCCAGAGAATGGTAGTTGATAGAACCAAATCAACTAGTGATGTCCCCCAAGGCTCTGTTCTTCGACCTGCACTCTTTAATATCCTCATGAATGATCTGGACACTACTGTCAAAAGTGGACTGGCCAAGTTCACTAACGACACCCAACTTTGGGGAAGAGTCTCCACACTTGACGATAGGCCAGTCATCCAGGCTGACCTTGATAGGCTTGCAAGGTGGGTAGATGAAAACCTTATGGCATTCAATACAGATAAATGCAAGGTGCTCCACCTCAGAAATAAAAACCCGCACCCCAGTTATAGGCTCAGCAATACTACACTCGCTAGCACCATGACCGAAAGAGACTTGGGGGTCATAATTGATCACAAGATGAATAGGAGCCACCAATGCGATACTGCAGATGACAAAGCATACAAAATTCTGGCTTGCATCTACCGATGCATTTTGAGCAAGACCCAGGATGTCATCCTCCCCCTGTACTCAGCCCTAGTTTGGCTGCAGCTGGAGTACAGCATCCAATTCTGGGCTCCACAATTTAGTAAAGATGTAGAGAAGCTTGAAAGAGTCCAGAGGAGAGCCACGCACATGATCAAAGGACAGGAGAATAGGCCTTATGAAGAGATACTGTGAGCTACAGGACTCTTCAGCCTGGAGAAGTGCAGGCTCAGGGGTGATTTTGTGGCAGCCTGTATGTACATAAGGGGTATGCATCAAGATCTAAGGGAACACCTGTTTACCAGAGCACCCCAGGGGATGACAAGTCCAACAGTCACAAACTCATGCAAGACTATTTTAGACTGGACATAAGGAAAAACTTCTTTACTGTCTGAGCCCCTAAGGTCTGGAACAGACTCCCCCTAGAGGTGGTGCAAGCACCTACTTTGAACTCTTTCAAGAAACATTTGCACGTTTATCTTGCTGGGATCCTTTGACCCCAGCTGACTTCCTGCCCCTTGGGCAGGGGGCTGGACTCGATGATCTTAGGAGGTCCCTTCCAGCCCTAATGTCTATGAAATCTATGAAATCCGTGAATTCTGTAAGCCTGGTTCATAGTGGGGGTCCTAATCCCAGGAAAGCCACCCAGGCATACCCAACAAGCACTAGAAACACCAGTTGACATGGTTCTATTCCTGCATTAATGGAAAAGAAGGTCCCCTATGCTTCTGTTGATTACTTTTACCTGTCAGTAGGTATGTCTGCTTTGCCCAGTTTTTGCAGCATAGAATCTCTTTCTCAGCTAGTCCATCCTATGATCAAAGATGTCATTACTGCTGTGAGAAAAGGTTTCAAACACCTTTTAAAAAAAAGTATAACCAGCACAGTTTGACTGTTTAATAAGTACTGCACAACATAGTGCAGTTTGGAACATTTCTCATTAATGACACATTTAAGATGCATAGATAGAAGGAAACTGAAAGTGTAGAATTTTGCCTATACAAGTATATTTCATTTTTATGATCTTTGCCCTCGTTATGAGTAGGTCTGAGAAACTGATAAAAAACCCGTCGAGTAAACGTTCAAGTAAAATCACCAAGGCTAGAGAAAATAAATGATTTTTGGCTAGTGGCATAATTAACTCGTTAGACACAAAAAAGACTGAATGATTTTCACTGACATGCTCTGCAGTTGCTATAGTAATAAACTGTCTACTTATTCAAAGAAAAATGATCATTTCTTATTTCTGTCTTTAAGTAAGAGAATAACTAACTCAGAACTATCATATCATTGTGTTTTAAGGGATAAAACATATACAAACTACTCCTCCCTCTCTCCCCACCCACCCCAGAAAAATCATTCTAGTCACATTTCAAAACTTTACAATATTAGCTTGGATAATGCTACTTAGGTAATTTGTGAAGTAAACATACAATTAAACATACTAGTAAACACACGAACACACTATTTTAGGCAAATGACAACATTTTATGCATAATAAATGTTTGACTGTGAGGATGTACCTGTACAAAATGTGTTCCTGTGGGGGTATTCTCTTTAGTCAATCAATAATTATGAAGTTTGCTAATCAGTCAGCAGTAGTTAAAAATGCAGAAAAAAATTGAACTCATCCCAAGGATGATTCCACTGCTGTCAATACAGATGACGTGACTTCAGTAGCTACATTAACTGTATTCTTAAGTATAAACCATAGTGCTGAACTGTTGGGAGATATCCTGTGCCTAATATCTTGCTAAATGAAAAGTATTATTACTATGACTTGTTGTAGCTGTTAATTTTATTGCTACGCTGTTACATTGTCAGGGAGTTTTCTTCAGCTTTATGCCAGGCTTCACTTAATATTGCAGTAGATGATTTTGTTTCCAGGGGGATTAGGTGATGATTACATGTCCAGAAACATTCACATCAAATACATGAGCAGTGACTTTGCCTCCTATTAATCCTTGACCAAGGTGGTGGAAGAAGAAAGAGGTAATACCCATAGGGAGAAGCTTTCAGGAGCCCTGTGGGGACCCTGCCCTGAAATATTACTCCCTCCTGCCAATCAGCTGATTGGCAGAAGGGGGCATTCTTCTGCAGTGGGACCCTTTCCAGAAAGGTTTCCCCTTATGGCAGAATGCCTCCACCACCCTCGCACTGCTCTGGGTCAGCCCAGAGCGGTACAGAACAAAGCAGGTGACTGTGACCCAGTGGCAAGGCTCCTGGGGCCTTGTCATGGCAACTGAGTGCTAGTCCCTCTCCCCACACTTCTCCAGGTCAGCCTCGGGGAGTACCAAAACCAGAAGAGATCCCACCGTGGAAGAACGGTCCCCATCCGATCAGCTGACTGGCAGGATTAGGGGGACATTCTCCTGGGGCTGGAGCCCTCCCAGACCTATCTGTGGCAGCCGCTGCTTTTCAGAACCTGTCACTTGACAGCAAGCCCCTCTGAGGGGCTCCAATAAGGGTCAGGATGTTCCAGAGAGTAGGCCTCTATTTGCCCCTGCCTATAGAGCTCGCCTATGAAGCTCTCTAGCCAGGCAGCTGGAAGATGCACATGTTCCAGCTCCTGAACATTTTTTCTCACTGGTAGAAATGAACATCTGCACACAGCCTGAATCAGTAAGAGCAGAGATTTGACCAAGATCTTTTATATTGGCATCTTAAGTGCCCTAACTCCCTGATGATTCAGGGCCTTGTTGTACATTAATTTTAGGCAGCCCCTAAAGCTCTTTAATCCCGGGATTGTCCACGCATTAGACCTAAAATTAGTTTTAAGCACACTTTGGGCAGCTTAAAGTTACCACTTGGGCAGCTTAAACCTGCCATTCCAGGGCAGGTTTAAAACCGATCAATGTTACCTGTCTTGTATTCCATTAAGGTGTGGCCATTCCCCACAGATGATCAACCCAAGTTGCAGTCCTCCAGCATCCCAGGATGCAGTGTCCCCTCCCCCATCCTCCTGTTTTGTGCAGACAAACTTTCTACCCCCTGAACTCTACTGTCCAGGTCCAAGAGTGAAGTCAAATTGGGGGTGGGGAGAAACAAGGAGCTGGACAGGGTCCCCATGGGGCAGGGAGAGTAGCTCCCCCAAAAGTACCTTCTTTCTCTTCTCCCACCTCCCAGCCACTGTGGGAAGCATGACCAGCACCCCCCAATCCCAAATCCCAATTTATTAAAGCATGAGACCTTCTTAATTTAGTTAATCTTTACTTCTTCTTTTGTTTTTAACCTCTTTCTTTTTTATCCTTCAGTGGCTGACTTCATTTTACCACACTTTCCCCCAAGCCCATTTCCTGTCCACATCCTATTTTAGTACCCACCCCCATATAAATCTCTATCTCCCATCCTTATGTCCCCTCCCCCGCTACCCCTGCCCATCTCTCACATACTACCACCTACAGCAGGAAGAGAAGCCTGTCCTGGCTCACCAGCCCTATAGTGACATCTCACAGCTGTAACTCCTACTCATCAACCCTCTAGGGGCAAGTCACAGCTGTGCACATGGGGGGAAGTCAGAGAACAATTTTAGCCTTAAGGTATGACTGCTACCAACATTTGAGCAGCTCAAAGGGAAATGTTTAACAAGACCCTCAGTAGTCCTACTCCTCTGGGTTTTCATGGACAAAATGGGTAAAGTGGATTTGGGCTGTTGACATGTTTTAGATGCTAACCTCCAGGGCTGGATTCAAGAACAAGGATCCCTGGAGGCATGTGGCTCTTGATAGGAAGGTATTGCCTAATTTTTTGTGATTATTTTAGGTTTTTGAATAATTATTAGTAGATTAATATAATATGCAAAATATACTAGTTCAAGTAACTGATCCAAGCTCCTAGACTAATTTTTCTGCTGGTATAAATATGTGGGACTCCACTGATGTCAGTTAATTGTAATCCATTTGAACCACAGAGAATGTGTCCCATTTCTATATAAGCAGTAGGGCTGTGCAAAATTTCAGCAGCCGGTTAATTTCGTTTTGGATTCAGACATTTTGATGGTCAAAAGACTGAATCCAGAATGAAATGCAGGGCTCCAAAACAACTCTAAAACAAAACAGGCCATCAGAAATGTTTCTGAAATAAGTCAAATGTTTTGAAGCTAGGCTTGGAGGGGAAGGCGGGGAGGAAGGACTGCTCTAATATTGCCATCTGTAGCTGGCCAGTGACAATGATCTGGCCCTGAGGATGCTTCCAACCCCAGTGCTGGGGAATTGAACTGGGAGCTGGGGAATCAAACCTGCGGTTGGGGAATTGAACCGGGGGGGTGGGGATGTTCAGGTCCCTGAACATTCCCCCAGTTCCCGGTTTGATTCCCTAGCTCCCCAATCTTTCCCCCAGCTCTCTGATTACTTCCCCCAGCTCTTCCTGGGGGGGCACAGGCCCCTGGATGATGCAGAATGACAGAAGGCTGCCGCTGCCATCTGGTGATGGTAGCAGCTCTGACCTATTTCCCCATCCAGCAGCAGCAGCCTGCTGAAGCCCCATGCAGATCTGAGGGCCTGCACCCCCTGGGAAGAACCGAAAGAATGATGAGAGAGCTGGGGATCAAACCAGGATCTCCAGCTAACTGCTGGAGCCATCCCAGTTCTCAGGCAGTGGGCGGAGCCCTGCCAAGCCACGTTGAATGCATGCAATGGTGCAGATGCCACGCAGGTGCCAGGTGTGGGGGTGATCCCCACTGTACCCCCCATCCCACACTGCCCAGGGGGGAATTTGCCATGAGCCCTCAGCAGCCCCAATTGTCACCGCCAGACCCAGTGAGTATGGGGCTTTTCTTTTTTTTTTTTAAACCACGCAGTCACTGGCTGCAGAGCATGCAGATGATAGCATGCTGCCACTCCCAGCTGGGGCCAGCACCAGCACCCAAGTCTGCCCGGCGCAGCCCATACTGAGCACCGGGAAGAACCCAGTGCTGGCACTTGTCCCAGCCAGCAGTGGCAGCCTGCTGTCATCCCGCACATAGATTAGGGGCACACACCTCCCAGGAGGATGGCGGGGCTGTGCTAGACTCCTCCTGGGGGGAGCCAGCCCCAGGTCTGAGTGCAGAATGACAGCAGGCTGCAGCTGCCAGCAAGTGATATGCATTTACCTTGAACAGTTTGAGGTGTAGTTTTAGAAAAACATGCATTAGAGCTGTCCAGAGCCAAGGAGTCACAGTCCAGGTGCTCCACAGGCTCAGCAAGATATGCAGACACCACGGTGTGAGGGCTGTCTGCCTGATCCTGGGGTCTGGTGGGTCTGGACCCCCTAATGCTTGCCATGGCCTTAGCCCATATTGGCAGCACCTGTGGTGGATGGGAAGACTGGCTTGTGGATGGCAGGCTGGGTTCAGGCAGTGGATCCCCCTGTTCCACTTCCCCCCACCTCCGCCATTCGGCCTCTGTCACTTTCTTAATAAATACCTCCCTCCAGTGACTCAGTGTCTCGCTGCCACATGTGGTGTCCTTCACCCTTGGGTGACAGATGGCAGCCAGCATATGCACTGTGTTGGACCCCAAGGGTTCAAGCCTTTTCCTAAGGCCCTCTTTCAGCCGCCTCACCAGTGCCTGCACATCTGGTGAAAGTGGCCTGCCCCAGCCAGAAACATTGGCCCCCAGGAAGCTCTCTGTTTGGCTGCGAAGCTCCTTCACTATGGGGACCACCTGGCTGAGGAAGGCATCA
The DNA here is from genome assembly GCF_001723895.1 of Crocodylus porosus. NCBI lineage: Eukaryota > Metazoa > Chordata > Crocodylia > Crocodylidae > Crocodylus > Crocodylus porosus. The sequence continues at coordinate 223,464,396 of NW_017728886.1, forward strand.
GCAGCACTGAGGGTCTCAGTGGCCTTGAGGAAGGGCTTGAGGACCAGCAAGATCTGGGAGATGGCATCCCACTCAGCTTTGCTCAGGGGGCCACTGATGCCAATCTCCCCAAGCAAGGCCAGCTCATGGATGGCTTTCTGTTGCTCCACCAGCCTCTCAAGCATGAGGTATGTGGAGTCCCACTGAGTCTCCACATCCTGGATGATTCTGTGCTGCAGGACATTTAGCTCTGCTTGTTTATCCCGCAGCATCTTGCCCCCCTTGATGCTCCGGTGGAAGTAGCCTGCCACCTTCCTGCATCTGGAAATGAGCCTGCTGGTGTTGCTGGCGCCACCACCGGCAGCCCTGTCCTCCTCCAAGGCATCCCTCATGATCAGATGTAAATTGTGTGCCACACAGAGAATACTGACCATGAAGCCACAGGTGAGCTCAGCCTGCCCAACGCCCAGCCACCCCTGCACCATGTGGTTCATGGCCCCCCTTATCTCTGCTGCTGTGTGGGACTTGTCCATCACCTTGGCATGAAGGACAACCCACTGATGGCTTGACTGGCCATACAAGTGCCCTGTGAGGGAGAGGTACACATGATCTCCACCCCGGCTGCTCCAGATGTCCAAGGTGAAGTGTACGGTCACCTGAAGACCTGCCTTGTACAGCTCCTCCCTCAAGTGCTCCCTGCATGCTTCATATAGGGAGGGCACCACCGTCTTGCTGAAGGTGGTGTATGCGGGCACCTGGTAGGATGGAGCCAGCAGTGCCAGGAGCCGCCTGAACCCTGGCCGCTCAACAAAGGTAAAGGGCTGGCCATCCAGAGCAAGCATCTCCCCAGTGGTCTGGGTGACCTTGCTCACATTTGCAACTGGTCCCTTTTGCCCCCAGTGTTCCAGGGTGCCCTGCCTCTGCTGCGGGGGGACAGGGGCTGTGAAGTGAGCGGGGGCCGTTCCTGTGGCAAAGGGGTGGTAGTACCTGTGGAGATGATTCAGCATCCCCAAGGTGGTCATGTGCTTTGTTCCCTTGCCCCGGCTGCTTTCGACTTGGCAGTGTATGCAGATAGCAAATGCAGGATCATTTGCCAGCTCATAATGATCCCAGACCAGTACTAGGCCTTTACCCCTCTTGAACAGTCAGAGGCACAGCAAGAGAAAGAGTGGACTCAGCTGA
>NW_017728886.1:223466656-223506875 GCF_001723895.1 Crocodylus porosus
TCCCCCTCCCCCCTCCCTTCCCTTACTTTCCTTCCCCCGCCCCAGGGAATCCAGTATAGGCAAGCTGAATATTCAACCCTTGTCAAATATTCGACCCATGCTGTTAATATTCGACTCACGCTGTTAATATTCAACTTCCGGTATTCAATTCGACAGCTATTCGACCAGCTGCTATTCGACTCGACTTTCACTTTACAAGGTCGAATATGTCAAATATTTGTCAAATCGTATATTAAGTCAAAGCTTTGCACAGCCCTAGCTAGCATCCCTGCAAGTCTCATCTAAATCAGGCAAGAAATGACAAAGTTATAGGCAGTTTTGTGAGTCCACATTATAGCCTATGGCCAAAACACCGTAGAAATTCCAAAACAGCTCCAAAACAGTTTTGGCCAAAATGAAATAAGACAGTGATTCGAAACACCAAAATGAATCACTGTCCCTCTGAAATGCCAAATCCAAAACTAAACAAAACACAGCCATTTCAGACAGCCCTACAAAACACCGAAACAAAACTGGAAAGAAACACAAGCATTTCACACAGCCCTAAAAGCAGTTGCATTTTAATTACTGTATACATGGTCTACAGAGCTAATTTGTTTTCTATCATTGACTAGCAGAGCTTTGGGAAAGTTATAAATGTTTCCTTTCAAATATTCTTTTGAAAGTCTAACCAGATTTTCTTTGTGCTGGTACCTCTGTTAAATGAGTTCAATTTACATAAGTAGTCACAAAAAATAGCCCAATATAAGTAAATATAAAATTCAGGTATTTTTTGGAAAAAGAGGTTTTTGAATTCATAAAAGCAGAAATATGCAGTAGGAATCAAATTTTAAGGTCTATACTAATCCTATCAGAGGACAGAATTATGTTATACAACTCCTATATGAGTAAACCAAAACTCTGGTTTCTGTAATTGCTATGCCAATATTAATAAAACATACATATAAGTTAATGTCTGAAAGGAAGAAAAGATTTATTTTTCCACCAACAGACATAAAATGCAGATCATAGAATCATAGAATATTACAGTTGAAAGGAACCTTATGAGGTCATTTACTCCAACCCCCTGCTCAAAGCAGGACCACCCCCAACTAGATAATTCCAGCCAGGGCTTTGTTAAGGTGGGCCTTAAAAACCTCGAAGGATGAACATTCCAGCTCTCTAGGTAACTTGTTCCAGTGCTTTGCCACCCTTCTAGTGAGAAAGTTTTTCCTAATATCCAACCTAAACCTCCCTTGCTGCAACTGGAGACCGTTGCTCCTTGTTCTGTCATCTGTCATCACTGAGAACAGCCTAGTTCCATCCTCTCTGTAACAATGCTTCAGATGGTTCATAGATTTATAGATAGTAGGGTTGGAAGTGACCTTGGAAGATCATTGGGTCCAGTCCCCTGTACCAAGTAGGAAAGAGAACTGGGGGGTCAGATGACCCCAGCAAGGTGACTGTCTAGTCTCTTCTTGAAGATTTCCAGGGTAAGTGATTGCACCACCTCTGGAGGGAGCTTATTCCACAGTCTGGACACTCTGACTCTAAAGAAGTTTTTCCTAATGTTAAGCCTGAATTGGTCTTCCAGGAGTTTGTGGCCATTGTTCCTAGTTTTTCCCTTGGGTGCCCTGGTGAACAGTTGCTCACTGAGCCCTTGATATACTCCCCTAGTGTAGCAGTAAGCTGCTACCAGGTCCTCTCTCAGCCTTCTTTTCTTCAGGCTGGAGTCCCAGATCCCTCAGCTTTCCTTCATATGGCTCACTGTGTAAGACTCTGATCATGGCTCTTCTTTGGACTCTCTCAAGCTTGTTGATGTCCTTGTTAAAGTGTGGTGCCCAGAACGGGATGCAGTACTCTAGCTGAAGTCTCATGAGTGCTGAGTACAGCAGAAGAATCACCTCCTTAGTTTTGCTGGAGATGCATCAATTAATGCATGCCAAAGTATTATTTGCCCTACTGGCTACAGCCCTACTCCCAGCTCATATTCATACTGTGGTCTATTATTACCCCAAGGTCCCTTTCTTTTGTGGTGCTAGTCAGTTTGGTGCCACCAAGCCTGTAGGTGTGTTGGGGGTTGTTCATCCCCAGGTGGACCACTTTACATTTCTCGATGCTGAACTTCATTGGATCCTGATCCACCCAACTTGCTAGCCTGTCTAAGTCTGCCTGTATCTGTAGCCTATCTTCAAACATAACCGTGCTTTCCCATAACCTGGTGTCATCCGCAAATGTAGCCAGTGAGCTCTTCACCCCCACACCCAAATCATTAATAAAGATGTTAAAAAGTACTGGACCAAGCACTGACTCCTGCAATACACTGCTGCCAACTTCTCACCAGGATGACACAGATCTGTTCACTACAACTCTCTGGGTCCTATCCTGCAGCCAGTTTCTCACCCACCTGACCATTTCAGAGTTAAGCCCTCAATCCTCCAATTTTCTCACAGAGACATCATGGGATACTAAGTCAAAAGCCTTTTAGAAGTCAAAGTATACAATTTCAACCTGCTCTCTCATTTCCAGGCGGCGAGTTACCTGGTCATAGAAGGAGATGAGGTTGGTAAAGCAAGACCTGCCCATGACAAAGCCATGCTGGCTGTCATTCAGAAACTTACTTTCTGCAAGCTTCTCACAGATCGACTCCTTGATTAACATTTCTAGGCTTTTCCCTAGCATGGAAGTTATGCTGATTAGCGTACATTTATCTAGGTCCTCCCTCCTGCCCTTCTTGTGGATCAACACAATATTGGCCCTCTTCTGGTCCTCAGGGACTTCTCCAGAGTGCCACGAGTTGTGGAAAAGTTTCACCAGGGGTTCTGCAATGACTTCGGCCAGCTCCTTCAGCACTCTTGGATGAAGATCATCCAGTCCTGCTGACTTGTATCTCTCTAATTTTTTTAATTGATCATACACCAGTTCTACGGCAATAGTAGAAAGGTGATTATTCCTACCATGCTCATCCTGTACTCCACCTGGCGTTGTTTTCCCCTTGGTCTGGTGAAAGACCAAGGCGAAGTAGTCATTCAGGAGTTTAGCTTTCTCCTGAGTGCTGCTAACCAGCTCTCCTGAGTTGTTGAGCAATGGACCCACACTCCCATTTGTTTTCCTGCTGTTCCCTATGTACCTAAAGAAGGACTTCTTGTTGTCCTTGATTGCTGTTGCTAATCTAAGTTTGGTTGTTGCTTTAACCTTTCTTATCTGTCCCCTGCAAATGCAGGCCATTGTGGAATAGTTCTTCTTGGGGCCCACCCCAAGCTTCCATTGTTAATAAGCCTCTTTCATCTCTCTTAAAAGAACTGTGATTTCCCTGTTTAGCCAAGAGGGCTTCCCAGCCCTTCTTTTACCTTTTTCTGCATGGCAATTGTGTCCTTAAGGAACAACTACTCGCCAGCTATCGTGTCCTTAAGGAACAACCACTCTTCCTCCACACCGTTTGCCTTTGGTCCCTGGTCCCACAGCATTTCCCCTATTAGTGGCCTAAGCTTGTTAAAATTTGCATTTTTGAAGTCCAAAACTTCAATCCTGCTATCAGATTTGTCTTCCTTATGTTGGACAATGAATATGATGGTCACCCAGACTTCTACATTTAAGTCAGTCACCAGGTCATCTCCTTTGGCCAGGACCAAGTGTAGCAGAGCATCACCTCTGGTTGGCCCATGCACCTCCTGGGTCAGGAAGAGATCCTTGACTGCGGTCAGGAAGGATCACAACCAATCCAACTTGGCTGAGTGCTCCTCACAGGAGATGTCTGGTTATTTAAAATCACACATGATGACTATGTCATGTGTACGTGTGGCCTCAGTCAATTCTCTCCCTCCTCCCCCAACAACTTAACCCAGGGGATTTCAAGCTGTTCATTTTTGGAGCTGATGTCATTCTCCAAGTAGGCGTACTGCTCTTTCACATAGAGAACAATGCCACAACCTTTCTTCCCCACCCGGTCCCGTCTATGGAGGGTGTAGCCCTCTATAGCTACGCTCCAGCCACATGAGGAGTCCCACCAGGTCTCCATAACCCCTACTAGATCATAATGCCCACTGGACATTAGGACTGCCAGCTCCTCCTTCTTGTTCCCCATGCTCCTGGCATTAGTATATAGGCACCTAAGTCCTCCTACTGAGGCCCTCATCTTCCTATCCCACTAATGGAGAACTAAAGGCTGCTATCAAATCCCCTATCCAACTTCTTTTCTCCAAACTAAATAAACCCAGTTCCCTCAGCCTCTCCTCATAAGTCATGTGCTCCAGCCCCTGAGCTATTTTCATTGCTCTCACCAACTTGTCCACATCCTTTCTATAGTGGGGGGGGGGGGCAAAACTGGACACAGTACTTCAGGTGTGGCCTCATTAGTGCAAAAAGAACAGAATGATTGCTTCCTTTGATCTCCTGGCAACACTACTAATGCAGCCCAGAATGCTGTTAACTTTCCTGGCAACTAGGGCATACTGCTGACTCATGTCCATCTTATTGTCCACTGTAACCCTCAGGTCTTTTTCTGCAGAGCTGCTACTTTGCCAGTCAGTCCCCAGGTTTGGTGGTTCATGGGGTTCTTCCATCTTAAGTGCAGGACTTTGCACTTGTCTTTGTTAAACCTCATGGTATTTCGTCTGGCCCAACCCTCCATTTTTTCTAGGTCACGCTAAATTCTAGCCCTACCATCCAGTGTATGTACTACATCTCCCAGCTTGGTGTCATCCACGAACTTGCTGAGGGTGCAATTCATCCCATCTTCCAGATCATTAATGGAGATATTGAATAAAACCAGCCCAAGAGCCAACCCCTGGAGCACTCCACTTGATACTGGCTGCCAGCTACACATTAAGCGATTGATTTACTGCCCATTGAGCCCAACAGTCCAGGCAGCTTTCTATCCACCTTACAGTCCATTCATTCAACCCATATTTCCTTAGCTTGCTTTCAAGAATGCTGTGGGAGATGGTATCAAAAGTCAGTGTATATTATCCACAGAGCCAGTTATCTCATCATAGAAGGCAATCAGGGGACGGTCCTGCTTGAAGCAGGAGTTTGGACTAGATGACCTCTTGACATCCCTTCCAACCCCAACTTTCTATGATTCTATGAATCAGATTGGTCAGGTAAAACTTGCCCTTGGGGAATCCATGCTGACTGTTACTAATCACTTTCTTCTCCAAGTACTTAGAAATGTATTCTTTGATGACTTACTCCATGATATTTCTTGAAACTGAGGTGAGGCTGACTGGTCTGTAGCTATCTAGATCCTCTTTTTTCCCTTTCTTAAAGATGGGAATTATATTTCCCTTTTCCAGTCATCCAGGACCTCTCCCAATTGCCACAAGTTTTTAAAGATAACGGCCAGCAGCCAACACCCTCAGCACCCTCAGATGTATTATATCTGGCCCCATGGACTTGTACATCTCCAGTAGGGGTGTGCAAAGCAGGCCCTATTCAATTTGGATTCAGCCCAAATCAGGGACAGTGATTCGAGTCATTGATTTGGATCAATTTCCCTGATTCAATTCAGCCAAATCTGAACCTGAAGATGTGATGCTGATTCAGAGAATCAGCAATTCGGACATAGACACAGATTTTTATGTTTTTTCCACATACCTCAAGGTACCAGGTTGTGAATGCTGTGATGCTGGGGTGGATGGAGTGCCTCACAGGCATGCATGGGGGAGGGGAGGAGGCCTCCATGTGTTTGGCAGGAAACCCAGAAGTGGACTGTAAGTGCTTCTGGTCCACTTCGAGTTCTGCTGCCAAGCCCACTGGGGAGCCCCCCACACTTCTGTGGGACACTCCATGAGCTCCAGCATCACAGCACTCACAAGTCACCTGCTACGCAGAGGTACACAGAAAAAACATTTAAAGCTGTGTCTATGTCCGAATTGCCGAATCTTTCTGAATCTCTCCAAATTGATTTGGAAGGTTCTAAAGGGTCCTCTGATTCAACTGAGATTTGGATATTCGGCCACCGAATCAGGCCATATCTCCACCAAATCAAATCAGGGACTTAAGCTTTGCTCAGCCCCAATATCCAGCTTTTCTAAATAGTCCCTAACCTGTTCTTTCACCACTGAGGGCTGCTGACCTCATCACCAAACTGTGCTGCCCAGTGCAGTAATCTGGGAGCTGATCTTGCCTGTGAAGACTGAGGTAAAAAAGGGCATTGAGTACTTCATTACATCTCTATTCTTTGGTTTACCTGTAATGCCAGATTATATTACTTAAAATCAATGTATCAGTCATCTTATGCAATATTGTTTTACACATCTATTTCATCAAGCATTGTTATTTAAGGGAGAAGGCTTCAGAGGGCAACTGGTTCAGGTAATGTCTCTAGAATACAAAAGTAGTTTTTGATAGCAAGCTTTTTAAAATCAATTCTGGTGATTTCAAGGATGACTGGCCTTTTAGATTTGGATACTTCTCCATTTATTTTAATATTGTTTGTAAGTGAATTGTGCATTCTCAGTGCTTTTTCGCACTAGACCAGTAAGGTAGAAAAACAATAATCCAGTATTGCTACCCATTTAATGCTGCTCATTCTGAACAATTTGTTCAAGGCTGGTTTCTGAGAACCCAAGATATGTCACAGTATAACATGATAACAGCAGACAATCAATAATAGCAATAAGAAATTTGTTGAAAATCATTATCCATGTAATTGCATGTGGGCAGCCACATAGACAAATGACATTGCTGATTGCTCTATCAAAGGTAGAATTTAAGTGTAGGAGAAGTTCTGTGAAATAAAAAAAAACCAGTGTATGGCTACAAAGCAAATATTTCTTTTGGCTACTAAGTAGAACAAAGCAATTGAACTGTAAGATTTCCAGCTGTTTTCTCAGAAGTTATTTTTCAAAGATCCTTTTTCAAAGGGGACAAATAAAGTCACTTTTCTTATCTTCTTCACCATTTGGCCAGTGGTGTCTATTGTTTGTTAAACTATGAGCTTTTTCAGAGGACAGAAATACAGGAAAGCATTTTCCTCTTAAAATAGTGTGTGGATAAAAGACTGGTCATGGAGCATAGAGCTTTCTATCTCTATTTACCAGAACCAAATTCAGATCTGGAGACTCGATCATCACTGATTTCAAAGGACGGAGATGGGGTTAATCTATCTCCTCTTGAATGATGATGGTAAGAATTTAGCTTTTATTTACCATTTTTCATGTGTTGTTCTCAAGCTGCTTTACAAATGGTGCATCTACAAGTGCATTGATGCACTGTTGCTACTGCACTGAATTAAGTTTAGTACCTCTAATATGAGGTACTAACTAAATACACAGTAGCTGGTACTACGCTGCAGTAGCAAAGGTGTGTGGTCTTTTTGTGATGCTTAATGCACAGTAGACTAATTCTACTACACACCCATGCATTAGCACAACTTTTGCCATGATGCACTAATGTGCAGTAGAATTAGTCTACTGTGCATTGTGTCTCATGTAGACACCCAAAGAGGAGGATTTCATTATCACTTGTTTACAGACAGAAAAACTAGACTATGGAGATCTGAAGTATCTGGTCAATTTCACTGGCAGTTAGTACTGAGAATAACTCCCATAGACTTCAGTGGGCACAACATGTGAGCATTTAATGCACATTAGCCAAAGTTAGCATGTGTGCCCTTAATGCACCTTAAAAATGGCAATTTTAGGCTAATCCCACCTAAATTTGATACCGGCATAAAGCAAATATCAAATTTAGGTGTGACTAGTTAAAGCACATTAACACAGGGACTTTAGTGCTGGGTCTGCCTAGCCACTAGGGGGATGACCAGAGCCCCACATCATGCAGAGAGGGAGAACACAGTTCAAAACTTTATTGAGACACTCATGTCCCCACAGATGGGTGGGCATAGGACTCTCACATGCCAAGGAAGGTATCAGTGCCAGCAGCAATGTCCTCCTTGGTAGTGGGGGGTCAGGAATGTGTAGCACTGCAACAGGTAGCCCTCCAGGCAGCAGCAGAGGTTGCTGGGAAGCCCAGGATTTCCCCTTGCACCATGGTAGCTCAGGGTCTCAAACCAGGAGAGCAGATGTGCCCAGGGCACCAGCAGGATCAACAGCAGCAGGGTGTAGTGGCTAAGGCAGACCTCCACCTGCACAAACAGCTCATCGTGCATCAACCAGGACACACACAGCAGGGGCATGCTCAGGACACAGTGACAGCATGGGGGTTCAGGGGGCCAGCCCAGAGAGCCCCTATGGGGAGGGCAGGGGCAAGGCCAGCCCTCAACCCCATTGTCTGGGAGCCCCACACACCCTGAGCCCAGGCACTGTGAGCTGGGTGGCAGTGTGGCAGAGAAGCAGGTCTTCCTTCAAGGAGAGATCAGGGGAGTGGGGTGGGAAGCTGCAGTATCAGGTGCTGCCAGCAGCATAGCCTAGCCCATCCTGGGAAGGAGGTAGGAGGGCATGCTGTCTGCAGCCAGTATCCAGCAGCCAGCTGGCCCCAGGGGAGCAAGCAGGGTCAGGAAGTTAGCCTGGTAGCCACTTGGGCCCAGCCCTGTAGGGCCACCTTACCTTGGTCCCTGGGCACCCACCTACAGACGACCTCTGATCTGAAGCAGCTCGGGGCCCTGGCGCAGAGCATCTCATATCTGCAATATTGCAAAATTGCACAAATGGCTTCTGTCTCTTGCCTCTGCAGAGCCAACATCTGGATGTGGGGAAGAGACTTTAGGGCCCTTCAGGAATGCCACATTAGGGTTGCTTCCACACACCACTGGAGCTGCCCAGGCATACCAGCTGCACCAGTGGAACACTAGGGACTGGACTCTCCTGCTCCAGCAGTGAGTAACAGTTGTGGAGAACTGGGTGGCACAGGAACAGATATGGCAGCAGGTGTGGGAGGCACAGGAGTTGGCCTGGTGAAAGGAAGATGTCACCCAGGAGACCACCCAGGAGGAGGCATAGGACTGGGCACAGCAGAAGCACATGTGGAGCTGCTCCAGAAGAAGCTGGCCAGCCAGGGCTGGCCAGTGGAGGCCATGTCCAGGCTCCCCTATGCCTGGCCCTAGCCCTGGCCCCACAGGACCCTGGGTACCACCTGCTAACCTACAGTAGGTCCCCACCTGGGCCTCAGAGGAGAGTCTCTGCTGCCTATCATCTGCAGAAGCCCCTGGCTTTCCCTACAGCCCTGGGACCATGGAGGAACTGCCCATGGCCAGGGTGCTGGCCACCTGCCACTGGGTTCTGTGCCCTGGGTGCCCCCACCCCACAGCCCCCCACTCCAGGACTCAGAGAAACACTGAGACTCTTGGACATAGTTTTCAATTTAGGAGGAGGGTTTTTTATTGTTGGTGGATGGGGAGGGTGGTGGAGGGGCTCTGTGTGTTGAGGAGAAAAGAGGAAGAGTGCTCTTTTTGTTGAGGGGGATGTGGAGGGGATGGGGGTGGGTGCTGTGAGGTGAATAAAGATTTTCATAGCAAATGTGTGTGTCCTGGAGTGGTCCTGGGGGGTGGGCAGAGGTTAAGGAGTGTGTAGACAGTGGGGCAGGTAGGTGTTGCCAGGATGGATATGCACACCTGTGTGTCCTGGTGCTTCACATGGGGTTGGAGTTGTCCCAACAGGTCTTTAAAGGTGGCCCAGGTCATCTGGAATGTGTCGACCCATTGCTTGTCATCCCATTCCTGCACCACAACATTCTGTCACCAGTTCTGGCTGGTGCAGTGGGCTCAGAGGTGGCAGGGTTGGTGGGACAGGAGGGACACTATGGCTGGAAGCAGTAGCTGCATGTCAGCAGGGGCCCCAAAAGCCTATGTACCAGGCATCCAGCAGGCAGCTGGAGCAGGTAGATGAGTTGGATGATGCAAGGTGGCCAAGCACCAGGCACTCAGAATGGTGGCAGGTGAGCAGGACACCTGCAGCAGCCCTGAAGAGCAGGGGATCCTTTCCCTGGGTGCCAGGAGCTGAGGCAGCCAGGCCTGAGAAGTATAGCTATGGTAGGAGCCAGGCAGGTGCATGCTGCCTGTGTCTCTGCCATGCTGCTGCTCTGATACAGGAAGAACCAGGCCAGAGGTCACAGTGTGGAGGGTGTGCTTTCAAGATGTTTCTGGAAGCTGGAGCTCTCCCTCATGGCCAGAGGGACACATGGCAGGGCTATAGCAACTTGGGACTAAAATTAGTCCCAAGTCCCACCATATGTAGAGACCTGCTAAAAAACATTTAATGGGCATAAGCTTAATGACTATTAAATTTAAGTTTGCTTAAATTCACATGTAGATACTCACAGTGTGTCTACAGGACTGGGGGCCTAGGCCTGAAATGTCATTGTTTGAACTGTTTTTGGCATCCTATATGATGCAGGGGTGGGTCCCTTTCCTAAAGGATAGATGTCTAAAATCACATCTTGCACCATCATACTTGGTACAGCATATATTGTCACTCCTGGTGAGCTGCAACATTGATTTTTAAGCAAAATGTCTTACTGAAATAAAGCTATTTTATCTTGGCTTTAGGCAGACAAATTATGTGCCAGGTTTTGTCCTGATGTAGTTTTCAACAGCAAAGTTATTTAATTTCCCAAAATAAGGATAGTATACAATAGCACCTCAACAACCATAATAACATTTCAGTGATCTCTGCTGCAGTGCAGATAAACTTCTTACCAGTCACAAAAGCATCCAGGAGCATAGATATAAATGTGAATTAAATATAAATGTATCCCACAAGGCTTGATTTCCAAGAGAGGTGAGAATGTTGAAGCAAATATGTGATTAGGACTGCAAACAATAGGATATATTTATTGTAAATCATACAGCTATAATTTAATAAGGACCAGCCCCTGAGGTGCACTGTTCAATGAAGAAATACCAATAACTTTATGATGCATGCAAAAAAAAAATGCTACACCCTCTGGACTATTATTTGTTAAACATTTGCTTCACTATTTTAGTTATTGATGGTATAAATTAATTAATGCTGTAAACCAAAGCATGTTAGAGGGGAGCCAAAATAAAATTGTTTTTATATGAGAACTTTATTTTATAGTTTCAGAGATTTTAAGGCTAGAAGGAAGCATTATGATCATCTAATTTGACATCCAGCATAACAGAAGACATAAAATTTCACTTATTAATCCCTATAATAATGGAAATTATTCTACCCTCTTTTTATATAATTTAAGACTTTTTCAGTGCTAAAAATATCTTTTAGCACATCTAAGCTGTACCTTCAATGGTCTTTATATTTAAGGAACATCTTTGCTACAAACTAAGCAATAAGGCTGTTTAAAAATTATTCAGTTTGGATAAATACATACTCTGGATATCTTCCCTCGCTAAAAAAGGTAGTATTTATAATAACTTTTTTCAATGAAGAAAGATCACAAGATCAGGCCTTAAAGGCTCTGCTATATGTTCAGATTAAAGCTGAATAGAAACCAGCTATAGAGTTGCTGCATATTTTCAAGCACTAACTTCACAGTTGGTTGGCTCTTTTTATAGCTGGTTAGTCATTTTTATCATGTGATAATTACTTTGTGTGTGTCTGGTATAAATTTATTGTGTGATTAACCAGTTAACTGTGTGATAATTACTTTGCACTTGTGGCCAGTCCTACTTTGCACATGTGAACAGGCCAATTGAAATGCATTGCATGATTAACCAGTTAAATGCATAATATATGTAATGTGTAGCAGGGGCTTACCTGTTACATAATATAAACAATAAAGTCATATAAAAAATTACATCAGAGCTGTGGATAGCGCCCCCTGGAATTGAGGCATAGAATGGGCAGCTTCCGGCATCTTACCGCCAGTTATGGAAACAACAAAGTCAAGGCAGGCAAGACTAGGAAGCCTACCCTATGCAGACAGGTGGGTGGACCGAAGTGAGATCTCAGCCCCAAGGTGGCCACTGGTCAGACAATCTCACCCCTTGCAGCTGATTGGTGGAGAGGGGTGCAGCCTCTTGACAGGCATCTCAGCCAATCAGCAACAAGGGTAGAGGCAGCAACCATCTTGGGCTCCCATGTGTGCCAGCACCCCCAAGCCCCTGTGGGCTGCATGGATGGGCCACAGTGCCATAAGGACTGCTGGCTCCCTCAGCAGCAAGGAATGATGGCACAAGCCATTTTGGTCTCCCCTGTGAGCCAGCACTCCCCTCCCCGTTTTTTTCAGATTTTGCGGATATAGCCTACTATTGTGGGTAATGCTGGACTTCACATTTCTGTGAAATCCATAAAACACAATTTCAGTAAGTCCCTGAGGTAGTTTCAGGAATCTCCAAAGGTAGATCTTTAATGACTTAATAAACTTTACTGATGAAAACTGTTAGACCCCCAACTCCATGTGGTGCCCAGCGACTAGGGAGACAATGATACAATTACTCAGAGAGCAACACCAGCACACATTGCTAGCAACACCTTTATTCAAAATGGAAACAGCTTTGGGCGAGCTCCCAAAAAACCCAGAAGCAGCCACAAACATTAGTTCTTTCTATGTTTATTCATACTCATTAACATTTACTCCACTTTTGTCCCTCCTTTTTCCACCCATATTCCCTCCTATCTCAAGCTTCGCCTCTGTTTACTGTTAGTTTCATTAGCATGGAATTCCCTATGTATTTCACTTATTTACATGTCTTTTTGCTATGACCACATGCATAAGACTCTGACCCTGGCTTCTTTAGGTCAATTGCAGTTTCTTGCTTATTTCTTCACCATTTTCAATATCTTGCTTCTGCTTATCTCCTAACGATAGCTGGTGGGCTGCATCCTGTTCTCCTTATACAATGAGTCATATGTACCACCACATTATTAGGAAAATGTTTGCCTAAGCATCTTGCAATGTTACTTTTAATATATCATTCTGCCTTTTGGTTAGCAGCTTTGCTAGGCCACAGGCAATAGCCTTGTATTCAGCTGCAAAGTCAATGTTCCCCAAGATCCAGATACTGTCACCCTAACAAAAACATGGCTTTGGGCATCTTCATGTTAATCTACACACTAGCTTACTTCTAGTTTTATTTTATATAAGTTTTATGCTATGTGTAATTTAGTATTGACCTACTTAAATAGGTCATCTCCTATGTGCGACTGTGCAGAGCTAGGCCTTTTAATGTTTAAGATAATGAATAACTGGACAGACAAAGACTTAGCTTTTGCCATTTTGTTTAACTATACAGAGGCATAATTCACTGAACACTTGACTTTATAAGGAACTCAAAGGGCCAGGATTCCTAGGTGCAAGCTGAGAGAGACTATCTGGCTAACTCTTTTATTGTCACCATTGACTACAATGTTTTCTAAAATTTCATTGCATCATTTGTCCTCAGCCTTTCAGTTGCTTTGTATTAGGGCTGTCAGTGAATCATGGTTAACACATGTGATTAACGTGTTAATCAGTGTTTGCATTACTTTTTTTAATGCATTAATCATGTACATGGTCTTGGAGCCCAGACTGAGGCTCAGCTCTGCTCTTCTTCCATTGCCTCTGCCTCTGGGACACCTAATTGGGCAGTGGTGGCAGAGCAGAAGACTGCAGGGCAGCCCAGGCACAAGCTCTGGGATGCTGCAGTGGGGAAGGAGGGGTGCATACAGATGAACAGCTGCAACCTGCACATGGCAAGGAATGCAGCCCAGTACTGCACCACCCAGCAGGTAAGTCTGTCGGGGGGAAAGGAATGTGGGGAAGGGAAGGGGTGGGAAAGCAGATTGAGGCCCCTACAGTGAGGGTGGGAGTGGGCCAGAGGCTGGGGTGAATGGGGTACTGGGGCTGGGGCAAGTTGTTGGATGGAGTGGTACATGCCCCCCAGATTTGTGCATGGGTTACAGGTGGGCTGTGAGCTGCAGCTCTCTATGCCCTGCTGCCTTTGCCCCAGGAGCCACACACTGGCTGTACTACATGTCCTCTGCCCTCCTGGCACTGGGAGGCACAGCATGGCATAATGCAGATCCCAGGGTAATGACAGCAGGGCACACAGCCCTGGGCAGCCCACAGCCCACCTCCACCCTGTGTACAAATCTATGGGTCACATGCCCCCTCTGCCTTCCCTGGGCATGCGTTCAGTGGTAGGAGCTGTGCTGTCATGTGCCTGGACTGCAGCTGCATCCCACAACTGCCCTGGCCCCAGGGCACCATTCACCCCACCCCCTGCCCATTCCACTCCCTGCCTCACTATGGGGCCCTCGATCTGCCCCCTTGCCCCTTCCCTCCCCCATGCCCCTGCCCCTCCACAGACTTACCTGCTGGGCACTGTCTGTGTGTGTCATTGTGTGTGTGTCTATGTGTGTCTGTATGTGTGCATGTCTGTGTGTATGTATGTGTCTCCCCCTCAGTCCTAAGCTACAGCCCCTGCCCAGATCTGTTGCCACTCACTTCTGACCCACAGTACCCCGAAACTTGCCAGAACATGTAAGAACCCCCCTCCCTGGTCTCCAACCCCCCCCCACACACCTTCACCAATTCTCACACATACCCCACTCCTAGTGAAGGTTAACAACACTAGGACTTCAAGCTATGAGACAGCAAGCTCTCTAAGAGTTAACAAAAATGGAAACTTGCTAATAGAGCATTTGAAGGTCTGATTTAATGTTACCCACTGAAAGAAAAATGAGATATAACGTGTTAAATTACCCATCTATCACCTAAGAAAGAACTTTAGACTTTGGTGCCTATTATCACCATTAGACGACCTATACTTTAGTCACACCTAGACTCAATTATTGCACCAGGGCTGTCTACAGTAGGTTTTTTTCAGAATACTATCCTTGCACTGCTGGGCTCCCAATTAAAAGAAAATTACTGCAAACCTATTTTCTCAACTTAACAATGTTGAAACTTGAAAAGTAAGACTCACTTCTCACCGTGAACTGTGAACCACACATGAAAACTAAGGTATATTTTTTTTTAAATTACAAGCTTAAATCCTCCATATTATTAGGGTTATTTTGCTTGATAGCTATGGGCATTTTCTGGCTCAGAAATTATAATTGTGCTCTAGATTCTCAGCTAGATTCCAAGCTGTGCATGGAGTATTCTGCCCAGTTCCAAAGGGCCAGTTTAAAGTGTATAGTAGGAATAGCAATATCTAAGGCCCCCTCTAAACATTGCATTTATGCCATGATTAACACCTTAATTACAGCATAAATGAGAAGGAAGTTAAATGTACACCCAGGTTAAGAGATCTTAAAATGGGAAACTGGCCATAAAAATGTTTCATATATAATGTAGAACACTTTTATGGATGGTTTGCATGGAGCCTTAAACTTAACATGTGGCTGGGGCTGACAAACAGCTGGTTGTTGGTCCAGGGGCCCAGAATGTATGGGGGTCACGAGTAGCCCCAGGACCAAGAATTAGCTGAATGTCAGCCTGGCAGGTGGGTGGAGCTACAAAGCTGAAGACTCTGCAATGTTATGGGCGGAGGATAAGAGGTTCCCAGTGGGGGAGAAGGGGGTGAGAGGCAGAGCTTCACCCCTCCCCCATAGGGACTTTAAACCCTAAACTCAGCAGCTATGGCTTGGCTGCCAGGTGCAAGGGATCAGAGACTCCCAGTGTGGGAAGCCAAAGGTAGATAGCTTTGTACTTGCCAGTATAGGGGGCACCTGCTCCCCCTGTACTGCTAACTAATAATGGCACAATTGGGCTCTGATCCCTGATACCAAAATCATGCCTCCTGCCAGGTACATATGTACACATGGCATAGCAGGAGGTGGGATTCCTGGGATTCACATTAAATGGATGTGTGCCAGAGGCCAAAGCACAGTGCTTCCTGTAGTTGGAAATAGGGGCATAGTCAGGAGCAATTATGCAAAACACTTGTGACTTTGACCAATGATATAATTTGGAATTCCCCTGTAAAACTTTACTAATAATCTTGGAAAACCAACCCAGGATCAAGAGAATTAAAAGGCAGTTTCAAGCCAGTCTCTGCAGTACTCTCTTCCTCAAATTGCATTTTGTGCTTCTAGCCAAAACTGAGAATCTAGATGACAGTTATAACTTATGAGTAAGCAAATGCTAGTAGGTAGCCATCAGGCTAACAATATAATGCCATTTATTCTTCTCTGAGAGCTGAATAGCAAAAGCAAAGAGCTTAGAATTGTTTAAAAAGGAATAAGCCATTTTTACAGACAATAAGATGATCCACAGGAGATAAGATAGGAAATTTAGGGGTAAGGGGATCTTCTGTCTGCTGGCATAAACCAGTCACTTACTGAGGATATGTCTACACAGAAAATTTACTGTATCTGGCAGCAAATGCTCTGCTGGAGCCATATGAGCTACCTCTTAGTCAACTGATTCAGTATGTAGTCTGCATGGAGCAATGCAGCATATTTTGAAGAAGTTGTAGCCTGGGTGTACCCACTACCCAGGGTATGTACTCCCCTATCTGATGGAAGGGGATTGGCAGCAGGCAGAGGTGCTGTGGAAGAGAACTGCAAGTTAAGCACAGTCTCCCCACTCCCCATGGAGCCAGGCCAGGGCAATATTAAACTATATACAAATGTATTAATATTTACATAAATGGACAAAAATAGACATAAATATAAACATAGTACACATATATATGTATAACCATATAGACACAGATAGATGGTGGTCTTTCCCACAGGCATATTACTCCTATTTGGCAGGAGCCTCCCAGGCCCTTGCCTGCCCTTGGCCCCATGCACCAAGGGCTCAGCCTTTTGTCCAGGGTCAGAGGCTTTGGCTGCCTTATGCAATACCAGGGCTTGGTCTGCGTGGGAACTAGCTGTGCACCATCATGTGAGATCCTGGCCATGTGCCAGAAGTGATGGACCTGAGACACCTTGAATGGCTCCCAGGGTCTTGGTCCCCATCGGGAACCCACTGTGCAGTGCTGCCTGCACCAGGTCCTGGATGCATGCCAGGGGTTGGAGGCCTGAGCCGCCTCATGCAGCTTCCAGAGCCTGAGCTCCAGGCACCAGTCCATGCACCATGCTCCTGGCTGCTTGCCAGGGGTTGCAGACCCAAGCTGCCTCGAGCAGCTCCCAGGGTCTGGGCTCTATGCACTGGGCTCAGGCCCATGCACTGTCTGGAGCCAGTGCCAATCGCCAAGCCTCTCTGGTGAAGGTAGTCTTCGGGACTCCTTTGGGGCAACTGGAAATGGCTGCTGGGTCCTTCTTGCTTCTTTGTCCCTCAACGCATGTGCTGCATACTGGACATGCTGCTCCTTTTATTCTTTCTGGGGGGCTCCACACGCAAAGTCTGTCTGACCTGAAAAGTGCAGTTCACAGTCAGATCCAGACTCTCAGGTAGGCTCCACCCTGCCGCTTCCTGATTGATGGAAATGCTCCACCAATCACATTGCGAGTTTCAATCCATCTTCAGATTGGTAGAAATGCTCCAGATTGGAGATTTCTTGAGCCCGACACGCTGGGCTCTGTTGGTGAGTCTGCCCCAAAGTCATTACCTCGCATTGTAAATTTAGGGTGTAAATAATACCCTGAGAGAGAATAAGAAAAATTTAGGCGGGTTATTTCACTAGAGGCATTTTATTCTTCAATATAGGCCATGCTCAGAGACAGGATTAAGGCCTCAAGCAATATGGAGCATAGTGAAATTAAACCTGTTCATCTCTAATATCATTAGTCTTTAAGTGAGGTTTAAGATGAAATCCTTAGTACAGAGCTGTTCTACTTCAGACTTCATTGTACCACAGAAAGATACAATGCATCTGGGAGCTGCTGGGGACCACACATGCACTGCTAACCAGAGTAGAAGGGAAGAGAAGACATTAATCCTAAGTACTCTATTCAGTACATTTCATTCCTTTGTGAGAGGGTGGTGTGCAAGAACAGGTAATGTGATTAGGCAAGAAAAACAAGATCTCAACTAAGGCTAGTTCCTCTTGGGACCCTGGTGCCCTCTAATATTATGTCTACCCAGACAGGCATCAGCCAAAATCTGGCCAATTAATTTAGCAATAAGTAGCAAAGCAATCCAGCTATATATAGTTTGTTACTATTAGATTTAAAAACATAGGGTTCCTTTGGCCAGCTACATTTAACATAATATATATTTTTATTATCACCATGAAAATAAGTTTTTTAGATGTGCTACAATTGGTAGTTATGATTGGTTTTGTAGTAGTTCATTATACTAATCTAATATGAAGATTACCACTAAATCATGCCCCAAATTACAGCACTTACTCTTTGAGCAAAAAATTAAAGTTCAAATTCATTTGGAAATGAGTCAGATGTTCCAAAAAACTAATGAAGAAGTGGGGCTATACCATTGATTCAACTACCTACGACTGGCACAGAGCTTCAGACTATGCAACACCCGCTGCAATGGCCACTGTTCAAAGGCACATATACAATGAAAGATCTTGCAAAATACAATAAACGAGCACAAGCATGTGTAACAAAATGGTAAAATGTGGTGTGGAGACACAAGAAGAAGGTAGCACATAGTGTCACATCTTTTATTTGTCCCAAATGATCTCAATCGGATATGCAAACATTGGCAGTTATGACAAATACTGTTAGGATTAATGGTTTGTTTCCCATTGTACTTTCACAACTGACATTTCCTCTTTCAGCAGGGCTAATATTTTTCTGATGAAAAATTTGTGAAGGATCATTCTTTCCAAATGGCTACCACCTCCCATTGTTCTCAATAGAATGGAGAATACATTCAGTTAAGATGCTTTCCACTGTTTCCCATTACTTTCAATGACAACGAAGCAGAAACTGACTATAAGAAAAGTGAGTATGGTCTGCATTCAGCTGCTCCTCACTGTTCTTCTTTGCTTCCCTCCTACTGGGAATTGCGGCAGGCAATGGACAACTTTTTACAATCAGTTTTTTTTAATGCAATTTGCAACTGAACATGTCATCATTGTCTGTATGGCTGACACCATTTGTTCCAGCTGGTAAATTTCCCATTAGGTCATATACTCCAACATGGCAAATGAGAATATATTTATGCAGACAAGAAACCAAACATTTACTTGCGTACCACATGCATTTTTTTTACCAAATATCAGCCCTCCAAAATTGGATGCATGTCTTAATTGGGATAGCTGATTCTTCTTCAGCTGGGACTAGAAGCATGGAGCAGCAGTGCTGCAAGATGTTTTCCCAGTTTCTCTCTCAGGCAGCGAACAAGAGAGATGAAGTCCAGTGATAACCCTTTCTGAGCCAAAAACTGTTGCCAATTGGAGAGCAGCTCTGAAAGGGTTAACACTGGACTTCATCTCTCTTGCTTGTTGTCCCAGAAAGGTGTCAGCCATCTTGCAGTACTGCCTCTCCATGGACAAGCCATGACTCTGAAAAAAAATCTTTTTTTTCTTCATTCTGCCTTCCAAAAGCAGGGTGTACATCTTATTTGAGGTGTGTGTTATGAGGCAAAACATGGGGTTTATTTATATTTACTATTGATAGAGCTGAGCAAAGGTCAGAATTTTCTTCTTGTAGGGATATACCAATATTACAACATTTGTTCTCAACCAAAATCGAAAGAAGTAGATATGTGCAATTTTTTCTAGAATGAAATATTTTAAAAAATTCAATAAAAAATGGAAAAGAAGTATGCATGTTTTACATCAAACAAAACATGACATTTCCAAACTGAAATCATTTTTAAGTTTGTCAAGCTGAATTGAAAGGAATTGTTTCAAGTCAATTTGGTTGTCAACTGCATTTAATAAACTGCTTCCTGGAAGCTGTGATTCAGATGACTGATGCTTGAATATTCCCCCATGGACCAGGCTTGATTACATCTCCCATTATGCATGCACAGCCATAAAGTTCCCATGATGCACTATGTGACTTAGTCAGAGGAGAAATTGCATTGCATTATGGGAGCTCTTCCAAGTCAGGGCTATTGCTACATAAGATTAAATTGTGTATTTTCCAGGGTCATGGCTAAGGTTTGTAAATTGTTTAGGTATTTTTGCTGAAAGATGTTATCTAACTTGAAGAAAATACTAATATTTTCTAATTTCTAATATACTAATATTAGAAATCAGATAAAATATAATTTACTAGATGGCTAAAATGATTAAAACATGTTTCATGAATAATTCATTACATAAGTTTAACAAGAGGAGAAATTTACACAGCAGGCCTTTAAAAATGGAAAAGCTTATACTCTGCTATAAGACAACCTGCCTCTGTCACTTTAATTTACTTGTTATATTTACATTACGGATTCATTCATTTTGAGAGACCATATTTAAATATTGTCTGTCTTTTACGATAAGAAACACATAGTTCTAAGAACACAAAAGAGGAACTTTGGGTGAATTTATAATCTGGATACTCATAAACTGTCTCACAAGGCCAGGCCTAGAATTTTAAGCAAAGTACAAAGGACATAAATGCTATATATTCAAAAGAAACTTTAGATCTTCAGGTCACAGAGAGTGATGCATATAGGGGAAATGTGTTAATCAGGAAGAAACAGCGTTTAAGCTTAAAAAATGGGAAGGATATTTAATTAAATCTGTAATATGTAGGAAGCAGATTGTAACTAGCCTGTATGGAGACTGGATATATGCGAGTACTAATGATACTTGTATTTTATATTTAAAATAGGGGCAGTTGGCTAATTAGCTAGGCAAGTCACTTTCAAACCTTTTTTGGCCACATACCCTTGACAAGCATCCAAGGATCTCTGCTCCAGAGATGGTCCCAATTTTAGGATGGTCACACTGCTGTATTTTATGTTACAGAGCAGCAGAGCAGACCTGTACAGTCTCAAATTGGTAGCACATGCTATATAATGGGAACCTGGAAGTCATGAAGAGTAGGGGTTCCCAAACTGTGGTACACATAGCCCTGGGGGTACGCAAGACATCTTTGGAGGGTGAGTAGGATAAATTGTGTAATAATAGATTTAATTTTCATTATAGATTCATAGATTGTAGAGTTGGAAGGGACCACAAAGGATCATCATGTCCGACCCCCTGCCCCTGGCAGGAAAGAAGACCAAGGTCAGATAACCCCAGCCAGGTGACTATCAAGCCTCCTCCTGAAGACCTCCAAGTTAGGTGATAATACTACCCCTCTTGGAAGCCAAGTCCAGATTCTGGCCACCCTTACTGTAAAAAATTTCTTCCTAATGTCTAACCTAAATCTACTCTCCACTAGTTTGCACCCATTATTTCTAGTTATTCCCATGGACACTCTGGTAAATAGTGCGTCTCCAATTCCCTGTTGTCCTCCCTTGATAAACTTATAGGCAGCTACAGGGTCTCCCTTCAGATGTCTCTTGTGAAGACTGAAGAGATCCTGATCTCTCAACCTCCCCTCATAGAGTCTTTCATGGAGGCCACTAATCATGCAAATGGCCCTCCTCTGAAACCTCTCCAGATCCTCCATGTCCCTCTTGAAGTGCAGCACCCAAAACTAGACACAGTACTCCAACTGCAGCCTGACCAATGCCGCATAAAGGAGGAGCATCACCTCCCTTGATCTGCTGGTCATGCATCTGCTAATACACGACAAGGTGCGATTGGCCTTGTTGATGGCCTCGTTACACTGTTGGCTCACTTTAATCTTGAAGTCAACCATGACTCCAAGATCCCCCTCAGCCACTGAGCTGCTGAGGAAGTCATCCCCCAACCTATAGGTGTACTGGGAATTCCTCCTTCCTAGGTGGAGTACCTTACCTTTATCTTTGTTGAACTGCATCCTATTTTGTTCCACCCAGAATGGGTGCTCTTGGTGCCCTTTTGCCTTGATGGTTTGTGTTCCCATTAGTGTTTGCCTGGTTAGGTCCAGTAATATTATTATTATACTAATTGGCATGTAAGGGGTTAAATTATAAAACATATGCTGATAGGAGTACATGGGCAGCTGGTAAATCTGGATGGGGTACATAATAAGAAAACATTTGGGAACCTCTGATCTACAGCACTACAGAGGGGCTGATTAAGTAAGGTCCACTTTGTGTTCTGTGATGCAAGCTGGTAGCTGCCAGGATCTGAAGTAAGATTTAATCAGTTGTACAGTAGGATTATATAGCTGTTATGATCTAGGAAATACTTAAGGAACAATGGTTTTGTGGTGCTATTTTTATATTTTTTAACCAATTATATAATTGATAAAGCTGTTAAACTTTCAGACACAAAGTGCCGTTCTTCAGGTGTGGTTCACTGGCAATTCTGGGTCTGCTGCATAGTACCTAAGTATGTCTCCAGGTTTACTTCTCTTAACTTAGTGAAGTTAGGGACTTGTTATATGGTATTTTTGGGTGGCTTCTGGAACTCTTAAAACCTGGATTGTCCATACATTATAGTCTTAAACTAGTTTTCAGCAGTTCTTAGGTGGCTCAAAGTTATGCAACTTCAGGGCAAGATTATCTCTGGTCCACGTTACCCAACTCATGTTCCACTAGGGTACAGCCACTCTAGGCTACACCTCAATGTAAACTTCCCACCCACCCCAGCCTCCACCTCTGGCCTGAATCAGGCCCATTACCTCTGCTCCAGTATCCCAGATGCCTGCTCATTGCTCCTCTGAACCCTGTCCCCCATTTGCTTATGGTTGCCCATGCTGTCTGTCCCATGGGAGCAAGCAGGGAAGAGTTAACCTGCCTGCCTGGCCACCATTACCACTGCTGGTCTCTGGGATGGGTTTAGCCTGGAACAGCCTAACCCCATGGCCAGCAAGCTGTGAGGGTGGGGCTCCCTCTCTCCCCAGCCACTGCTGACAGTTGCCAGCTAGTGGAGGGGGGGAGCAGGGGAGCTGTCTCCAGCAGCCTCCTGGGAGGCATGCAGGAGTGCCCTCCACTGCTGGCCTTGGCCAGTGCAGGCAGGAACCAGACCTCCTCCACCAAATGGCAAATGTCTGTTCTGTTCATTCCCACTCAAATTTATGGCATGTTAAGTAAAATGCCATAGTTAAAGTGCTTCTTCCCAGGGGGTTTTGAACATTTGTACTTAGCCTAAGTTATTTATTCAACTAAGCTTTTCTTGCTTTGAAGCTACTTCTGAAAGCTTCTCTTTCCTCCTGGTTTAGATCCCTCCTCCATGCCCTTAAGTGACTCTCTTCTTTAACACATGCCATTGTTTTATCTGGTATTTAGTTTAGGCTGCACTTGCTTCTTCCTCAGACCTCAACAAGGGCACTTTTTGCCTGAAAGCTCGTCTAACATCTCTCATCACCTATACAGGTGCATCCAGTAAAAGATATCACCAAAATAACCTTGCTTCTGACTGCTACAGCACAGTGAAATCTTCCATCTTATTCTAAGGTAATATTTTCTAGTTTTAAATTATAATCAGATTCTCTGAAGCATGTATGTAAATATACTTTGCCCTTAAAGAGTAGAGATTAACTTTAATATCTGCCATTTTAATATATCTGAATGTCGTGGACTACTGTATGTGAACATACCGTTCTGTTTAAGATAAACATTCTTTAACCAATTCTTCACTTCTGTTTTCTTGGGCAGGGACTGGGCCTTCCCTACCATGATGCAAGACGGACTCAAGGGGAACGTCTCCAGACCTCAGGTTGGGGAGAGCCAGGTTAGAGAGCTTCTGGAGGGGCTGGATGTGTTCAAATCAGTGGGTCCAGATGCTGTCCACCCCTGGGTGTTGAGGGAGCTAGCAGGAGTTATTGCAGGGCCCTTGGCATGGCTTTACGAGTGCTCATGGTGCTCGGGCCAGGTGCCAGATGATTAGAAGATAGCCGTGGTCCCCATCTTTAAAAAAGGGAAGAGGGAGGACCCAGGCAACTATAGGCCCATCAGCCTTACCTCAATCCTAGGGTAACTCTTTGAGAAAATCATCATGGAGCACATCTGCAATGGGCCGGCCTCAGAGATTATGCTCAAGGGCAACCAGCACGGTTTCACTAAGGGCAGGTTATGTCAGACCAACCTGAATTGCCTTTTATAATCAGGTCACAAAAGCATTGGATGCAGGTGTTGCCGTGGATGTAGTCTTTCTGGACTTCAGCAAGAGCTTTGACACTGTCTCCCACCCCATCGTCATTAAAAAATTGGGTGACTGTGGCATTGGTGCCTACACAGTCAGATGGATTGCAGATTGGCTGAAGGGTCTCACTCAGAGGGTGGTGGTGGATGGGTCACATTCAACCTGGGGAGAAGCGGGCAGCGGAGTCCCCCAAGGCTCAGTCCTTGGGCCCGTGCTGTTCAATTTCTTTATCAACAATTTGGACGACGGGGTGAAAAGCAACCTTGTTTAAATTCACTGATGATACCAAAATTTGGGGTCAGGTGAGCACGCTAGTAGGGAGGGAAAAACTGCAGCAAGACTTGGATAGGTTACAGAGGCGGGCTAGCAAAAACAGGATGTGCTTCAATACTGACAAGTGTAGGATGCTGCACTTGGGCAGTAGTAACCAGCAGCACACTTATAAGATGGGAAACTCCCTTCCTGAGAGCACGGAGCCAGAAAGGGATCTTGGAGTCATTATTGACTCCAAGATGAACATGGGCCGACAATGCGAGGTCACGGTTGGCAGGGCTAACCGGGCCTTGTCGTGCATCCACAGGTGCATCTCTAGCAGTGGCAAGGAGGTGATCCTTCCCCTCTATGCAACACTGGTCAGGCCACAGCTGGAGTACTGTGTCCAGTTCTGTGTGCCCCATTTCAGGAGGGCAACATTGAGAGGGTCCAGAGGAGGGCCACCCACATGATCCGGGGACAACAGGGCAGACCCTACAATGAGATACTGAGGGACCTGAACCTGTTCAGCCTTCACAAGAGAAGGCTGAGGGGGGACCTGGTGACCATCTATAAACTCACTAGCGGGGACTAGAAAGGTTTTGGAGAGACCTTGTTTCCCCTAGCACCCCCTAGCATAAGAAGGAATAACGGCCACAAGTTGTTGGAGAGTAGGTTTAGATTAGACATCCGTAAGAACTACTTTACAGTTAGGGCAGCTAGGAGCTGGAACCAACTTCCAAGGGTAGTGGTGCTGGCTCCTACCCTGGGAGTCTTTAAGAGGAGGCTTGATGCCTGTCTAGGTGGGATCATTTGAGCCCAGTTTTTTCTCCTGCCCTGGCAGGGGGTCAGAGTTGAAGATCCACAAGCTCCCTTCCGACCCCTTCTATGATTCTATGAACAACATATTGCTGAGCACGTACTTTATATATGACATGACATCTTCCACACTAGTCGTAACAAGTGGGCAATAATGTAATGATGGGTAGGGCACAAGCCCTGAGTGCTGCCTAAGGGAGGAGTGGCAGGGGGGGCACTACAATAGAGCTAAGGTAGTACCTCTCCCTCCTGTACCCTGTCCCCCTAGTTTCTTGCACCCAGCACCTGAAGCAGTTCTGGGTCCACCTCTGTATGGCAGAGAGGCTCTTTTTCCCCTAGCTGCACCACTTTTTGCTGCACTGGAAAATGTAGTCTGGAGGGAGAAATGGAGCCTCGCTGCCATGTGGCTCTCCCCACAGGCTTGCAGGCATGGGTCTTGGTAAGATCTGACCAGGTTCATGAGGCAGACAGGCTCTATTCCCCCTTTATACCTGAGAGGGCAGATAGCTGAGAGGTTAGAGAAGTGGCAGCAATGCGCAGTGCAGGAACCATGGTTGTGGGGTTCACTGCTGTTGGAGGAGATGTTACCTTTTTTGCAAGAATTTGTTTCAGCCACTTGACATTCATGTGGCAAAAAAAAGGCGATACTTCTTCCAGCAGTGGCAAACCTCTTTCTATTGCTTCTGCACTCTACATTGCCAACACCTAGGGCATAGTACTGAAAGTGGGTAGCATCAGTCAATAATCTTCCAAGCAGATTCATACAAATGTTGCATCAAGAAATAAGATGGTTACTGATTATGAGACCTTGCACAAGCCCATCTTAGGCTCAACCCTTTGCAAGCTTCTACTGTTCGCTTTTGCTCTTGTTTTGGTTTTTAATTTTTGATATTCCCATTTTCTGGGTTTTTATTTTTACTGCCAGTGTCTCAAACTTCCAGAGGCAGAAAAGAGGCAAAGCTTTGGTAGCTGATTCAATTCAGAGGATATTCAGCCTCATTTGGTAGCTGAATATCTGAATCCAAATTGAATCAGGAGACCTCTTAAAAGGTCTGAATCAAATTGGAAGCCTCAGAATCAATTCAGAGAGATTAGGAAAGATTTGGAGATTTGGAAGTCTTGCAGCAAACAGAAACTGAGAAGAGGGAGGGGGACGGTGTGACTTTCCATATATGGAAAGGGCGGGGGGGCGTTCTGATATTGGCATCTATAGCTGGCCAGTAACTGTGATCTTTCTCTGAGTTCCCTTCCAATCACAGTGCTCTGGGGGAGGGATGTAGAAACAATATATAAAGCTGAGTCTAAAGTGATCTGGGCCTTTTGTGAGCTGTCTCTCTCTTGGAGCATCAGCATCTGAAAAGCTCTGGCTTGCTAGCTAGTCTCTTGCTCGCTTGTCTCTCTTCTTGTAAGTTGTATCCAATTCTTTCCTACTTACCCTTGCCTACAATCCCTTTTTTAATCCTTATCCATTCCTTTCAACTTATTCTTCACCCAAAATCCTCTTATTTGATCTTGTTAGTCTGTCTTGATTCTTTTAGCCCACAAAAAGAAATCTGTTTTCCCTGCCAGTGTGTCATCCTGGCAGGGAATCAACAACATATATTACACACATACACACATTTTGCAGCACACCAAACATTATGAAGCATGCTGGAAAGGCAGGGAAGGGAGAGGGGGCAGAGGGAGAGCTGCAAGTTCCCCCTGCCCCATAGATACATGCTCTTTCCTGGCAGCAATGAGTCTTCTGCTCATGGAGCACGGAGGTGGTAGCAGTGCCTGCACCTGCAGGGGTTCCCAAGGTGTGCACGGTCACCCAGAGCACTGGGGAGATGCTTGCTCTGGATGGCCAGCCCTTCCCCTTTGTTGAGCGTCCAGGGTTCAGGTGGCTTATGGTGCTTGTGGTCCCATTGTACCAAGTGCCTGCATGCACCACCTTCAGCAGGATGGTGGTGCCCTCCCTGTATGAGGCATGCAGGACGTACTTGAGGGAGGAACTGCAGAAGGCAGGTCCACAGGTAGCCTTGCACTTCACCTCAGACATCTGGAGCAGCCAGGGTGGAGATCATGCCTACCTCTCCCTCACAGGGCACTGGTGCAATCAGTCAGGTCATCAGTGGGCTCTCCTTCAAGCCGAGGTGATGGATGTGTCCCACATGCCAAGGGAGATCACAGGGGCCATAAACTGGATGGTGCAGGGGTGGCTAGTTGGGCAGGGCAAACTCACCCATGGGTTCATGATCACCAAAAATGGGACCAATATGGTCAAGGCAGTGAGTGATGCCAATTTTGTTGGTATCCACTGTGTGGCATACAAGTTCTACCTCATAATCAGAGACTCCTGGGAGGGGGACAGAGCTGCCAGTGACAGTGCCAGATCCAGATCATTTTGAAATGCATGAAGGTGGTGAGCTACTTCCCCCAGAGCATCAAGGTGGGCAAGATGCTGAGGGACAAAGAGGGAGAGCTGAGCATCCTGCAGCACAAAATCATGCAGGATGTGGAGACTTGGTGGAACTCCACATACCTGTTGCTGAAAAGGCTGGTCGAGCAGCAAAAGGTCATTCATGAGATGGCCTTGGTCAGGAAGATTAGGATCAGTGGCCCCCTTAACAAAACAGAGTGGGATACTATCAGATCTTGGTGGTCCTCAAGCTGTTCCTCAAGGCCACCAAAAGCCTCAGTGCTGGTGATGGCCTCCTTAGCCAAGTGATCCCTGTAGTGAAGGAGCTTGACAATGAAATGGAGAAGTTCCAATGGATTGATATTCCTGGAGGGGCAAGCCGCTTTCACCAGAGGTGCAGGTACTGGTGAAGCAGCTGAAGGAGGGGATAAAAAAATGGTTGGATCTGTTGCAGTACAGTATAGTCCATGTGCTGGTGGGGTGCATCTGCAAAACCCTTGATCACTGGACGCAGGTGCTAGTGAACAGAGTCAAGGAGGCAAAAGGGCAGAGGTGGGGGTGACATGGAAGAGGGCGATCCATGCCAGCACTCTAACCACAAACCAATTTCCTCCACCACAACCGCTGCCAATGTGGGCCAAGGGCATGGCTTCAGTGTTGGGATCCAAAGGCACCAGACCCCACCATTGAGCAGGTAGTGTGGAGGCCTCGGTGGCTATCTATCTCACCGAGGATGGACCCACTGCACTGTGATCCCTTAGTCTATTGCCCAACCTGCAGCCAGGTGTGACAGGATCTGGCCATAGTTGCCTGGGAACACCTGTCCTGTTCACTGATCTCTGTTCCAAGTGAGAGGGTGTTCAGCATTGCCTTTGAAACTTGGCAGACTTCATGCCCTCAGAAGGGACTACCATCCCTGCTTTTTTCATCCAAATATACAAACAAATGACAAAATTATAGGTATTTTAGTGATTCCCTATTATGGTCTATGGCCGAACCTCCAAATTGGCACTGAATCTCTGAATCCGAATTGGCAAAATAGAATTAGGACAGTGATCCGAATCACCGAATCAAATCGCTGTCCCTCCAAATCAACTGAATCGGAATCTGAAGCAAATACTTACTCCTTTGCACAGGCCTAGCAGAAACCCATGGGCAGAAATCCATTCTGAGGGAGAGAAATCTGATTAGCAGTAGCATAACTTAATGGGGGTATGGGGGATAAGTGAGGCATAAGGTCTGGCTGCTAATTTGGAAGGGGTGTTAGAATGAGTCATTGATGGGTGATTCCTCTGACCCATAGATCTTCCTAATGAACCCTTCAAGGCTGTGATCTTGGAGAGTATGTAGGGGTTGAGTTTCTCATTCACACTGAAATCTCAGTATAACAAGACTCCCTCAAGCTCTCTTGGAATATTCTAGTTCCAAGGTAGTTTGGACTTCTGGCAGAGCTCTTTCTTCAACAAAATCAAACTGATTTCTTTCAAGAGCCTATTTATTTGGTAAGAGAAGAACATTCTATGTCTCCATTTAATCAGAAAAAGATTTTTTTCCCTCGTACAATCATTCTGATTGCTTTAATATTGACTTTTGACACCTGCAAAGCATTCCTGGGAACTGAAAGTTGTTTATGAACAGCTTGATCTTTCAATATAAAATTTCATTTTTTCCTGTTCCTTTTAATTCTGCCTGAAGTTAATATATTTTTCATTACTGTAAAATTGACAGTTTTTGAATGTCCTGAATATAAAGAAACTATTATATGGACATTTATGAGCATCATTTTAAGTGAAAAAGCACTGAAAGATCTGTTGGATTTATAACTAGAAAAAGCAGAACAATTATTTCCTTCCAACATAAAAGGGCTTTTTATCTAAGACAAGATTTGTAATAAGTGAAAGTTCAATATAATGCATTTTGAGCATTACAATCAACTAAGACCAAAGTAAAATCATTTGAAAAGGAAGTATTAAATAGCAGAAAGTAGTTATGTGTTGTAATTTCCTTAACTATTTGGATTCCACCTTTCAGTCACACTTATTGTTCCATCTGCAGTATCCTTTTTGTATCCCATTCAATTAAAAAATCAAGATACAAAGGAGGCTTTAACTATCTCTTTTACAATAGCAAGTCAACTTTGACCCTCCTTTTGTACAGGATATAACAATGGGAAGAGAGAGCCTAGTGGAACCAAGTAGGGAAAATCTTGGTCCCTGCACTGGGGAGCACTAAGGAAACTGGCTAACAACCAGCCTGGCAATGTTAGTGGGGTTATGTTTAGATTGTTCCCCCATCTCTGCACAAAGTGGTTGCTTTTGTGGGAAGAACACTGGCTACCCCTGCTAGCAGTGTGCTGCAAAGGCTGTTTCACAAGCTGCTTCTCTCAGAATCTATAGGAAACTATATTCCATCTGTCTGTATTGTCTACACAATATTAAACTGTGCAAACACAGCTTGGTTCCAAAAAACAATGTTTACTAAGTATAGGGTGTACAAACATACAAAGTCTAGCTGCAAAGGTGTCATACACAGATACCTGAGCTAGCTCTGGAACAGGAAGCAGTATAGTCACTACAGGTGCAGGCAGAAGTGACATTTTTACTTGATCTGGCCCCTGAAAGTACTCTACAGCCGTGACACAAAATATGTGCATGGCTGCAGAGTGCTTTTAAAACAGCCGGTCACACAAAAAAATTAACCCTCGTCAAATTAGGTATTATATTATGGTGCTCTGCTTTTGAGCTCCTTAGGGAACTTGTGTTCCCTTGAGGGTTAATTTTTCAGGCAGGGTCCAGGCTGGGCTGATGTAAGCACCAGCTCAGCCCCACATCCCAGGGCTGTCAGCCAGGAGGGAGGAGGAAGCAAGCAGCATATTGCTTCTGGCTTGCCCAGCCTGAGCTGGGAGGCGGGGGTAGGGGGTGGAACAGAGCCCCCTTGACTTGTGGGCTTCTCCCAGATACCCCAGCTGGAGTACTGGGGGGAACCAGGTCCACAAAATGAGGGGGCTCCACTCCATCATGCCCACTGTATCCGGGCCTCTTGAGAGAGGCAACAGCAGCTGCCAGCTGCTTTTCCCGTCCTGAGCTGGAGGTCGGGGGATGAAACAAAGCCCTCTCACCTTGTGGTCCTAGCCCAGCTCCCACTAATACCCAAGGCAGGGTAACTGTTCCATCCACCACTCCAGCTTGGACCGGGCAAAATCTAGCTGGCAGCTCTGTGCTGCTTACTGCCCCCCCCCACCCCCCCACCCCACTCATGCTGACAGA
Organism: Crocodylus porosus; assembly: GCF_001723895.1. Lineage (NCBI taxonomy): Eukaryota > Metazoa > Chordata > Crocodylia > Crocodylidae > Crocodylus > Crocodylus porosus. The sequence goes on from NW_017728886.1 coordinate 223,497,225, forward strand.
TCTGGAGCTGGGAGCAGGGTGGGCTGGGGTGAGGTACAGTTCACCAGCCCCTTTGGAGACTGCTGGAGCACCCCTGCCTGCTGGCCAGGAGGGCTAGTGCAAGCAGGCTTCAGACCCCCCAACCCAACAGGTGAATGTCTGTTGGATCAGGGGGTGGGTGCTCTAACTCATAGCACCGTATATAAAGCACCATGAGTTACAGCGGGGGCTTGAATGTCTGTAGGCGCCCATTATTTTGCTGGTCTGAATGTTAATTAGCTCACACTAATCTTGTTATATAGCTTCTGGTTCTGGAGCTAGCCATGGGTATTTTGATATAGCACTGTCTTGTGCCATATCAAGACACACCTGAAGGCTCCTTTAATAGAGGGAAGTGCACTAGAGAGTTCCCAGACTACTTAAATCTACACTACACTTTTTCAGAATATAATGACTTCTGAAGTGATTCAACTCAGTTTCCACAACATGCCTCAGACCCATATGAAAGTAGGATAAGAGTTTACTTCTGGATATATATTTTGTAGATAGCTAGTGCTGATCATGAAATTACACACTTCTGAAGTTTGCTACCTTGATCCTTACCCATCAAAAATAAATAAATACCTTACCAGATTAAAGTGTTATGCCAGTGAGATGAAATTTTTCTCTAAATCAGGATCACAGCATATAAGGAACATTATGGGGAAGTAAATTCTCTCAATAAACAGACGTCTGCAGTTTCTAAAGTTGTTTTTTATCCAGCATCTTTTGTAAAATATAAAATCTACTAAAAAGGGTGACATGATTTTCTTAAGACCATGAAGATGAAGTGAAAAACACAAAACCTGTGTTTCCAGGTCTTGGCAAGTATTTCAAGTGTATTCTCTCTTTTAGCATATGGTGTTGGAATTGTAACCTAGAGATAATGTGATGCTCTCTGAAGTACATAAAATAGTGTTTCAAATTCACTGATTATTCATTTTCACATGAATCTTTTTTATGAATCTAGTCTGCTAACTATTAACTATTTGGTGTTCTGTAGCATTTTGCAACCAGGGAAGAAAATTGGCCTGATTTTTATTTATCATTTACCTCTTAAAAGCGCATTTGGAATCAAAAGTGCTGAAGGGGTTCTGTCATTGGCTGATATATCCTATCCCTCATTTTGAAATGCCAATATTTTAAGCACAGTTGAAGGTGACTAATACTATGATGAAGTAAGAAACCATAAATCATCCACTTTTTGATAGCTGCCATAGTGTCGCAAACTGTTTTCCTAAATGAATAGTTCTTCATATTATTTTTACTGTTTTAACTGGATCCATAAGTTCCAGTTACGATAAACATTCCTGTTCCCATAATATTCTGCTTCCCCTGCGGGGAAGCAGATGTATTTTTTAATAAGTTTTTCTGAAATAAATTTATGTGGTAGGGGAGATAGAAATATAGCTGAGCTGTTAATTCCAAATTGGTTGTGAATCTAATTCAGTAATTCATCGTACAGCTGTACATCCGTGTATTTTAGCTGAAGTCTGATGGTAAAGTCTCTTTGTTTCCTCTGTGCCTGGTCAAGCTCCAGGCATGGATAAGCTTGCTGATAAGGAATTTGTGGCAAATATAGCTTTTCATGGAAGTCCATATGACAGACTAATTCAAAGGATCTACTATAATACATAGATCTAATATGCTACATAATACATAGGGGTTGACCAACCAGGCCACGTCCCCACAAGCAGGAATGTATGCTTTGTAGGGCCTCAAAGGCTTTTGAGGTGCTGGAAAATATGCTTTTGAGGCACTACAACACACACACAGTGCATGTGAATTGGTTTGCCATGCTGCACATTTTCAGCAGGGTGGCAAATATGGAATATGCGGTGGAACTTCCAATATCTAAAAAATGGGGCCAAAAAAAAGCAGCACGGTTCACATGGCAGCAGTGTGCACCACCTGAAACAAGAGCTTGGCTGGCCAAAGCCATAGTCCAGCTGTTGGCCAGGCCCTGCATGCCTGGATTGTTACCACTGCAGCCCCAGGAGCCCGCAGGACCCCAGGTAAGGCTGCTGGGGCCAGCCCAGGTACTGGCCCCAGCCTCCCCTATCCCATCTGGGGCAATTTGCCATGCATCAGAGAGCACATGAAGGGGCATTCACTGGGGAAATGTATGTTCTCACTCATGGGGCATGTGCCCCCAGAGCGTTATTTAGCCAATACAATGATTAAGTTAAATTCTGCAGTATCTTACAGATTTCAAACATTTTGGAGTTTTTCCCTATGGTGGATACAAAGGAAGACAGGTTTACCTTGTCTAGCTTGTAAGTAATATGGATTCAACTCAACACAGATTTAATTTGCTATTGAAGGGCAAAACAAAATAAATAACTCAGCTATGAAAGTGAAAGGTTGTTGTTTGATGATCCAGGTCTCCCACTGGATTTGAACAAACAAGAGTCACAACTTTACAATGCTGTCAGAGAATGTATGGGCCTTGTAAAAGCTAGGTTTGGTCATCAGCACAGTAGCTGGATGCATTAATTATGATGAACCAGAGGTGACTGCAGAACAAAGAATCCAAGAAAAATTGAGCTAATGCAAAGGTGAGGCCATCCTTCTATTACTGACTATGGTAACTAAAACTTGTCAAATACATAGGTATATTGTACAAATACTCTTAGTCACCTTTGTTCTGTTCTAAAATTATTGTTGAAGAAGGTGATTTTGATGGTTCCATTTGGGAAACAACAATATGTTCTTTTTTCTTCTTTCTTCATTTTTCACCAAACAAAATTAATTTTATCTAGATTTTTCACCTTTTTATTTTTCTTTGGTTTTCAGTGTGTGTGTGTGTGTGTGTGTGTGTGTGTGTCTATAATCTTATTTAGTTAGTCTCTGAAGGTGCATATCAACCCTGTCATCTATGGAGAATGTTATAACTCCTTTCAAAAGGTTGTGCAATTTGGAAGGAGACCTTAAAATATTTTACTAACTAATTATTACCCTTTTCTTCTATCTCTCCTTTTCCCTCCACATTTTTTCTTTCCTAGTTCTTGTTGATATGTGCATTGATATATTTCTGATTTTGTACTGCATTTAAAAAAAATCAAGAAAAATAAAATTAAAAATTAAACAGTAAACAATGTCCTAATCCATAGGCAGGTGTTATAGGTGATGTTTTTTTCTGACACTTTTGGCTTCATTTTGTTTTTATTTCCAGATTGCTTTAACATGCTGCATCACTCACAGTTCAGGGAATTCTAGACAGAACACAAGCCAGTAAATGCCTGGATTGAAAACACGTAAAAAATATTCTGGTTTGTTTTACTCAGATAATAAATTTTTCTATAAAATAGCTAATTAATGTTTAGAAAATGATGTGGTAGGGGGAGAAATGCAAACGTACTTCTTTAAACAATATAGTTAAAGGTAGAACAGAAATCACTTTTGACCTTCAGAATATGTTTAGCTTCAAAATTCAAGTAACCTACTATCCTTAATACTAAAATGCATTTGACTTCCTTTAAAGGATGAAGCTTTCTTATTAAAATCCTTGGCTGCCCAAGTATATGTTCCTATCTGGTGGAGATATTTATACCATATTGTGGGGTATGTGTGAATTTATTCATTTTTTAATTATTTGGTCATGGTACTTTGATTTTCTTTGAACCAGGTTAACCATATGTCATGGAAACAGTCTGCTCTTGAGACTCATCAACCCCATATTTCTCTACATGATAGATATGGTATATAGTGGATCTCATGGAAAATTTAGCTTTATTGCGGTTTGTGTTCTAGATCATTCTGTAACCAGGAGGTTAAGCTTTGCTTTAAAGGTAGTTCCTAGTATTCAATGCAAAAGTAAAATCTGCTTCATCTCAGCCAGATTTCTCGTCCATCACAAAGCATATTCAGACAATCTCTCTCAAAGAGGGGCCAAGTCCTGGAATAATAGAGGTGTTGCAAGAACTGAAATGCTTAAGCAGAGCTGTCTTTAGAAACTTGTATGGTAGTATATTCTGCAACACATTCTCCTAGCATGGGAATATTTATGCACATCTCTCATCAATCAAAAAAGTCACTCTGTACTAGGAAGGTTAGAGAAACAATTCCAGATCCTACTCTGCATGCCAAGCAGGTCTGACAGCTGCAGAGCTTACAGACTAGCAAATGCCTTGTGCAGTAGCAGGTTTGTATATACACTGTTGATTCAAGCTGCTGTATGCAAAGGCTTTTGTGGGACACACCTTTAACCTTGACTCTAGGTGAGGCCCTAGAACATACCCTCTCTTCTGTTGCTTTACACTGTCCCTATTCCTTTCCTGGGAGGAAAGAGGTCTTTCTACCTAGTGCTGTTATGAACACCTCATTCCAAATCTCTCATGATGACAGAATCAGAGCCTGTGAACTAACGTGTATTAAAAAAAGAATAGAAGGAAAAGGTAAAACCAGAGAAGCAGTGTTTTCCCCTGATACTATGTCCATACAGGCCTAGATTGTGTTTTTACAATCTATGTGAAGGGAAGAATTATATTGCATAAAACCCAAGACAGTGCAAGAAAGGGAATTATGGCTTGTATGGTTCTGCCCCACACTCCAGAGAAGTAGTAATATGTTACTGCACTTTACCAGTAGCGGATGATTGTGCTCATGTATCCAAATGGGAAAAGCCTGAATTCCACCCTATCTCACTCACCTAATTAGGTTATTATCTGGTACGCCGAACTTGCTTGCTCCTACCTGAGGAGAACCCAGGTCCAGAGAGGTTGTGTAGGCTTGGGTGCAAGCCCTTTTGTACTCCTGGCCATGTTTTGCATTTTAGAGAGCATCATGCATGTAATCACTTTTTAAATTAAAAATTAAAATGTGTAAGAAACAGTGAAGAAAAAAATTAAAACATAATTTAATCTTGATTTTCTTTCCTTTTGTGGAAAAAAAATGACTTACTGTGACCAGTTGCAATAGATTCAAATTAATCTGATAGCAAGGTAAAGTCTCAGATGTTTGTCAGTGAAACTCTTGCATCTTCCTAAAATCTGCTTCTTAAATTGTAAATTTGTAGGTAGAAACTTCATGACAATGATAAAAACCACTTATTGTTCCTTCTTTCCATAAATATGACCAATGTACTGCAGTTATATTATATTATAGGGTCTAATTATATTATAATATAGGGTCTCGTTTTATAATTTTTATAATTATATTATAGGGTCTCATTTTATAAAGGAGATATTTGGGTTATTTATATGTTTTGCTGCATGGCTGACACTGTAATGTGGACAGCAGATTGAATTTATCTTTGTATGCTACAGATATTTGCATAGCTCAGAAATCTGCTGGAGACTAAATATCTAATATACTAGAATAGAATTAAGGTTTTGACTGAAGTTGTGTCAGTAAATTTGAACCTTCACAATTTTTAGCTTTTTTTTTTGACATGAAATGATTTTCATCAAAAATTTCCAGTAAGATCTGTTTAACAGTCTGTATAGAACAAGCAGCCTGGTCATACCTGACTAACTTACTGTATTTACCTGAATCTATCATTACTCCAAATTTAAGACTACTCCCCAATAATTCTATACATTACATACATCTAATATAACTTTCCATGTGTAGAATCTAATTATGGCAGGATCATCTTTAATTTTTCCCTGCCACCATTGCAGTGAGGTAAGCAGTGGCAGGAGGTCTGGCAGTCAGGGGAGTAAGCAGTAGGGAAGGTGGTGGGAGAGGCAGTAACGGGCAAGCAGTAGGGAGAGCAGGGGGAGAGTAGGGAGGGGGACCTGGCACCACTGCTTTGAGGCCAAGATAGGACCATGCTCCATGCCCCAGTCTGCAGCAGGAAGAATCCTATCAGTGTCTGAGCAATGGTAGGAGGATGGGATGGAGAGGCAAAGGCTAAAGTCAGGAGATAGGGAAAAATGTGGGACAGGGGCCCAAGGTTGCAGGGAGAAGAAGCAACATGGTGGAATGGAGGCAAGGGGAAGAAGAGGTTAAGAATGGAGATGGGGAGAGGGAAGGGGAGGCAGGGGCCTTTGACTGTTGGGGGAGAGGCAGAGTTAGGAAGAGGGAAGACAGCAGCTGTGGTTCTAGTCCTAACCAGGGTTAGAGCCAGACCTGCAGCAGCTGCTTGGCCCTCCCCACTGCTGGGTCCTCAATTCCAAGATAAGAGGCTTCCCTGCCATGTTTAGTGGGGGCGCTTCATCTTAGAATCGAGTAAATATGGTATGCTGTGTCTGATTAATTGACAAATAATGAATCCCTACTTCAAAGTGGCCATGTGTTTTAAGGATAGTTTGGGATCATTGCAGTATTCTAATATTATAAAAGCTTTAATCAGTCTGTCTGCCTGTCTGTCTGTCCATAATGCTTTATTCATACTCTGACTGGCTGACTGAAACAACCAATCAGAGTATGAATACAGCATTGGTACAAGAGGTGGCAGCACAGCGGAGCACCATCATGATGGCAGAGACAGAGGGGATGGATGCTGCAGGGAGGGCAGCAGGCCAACGACCCATTCCTCCCCCCCTACTTTTGTCACCGCCTGCAGGGCCAACATGGGCTGACAGGGTGGTGGTTCAGGGAGGAGCAAGCCCAATGTGGTGGGAGGAGGAGCAGGCACACCACAGTAGCGGGGGGGGAGGGGAGTGGGCCCAGGCTGATGCAGTGGCGGTGGGGGGAGGAAGGGAGGAGTGGGCCTGGGCCTGACACAGGAGGGGAGGCAGGGGGGGGAAAGGAGTGGGCCTGCTATGGCAGCAATGAGGTGGGGAAGCAGCAGGCCAGGCCCAATACAGCAGCAGAGCAGGGAGGGGAGGAGTGGGCCTCCTCCCCCACCTCAGGCCTAGGCCCAGTCCTCCCCAACCCTCCCTCCCCCACACTGGCCCCAAGCCTGCTCCTCCCATCCCCCCACCACTGCCACGTCAACCTGAGCCTACTTCTCCCCCCTCCACCACCATGGCAGGCCAGCTTCCCACCCTGGGCCCAGTCCTCCCCCACACACCCTACTTTGGGGCCAAGCCCACTTCTCCCCCCACCACTGTGGTGGGGAAGGGGAGAGTGGGCCCAGACCCCAAGTGGCAGGAGAGAATGGAGGAGCAAGCCCAGACGGAGGGGAGACAGGGAGTTCTGTCCCCCCTCTTCGCTCCCCCCATCATTCTTGATGGACAATTGGCTAGTATCAGAATAAAAATGTTAATGTCCCTGAGCTGTAAACAGAGTACAAGAGTGATGGCTCTCTTTCAGGGGGGGTTTCATAGTGTGTAATCCTCTGCACCTTCATTACCATTTCTTTGGACTCAATTCTTCCTTTGTTTCTAGAAGGAATATATTTTTGCTGTGCTTCTTCAGAGACTTTCCACAGATTCTGATACAGAAATGTCTACAAATGTGATAGTGTACCACGTCAGGTCAGAAAAATGAAGATATTTGCTGTGCTCTATTTCCCAGAAAATGCAATCTGTCTTAATAAAACATGCATAGGCAACTATATTGAGAGAGATGAAATATGCATTAGTATGTTTTGGGGGCATGTAAATAGAAATTAATAAATTGTGAGCATCAGACTTATATTTTTGCTTGCACCTTTGTATCCAGAACTCAAACTTTAAAAAAAAGGATAATTTAGATTGTATTCTCTGTTTTTTATTATTTGCACAGCATAACCTGTTTTGAAATTCCCACATTTTGATTGTTATTTCCAAATCCCACTCTCATTTTAGAGGTTAATTAAGTGAAATTATATGGTCTGTGTCATACAACAAGCCAGACTAAATGATTTAATTGTCCTTCCTAAATTTAAAGTTCCCAGTTGACAATAGCTTCTCTTTCTTTTTCTCTTCCTTTAATTATCTAAGGCAGAACACTCCTCCAGCTGTGAAGAACATAGACAAAGGAACATGTAGGAAAAAAGTCAGCTGAGAGCTTCTAATGCAGAGCCCAACTTGGCAGACAAAAACAGATTCAGAGGGTGAGATGCTGCCTTTCTGAACCTGTTGAATTGCTATCATGCTGAGTCTGCGTACTGAGAGGAAAAACTAATGAGCTGATCTCCTGCTGTGTCTGTATGGTAGCGTAGCTCTGAAATCTCATTTACTAGTAGACAAGCTTACCTCTACATTTTGGGGTGCACCATAGTTCTGTGTGTGTGTGTTTCTTACTATTTCATTTTTTCTATGAGAAAATTGTGACTGTAAAATAGCCTCCTGTATTGCTTCATAACCACAAAAATAACTTGTACTATCCAAAGGTATTTGGGTAGGAACATCTGGGATTATTAAATAAGGCTAAAGAAAGGGCACACCTACTCCAATATGGCCCAATAGCTAGGAGGAAGTCTCATAAATGACTAGGCACTGAGCTGAGCTAACTAGTGGGCTATTGCCAGGGTAAGCAAGGGGTGCCCCAGGGGCAGGTCCAGTCAGACCATTAATAGCATACCACATATAAGCTTCCTGAGTGAGCAAGTGTATATCCAGGCTCTATACCTCAAGCTCTATAACATCCCTATGATATGTTCTGGAGCAGTCTGGAAAACATACTGTACTTGCTTGAATTCAAGATGAGTGTTTTGTTTTCCCCACCCAACATGGGGAGGAAGCCTCATCTTAGGTTTGAGTACCAACCTGGAGATGAGATGCTGCCTGCCCCATGCCAGGATGGCCCTTTTGATGGCAGAGGGAGCATAGCAGAGACTGTAGCAGGGAAGGAGAGAAATAGGGGAGTGCCATGAAGTCTGCCCCTACCATCTGCCCCCTCCCCACCTTACCATCTGCTCCCACTCCAGCCTCTCAGCCCCCAACAGAGCCCCCAACCAGAAGCTGCCATCATTTATTCCTGGCTAGGACCACTGTTGCTGCTGACTGCCCCAAAGCTAAAGCAGAGCTTCAGCAGAAGGTAAGCAACAGCGGGGAGAGAGGAAGGGAGAGAAGACAGGCATGGTGGTACAGGTGGCAGGGGTAAGGCACAGGCATAGAGGGGCAAGGAATGGAAGAGCAGGCTACATGGGAGGGAAGGAGGGCAAGGGGTGGGGGGGAAGCATAGGCACTAGAAACAAGATGTGGGGGGCAAGGAGCAGGAAACAGGGCAGGCACAGGTATGGACAGGCACGCCACAGGGGGCACATGGTAGGAAGCAGGCAGCAGGAACAGCAGGCATGGAAAGAGGAGAAGTGACAGCAGGGATGGGCACAGGGAATGTATGGGGCAGGGGAGCAAGGAGGCCTTCACCCCCCGCCTCTGCTTTCCCCACCACAGCAATGGGGGGGTCAAATTTAAGATGACCATCCATTAATTCAATTCTATACATGGAAAATTATAACACATTTATACTTTTAGATGTGTTTATATTAGATGTATAGAATGTAACTACTGGGAAGATTATCACAACTTCTAAATTATCTTGAATTTGGGTAAATATAGCAGTCATTAACTTTGCCTTCTGTCCCTGGCATCCAGAGAACAACTATGTTGCAGTGATCACTAGGTTCAATAAACACAGGCATACATAAATGAAAAGAACTAAAATCATTTTTACTGTGGAGCTGTAGGCAAGCTTTTGAACTAGGGACAGACATTACACACAAACCAGTTTATAGTTTCATAGTTTCATAGTTTGTAGGGTCGGAAGGGACCTGAGCAGATCATCTAGTCCAACCCCCTGCCATGGCAGGAAAGA
>NW_017728886.1:223506886-223530855 GCF_001723895.1 Crocodylus porosus
CCTCGAAGCACCATTCCTGTAGCCGCCAGTTGGTTTCCGCGATGCACATTTCATGCCGTCTGCCTCATCCATCACTGGCAGGATAGAAGAAAAAACCACCTGTGCCCCCATCTCCTTCAGCACGCACCCCAGAGCGTGGTAGTCCTCCATCAGGCGATCAGGGCTCCTCCTGGCCGCATCGTTAATACCCACATGGACTAGGACCATAAGGTAATAATCGGTGGGCTGGATTACGGTCTGGAGCATCCCTTTCACGTCCTGAATCCTTGCTCCAGGTAGGCAGTAAACCTCACATGCCGAGGGGTCCCGGCGACAGATAGAGCCCTCCGTACCTCTCAGGATGGAGTCACCAATGACGATCACGCATTTAAGTGATCAGAAGCTGTTTTAAACCTGTAACAGAACAGATGTTCAGTGCACATAAATCAGTTCAAAAATGGCTGAAACCAGTTTGAGACAAACCTTGTTGAATGTGGTATCAGAGTTAACTGATTTGGCTCAAGCCAGTTTATGCAATGTCTGTCCCAGACTCCTTGCTGATTTAAGATAAACCAGAGTCCCCCAGCATACTGACGTGCTCTTGGGCTAGGTGGGGCTCTCTGCTCCATGGCAGAGCTGGCCCCTCCCCTCTGCATCTGCCTGGCTTCAAAGAAATGTTGTTTGAGAAGAGCTGTTTTCTCCCCTCCCTCCCCCTCACCACTCTCTGCTAAGCACAAATTCCCCTCTCCTCTCTGCCTTGCTGAGAGGTGTCTGTGTATTAGCCAGCAGACCACATGTTGGGTCTGTGCTGAATCAACAAATAGCTGGTAATGTCCCTCTGTTTTCTTAATGGGGCAATAAACACTGACATAAGGGTGATAAGCACTGTTATCAGCTCCCCCCTCCCCCATTTGCTTGCCTGTCAGTTTTCTGAAAGCAGTATACAGAAGCAGGTTGGGAGAGTGAAAAGCTCCATATCATCAACACATTCATGCACTGCACACTCCCCCTTGCCTCAGAGTGCTAGCCCAGGGCTTCAGGCTGGCAACACTCCTGCCCCTTGAGCAGTGAGTGGGGAAAAGCCTGGACATGCAGGCAGAGTGGGGGTTCACACCCCTCCCTAATCAGAACCCTGCTTGGGCCTGGCCATGCCCCCCTCAGTTTAACACTGTGGAAGGGCAGGGAGGGTTGCTCTAGCACCTCCTGGCTTCCAGCCTGAGTCACTGTGTTGCCCTGAGGGTTCAGGCCAATGCTCAGGATCTCAATATTGCACTATTAGACAGAAGGGCATGGTGTACAATTGCACATGCACACATAAAAACCAATTAAGCACACATACACTAACTAGGTGTATACACCCCTACTAGGCATACACACTCACACTAGCAACTCAGATACACACAAGTTCAAAATAACCAGTCTAGGTTCATGCATACCTATCACCAGTTTAAGTCCATACACACTACGCACACCAAATTTAGACAGAATCAGTTACCAGTTACCAACACCTGCTCATCCAATACACATACGTGGATTACTAATTCATATACCACACACACACCATGATATCTATATATTTATATATATGTGTAGTCATGAATTCACACACATGCCACCCACCTACACATACACACAAGTGAGTTCCTAAGTTGGGTGTTGTGATGTGTATGTATGTACGTGCTTGGTGTACTTGGGATACCTGGGGAAAGGTTAAAGTAAGAAAGTAGAAGTTTAGGGAGTGAAAGTTGCTGGAAGTGAAAGTTACTGGGACTGGGATTAGACCCGGTAGACTAGAGGGGTCTAGACTGAAGAACTCAGGCTCAGGGATAACTTTAAGTTAATTGATCATAATTGATTAAAAGACAACACCTAAAGCCTGCAGAACAGGGGAGTGATGCCAGCACAGAGGCTGGGACTGGAGCCAGGGCTATGGGGGAGCTGAAAAGGTAGCTGGGAAGAGGGAAAATGGGACTAAGGGAAAGTGTGGGTGTTAAAGAGGGGCTCTGGGTATGGGGATACAGAGGATGGCTCTGGGGCAGCTAGAGAAGTTGCAGGGAGTGGCAGTAGGTACTGGTAGCTGGAGAAAGGCTCCAGATGCTGGAGAAAACTGCAGGACAGACATGAGGAGCTGGGAAGCTGTGGGGTGGGGGAGATGACTACAGAAGGTGAGGGGGAAGCCTGAAAACAGAGAGATGAACAGCAGAAAATCACAGGAAAAGCAGCAGGAGAGACTGAAAGGCAGCAGGGCAGTGGGAAAGCAGAGAAAGGCAGCAGAAAGTCACAGGGAAAGGGCAGTAGATGGCACAGGAGGCTGAAAGGCAGAAGGGACAGCATGAAAGCAAGGAGAGGCTGAGAGGTGGCGGAAAAGGGGAGATGGAATTGGGAGGAGACCAGGAAACTAGCAGAGAAGAAAGTCTGGAACTGAGAGAGAGAGAGAACGAGGCTGGAATTTAACATAGGGAAGGGACTGGGATTCAGTAAAACATGACCCAACTCAGGGCTGCAAATGACAATGGTTTTATTGAACGGGGAGATGGTGACACAATGTCTTATTTGTTCCCTTGCACCCACCCACACACACACAATGGCAGCAGGGGTTAGAGAGGCTTGGTGCTGAGGCTGAAGTCCACTGAAGTCCAGGAGGAAAGAGAGAGACAGAGAAAGAGAGAGACAGAGTCCAAATTGTAGGAGGAGGTATGCAGGTAATATCTACCTATCCCAGGCTGGAAAAGGGGTCCTTGTCCAGTAGGTGTTGTCCAGAGGGGGGTCACTGGCAGGGTCTCTGTGTGGATAGGTGATGTGCCATGGTGCTGGTCCAGATGGAGAGGGTGTCCCACTGGGTCTGTCTTCACTGCTTCTTCTTATAGGGGCAGACCTTGTGTGACCCTAGTGATAGGAGGCATGCCCAGGCAAGGGTCAGCCCCTGGCGTACTGAGTATGTGTGCTCTATGCAGGGATGTGCAGTTTCAGGTGTCTGTAATGGTGGGGTACAATGCTGGAGTTGCTGGTTCTGCAGGGTCTTTTGTCTTTCAAATGGTGGGTTCTTGTCTCTGTTCCTCGGTGAGGTCCGTCATTCCTGGATGAATCGATGCAAGGTGATGGCCCAGTCATTACAGGCCATTCAGCAGAGGCCTGCTACCATTGTATTTCAATCATTCCCAATCATTTTAATTCATCCAGGAACCAATTCACATGGGAGGGGTATGTGACTCAAACAGTTGCAACATGGGATGCCCAGGCAGAGGACACAAGATGGAGGCTTGACATATAAAATGGAAACGTGACATGACTTTGGTTCACTTACAAACACTGGCCTAAACCACACAATATCCATATGAAATAATAAAAATCAACACAAAAATGATAATAATACAATATACAACAGTAAAAATCAATACAAACCTAATAATTATACAATATAAAATAGTGGAAATCCAAAATCAAAAACTTGCTACCAAAATAAAAATGTTAAAGCTTATCCTAGGTCTGAGCTCACTTATACTTATCTATAGCAAATAGAGAGGGAGAGAAAAAGTCAGAAATGTTTGGGGAAGGGGATGGAATGCATTTAAAAAAAAACTGGGGGTTTTGCTACAACTGCAGGCATGTGCCTGAGTTCCCTCAGTCCAGAGGGATTGTCTGTATGGATGGAAGCTGGTCAGGTTAGATCAGGGGTAGGCACTGTTTTTTGGCTGGACTGCTGAAAAACCCCACAATGCCTATCTTGGAAGGTGCCAGAGTGCCAGCATGCCATAAAAACAAAATGAGGGCAGGGACTACATGGCAGGATGCCTTTTTTGTGCCCCTTGCCCCCCACCCAAATCCTCTTCCCCCCAGCTGTGCTGCCCCTTATCTGCCACCCAAAGCCCTTGCCCCCCATCCCTGCTGCCCCTTGCCCCCCACCCAAAGCTGCTTCCCCCAAGCCCAGGCTCTGTGGCTGTCAGCATCTACCCAGAACCTGGGCCAGCTGCAAACATCTGCTGCCTCTCTGCCCCAGCCCCAGCTGCCGCCCAGCCTCAGACCCAGCCCCAGGCTCCAGAGAGGCAGCACATACTAGCAGTTCTTCCCACTGTGCTGCCCTCACTGCTTCTGCAAAGCAGCGTTGTAACCTGGTGCAGTAGGGCACAGTATGGAGCGCAGAAAGCTGCCTGCTCCAAGCTCCCCACTGCCCTGCCACACTTCCCCTGCAGATGTGGGCAGCAGCAAGGGGCACAACCCTGTGCTGCTGCCAATGCTGTTTGCGTGCTCACAGGGGAAGTGTGGCAGGGCAGCAGGGAGCTTGGAGCAGGCAGCTTTCTGCGCCCCTTCCCCCCTGCTGTGTCCTGCCACTCTGAGTTCCAATACTGCTTTGCAGAAGCAGCGAGGGCAGCACAGTGGGAAGAACTGCTAGTATGTGCTGCCTCTCTGGAGCCTGGGGCTGGGGCTGGGGCTGGGTCTGAGGCTGGGCGGCAGCTGGGGCTGGGGCAGAGAGGCAGCAGATGTTTGCAGCTGGCCCAGGTTCTGGGTAGATGCTGACAGCCACAGAGCCTGGGCTTGGGGGAAGCAGCTTTGGGTGAGGGGCAAGGGGCACATGTGCCGGGGGTTGCTGACCTCTGTTATAAAACATTTATCAGTATCTTTGAGCTCCACCTCTACTTTAGATGATGAATTCTTCAAAAGATAGAAGCAATGAAAACATTTAATAGGAAGAACAATACTTCTAGCCTTCATAATTTTGTGATATTTACTATTTTTGTTAAGGCCCCAGTTCCTGGAATTATTTGATTGGATCAGAATCTCAGCTTCCACTTTTAAAGTTTAGCCATCAGAGCTTCCTGGAATTGCTTGAAAATATGGCCTGGTTATAGCTGAAATGTTCAGGAACTTTTTATTTCTTGATTTTTAAGTCATCCTCATCATTTGGAGGGCTTGATTCATGAGTTTGGAGTACTCTGCATTCATTATAGTAGGTGGTTTCATAATTGGATTGAAAAGTTAAAACCAAAATCTATAAAAGCATTGGAGAACCAGCAAGCTACTTCAATGTAAGGGAGACCTGGGTACTGTGGCATGATTATTTCTGAAATGTTTCAACAAAACATATCAGAGAGAAAGTTAGTCTCTTCAGAAAAAAAGGACGAGAATTAGGGCTGTGTGAAACACCACCATTTTGTTTCGAGTTCTGTTTCACCATTTTGAAGAGACAGCATTTTGTTTCATTTCAAAGCACTGTTCCTTTTCATTTCATCAAAACTGTTTTACTGTTTCAGTGCATTTTGACATTTTGCCCATAGGCTATAATGAGGAATCATGAAAATGACTATAGCTTTGTCATTTCTTGATTGATTCAGATGAAATTTACAGGGATGGTAGCCCCTTCTGAGGGCATGGATCCTGCCAAGTTTTAAGGACATAAGTGCAGGGCTTTCTTGGACACTGCAACTCAAACTGCTAAAAACAAAACTTGTGTCACTTGCCAGCAGTGGCAGCCTCCTGTCATCCTGCACACAGATCTGGGCGCCTGCACCCCCAGGAGGGCTGTGGAGTTGTGCCAGACTCCTCCCAGGACTCCTCCTCCCGTATGTGCGTGCAGGATGACAGGAGGTTCCCGCTGTCACCTGGGACTGGCTCTGGGCACAGCCCACACCCAGAGCCAGGAAGACTGCTGCTGCCACTGGCCCCAGGCAGCAGTGGCAGCCTCCTGCCATCCTGCATGTAGCCATGGAGCTCAGCCTCGCAGCAGGAGGAGGCAGGAGAACCAGGGACAGAGCAACTCAGTGTGCAGCCCTGGCAAGCACAGCCTGGTGGAGGGAGGCTCCACAGCCCCATGGAGCTGAACCTGGCCGTGGGAGGCAAGGGAGAGCCACTGGCCAGGGCTGCATTCGGAGTCAGGGCTGTGCTCAGAGTGTCTCCACCACTGGCTCTCCCAGTACCTCCAACCACCACGCTGAGCTCCATGGGGCTGGCAGAGCCGCTTGGAGTGCAGACCTGCGGCGGGAAGCGGGGAGAGCTTCCCACCCCCCCGCTGCTTCAAAACTCGAAGTGTTTTGAAATGTTTCGAGTGCCCTCATTTCATTTTAAAGCTGTTTCAAAACCTTTTGTTTCATTTCAATTTTGCTGTTTCAAGCTCAAAATGCACCAAAACAGCTTCAAAATGAAACACCTGGCAAAATTTCGCACAGCCCTAATGAGAATTGAAAAATCCAAAGCAGTAGAGCTCCATGTACTTAGACCCAGAACACAAGTTTGAAATAATGGTTGCTGGAGACTCTTTTAGATTTCATAAAACTTTAGGAATGATTCAGAAAAAAATTACTGAGACTTCTTTTTTATAAAAGCTGGTGAATTTCTAATATAGCTAGAAGATTTTCAGGTGGCCTAAAACTGGCATAATTTCATTGAAGTTGGTAGTTACATTGACGTACATAGCTGAGTATTTGGCCTATAAGGATTTAACTATATACACCAAACTTGCTCATGTCTTGAGTCCTTTTCCATCAGCAGGTAAAAAATAATCTGCTTTAATGAGACACCAAGGTGCTGCTTCAACAGACACATACAAAATATTGTTAAATCCCATAGTTTTTCACTGAATAGGAATCAACTCAGGCAAGAGCCTTCCTGAATAGTGGCCTTGTGTTCTTTTTAAAAATCTAGATTATAATTTTTCTTTCTCCAAAGCCTTCAAGAATTTAAAAAATGGCTGAGAGATTTAAAACAGGATTAAGCCAGGCTTTACCCACCAAGGTGTCCAATTAGTTTTAACCATGTTTTTATTGTACCAGAGGAAGCAACACAATTTATGGATCATTAGGCCAGTAAAGCCAGGATGGAGGTAGTCAAAGTTATTTTAAAATAGGGCCCAATGCAGCTATTTTTCTCAGTTTTTTATGCTCTGTATTTTATTTTTTGTTACTGCCTCTATAATTCTGAAAATTACTTCTTATTGTATAATTTTACTTTATTTCAGTGTTAAATCTCTGATATTGCGTGAAACAGAGCAGAGCGTTACATAACAAAGAAATAACAAAGAAATGATTACTTTCTCTGTCAAAGTTTTCCTACCATGCACTTTATGGAAGCTTTCCTCTCAAACAGGGTTTCTCTTTAGTCACATTGAGGGTACTTACTGCTGGTCATAATTTATATATATATATATGTGTGTGTAAAATACTATAATTATAATACATGCCTTTGAGGACACATGATCACAGCATATATTTTTAACTTTGCTTTCTCCAAAGGGACCTAATTGTACAAGTTGTTTTCTCCATAGGGTGTTAGAGTACATTTGTCTGTGTAGGCTCATTAGAATCTGAGAAGCAAGATTTGTAAGGTGAGTTACTATCTTCCATTGGACCAACTTCTATGGGTGGGAGAGGTGAGAGAAGCTTTTCGGTTTCAAGCACTTTTCATCTACTCCAGGAAAGGAGTCATTAACAGTCCAAGTTAAATTCAAGTTAGAATAGTTGTTTTAATTTAACCCAGCTATGTTGATGAATGTAATTAATTTGACCACTTGAAGGGAAAATGGGCAGTTATCACCTGTAGAGCAAAAAGTTAGAAAGAGGAGCGGGGAGATAAGTTATAATCAGTTTGTAGCAGACTGGCAGCTCAAGGAGCCTGGGAGCAGGGTCTACAGCCTGCAGGGCTCCAGCCCAGCTATGAGTGGTAACCCTAATTACAGACTACTCAGGAGGACTGAGCCAGCTGAGGAAGATAAGTAATGGCCACAGGAAGCCATGAGGCTTCTGGAGGGGAAGCCAGAGAGGGATTTCCAGAAAGGACCAGAGAGTTTCTAGGAAAGGAGTTAAGGACAAGAGATACATGGGGACAGATAGAACTGAGAGAGAGAGAGCCTACTAGTGGAAATGTAGGGAGAGAGGTTTTGGAGAATAGAGACTTACTGCGGGGGGAGGAATAAGAGGAGCCTGAGAGTCAAGGCAGGAGAACTGAGAAGCAGGACTGTGTGAAGACTGAGCAGCAGACAGCCAGAGCCATCTTCTCAGAAGCTGGAGAAGTCTCAAGACAATGAGTGTGTCTTGTGTGGACTATTCTAAGATGTGTTACTGAGGACTGAGTTATGTTTAAGAGTTTCCTGTAGGGCAAGCATGCTTGGCAAATAAGGGACTGAGTTAACTTAACTCTGAACCCACTACAGTGTTATAGAACTGGTGTTTCTGAGCCTGTCATTTTTGTGTCCAGTAAAATTACTTAAGCTGTTCTTCTGAAGGTGTTTGTAAGTTTCCCTTAAGGATAAGCCTATGAAGTCAGAGATCCAATGGCTGTTTTATGATGTGTTCTCCTAGTGGTCATAGGGTGTTTCCGTCATGTATACAATATAGCAGGAATTTGCTAAGGAGCATACTGTTTCTTTGACTTTACTTACATGGTTTCCAAGAGGGCTTTGGGTAAA
The DNA here is from genome assembly GCF_001723895.1 of Crocodylus porosus. Classification (NCBI taxonomy): domain Eukaryota; kingdom Metazoa; phylum Chordata; order Crocodylia; family Crocodylidae; genus Crocodylus; species Crocodylus porosus. The sequence continues at coordinate 223,515,261 of NW_017728886.1, forward strand.
TGGGATGAGATATAATGTGTTATGCTAGCATGTGAAGGATAACATGATGGCTTAATGTGGGATGCGTTGTCTAATTCCTACATATTAAGATTTTATCAGGCTGTCAGGCACATGTTTAGGCCTTTTGAAAAGTACACATAGTTCAATCGGGTCTCATATCCTCATCTTGTAATCTTACACCTTTTTCCATTAAATGATACAGAATTTTTTTCCTTGATGGATTAAACTCTTCCCAGTTTATATTCATGTGATATCTTGGGCCTTTATACTGCAAAATATAAGCACATGCTCAATGTTATAATCTTTAATGTTCCATTTCACACCTATGAGCATCAAATTGAGTTTGTGTGTCTACAGGATCACAGTCCCAGTAACTAACTACCAGCTGCAGGTTAGACCTGTTTAGTATTAAGCTAGTCTTTGACTAGCTTATGGAATATGGGAACACAAGAATATAGAAGACGCCTTCTGAGACAGTCCGCTGTCTTTTCAGGCTACCCAAGGATTCCCCAGAATAGCCATTGTAAGCTAGAATGGCCACTACATTCCTCACACACAACTATTATACAGAAAAACAGAAACACTACAATATGCCATAGGTAAAAGCAGGGGAATGAGGGCATTGCCAATGTCCTGCCTGTGCAATGGCAGAGTGATCCTAGGAATAGGACCAAGCCCATGCAAAGACTGTTGGGGGTTTTGCCTTCCTTTGTAGCAAGTCTTGATTTGGAGGAGAGAGGGGATTCCTTTCTGATACCAAGCGGCAGCTGTCAGTGGAGAGAAACAATTTTTTTCTGGCCCATAGAGGCAACCAGTAAAAGCCCTGAGGCATAGGATTACCAGCTCAAAGGAATGCATCCATGGATCCTGCTTTCAAATTAGTAAAAGTTTTAATAAATAAGAGAGAGACTAATATAACAGTCTTGGGCTCACCAGCCTCTATGACTAAGCTAGCTCAAGATAGAGAATAAGGCAGAATAAATTTTTTAAAGTTATCATTTAACATCCACAAATTGTACTTTTCTAGTCTTTAAACATATAAATGACAGAAGAAACCATTTTTGCAGTACTACCTTCTTCCATAAAAGTTCAATTTTATTTAGGTTGCCTTATTTCCCTCTGCAGCTCTGTTGACAATCAATCTGATTCTGTCCATGCCAGTACTACTATCTCTTCATTTTGTCTCGGTTAGTGTAGTCATCGGTTTTCTAAAGTAACTTCTTTCTTGCTTCATGTTTTCTATTATGAATAATACAAAACTCCACCCCTCCCCAACCAACCGTGCAGACAAACAAAACCTTTGACAATTATACCAATTATTGAAGACAGAACAAAAACAAATAGCACTTGACTGTGATTATATGTAATTTTGTTGAAATTATACGCATTAGAATGCCACTTTCCAAGTAGGGTGTGCATATCTAGTAATTCAAAAGAATTCATTCTCAGGCACCTGTTCTATGACTTGATGTGACAGTGCTACATTTCCACATGGAAGATATAAGTGTTTGATTTAATAAGACTTCAGTATGGGCCCTCAGAGCATATTACCACACTGTGCTCAACAATATATATATATATATATATTTATATATTCACTCTGTACCCCAACTCCATTGCCAAATATATACCAATTGAAGGTACATTTTAACATTAGGTCATGACATTACAAGCTAGCTCCAGTCAAGGAATGGCATGTTGTTATGCTTCCCCTGTAGTAGCCCTAGGGGGGAATCTTGACTCCTGGAATCAGAATCTCTCATCTCTTTGGGGAAGGGAGTAAATAGAACCAGGTTTATACCTATCTCAGTGCCTGGCCTCCAGTGTAAATACTGAGGAACATTATACACACACTCAGATCTGTGGAAGGAGGGGGCTTCCCCTGCCTGTCTGCCCCAAAAGGGGATTTAGCACCTTTGAGGACTGTGATAATTGCTAACATGTTGGAAGCAGCAGTATAACATACTGGCCCAAAGAGATGGGGTACCTTATTCCTCTTTACTCCCTTGCACATGATAGGCCACAATTTAGTGATAACTACTCCAACCTTGAATGTTTTGTACCAGTTCTTTGAATTTGCTGTAAAATCATTATGCCTCTGGTATCTCTCCTCCTGAAATTTAGCATCATCCAGAAAGGAAAAGTCTTTGTAGCTGAGAGGACAGACCAATTTGTAGTGTATGTACTGAAGTGTGCAAATACTAGGTTGGCATTCCCAACAAGACCTAAGACCCCCAGCCATAAGGCTACAGAAACCAAAATCACAAAAATACCTCACTATTAAGAGCCTGAGGTAGAGGCATGGGGCAGTGTGAAAGTGCACCTACGGTGAGACTGATATTGTTGGGTTTTCATTCAGTTAAAAAGTCTTGGGAGCATATTTTTATATGCACATTAGCCTGTTAGTTGAATTAGTCCAGGGGAGCCATATTTTAATAAATGTAGCCCTTTTTCCCCAATCCAAGAAACAGATGCAAAGAAGCTATGACTTGTATTTATTTATCTATTCATTTATTTTGACTTAATTCTTCAATAAATAATTTAAAAGATTTAAATTCCTGTGTTTTGTTCCTGAATGGAATGCTGGATTTGCTGGTTTATCTTTGACTGCTCATCTAAGTCAGCATCTTATCTAACCTAAAAAGATAACATGAAGTTTTCATCCATGAATTAAGCACAAGCAGGGGTGCAGTGGCATGGCTGCACCTTCCTTTCAGACTAAAACATGCCATGGAGGTAGCGATAAGCATCCCCTTCCTTTCCCATCTGTGCTCAAAGACTTGTCCCCTCACCTTCCCTTTCTCTCCCTTTCTTCTGCATGACATGGCTGCTTTCCCAACTGTCCCAGAGGAGGGAAAAATTTAAGAGCTGCTGCTGCCCAGTCCAGCTGGCCTGCATGAGGGCTGGGCTCATCTGAGAATAGTGACAGTGGCAGCAGTGATGGACTGGGGAGGGGTTGCCCTTCCCTTTGCTGGCTCCCAGGACACTGGGTGGGGTGGGTAAGGGATGGGGAGGGGAAGTTCTTTCTTGCTTTGGGGACTTCAGAGTCCACAGAGGCTCCCACAGTGTAGTCTGTCTACACTGGTGGGTTTGGGGGGGAACTGGGAAGGGCAGGGGGATGGAGGCTGGGAACAGAGTCGTAGCCATGCCTGCAATGTGGGTGCCCCCCCTCAACCCTTTGCCAAATCCTGGATCTGCCCATGGATAAGAGCATGTATAACTCTCACACATAAGCCACAGTAATGAGAGCCTTAGAAGCAAGTGTTATAAATGTGTATTCAGCCAAGTATTCATTGCTTTTTTCAAACAAATTCATAAATACAAAACTTGAAAAGAACACACATACTTGACTTTTTTCTCAGAAATATTTATGAATATTTTATTATCTTATTTTTGTGATTGACAATGGAAAACAGAAAAGCATAAGAAGCTGACACTAGCTGACTACTGGTAGACAGGTGTCTCTTACCTGGCTGCGTATTCTGTTCACTAATAACCTTGATCATCACTAGTCTGCTTGTAAGGCCTACTAGAAACAACTTCAAGATACGTTTGATTTAGTTTTCTGTTTTTTTTATGTACTTGGCTTTCAAAATATTTTTGGCAGTAGCAGTAATCATTTTATATGTTATTTAACCAAAAGTATGTTCCTTCTGTAATTCATCTTTAAATACTTGTAAACAGCACTTAGATGCTAAGCTAAAGGCACTAAACAGTGTAAATGACTAAATCAATAAGATACAAAAACATCATCAGTTCCTTACTTTCATGTGACTTTGACTTCATTTTCTTCCCCCCAGAGAAGAGACTCTAAGTTTCCTTTAAGAACAGCCAAGAAGTGAGTTGTATTTAGCTAGGTTTTTATGTTTAGTCTTTTGATTAGTAGGTACCTATAAAGTCACTGATGCACTCAGGATTTTTCACTTACAAGATTAAAGAAATGAGACCAGGTTTTCAAACTCCCTGTGTCAGTTTTATGACAAGTTTATTCCATCTAAGTTATCCGTAAAGCTATTCCAGTAACTAATATATTTTTCTTCACCCATAGTTTCAAAAATTAAAAATAGAGTTAGTTTTAAGGCAGCCTAAAACTTGAACTACTTGGGAATCTTCAGTGAATCAAAGAAAAAGTTGTTTTGCTTTAAGCAAAAAATATTGTTCGACCTGAAATAAACACTGGACATTTCTAACTGCCTTCTTTTAATAAAAGTAAAGAAAAATTGAAGTGAAGGGTTAGATTCACAATGGGGCTTAGGATGAGATCCTAAATGGGCTCTATCGGTGCATCCACATGAGCGTGCATGTGCCTCTTGTCCCACCTCAAACCCTTTTGAGGCAGGGCAACAGGTACGTGTGAGAACAAAAAAATGTTCCCCATGCTGCAAACTTGCAGTGCAGGGACAAAATTAGACCCCTGGATATCCAGGGGTCTAAAAAAATTGAAGTATAAAAAAGCGGGGCAGGGCATGGCCCCTGACCGTGCCCTGAGGCAACAGCAGGCTGGGTCCTCCACAGAGACACTCTGGCCACTGGTTTGGCAGCTGAAGGAGGGCATCAGGAAATGGCTTGATCCCTTGTGGTCCAGTACAGTCCATATGCTGACTGCTATGTGTGACCCAAAGGTGAAGGGCAGCATATGCAGCAGCCAGAGCCTGAATTAGTAGACGGAGGTGCTGGTGAAGACAGTCAGGGAGACAGAACAGTGGAGACATGAGGATGTAAAAGAGGGAGGTCCACTGTTCTATGCTAGCATGCCACCCACCAGCCAGTCTCCTCCTCCACCACAGGTTCTGCCAATGTGGATCAAGGGCGTGGCTTCCATGGTGAGGTCCAGAGGCACAAGACCCCACCATCAGGCAGGTAGTGCTCAGGCTTTGATGGCTGCCTATCTTGCAGAGGACATGGAGCTGCTCCTGTGCAACCCCTTGGCCTACTGAGCAAGTCACAGCTACATGTGCCTGGGTCTGACCACAGTTGTCCAGGAACACCTGTCCTGTCCATGACCAGTGTTCCATGAAAGAGGGTGTTCAGCATTGCTGGGGATGTAGTGACACCCCACTGCACCTGCTTGGATCCTGGTTTGATAGATCAGCTGGTGTTCCTCAAGGTGAACCTCCCACTGCTGGGGTTCTCCAAGCTCCAGGTGCAGACAGAGTGAATGCCACCCTCCTCAACTCCATCCACACCTATTTCCTTTTTTCACTTTTTTTTAAACCATTTAATGCCCCACTCTCAGAGCTATTGGGAACACTCACTGCATCACCAGCCAGCAGGGGAAGAACATGTCCCTGCTGAGCTCCTGTGCCAGGATGAACTTGGAGGTATGAGCTGGGGCAATGGGGAAGGTAGAGACCCCATGTCCTGCGCATGACCACTAAAATTACATTCTGCCAGTGTGGGGAGACTGGTGGGACTGCTGGCAGCATGGCAGCCCAAGGAAATGCCAGGACCAAGGATCCCCCCTAGTGAAAGGTGGGTAGGAGGTGCCATAATCTCCAGCTACCACATGCATGCACAAAGTCCTGGCTGAGGAAAGCCTAGACCCATCATGTCTTTGACAGGCCTGAGGCTTGCTGGTTGCAGTGGAGTTTTGAGGCTCCAGATGAGTTCAGCTTAGCTTCCTGGGATGCCAGCTTTCGAGTTGAAAAACCCTTTGTCAGGCTCAGGAAGTACCTGCAGTTGAGGTAGGGGGTGCTGTTCCTGGATGGAAGGAATAGTAAAGAAGCCAGAGGCTGGTATGCAATGTAGGCAAGAAAGCCAGTCAGTTAAAATGGAAATGGAGGTGTCAGGGGGTGAGGGACAGGCTGGGGTGGGAGGTGGGGGAAGGGGATGTAGCAGCACAGGTAAAAGCACACACACCAACTGAAGGTGCTTCCTCAGCCTGACTGTCACAGGGGCACTCAGGTGCCCTGTGCCTATGAAGGAATAAGGGCAGCTGTCAATCTCCAGGGTCAGGTGCCGGTTGCTAGGGCAACTGCACTGGTCAGGTGACCAGAAGGGGGCAGGGCTCGGCCTTTATAAACAGCCCAGGCTGAAGCCTAATGGTAGTCCCCCTCTGGCAGTCTAAGGAGCAGTGCAGCGCAGCGCAATGCAGCGCAGCCTGCCTGCCTGCCTGCCTGCCTGCCTGCCTGATCAGCTGCAGCATGGTACGGGGTGGAGAGAACCCTGACAGGGAGGCTTGGAAGGTGAGCCATGATGGCACAGCATTTATATTCTATCCAGGGGGTTTATTTTGAGTTATAGCCAGTTGGCTTATGGCTTTGTGTTTGCTGTTTTGCTGTTTGTGTAACTACCGGAGGACCGTAGGGGTTGGAGGAGGCCTCGGGGGAGCTCCCCAGTAGCATGGGGGTTCCTGGTGCCCTATAAGGGCACAGCAAGCAGTGTCAGGGAAGGCACAGCTGTTTGGCACCGGGGTGGCACTATGTTTGGCGGTGCGTTGACCCCAGCCCTGTAGTGGGCGATAATCGGAGAAGCCCGGGCAGGGCGGAAGACCCAGACGGTGGGTCAGGGGGCCAAGCAAGGCTTCGGCCACCTGAGCCCCGACCGTGGGAAGCGCAGGAGACGAGGCCCGAGTGTGGGCGAGACTGCAGAAAGTGCAAGGCATAGAGACCGCGGGAAGCACAAGGCATAAGCCTGAGTGCGGGTGACAGCAGGACGTACAGGAGGCAGGCCCCAGTGGCTGTAAGGGGGAAGCCCCGGAAGGGGGGAAAACCCATTGAGAAGCCCCGGAAGGGGGGCAAGCCGATTGAGAAGCCCAGTGAGGGCAACGAGAGCATGAGCACAGAGAGACTGGCCCCAGTGGGGCACTGTCTGGGTGGGTGAAGCCCCAAGAGAGGGCACGTACTGCGAGAAGCCCCATTGAGAAGCTCGGGGAGGGCAAAGGGCGCATAGAGGGAGAAGCCCCAGGAGAGGGCAAGTACAAGAGCCGAGAGCCCGGTAAGGGCGAACATTCAGACAGAGGCCTTTGAGAGGGCCTCTAAGGAGAAAACATTGGCGGGATGACATCCAGAAGATCCGCGAGGCTTGGGGCATGCTTAAGGGCAGATTGGGGGCACGCATAGCTCATAAGGCTGGGATGCACCAGGTCACTCCGTACAGAGTAGGAGCCCGGACAATCCTAGCACCGTGTCCAAGGGGACAGAAAGGCAGCCTCCCATATAAAACTATATATAACAACAAGACGTGGTGGGCAAGAAAGAGGGTGCTGGATCGCGTACTTGGCATGGTAGGGGGCGTTGGAGAGATCACGGCTGCTTCTAGGCCCCACTCCATGACAGTGACAAAGTTTTTCAACCCAAAACCTTTCTAAGATATATTTCTGTAGCTATTCACTTGGTCTGCTAAAAGATACCAGATTAGATTGACCCAAAGAACCTTGTCTGCCAGTGCCATGTCCTTAGACTAACACCCCTAGCACGTGACTGGAAGGATGCAGGGCCCTCAGCATATCTAAGCCCCTGGGCTAGGGTTGGCAGAGAGACTTCTATGGCAGGTGCTAGAGAAGAAGCTCCTGCAGGAGAGGAAAGAAAGACTCTGTCACTGCTTTCCTACCTGAGATGTTTCTGGTGCTATTGTGCTGCTCACTAAGTTATTATTACCTGTTGTTATTTAAAGTGGTGGACCAAGCTGAAGCTGTAAGGGAGGAGGAGACCTCATTGGGGAACAATAGTGTGTCAAGAAGAGGCCCCAGCGCCAGTGAGGGCATGGCTTAACACATACACAGTCACACGTCACAAGTTTTGCTTATCAGCAACTTGAGGTGCAGTTTCCCAGAAACCCCTGCACCTATCTCCTTGAAACCTATCAGGTGTCATGGCCTCATCAGGGGCTACAAAGCCTGCTGTTTTCACCTCCCTGTGCCTTCATACTTACAAGTGACATGAGTTTTGCTTTCAAGACTTTGAGGTTCAGTTTCCCAGAAACCCCTGCACCCATCTCCTTGAAACTTGCTTCATGCCTGTAGAACAGGCTACCACCCCTGCTATTTTCATCCAAATCTGCCAAAAAATGACAAAGTTATAGGCAGGTTTGTGCTTTCCCATTATAGCCTATGGGCAAAACGTCAAAGCAGTGTCAAAACAGCAAAGCAGTTTGGATGTCTCAGGAGCCAAAGTAATGCAGGGCACTTACCTGCAGCCCAGGATGGAGCCCATGCAGCTTGTTAGCCGCCTCTTTGTACAGCTGCAGCCGGCCGGTGATGTCAGCGTCAGACGCTAGCCGGCGAAGTTAAAAATGACGGCTGCTGCTGTGGAGGGGGTGGATAGCCCAGAGACCAGGCTTCAGCCGATGCCAGGGGCTGAGTGAGCTCTGCAGGCAGGCATCGAGGAATCCAGCAAGCCAGAGGTATTGGTGGCCGAGGAGGAAAGTACCACAATGACATCCCCCGCTAATCAGCAAAGGAGCGACTTGCTGACTGAGTGAGGGAAAGTGGAAGCAACCCCAGAAGCACCGCTGGATGCAGATGTGAGTGCTGGACGGTGGGCTTGGAGGATGACAATGCCAAGCAGCGAAGAGCTGAGGGAAAACCCTGAAGGAGGGTGATAAGGGCGGGGATCGCTGCTGGGACCTGGGATGCTGAGCATGGGATTGGAACTGGTCGGGGGAGCCACAAATAGAATGAAGCACCATCCCTCCCCTTTAAGGGCACAGGGATGGGGAATAGGTGGTGGGGTGGTGGAGGTGCTTTGGTTGTTTCAGGATACCCCAAGCAGGCAGGGACAGAGGGCATAGGGGTACCTTAGGTGCTGGGGGTCCTTGGGAAGCCGTGATAGAGGCAACAGTGAGGAAGGTTCCCCATGGGACAGGATTAGGGTGTGAAGCATCACCAGTGCGAGTAGAGTCTCCCGCCATCAGCTCCAGGATACAGAGCAGCAGTCATGGTCTGCAAGGAAGACCACAGATAGCAACAAGGTGGTACACCAAAGGTGGTGTGAGGCTGGGGTGTAGGGGTGGTGGAGCCCTGTGAGCAACCATCGGGCCTAGCCCGGGCCACTGAGGGACCCGCTGACTAACCCCGCCTACTGGGGAACACCAAAATGTGGTAGGCAAGAACGCGGTTGGCGACAAGGGAGGGAAGACGTACCCCAGCAACAATCCAGCCCGGAAGGGGCGGGACAACCGCGACAAAATCAGAGTCGCCCGAGAACAGCTAGCTGAAGCCCAGCGGTCACATTGGACAAAACAAAACAGAATGGAACAGTGCTTTCAAAACAAAACACCATCCTGTCAAAACAGTGAAATGGCAGTCAAAACAAAATGGTGCTGTTTCAAATAGCCCTATTGCACATGTGGTATGAAAAGCCCAGAGTGATAGAGGTGGGCCAGCCTGGCTGCACTCCTTGCCACCATGTGCAGTGCTGGCCAGATCTGTGTGCTGCCAGGTGGCAGCACCTGCACAGGGCATGAGCACCCCCAGTGCCTGCTGCTGCTTCTGGCGGGGGCTGTGCACCATGTGGGGGAGGGAATACGGGGGTTATCACACCCTCCACCCTCCCTCACACCCCACAAATGCCACTGACCCACACCATACCCCCACACCCCCATCTACTTTATTGCCCCCCTTACACACGCAATATACAAGAGTAAGACCTTATTCTTGAATTATGAAAGCAATTCTATATACACTACACAAACACAAATCATGACAAAAATGTTTTTTGTAATAACATTAAAATGTTATAGCAGGTGTTTGCCTTTTGGTATATGATTTTTTTTTTCCGGTTCCAAGATGGCAACCCTTCCCCTCCCAAAAGGAGTACTTGCGGGGGCAAGAGGAGGGACTTCTGGTGGCAAAGTTCAGGGGTTAGGAGTCCCAAGATGGTCCCAGGGGTGGGACTATCCTTCCAGCCCTCAGCAACTCACCAAAAGTCATTAAGCAGCCCGCCAGCCAAAATAATTGCCTACCCTGACCTATAGGGTAATCTAGTCCCACAAAGTGAAACATTTCAGAAATCCCTAGACGAACCAGTTTGATATATCTGCAGTTGTCATAATTTTTTTGTTTCAGCTACAATTGTTCACCAAATTCAACTTCAATTAAAAAATTATTTCAGCAAAAATATATTTTTTGGACAAATAAATGACTCGCCAGAAAATAATTCACTTAACTCTAGCTATCAGTCTCTCCAGGTTTGGCTCACCTGTGCCTAGATGTTAGATATAAAAACATACTTCTTTCTTTTTTTTTTCTTTTTTTTTTTTAAAGAAGGGTAAGGTGGCAGTCAAGCCATCAAAAATTAGAAAATTCCAGAATTAAGCAACCTTGGATTATTGTATTTAGCACAGCTTTATTTCTGAGAATTTGATGGTAGTCATATTATTCTTCTGAGAGAAGAAAAAATTGAAATTATATGAAAATTGTAAAATTTCTAAAACTGAAATTCCATCATATGCATTATATTGATACTCACAGGATTTGTCAATGTACAGGGCTCTGCAATTTTCACTAACAAATTCATCATCCTCTTTGCAAACCAACCAGTACAAAAGGAACAAGACCTTGCCAGTAGCTTTCACTAGCTATTTGCTCACAACAAAGAAATATTAAGATTTGGGTCTGTATCAGATTCAAAGGAAAGCATGCATTCTGACTATAGACCCTTCAGCCTTTTGTCCCCTCTTTCCAGCCCAGCTTATTGTCAAGCCCCCTCTCCTTCTACCAGCTGTATGTCAGTCAGGCTACCTTCTTGTTTTGTTGTGGTAGCAGACGGATCAGGCCAAAAACAGGAGCAATAATTTATCTTTACTTGAAGCCGGTGACATGTCTCTCCACAGCCCATGGATTTGGAGAGAAGCAATTGTGGGAAATACCCAACTTAGACACTGATGCCTTTGGACATAGAAGATCTACTGTACATTGAATAGCCAGATAATTTAGCTGCCAGACTCTTAAAGGTCTCTACTTGGCCTGTGCAAACTTAGATTTTCAAGAAACTTCTAACTTGACCATATTTCAGTGGAATTTTACAGTGCTGATGACCAAATTTTAAATCTGTGCTCTAAAGCATGGGCTCAAAAGCTTCTCAATTACAGGATAGTAGATGTTCTTAAATGTGAGACATGGCACATATATTTTTCCATAATCTCTTTCCAAGAAACAGCTGGTCCATTTTAACTTAGCTCTCCCTCTTTGCCCAAATATTGTGTACATTATCATCAACATGCAAAAATTGCAGTCCATGTAGTTAAAGTTTGAGAGCTGTGTGAGTGAGAACAAGGTTTGATGATGGCAAGAATTGGGCATCCTTAATGATAGGAAAGGCAAGTTATGATTCTTACAACTGTTCACTCAAGGCTGCACTCCCCTCTGTCTTAGTTATGTAAGTTATGTTCTGTGCTTACTTGTGATTAAAGCAGATGCAAACCATTAGCAGCATCTATTCCCTGGTGGCTTGATACAGTTTACATGCATCTTCCCACATGGTTTCTGAAAGCAACATATGGCTGGTACTATTTAGCCAGATATTATTCCAGGAGAGCATGCCAGTACTGAGGGGGTAGGGGAACAGTGTGTACATGTATGTGTAGACAGCTCATTTAGTGTGTGTACACACACACACACACACACACACACACACACACAAATGTGGGGTTTCTTTTCTTAACCAGACTATCTGTCCACCACCAGCTCTTCGGAAAAGTTAAGCAGAACTCTTCTGGGACAGTGCTGCTGTAGTTAGCTTGCCTTATGGTTCTTAAGAGCTAAGCTTCTCCTGCCCCCTGCCCTCTCCCTGTCCTACCCCCTACAGGAACTTTTTAGGAAATAAAACAACAAAACTTATGTTTTGACATATTTTTACTTTACTACATGAATTGGGGCATCCTGCTGAAATAGCCAAAATGGAGGACGAAATGTTTAAAGAGAGAGGTGTATTCCAAAAAATAAATCGTGTCCCTTTCTGTGGTTCTCTAACTGCATCAAATCCAAGCTAAAGAGAAAAAGACAGCCTTAAATGAAGTTGGCATTCTTGGAGTAAAGAGCAGAAGCTTTAAAGGCTATGATGAACTAAACATACCAAAGACTTCTCAGCTATTTCAAGAGTCAGCTGCATGAGAAGAATAGAAAATGCCTCCTTGCAAAGGTGAATACTCATTTCTTTTCTCACCATCCTCATCAAACACAGTGCTCATCGTGTTTTCTCCTTAGTGGGAAATAAAACACTCTATTGTTGAGTTCTGGGTGCTGCAGGATGTGATAACAGTAGTTGATTATTCGGCTCTGGTCCCGCTGAGTCAACACTGAGCCAATGAATGGGATGCTGCTTAGAGCTCTATGTTGTGAAAGTAGCATCTTTCAGACTACACTTAAACCAAGATCATGGTTGTACTTGCTATTATTATAGATTACCTGGAATTCTTTTCTCAGAAGAGTCTGTTCAAACCTACTGTCCTTGGCAACTTTCTATTATAGGCTAGATTCGAGTACTTAGATTAAAGAGCACTTTATTTTATGACTAGGCCTGTTAATTTCAACATGTTTGTTTGCAGAGCAAAGAGCTACTCAGAAGACATAAGGTTATTTGAATCCGGTCCTTTAAAAAAAAAAGTCCCAATTTCTCCCTTAGATTTCAAAGATAATTGTATCATTTCTCATGTTTCCCCACAAACCAGTAGGGTTATGCAGTCTATTTCTACCACAGAAATGGCTGCCCATTGCAAATGATAGTGGTCCAAATGCAACGTTGAAAGTCAGTGTATGTACTTCTATGAGGATTGTTCTTGTAAGTCATTTAAGTACTTCTGTAACCTATGTCTTGTACATAGAATATGTACTTCTATGGGGATTGTTCTTTGAAGTCGTATAAGTACTTCTGAAACATTACAGTATAGCTTATTATATCTCTTTACCCCTTACTGGAAGACTTTTGGTTGCTTCAAGTTATGTTAGTAAATAATAATATATAGCTATGTATATTGCTTAAATATAATACAACCTCTGATTCCAGCAGAGATTGAATCAGTCAGATACATAGTGGCCACAGCCTAGCTTCCATTTTTAGCCATGGAAAACTTTCACTGCTAGAAATGATTCTGGGAAAGGGAGCAGTTCAGATATTCAACCTGCAACCATTATGATTTCTACCACAGAATGGTAATTCTTCCTGTAGAAACATAATACATGTACATGGCTACCAAAATGGTGCATTGAAGTGGAAACACGAAGAGTTTACACAATTAGTGAAACTAAAAAGAAGGCAATTTACCTACAAACAAATCCCAAGGCAAGAATTTTGATATTTTTGAGGATGTTCAAATTATTTTATATTACCATAAGAGCCACTTCAGTATAAAAATAGTCTCTGGTTACAGTAAATCATGAATAATATTTCAGAAATATTTAACTTTAATAATATTTAGAGATGTTTTCATATAAGAAAGAACCTGCCTGCTTGAAAAAATTTGATTCATATCAATGAATCAGTCCCTGATAGAACTGGAAAAATAATCTATTGTGGATAACATTTGCTACACATTTTGGCTATTTTGCATAGAAAAATTATCCAAATATTTTTTTTCATTTTTCAACCCATTATAGCCCACAGTATACTTTTGAAGAATGTCCTAACTGAACTCCAAAGATATAAGCACATCTACCTCTCAAAAAGAATCATGTATAATAAATACATGTTCTAAAGAAAATACTACATTTTTCCAAAAAAAATCTTCAGGCAAAGACTACCTGGGGAATAACTTGACTTATTTAATTTAGATTGGAAAAATTGCTGGAAAAGATAACATATAAGGAATTTTTTATTTTGTTAGAAAGGCCTAAAAGGCCTTTTATATCTGTCGCTTTTATAAAAACTAAAAAAAATGGTTACCTGCCCAGAAAAACCTGTTGTTCTATGAACACATTCTTTTCACTTCTAAGACACAGATGCCTGTCCCACATATATAATGAGATTCTGGCTCAGGATTAATGGCCCCATCTTTCAGTTCCTTTACAAAATAGAATCCCAATGGACAGAATTCCAGGGGGTGGGAATCTTCATTGGCAGGCTGTGGCCAAGACATCTTGAAGAAACAGTTCTTGGCCATTCTTCCTTCTTCGAGAGCATATCCACACGGTGACTAGAAAGTAATGATCTTATGATCGACTTAGGTGAGCTCAAGCAATCCAACATAGTAATAATGGCTAGACAGTTTTGTCAAAGGAGACACTAAATCCTAAAGCCTTGGCAAAAGACCAGTGCTAGGTCAAAGTGTAAACTAATCCCCACCTACGTGCCTTACACATTTCTAGATAGGAATGTTTTTCAGGAAAGCTGCAGAAGCAACCTTGGCCTTGATATAATGTGTCATAATCTGCACAGGTAAATCTAATTTAGGAATTTCATAAAGGAACATGTATACATCATCAATAGGTGGATATAACTTGACCTTAAGTCCTATTTGCAAAGGAAGTAGCAGTTTGTGAGAGCTTCTGAAATGTTTTGTCCCATTTAGTCCTGACCATGTTACAGGTCTCCAGTATGGTTTTCTCCTGATTTGCGTGGAGCTTGGGGAAGAAAACTGGTAGGTAAATCAGCTAGTTTGGGGAAAGTACCAGCTGAAGTCTACTTTGAGGCTTTTTTGGAACACTAGACACACACGAGGGAATTCAAAATTTCCAGTACTCTGAACTGATGTTTCATGTCATCTTTTACTTCTGTTTCATTCAGAATTAAATCATTATGGTTTAGTTTCACTTACTCTGGGTTACAAACTGATAGATGACATTTTAACGATATAAAAGCTGACATGCAAATGGTATATTCTCCCCATTTTAAATTTGTGCACTTATTTGTCAGTCTATGTCCTTTGACTGTCAGTGCATGACTGTTTGGTTGAACCATGTCATACCTTGACAAATGCAGAGATACTAGGAAGATTTCAAGAATCTACCAGTCTCAGAGACAAAGAGCTCCTTCACAGAGAAAGGATGACCAAACTTTTCCATCTCAGTTGACATGACACAGTTCTGTTGTACTGTCTATTTGTGGCTTATGGATCTTTGCAGAAACACTAGTGCATTCTAGGTACATGTCTGTATTCTAGGATCGTGTTGGTAATGAAATGTTCCTGTTTGAAAGCTCCCAGCAATTTTCCTGTGAAAAGTCAAGAACCCTGACCCAGTCTTGGGGATCCCGCAAAAAGATGATGGAGACTAGGGTTACCATCCTGAATTTAAAATGATAGATGAATCTAAAACGTCTCAAAATGATAGATTCAAGGGCTGTCCTTATAACCAGGAGAGAAAACAATGCAAGTAGAACTCTTTGGCTCTGAATTCCAGGAGCAACACTTTCAACATTCAGGCTGAAAACAGATAACTGATTTCCCCTGGGACAAAGCCTTTATACTGCAATCCTGTGAAGCACCTAGATAACATTTTCCCAGGAAAGCTTTCCCAAGATAACACTTTCCCCTCCCCCTGCCACTTGCTTTAAAGCAAGTCAAAGCCTGGGTTTATCTCAGCTCTGAGATAAACCAGATGTCTGTTTCTAGCCTCATTGGGCACCTATACATGTGCCCAACACCTGCTCTGACACATTCCACCTATAATGTATTTGAGCAGACTCAATTTAATTGGGGGGCGGGGGGGTTCTGCTGGTGC
>NW_017728886.1:223530985-223532964 GCF_001723895.1 Crocodylus porosus
GTCTTGTTGCAGAAAATTTCCAACCAGTTCTTCCTACTATCACATGTTTGAACATTAGCAGGCATGGTTACTACTAGTACCTTTAAGACTCTGTGGCCTTCCAATTTCAAAACTTTTTTTTCTGTTGCTTTATTTTAATTAGTTGCAGAGTTTTGAATTTTTAAGAATTAAAGTTCCATTTTAACTTTCCCTTCATATGGAATATCTGTCCTAGTTCTCCATCTATGTGTTCTGATTTTCCCTATCTATCCCAAGTTCTGTTTCAGTTTCTCCTCCCTATATGCCTCTCTGCCCCTGCTTGGATAATGAATGGTAACATGATTAAAAGAAATACATGGGCATACATAGAAGAGTAGTCGCTTCCAAGAAGAGTGGTCGCTCCAAGAAGAGTGGTCCCTCCTTAAGGACATGATCCTCTAAGCCCAAAGGGAAGTAATCCCAACACGAATCAAAGGGGGCAGGTGGGCACAAAAGCCCCCATGGCTCACCAAAAGCATCCAGGAATGTCTCCTAGCTAAAAGGGAGGCGTACACCCAATGGAAGTGAGGGGCCATCACCAGGGAGGATTATACTGCAGTTGCTTGGAGATGCAGGGGAGCAGTCGGGAAGGCTAAGGCGGAGATGGAACTGGAACTAGCTACCCAGATCAAGGACAACAAGAAGTCCTTTTTTAAATACATAGGGGGCAAAAAGAAGGTTCTGGGTAATGTGGGGCCCCTGCAGAACACGCTAGAAAATTTGGTCATCACACCAGACAACAAAGCTAACATATTTACCAATTTCTTTGCCTCCATTTTCCTGAGCAGGGACTTGAACAGCCACTCCCCCTCTGGTCCCCCCTAACATCCCAGGGGAGGCACACCCAGGCCAAGGGTTAGTGAGGAACTAGTTAGGGAACTTCTGGAGGGACTAGATGTATTCAAATCTGCTGGTCCGGACGATCTCCACCATAGAGTACCAAGAGAATTGGCTGAGGTCATTGCAGGACCCCTGGCATGGCTTCATGAGCACTCGCGGTGCTCTGGTGTGGTGCCAGAGGACTGGAAGAGGGCCAAAGTGGTTCCCATCTTCAAAAAGGGGAGGAAGGAAGACCCAGGAAACTATAAGCCAGTTAGTCTTACCTCAATCCTGGGCAAGCTTTTTGAGAAAATTATTCTGGCGCATGTCCACAAGGGACCAGCTGGGGAGATTATGCTTAGGGGCAATCAACACGGGTTCATTAGCGGCAGGTCCTGTCAGATCAACCTCATGGCCTTCTATGACCAGATCACCAAATCCTTAGATGCAGGGGTAGCAGTGGACATCGTCTTTCTGGACTTTTGGAAGGCCTTCAACACTGTCTCTCACCCCGTTTTCATTAAGACACTGGAGAACTGTGGTGTAGACACCCACACGGTCAAATGGGTCGCCAACTGGCTTGAGGGCCACACCCAGAGAGTGGTAGTGGATGGGTCATTTTCGACCTGGAGGCATGTGGGCAGTGGGGTTCGGCAGGGCTCCCTCCTTGGGCCCCCACTGTTCAACATCTTCATCAGTGACTTGGATGAGGGGGTAAATAGCACCCCCTCAAATTTGCTGATGACCCTAAGATGTGGGGGGATAAGGGCATGCTAGAAGGGAGGAATAGGCTACGATCGGACCTAGACAGATTACGGGGGGGCGGATTAGAATAGGATGGGATTCAACACTACCAAGTGCAAGGTGATGTACCTGGGGAGGAAGAACAAGCAGCATACCTATAGGCTGGGGAACTCCCTTCTTGTCAGTACAGAAACAGAAAAGGATCTTGGCGTCATCATTGATGCCAAGATGAAAATGGGCCAGCAGTGTGGGGATGCAGTCAGAAAGGCCAACCACACCTTGTCATGCATCCACAGATGCATCTCGAGCAGGTTCAAGGAGGTGATCCTCCCCCTCTACGCAGCACTGGTCAGGCTGCAGCTGGAGTACTGTATCCAGTTCTGGGTGCCACACTTCAA
>NW_017728886.1:223533166-223536662 GCF_001723895.1 Crocodylus porosus
CCCAGTACTTTTTCCTGCCATGGCAGGGGGTCGGACTAGATGATCTGCTCAGGTCCCTTCCGACCCTAGAAACTATGAAATTATACACTTGTGGAAGGTGCCTGTGAGACTGTCTGTTCTATGTCCAGCACTCTGCCATGTATGCTACTTCATGTTTTTTCCTTTAACAACATCCCTCCTACCTCTGGAGTCAGTCTTAAACTTGTATGTGTTCAGTTGCTCATAACTTAAAAAAATGAAAGACAGACATTAAGGTGTACTTACTGTAAATCCATTTCTTATTTGAGTAAATGGTTGCTACCACTTTAACAGATATATTAATCCTAGTGAAAGCATTTCCTCTTCCTGAAAACTATTTTAGCTTTCCCATATCAATAGATGAAAGGAAATGTAAACATTAAAAGAGATTGCTGATGCCTTGACTTTAATCAAGTTTATAGTAGCTTAAAAACTGTAGATCAGCAGTTACCAATCATTTTGAACCATGAACCAACTCTGGGGCTCACAACCCTAATTACAATTGATTGTAACTGCACATAACCCCACTTCTGCTCCAAGCCAATATAGGGTAATTGAATATCTGTAAGACTTCTGACCCCACTTGGGGCCATGACCCCTATTTGGGAACCATTACTATGGAAAAAATGACACCCTTCCAAACAAAAGGAAAAAATGAATTTCACTTTATATTAGCTTAATTTCTCCATAGTGACTTTTTCCCATTTAAAAACAAGAGTGTTGGCAGCTCGTCTTTTAAACTGAGCACTTAAAACCATACAATGTACATGTGTAAGCATACATCTAAATAGGTATAGATGTATGCAGACATCTATTTTTTGCTCTAAATGAAAGCTTTCATTTTTCCCTTTGGATGAGAGAAGTACTTCACTCAGAAGCTTAATTGTAAGGTATGTTTCATGCCATTAATAACTTCCAGGAAGCACAGGGAGGTGGGGGAAGAAACAAATTGGAGAACAGCATGACTTAGGCTCTGGAGTGGTGAGAGATGCGTGGGTGAAAGCCCACTGCACCCCCACTCACCCAAAGCCCCCCAGAGACTCCCCAGCAGCCATGGACCACCCGCTAGCCCCCAGCACAGCCAGAGGTAAGTGGGGCCCATGGTGGGAAGGGGTTAACCCCTTAGTGAGTAGGAGGAGGTGACTGAGTGGAGCCGGGCTGAGTCTCACCCCACCCAGGCCCCTACTTTGCCCAGCCCCCAGGGAGCCATGTGACTGGAGCTGTGCGAACAGGATGACAAACAGGCACATTTGTCTGCTGGTGCATGAGTTAGTGTGGAGTTCATGCAGGAGGGCGAGCTGGAGGGCCCAAGGCCTGCCTGGGAACCCCCTAGGGTAGACAGTCCCAGCCATAGCCAGCCTACCAGAGGCATGACATGGATGGGCACACACCACACCCCAAAGGTCCCCTCGGGCTCTGCGGCGCCCCCCTCTGGTACCCCAGAGATGGCCACCCAGACGGAGTCCATGGTTCCAGGCTCCAAGCAGACAGAGCCTCTGGCTCTTTGCTGTGGGGGCTGCCTGTCCCTTTTTTAGGCTTTGGGACCCGGAAGCATAGCCACCTCCCCTTGTGGGGTCTGCTCCCTTTTGGGGTCTCTGGCACACTAGCTGGAGGAGCTCCAGGCCACAGTTCAGAGACTGTGTGCCATAAGGGACTGCGAGCAGGAGATCAACTCCTGCCAGGCCCTCCTCTCCTGGGAGCCAGAGGGTAGACTATGGTCTCCCTCCTGGACAAAGGAGGACTCCAGGACCTCCCACTCTGTCCAGTCAGGGGCATGGACCAAGGTGGTCAAAGGCCCTAAGGCCTGCTGCAGCAAGGCCTGTGCCCCGCCAGAGTTTAGCAACAGGTATGCACCTCTTGCTGCTCTAGCAGAGCCTGCTGAGTTGCCGGCCACACAGGCTCCACTGCAGCTACCACCCCCACTCTCCTCAAGACAAAACATAAAATGTTTGTTGTGGGAGACTCCATCCTGAGGGGGACTTAGGAAGCAATCTGCCTCCCCGACCCCTTACCCCGGGAAGTCGCTGCTTCCTGGGGCCCCGCATCTGGAACATTGTGGAGAGGATCCCTAAGCTCCTCCAGCCCACAGACCAGTATTCCATGCTTCTTATTCATGTGGGCACCAATGACACAGCTTGGAGCGCTCCCAGCTGGGTCATGAGGTGCTACAGGGATTTAGGAGTGGGCCTAAAGGGTCTGGGGCCACAGGTGATGTTCTCGTTGACCCTCCCAGTCTCGGGCTATGGGCTGAGGAGGGAGAGGAGGATCCACGCGGTCAACCAAAGACTGCGGCGCTGGTGTCATCGGGAAGGCTTTGGCTTCCATGACCACAGCCCGCTCTTTGGCAAGAGAGGTAGTGAGCTGCTGGGAAGAGATGTCCTCCACCTCTCTCCCCTGGGGAGGAGGCTCGTCTCAGCCAGACTGGCTGATCTGCTCCACCGCGCTTTAAACTATGCCTGCTGGGGGATGGGGGGGACTACCACCACTGCTGGCCCACTGAGCAACACTTGCAAAGCCAGCAGGCCAAGGCACTTAAGGGAATCCACCCCTGCCCCAGCCCGGTACTATCTGTGGGCATGGCAAGAACCCCCAAGGGGACACTTGCCTGCCTGTACACAAATGCCAGGAGCTTGGGGAATAAGTAGGAGCAGCTTGTCCTCCTGCTTAATGCAAATAATTATGATGTCAAAGCATAACGGAGACCTGGTGGGACTCCACCCATGACTGGACCACAGGTATAAATGGCTATACCTGTACAGGAGGGATCATGTAGATAAAAGGGGCGGGGGTGTAGCTCTCTATGTTAAAGAAAGCTAGGCATCCCTGCAAGCTGATATTGGTGACCAGGGTGGACGACTGGAGACCCTCTGGGTTAAAATCCGTGGGGAACACGGCACAGGAGACACAGTGGTGGGAGTCTACTACAGACCTCCCACCCAAAGTCCTGAGCTTGACCAGGAATTCGCCCAGGAACTGGCTGAGGCCACACGCTCCAGGACCATGGTTGTGATGGGGGACTTCAATTACCTGGACATCTCATGGGAGGATCAGTCAGCAAAATCCAAGCGGTCACAAAGCTTCCTCTTGTGCGTGGATGACCTCTACCTGACTCAAGTCTATGGGCCAACGAGAGGTAAAGTGCTGCTTAACCTGGTACTGGCTGCTGGGGATGACCTAATTGGTTACCTAGGGATCAATGGGAAGCTGGGTGACAGCAACCACAAACTGATCACCTTCACCATCTGCCGCAAAGCTGGCAGTCAGTCAGCAAAATGGAAGTCCTTGACTTCAGGAAAGCCAACTTTGACAAGCTCAGGAGGCTTGTCAGTGAGGCCCTAAGGGACCATGTCCCCAGGGGGAGGGGAGTTCAAGAAGAGTGGTTGCTTCTCAAGGGAGCAATCCTCAATGCACAAGCTAAGTCTATTCCATCTCAGAGGAAAGGCAGCAAGAGGGCACAGCAGCTTCCCTGGCTCTCCAG
>NW_017728886.1:223536762-223541114 GCF_001723895.1 Crocodylus porosus
GTCTGGAACAGCCTACCATCGGAGGTGGTTCAAGCACCTACATTGAACACCTTCAAGAGCAAATTGGATGCTTATCTTGCTGGGATCCTATGACTCCAGCTGACTTCCTGCCCTTTGGGTGAGGGGCTAGACTTGATCTTCAGAAATCCTTTCCAGCCCTAATGCCTATGTCTATTTCTGTTATGGACCCCTTGGCCAGGTCTAGAAGTTGCTTTTATTGCATATAACCACACAGATAACTCTCTACAGCCATAACTTAACAAATGGTCATAGTACACAGTGCTGTAAAAATGGTGGATCACTCTCTAAGATAACCCTGGATGGATGTGGTGTCAGACTTCAGCGCTGTAGTCTAGAGCACTGTAACGAACATCCATACCAGTCCTATCACGACTCATGGTAGGTTGCATTCTACTGACATCCCATAGAGCATTGCAGCCACCCCCCCATCCCCACCACACACACACACACACACACACACACACACACAGCTCCAGGTGGGACAGTGATAACAATCTAGCCTCGGCCAGAGCTCATCTCCTCTGCCCAAGCACCAAGCAAGCCTGACATCCCATAGAGCATTGCAGCCACCCCCCCATCCCCACCACACACACACACACACACACACACACACACACACAGCTCCAGGTGGGACAGTGATAACAATCTAGCCTAGGCCAGAGCTCATCTCCTCTGCCCAAGCACCAAGCAAGCCCCACCTCCACACTTTCAGTGACCTGAGGTGGTGATGCTCCTGTCTCTAACGCTTCCCATCCCCACCCCACTTGTTCCCTCTGGCAAGATATGAGCCACTGTGCCTAGTTTTATTGTTCAATGTGTAGATTCCATCTACCCCACCTGGGCATTTGTGAAGATTGAAGCTTTCAACTAAGTGCTGTACTGCTTGTTGGACATCACGCTCACACAGGGTGCTGTCAAAGATGTTCATCTTTTACAGTGTTGTTCTGAAGTGTCTGTTCCTAAATCTCAGTCTGTTAAGCTTGACCCATGGTTCTCACTCAAAGTCATGCCCAAGGAAGGACTTGTTTGGTATTGGTATAAAATGCTGTAGGAAAAGATTTCAGAACAGATTAGTCTGACCAATCATGCATGACCACATGACCCCTGCCTGCCAGGCCCAGAAACCTGGCAGTAGGGGAGCAGTTAAGGCAGGAGTGGGCAATTATTTGAGCCTGTGGGTCACACAACAAGTTGTGGTGAGCAGTCACAGGGAGCAGCATCCAGGAGCATAACAAGCGGGTGGGGCCAGGACTGTCATAAAGCGGATGCAGCAGCATAGGGCTGGAGCTGGGGTGGAACCATGATTAGCTGCTTGCATGACCCTGTGACAGACACTAGTTCTGTGAGCAGGAGTGTGTTGGGACTAAATTGTAGGAAGCAAATTGTCACTACACAGGAATCCCAGGGTCTCCTTGGAGACTGGCTGGAACCTGCATGGGCAGAGCACACAGGAAGGTGGGTGGGACTGGTGCTGGGAACTTGGGGCAGTGACAGTGCAGGGCTGGGGGTGGGGCAGAGTCATGATTTGCTCCCATATGCCCCTGCCTGCAGAGCCCATTCCTATCACATGGCTGTGAGGGCAGTGGATTGCAGCTTGGCTCCAACTTGTCACTGCCCCATGATCCTAGCCCTGTCCACCCATCCTGTTCCCAAACACCACTCCCTGCCCACCTTTGGCCCCATCCCATCCACCTGGCTGGACAGGTCTCACTCCCAGCAGTGGGTGGGAGAGGGCAGCAGGACTGGATCTGGTGGTGATGGCAGCCAGAAGGAGCCATCTCTGCCAGGAAGTGAGTTCAGCTGCCATGCAGCCCTAGCCTCACTGCACACCTGGGGGCCTGACCAAGGGACCTGCTGTGAGCTGGACAAAATCCCTCAGTAGGCTAGATCTAGCCCACAAGCCATATTTTGCCAACCCCTGTGTTAGGGTCTCTCTTATGTCCCTTGGTCTAATGCCCTAGAGTGTAGGGGATACATCTGTGTGTAATTTATCCAGCCTGTTTGAGTCTCTGTGCACTAAGTATAGAGTTGAGCTTTTTAGTGCGACAACTTCTGGGCTATATAGGAGCACATATTCTTCTGGGGCATATACCACTGCAAGCTTGGTGATTCTGAGCACTTTGAAGTTGGAACACCATGTCATGCTGGCTAAATATCTTAAAGTAGTGACCTGTGCAGAGGCTTTGCTGATGACCTTCTGAATATGATGTTTATGAGTAAGGGAACAGTCTAATATGATGCCCTGGTACATTGGGATATGCTCATGGGGAAAGATGTGGTTGCCTACTCTGATATGCAGCATGTTCTTGGCTCAATAATTGTCCAGGGGTAAGAGTGATGATACTGATTTATTGATGCTCCCCACTGACCTTGTGCCTTTAAGCCTCCCACCCTTTTCACCCTCATACCACTGGCCCTGAACAAAGCTGAGGCAGCAAGATCATTACCCCTTACTATTGTTGGGAGCTTATCAGTCTGTTACATTGAATGGGACCATAAATCTGGCTAACTGAAAACTGGCTGCCCCATTCCTTGGGGTCACATAGCTTTCCTGAGAGAGGCCAAGGCATTGATGCAGAACTACTTGCCACAAACCATACAGGAGCACAAACCATGCAGGAGTGGCATCAGTGCTTCCTCCAGGCAGCTTACAGTTTATCCATGGGACAGAAGTGGCAAGACAGCCTCCCCATTGCATGGTAAGCCCTAATCCAGGGACTCTTCCCTAGGGTGGCAGGAACAGAGGTCTCACAGGGGCCAGCCCTGAATGGTGGCCAGGGCAGGACACTCTACACTGTGCTTATATTAGGAAATGCTGGGGAGCATGGGGCCCCAGAACAGGAATATGTGGCACATAGAAGCTGCTGAGCCATGGTCCATACAGCCAGTAAGGCATCCAGTGGGACAGACTCCAGAGGGCAGCAGTACAGGAGGGGAGGGGGACCAGGTTGCCTAAGATCCAATGACAAGGCCAGCAGTGACTTTGCCTGCCTTTCAGGATCAGGTCACTACCCCCAGCCACTGAGAGCTGCTGGCATAGGTTGAGGGCCCCAGAGAGGTTCCAAGCCTGTCCTGGAAGGATGCAGCACTGCTTTGGGTGGGGAGGCTGTTAAGGGGAAGGCACGGCCCGTTAGGCCACTTCAGGTCTGGGTCCTGCTGTGAGGGAGTGGCACAGCCTCTGCAAAGATAGGCAGTACCCTGGGCTCTGGTCCAAGTTCTGGAATGGGTAGCATTCTACACTTCTTTACTATGCACACAAAAAGTTTGACAGTTGCAACATTTAATTAAACCAAGGGGTATCACTTTCACGTGTGGCATTCTCCCTGCCGCCCTGAGCTTTCATGTTTAAGTTGTGGCTTCACAGCTTCCTTCCCCCCCCCCTTCCCCAGTGGTATAACTGCTCGGTACAGCTTGGATCTTTCCCCACTATCACCGTTTCATAGATTCATAGATGCTAGGGTCGGAAGGGACCTCAACAAATCGTTGAATCTGACCCCCTGCCCTGGGCAGGAAAGAGTGCTGGGGTCAGATGACCCCAGCCAGATGCCTATGCAGCCTTCTCTTAAAGACCCCCAATATTAACTGAGAAGATAGTTCCAAGTTCCAGAGCAGTCAGTTCCACAGGTTTTGTTTAATAACCACACTAAACATCTGGCATCTTCAACAATTAATTAAAATGAGGCAAGTCTCTTCCTCAAGTCACATCCCTGCACCCTAGTGTCTGCCCCTGAAGGGAGATGGGGCCCAGGCACCGGGCCAGAGGAGTCCATGGATAGAGACACAGTGCCAGGGTGGGGCACCCAAAGCCCTTTAGTACTACTCACCAGGGGAGGGCTCCTGGTCCACACAGGTCAGGAGCTACTCCAGCCAGGGCTTTGAAGATCCAGACAGCCTGCTGCTGTGTGGGCCCAGGGCCACCAGCATTAGCAGGGGAGGAATACAGACATCCAGGACACGCACACAATATAGGCATCTGGGATACGCACACCCACCTACAGCCCCCTCCTGCCCCCACTGCCTACCCCAGAAGTCTAGGATGGATGAACACTGACACAGAAACACACACAGCGTGTACTAGGTGGCCATGGTGGAACAGCCAGCTATGAGGATGCATGCCATGATAAGCTACTGCCACATCAGGTCCAGGTGAGTCACTAAGGTAGGCTCTGGAGCGGTGAGAGACACGCAGGTGAAGCCCGCTGCGCCTCCACTCCCCCGAAGCCCCCTAGACACCCCCTCAGCAGCCACCGAGCCCCCTGCCGACCCCCAGCACAGCCGGAGGTGAGCGGGCTCGTGGTGGGAAGGGGTTAACTCCTCGCTTGCTGGGAGGA
>NW_017728886.1:223541886-223554074 GCF_001723895.1 Crocodylus porosus
CCAGCAGAGGTGGTTCAAGCACCTACATTGAACACCTTCAAGAGTAAATTGGATGCTTATCTTGCTGGGATCCTATGACTCCAGCTGACTTCCTGCCCTTTGGGCAGGGGCCTGGACTCGATGATCTCCCGAGGTCCCTTCCAGCCCTAATGTCTATGAAATCTATGATGTCCTGCAGCCTCCAGTGAAACTTGGGTGTGCATGTGCAAGTCATGACAGCAGGGGATTAGGGGCCATGGTGGCCCATACCCAGCAGCAAATCAAGGATGACTGGCCATTCGGCTCTGTTTGGGAGACTTCAGAAGCCTGGGGAGCCTGCAGTGCACACTGGGAGGCATGCAAGAGCCCCTCACCCCCACCTACTTGCTGAGTTTGGCCCATGCAGACAGGCTCCACGCCCCACCCCACCAAAAGCCATATGTGTGTTCTGTTTACTCTTGACCTCACCTTGGGCACTTAGAATAAAGCTTGAAAGTTAGAGCACTTCCGCTTCAGCTTCTTGAAGGCCTGTACTTAATTAGCCCTTGTTGATTTTTTAATTTCTGTTGACTTGTCAATACAGCATAAATAGAACAAGAGATCATTAAGATAAGGAGCCTGAAATCGACTGACAAAGGATGGTAAATTAACTGTGATTTTAATTGAATGCTGCCTAAACCTATTTGGAAAACTCCCCAATGCTGTTGTCAGGTTATCCACTGTGTTGCACAAGACTTCTTGCAATTTGTCCATCAAGAAAAGATATGCTTTTCACCAGTGTAGAAACCCAGGAGTTATATAATTAATACATATTACTCCTATTGCAAAATCAGGTATAAAGTACTTCAGGAATCTGGTGAAAGGAAAATCGTTCATTTATCAAATCATTTGTGTTCAGACATTCTTACAATTCTATCTATTGAAATAGTGGGCTCCCTTATACAGTAACTTAAGAAGTCCTGTGAGGAAGTCCTAATATCCTCTATCTGGAACTGACCTTGTAGGGTGCTGAATATTTTCAGTGCCTATTAGTGATAACTGAAGTAATTTGTGACCTTGTAGGATTGGACACTGAATGAATTAACCTTTAATTAAGAAATTATTTCCTCCCAAAAAAAATACTGAGGAATGCCAGAAAGCCATAATTAGAAACTTTTATGCTACTGTGCCCATTCTATTCTGAAGATCCCTATTCTCTGCCCACCTGTGTCCCATCCCATCCACATGGCTGGGCAGGTCTTGCTCCCAGCAGTGGGTGCAGGGTGGACTCGCTCATGTGCCCAGGCAGTAAGGCTGGGTCTGGTGGTGATGGCAGCCAGAAGGAGCCACCTCTGCCAGAAAGCAAGTTCAGCCACCATGCAGCCCTAGCCTCACTTCATGCCCAGGGACCAACCAAGGGACTTAGATGACTAATACTTTTTAAAATGATGAATAAAGCATATACAAATACCCTTTTAAAATACATATATCATTTTTTAAATATATTTTTCATCTCAGTTGTATTATTTTCTTCACTACTTCTTTTTGTACTTCCCACATCATAGTAACTTAATTAATACAGTATTCTGTATTTAAGCCATGAAATAGCCCTAAAATAAAAAATTACATTAGCCAGAAATCATGTCAGAAGTCCTGGTACTTTCTATGAAAACATTTTACAAATGTTAAGCGCCAACATCTCTGAGATGTACAGAAGCCTCATGTGGTTGATGTTGTTCCCAAATTAAAAATAGATTAACTGATCAAGAATGTAAATGATTTTATTGGGTGTCAGGGGACTGGGAACAGACACCACAGGAATCCCGGTTCCTAGTCCTTTATAAAATGCCAGTTCTTTCCACCTTCAAATCTCTTTCTCTATTTTTGATAATTTGAAGATTTATTTTATTGTTATTTATGAACACTTTATTTGACTGTCATAATGTACTTGGGCCCATAATTTACTTCTGTCCAGGCTCATGTTGCCGCTTTTATAGTTATAACAAAGTTTAAAACCAAACAAAAAAAAAAACCAGAATGCAGCATTTTGGAAGGCTTTTACTTGAGCATAATTCCTCTTGTGATAAATCGTCCATGACCAATTCAGAGAAATTATACTACTGGTTTAAACTAGCTAATCGATTAGTAGTTGGCAAAATGATACAGTTTTGTCTATGAGCCTGGAGCGATGGCCTCAGGTTCCAATGTTCTTAGAATTCACTGAAATAGTCGAGGCAATCATTATTCAAGACTTCAGTGTTATTACTCACTTTGCATTTTGTATGTAGGCTGCATCCATTATAATGATAGTATGAGTACTGTATTGAAATGCAATACAAAAACAGGCTGTAAAATGTTTGCAAGTTGTAAATATGGATGAAGCACTTGCAGTTTGGCAGATTCATTTTTCTCTCAAGATGAGTGCCCTACCTCATCAAGATTAAATATACTCAAACTGCCATGGCCCTTAGCACATTGTACTTTTGTTTCTGCAAGTTCTGGCTTCTAGCAGCAGTACTTAAAAATGATTTAATGTGGAAGGTCAATAGGAAATTTGAGCTCAGTAGAATCCACTTAGAGGATCAATTCTGACAACTCCCATTTTGATCAGCACATACTAATGATCCATAAAGCTATAAATGAGCGAATTGCCTGAATCATACAAATGTATGTAAACAAAGTCTCTACCACACAAAGACAAAACAAAATCTTGTAGACATTTTAATAGCAGGTCAATCATAATTAAGTTCCAAATATTATTCCAACAAATTGTAAAAGTGCTTCCTTGAATCTGAGTGACACCCAGAGAGGAAAAATTATGTTCTGTTTCTAAAAATCTGCTAGCATTTCATAATTGCAACTGAAATGACCTATAACATTGTTTTACTTTGGAGGCTATAAAAAATAGGCTGGCTGCTTGATCATAAGATAACATTTTTGCCTGACTTTTCTAATAAACTCAGTAATTTGTCTACCCTCTGTAAGCTGCAGCAAATTGGTGGCTAAGTGGAGAAATGACATGGGGCCTGATTTAAAAGCCAATTGAAGTCAGTGGAAGGACTCTCATTGGCTTCAGACTTAGCATTAGATCCTAAAGTGCATGTACTTCCAAACCTATCTTGCCCCAGTGATTTCTTTGACTATATTTTGAACAGGCCAATTCTAAACAAAGGAAAACCCAGTGACAAATTCAACAATGCACTTTGGCTGCTCTGCTTTTATCTTTAAAAATAAAATAAAAGAACAGCCTACGGTCACATGGCTTTCCAGGGTCCCTGGCTTCAGGGCTGCTGTGTAGGGGCATTGGTTCCCTGTTCCCCAGGCTCATTAGCAGTTCTCCTGGTGGCCAAGGAGCTGGGCAGCTATTCTACAAAAGCTTCCAATATTTTTCGTTGCTGCTGTTCTAATTGAGAACAATTTATTTTTTAAAATCTTCCATTTTTTATGGGAGAGAAAATCCTGTTGCTGCTATGGTGTTATATGGATTTGGGTTAGTGTTTATAAGTTTCATGGAAGAGAGAATTCCTTCTTTCTACATTCAGGAGGACTATGAATGATGACACAAATGATATGAATAATACATGCCTAGCAAACTGACACAAAACGGTTATTCCTAGCATTGCTGACTGCCGGAGGTCAGCACAAAAGTCAGAGCAGGGATGTCTATTTTATGCAGATTCTTATAACCACGCTCTTATAACTAACTGTTCTCCGGTCTCTTTCTCTGGCAAAAGGAGGAATGCAGGAATTTTCTTCATACTATAAGATATGTTTCTTACTATATGTTAAAGAAGACAGGTCAGAGATGCATGCCTTGCTCTTGAAACAGGTAATGATGGTCCTTAGTTTCTGTGGGAGGTCATTTCACAATCCTGGGATGGCCCTTGAGACAGGTAACAGTGAGGCTGGTTTAAATGAATAGGCTGAGGTAAGATGCAATGAGCCAGAGCAGATAGGTAGGAGAGAGTTGTCTGGAGCTTTGGAAACTAAATCTTATATTTTAAATTTGAATTGGTGCGTAATGGGGAGGCAGCATGGGGATTCAAGGAGAGATTATGGACTTGAAGCAGTGAGCCTGATCGCCAGTCTCAAAGGCTCAAAAGTCATGCATCAGGCTACCAAAAAACATTAGATCGACTTAATAAGCATGATATATAAATAAAAAAAAGTTGAGGGAATATTTGTCATCCAAGCCTTTTTTGAGCTCTTCTGGCCAGCCTTCAAATTTGTCTGCAACCTTAAGGGCTAAATTTTCACCCTAAAAAATTAAAGTTGAGATTCACACCCTCTCTTTTCCAGGAATTGTGAGCTTTAAGGAGAACATTAAACAATGTACTCTCAATAAAACTGCACATCTTGGCAACACTTAATGAGTGAGCAAGATCACATAAAAGTAACTGGGCACATTTGATAAAAGACTTGTTTCAATATTCCAGACTATAGGTACTGGAATACTGAATTGCAATCATGCTGAATAAATGTAGTTGATAGATCAAGAGTTTGGAAGAATTATCCCTAAGATGACTGACTGGTTTGCTTATTGAAAATCACATTAGAGTTTGCTTCTTGATGCTTAGAAACATTTTTAAATATAGTTTATATTTTAGCAATTAGTGTCAAAAATGGCCATCGGTTGTTAAGTGAGTCTATTTAATTGTCATTCTCTTCACCATAATTTAGTTCTGGATAGAGCACCATGTGTCAGAAAAATTGTAATGAGATTTTTGAAAGAGTTGCTCAAACATGAGCACTATTAAATCTGGAATATGATAAACCAATCTACAAAAAACAAGATAGCGACAGCAAACCCATATTTTTATGCTAAAATGATTTTTTTAAAGAAAGGAAAAACACAGGTAATGAATAATAACAAAGACTTCTAAGCTACTTGTCACCAAATTGGCTCTATTGCTTTGCTGAACAGCAGAGTTATAGCATTTTGGAGTAAATCAGTTTCTGCTTGAAATTAGTGGCATGAAGTCAGGATATTTTATTGAAAAATAAGTGGTTAAGTTGTGTTTACCTTTAACAGAAAAAGCAAAAAGGTTACAATTTAGGGATGAATCCCGGATTCATTGACATCAATGGGAATTCTGCCTGTAACCTCAGTGACCAAAGTTTCATTGATTGCAGTGCATCTAGAACTTCACTCAGGTGATTTCTATTTGTTGAATTAAGACATCATTGTGTCTAGTTCCAGAACTAACTTCTTTGCAGACTGGCCTCTACAGCACCCCTTTTTCCTGGGAAACAGGAAACAAATTTGTAAGTGATGTTGGAGTAACTTGCCAACTGTCTCTGCTTCATTTGTGTAACCTCAGTTAAGGCAAGGATTTTTGTGGGTAATATCTTTTATTGGACCAGCTGCATGATTGGGATTATGGCTGTGTGAAACTTCAGGTGCTGATTTAATTTGGAGGAGATTCAGCCCTATTCAGCCCTCTCCAAATCCAAATTGAATTGGGGGACCAATAAAAAGGTCCGAATCAATTCAAAGCTGTCTGAATTGATTCAGAAAAGATTTGGAGAGCTTCAGAGATTCAGGCAGTCCCCACTCACCACCGCAGGAAGATGGACCTGGACTCTGTCTTGGTAAGTAGGGGGCAGGGTGGACTGGAGGAGGGGAGGGAAGGGACTACATGGGGACCCCCACCAGGCTGCATCCCCTGCCTGCTCCCCCAACCCCCTGAGTGGCCCCTGACCCCTGCCCTCTCTCCCAGCCATGTCAATGGCTGCCTCACCAGGCCCCAGCTCCCAGTTCTTTTTTAAAAAAAGCCTCCACTCACCAGGTCCTGCCAGGCAAGAGAGACGATCCCTGTTGTGCCCCACTGCCCCATGCTGTGTGGGGGGCTCTGCCACAAGCCCCCATCCCCCACCCACAAGCCTAGGCCCCCTCCTCCACAGCTGCCCCACCAGGACCTAGCTCCCAGTTCTTTTAAAAAAAAAAAAGCCCCACACTCACTAGCTGCTGCAGTGTGGGGCAGTGGGGATTGCCCCCTCACCTGGCAGCAGCTAGTGAGCGCGGGGGGTTTTTGTTTTTCCCAGATCCTTCTATTAGGTTTTCCTTGCTATTGTTTTCTTACCTATCATTGTAATTGCTAAGCAACAAGCTCTACCTATGTGACCTGGACAAGTAAATTCCTGAGGGAAGGGGAACCTACTCCCTTGTTCAGTTTCCTGCCTCTGTAGGCCATGTGACTAGTTATCTCACATGTCTGTCAATCTGGTTGCCTGGGTTACCCAAGTCCCTATTGTTTGGCCACTTACCTCATGGCAAGTGGGGGCCCACATCACCAGGTGACCAGTATTGCTTTTAAAACTGATTGCCTGGCATCAGAAACACCTGTTTGATTGGAACTGGAAGGTGAGGTCACTTGAAAGCACCAGGCATCAGCCAATGGGGCTGCTTCTGGTGGGAACTTAGTGATGAGGTCACAACAGGGTTATATAGGCTGCCTTCTTCCTGGAAGGGGCAGAGCCATTTTGGAATGCAAGGAAAGAGCTGTCATGCTAGAGCCCTTGGCTCTGGGTGGTTGGGGGAAGAGCTGCTGAACAGCTACCACTCTCTCCCTTTTTCTCTTGTAACTGGTCTTACTACAAACTGCCTGCCTCCAGAGGAAAGCTTAACCAGCCTCTGGATGATGCTTGTGAGTAAGCTACTTGAAACCTATCTAGATACATAGCTTGCAGTACAGCAGATGCATGATCAACAGGGATCCTGGTTTTCCCTGATTTAAAATAAATAAATAAAAATCACAAATTCTCTGCTAAAATCCATGATTAAAATTAAAGGCCCCCCACAGTCCCCCTGGCCTTGCTAGTGCCCCTCATTCCCTATCCACAGCCTTGCTGGTGCTCCTTGCCCCCCACCCACAGACCCTGCTCCCCCAGCCATGCTGGAGGGGGTCCCCAGTTGCCAGGGCTACTGACCAGATCACAGGCCTGTGCTCCCCCCCCCCAGCGGGGCAGCTCCCTACTGCTGCACACACTCATGGGGGTAGGAGGGACCTGCACCTCCCATATCTGTACTGAGGCTGCAGCCCCTGGTGGGGCTTGGGGCTGCAATATGCAGCTCCAGAGCCCCAGCCAGGAGCAGCATAGGGCCACAGGTGGCTTGTCTGGGGGAGAGGGAGGGCCAGTTCCCTGCTGCCATGCACATTCCTGGGGG
This sequence comes from Crocodylus porosus, assembly GCF_001723895.1. Classification (NCBI taxonomy): domain Eukaryota; kingdom Metazoa; phylum Chordata; order Crocodylia; family Crocodylidae; genus Crocodylus; species Crocodylus porosus. Next base: position 223,549,013 of record NW_017728886.1, read on the forward strand.
GCAAGGGGAGCCACACCCCCCAGATCTGTTCCTGGGGGGCGTAAAAGCTGTGGACTTGAGCTCCCACCCTGCTTCCCTCCCCCGGGGCTTCCAGAACCTGTTGGGTTTAACCCAGTGCAGCTGGGGACAGTGGGGCTGCATGGGAATTCTTTGCTGCTTCTTGTCCATCCCCTCCCCACAAACTGTCCTGGTGATGCACCCCCTGCTCATGCTGGTCTTTTGGGGGGGGGGGCAGATACCATGCTGCTTTCCTCACTGCAGCCCTACATGCAGGAGGTAGATCACGGGGCAGCGGGGCGGAAGGGTGAGAAGTGGCAAGGAGGTTTTTCATGCAGTTTCTCCACTCCCTGCCACACCAGATCATGGGGGGGTGGGCAGGGGAGAAGCAGGATGGCAGGGAACAGAGGTGAGCAGGGGGTCTGCTGTTCCCTGCTGCCCTGCTTCCCCCACCCCCCTGTGACTCGGGGCAGCAGAGAGTGTCAGAGCTATGCAAAAAACCTCCTCGCTGATTCTCATTCCCCTGCTGCCCTTGTGACCCAGCTCCTGCATGCAAGGCTGCAGTGAGGACAGCTGCATGGGCCTGTGTCCCTCAAAGCAGTGGCAGGTGCAGGAGGTATGTCGCCAGGGCAGTGGGGTGATGAGGAGATCCCCTGTGGCTCCACTGTTCCCAGCTGCACTGGGTCATGCTTGCGGGCCTGCAGAGGCCCCATGGCTGGTAAGTAGGGTGGGAACTCAAGCCTGCAGCCTGCCCCATGCACACATCTGGGGTGCATGAGTCCCCTCTGTCCCCTGAGAGTGAAAGACATAGAGTACCTGCCTGGCTGCACATGGACCACGAGCAGTGTTATAGGCCCTTAAGGGAAGTGGTTCATGGAGGCACCAAGCCCATTTGGGCCAATAGCACTGCTGGCAGTCCACATGCTGCCTACTGGGCACTCTGCACCAACACCTCCCTGCTTCCTCAGCCCCAGCTAGCTCCCTCCAGCCAGCTTCCCACCCCCAGGCCTCTGCAAGCCTCTCTTACCTTACCTTACAGGCTCCAGCAGGAAAGTGAGCCAGAGTTAAGCCTTGGGACTGACTAAAAGTATCAGGCCCCTCTCTCCTCCTACCATCCCGTCCCCCTTGAGGCAGGGCTAGGATTTTCCCACCTCTTTTGCAATCAGCTCTTGCATACTAGAACTCTACCAACCTGCAGAGCTCTTTGCAAAAGGAGTAAATCTGTGGGTTTCTCTGCCAAAAGGGAAAGTCTGCATTTTCTCTGATAAAAATGGGAAATCCATGTTTTTCTCTGTTTTTCCTTGAAAAAATGGAAAACCCAGATCCCTGGTGATCAACAGCTACCTAGCCACACTGTTTGCTCTACGGTTATTCTTTGATATTGCTCTGTCCTGTATCCTGCCCCAAACCTAATCCCTGTAATCAGTAAAGCTCTCCATAGTTCTAAGTATGGTGAACTGGCTGGGAGAAGAAGAGGGGTGTGTCTTTGTGTCTCTTTGGTCCAGCTGACTAAGGGAAATTACTATTTGTGCTCCAGGCCAAGGGAAGCACCCAAAGCTCTTGCAGTGGGTCAAGCACCCTGAAGTTCTACAAGGACTGTGTATCCCAGGGGGCACAGGGCTGCAGACAGACTGAGACTCCTCAGTGGTGGCACAGTAATCCCAGGTTTGTGGGTGTACTCCAGGAAGGGGGTTGGCTAGATATGAGGTACCCCATGGAGGCACTCAGAGCCTGGTACGTGATTGGGTGCGGTGTGGTGGGTGGCTTGTCACAGGGGTGCCCTCTACTGACCTGCCAGAATCACTACATCACCATAGGGCAACTTGTAGACATATCCTGAGAGAACTACTGGAAGCTACGAGTAGTTGAGCACAAGTCAGTAGAGGGCAAAGAAAGAGAATATGTAGAAAGCACTGCCCCGGTTGGCTTTGTTGGGGATATAGGGATGAGGTGGCATCTCTCTATCTTCTCCCAGAGCCTGGAAACTCTGCCCACAGCTCTAAGCCTCAGAATATTTAGGTGAATGGGAGGCAGCATTATGACTGAATGCATTTTCCCTGTACTGCCTTTCTCTGAAAGACAGGAGCCTCTGAAATGTGACACTTTGGGCACTGACAGATATGCAGCTCCCCACTGTAACTCACAGAAAGTGCCATTAGTTACAGCATCCCCCCAGCCCAACAGACATTGGCTGTTTGGTGCAGGAGGTTGAGGGACTGAGCTCCAGTTTGGACCAGCTGCATGTCTGCAGCCACTCTCCCCTAGCCCTCCTCCCCCTTTCCCAGCTCCAGTGCCGTCTTCAGAACAGGAGGCAGGGGAAGAGAGCAGAGATAGCTCAGTCTGAGGTTTGCCCAGCCTGCATTGAAGGGTGGATTGGCACCCCCCAACCTCAGGGAGACCTTAGTTTACCTGCCCCACTCTCCTGCTCAGGCTGGGAAAACCCCAGATGGAACTCCCACCCCTCCCGTCTCCCCCTCCCATTCTGAAGACGGCCCCACCCCTGGTATGTGCTGATGGACATTAATGAAGGTGCTCTGCTTTGGAACATGCAATGGGACATTTTTTAAGCACTTCAGGGGCCTGATCATGCAACATACTATCACTTCTGTCAGCACCTTTTGGGTCTATTGTGTATCTAATGCTGCTTCTGCTTAATAGTTCTGGGGCAGAATATATACTTTTTGTTTACAGATCCTTTAAATAAGACCTTGAAAACCATTCTCCACTTTGTTTTCCATCAATGTAGGCATTTGCTCTCTTGACCAAATATTCCCTTCCCCTCACTTCTGTGCCATATTCTGTAGGGCAGATGCTTCATTTCCATGGTAAAAGCTGCTGTATACTGTCATGTTAAGATGCTAGCACAAAAAGCCAGGGTTCTAAAACATGTAGCCCTTGTGTTCAATACAAGATGTAAGCCATTATCTTAATACAATTTTTGCCTCTTGTTTTACCACACGTGGTATACTTTTCTTGTGTGGTGATGCTCCCATATTTTAAGGGGAAAAAATCGGCTCCCTAAATTCAGAAAGGATAGCAAAAAATGGTTTTAATTCAAATAAAGTAATGAAAGCTGTCAAAACCTAAGTGCTGACAAACTGGAATAAATGCTTAGCTCCACTACAGTAACTATAACACCATTTTAAGATGGGATATCAAGTTAGCTGTTGTCAACATTTAAGATAAATGTACAAAGAAACACCATAATATATCGCCAGCTTACAATAGCTTTTAGACCATGCTTTATTATTTAATAATGGATTTCATGTACCATCTCCTTTAAATTGTATACTGTAGTTTATAACAAAGATTTGTTGTACATTTTGTGTGCCTGTTAGAGTGGCTTCTCCTCCAAAGATCAAGAATTGCCATAAACAGAAGTCATTTGTTTATAAAAATGACTCTTTGCAACATAGAGAGAGAGTAGAGGAAAAAAAAATTCCCATGATTGCTCATTGTGATACTAGCAATTCTGTCAAAACCTGCACTCTTTACTGAGGAAGCACTTACCATTTTGGCAAGAGGCAGCAACTTTATTGAAAGGCTAATAATTTATATTCTGCACCATAATGAACTAGTTATTATCATGTTGTCTATCACTATATCTAACTGATATTTAGAGGTCATCTACTATCAATGCCTTCATAAAGTAAAATGTTAAATCTCAAATAAGAACCTAAAACACAGGAGAGAACTGAAGAGAAACCAGCTGGATGCCTTTCCATTAAACGAATACAGGCTACTCTAGTGAGGGGCCTTAGGAATTCTTGAATCAATGTTCTAACCACTCAGCTCTGTAACTCATCTGCCAATCAGAACTTTGTATGTGCCAGAAAGCCTATATTATGTTTTTTTTTAAAAGTTAAAACTATTAACCAAAGCTTACACAAGTGGGGGCCAACCTTTCACATGTGCCGCAAATTAAGTCCTACATCCTTTCAGACTGCCATGTGGATCCCCTTCCATTGCCTGTTGTTCTGCTGTGCTTTCTGATCTCCCTACCCCAATCTGCTGCCCGGTTTTCTGCTCCCTATGCTATCAGCTACTGTGCTGCCAGCCCTTACCTTAACCTTTGTGTGCCATGTGTCGGCTGCCCATACCACTTGTGGCAGTCGTATCTCCAGTTGGACACCCCTGGCTTATACAGTAGTATATCTGTAGGCATATATAGATGTGCCTACTGAGAAGCCCCTAATTACACAAGTGATCATGTGGAAATCCATGAGACTACTCATAGAGTAAGATGATACCCGGCATCAGCATCTGGCCCTTAATTAAAATCAACTACATGATCAGAAATATTTTCAGTAGCAGAAGATATCTGGGAGGGAGATGATGGCAATTTTTTTCTTTGCTGTTAGCTAGAACCAGTTTTAGTATTACAAGTGCTCCAATAACTTTAAGGAACAAGCAGTTAGCTTGAGGGGAAGAAAGGAACATATATGCTGGCCCACCCCAAGTGATCTGGCAGCCTTAGACAAGGAGGGAGAAGCAGCCACTCACACAAGCTGATCATTTTCTTCTGTAAGAAGAGAGGGAGGAAAGAGCAGCAGTGCATAATCTCTAGCCATCTACCCAGAAGGCACAGACAGAAGTGCAACTCCTGGGTCTACCTCATGGCACATCACAGAAGGCCCAAAGGGAGCAGTGGGAACTCATTCTGGGGTTTCCCCAGCCATGCTGGAGTGGGGGAGAAGTTGGAGCCCCCCACCTCAGGAGGGCTCCAATCTACCCACCCCACTCCCCAGCACTGCCTGGGTAACCCCCACAATGAGCCTCCTCTGCTCCCCCCCCACCGCTTCTGAAAACAGCTGGGAGCAGAGCTGGGCTGTGTCAGCTGAGCTGTGTAGTCAAGGTTGAGACTGTCACTGGATCAGGCCTTTGTAAAGTGCTTTGCAGCCATGCACCTGTATTTTGTCACAGCTGTAGAGCATTTTCAGCAGTCGGATGGAGCAAAAATTGTCACTTCTCTCTGTACCTTTAGTTAAGCTGATCCTAAGTCATCACTGATGCCAAGATAAAAATGGGCCGGCAGTGTGGGGATGCAGTCAGGAAGGCCAACCAC
>NW_017728886.1:223554454-223571438 GCF_001723895.1 Crocodylus porosus
CTACCCTGGGGGTCTTTAAGAGGAGGCTGGATATACACCTTGCTGGGGTCGTTTGACCCCAGTACTCTTTCCTGCCATGGCAGGGGGTTGGAGTCGATGATCTACTCAGGTCCCTTCCAACCCTAGAAACTATGAAAGTATGAAACTGTAAACAAAGAATGGTATTTTGTGACCCCCTTCTGTTTAACCTCAGTCCCAAGATCTGCTTAGGCAGAACTCCACATTACCTTGTAGCACCCTACCTCTAACGCCCCTCTGTTTCTCATCCACTAGAGACAGGATAAGCTCTAACTCTCTTGTTCTTTAAGAGCATAGTGAAGAGGGGAACTATGATACCATGTGGGTCCCTCTGGCAGTAAACCAGAGTCAATGGCAGCTGTGCAAAAGCAGACAAATAACCAAGTATACTGTGCCTGGAAGACAATGTTCTAGCATTTGACATGCTCTAGCAGCTTCTCCAAACTCAGAACTATTAGTAGTGTAAATGTTTACAATGGGAATGCTCCAAGGAACAACTCCAGTCACCTTTGGATTCTATATTTGTTATGTTGTCTATAAACAACAGCTTTTATATTTGGGAGAATGTGATGGTGCATTTAGGAAGTTTAGTCAGGAAAGTGAATCCTTAAAAGGAAAGAACATGTTTTTGTGTGCATCTCTCCCCTGCAAGTAGCAGATTGACTAGGATTTTTAGGACTTTATTTTCAAACTATTTGGGAGGAAAGCATATTGATTGCTGTTGTTCATAAACCAGGATTACAAATCCATACAAATATGACAGAACCTTGTACAGAAGTTGGCATATGTGTTGAGCTTTCATATAAACTTGCACTGTGGAGTTTTAAAGTCAGTTGTCATTGCTTTGCAAGTCATAGTTTGGTTGTCCCAAGGGAAAGAAGATCTCACTCGTAGAGAAACAGAAGATGAGTGAACACTTTTTAAATTGTGAAATTAGAATCAACAGGGCAAAATCCTCTTCAGCTGCTTTAACTATAGCTAGTTAGTCAGCAGCCAATCAACAGATTCACAGAGGCTCAGGGCCCAGAGACAAAGCTAAAGCTGAGCCACTCCATGCCCTGGGAGTGGTGGTGGGGAGGAGACCTGAGGTATGCAGTTTGGGGATGACCATACATCCTGCCCTGCCTGCCTTCTGCCCCCCTCCAGCCATTTGCCCCCTCTCCACGATTTACCTTCAGCTCTAGTTCCTCCTAACCCAGCTAGGACCAGAAATGCCACTACTGCTTCTGCCTGGTTGAGCTGAGCTGGGCTGGGCTAGGCTGGGGCTTATACTGAGGCTGCTGCACTCACTGCCTCACAGCCATAGCCACCAAAGCCACCAGAGAAGATAAGTGGCAGGGAGGCGCAGGCAGCATGGTAAGCAGGGGACGGAGGGGCAGAAAGCATGGTAGGTAGGCAACAGAGGTGCCAGCAGGACAGGTGGTAGGGGGGCAGCAGGCAAAGGCATAGGTAAGGCAAGGGGTTGGGGTGCAGGAGCACATAGCAGGGGGGCAAGTGGTAGGGGGAAACAAGTACCAGTGTGGTAGGCATTGGAGGGGCAAGTGGCAGGGGAGGAAACACAATGAGGGAGGAGCTGGCAGGGAGGGCAAGGGAGGTCCCCTTGCCCCCATTGCCACAAAGGTATTGGAATGAATTTAAGACCACTCTCAAATGAGATTCTGTACATGGAAAATTATAACAAAGTTGTAATTTTCCATGTATAGAATCAAATTATGGAGGGTCATCTTCAATTTAAAATCATCTTGGATTCAAGTAAATACACTATTTTATTTGGTTCCTTAAAAATTATACTGTGGCAGAAACTCAAGAAAATAACATGTCAGTTTCTATTATCTATAACTTCAATAACTTCAGCTTTCTATCTTCTAACTTCTGTACCTGGGGTGGGGCCAGATGTGGGCTGCCCACTTCGGGCTCAGGGCTCCCTGCCCTGCTGCCCTTCCCCTGGGAGCCCCTTGCCACCATGGCAATATAACCCCTGCCCACCCAGCAACAGAGGTGACAATGTTGGTGTGGAGTTGTGCCCCACACTGCTGTCAGGTGGGTAGAGGATACATGCCCAGCATGGGGCTCCCCAGAGAAGGCAGCATACTTTTCACAGCATGATCTTGAAAGAGCACAAAATTCTACTTGGTTTTGAGTAGTTGTTGAGTGTGAAAGAAAAAGTGAGCTTCAACAGCAAGGAGACCTAGAAAACAGCAGAACAGCATCTTCAAAGCTGATTTCTCTTCCCACAGGACAACTGAAGCTACATCATTCGTATGGGCATGTAATGTTGACCAAAGACAGTGATGCCGTTCTGGCCTGCTTGCAGCTTCAGAAACTGAATAGGAAAAAAACTGAAGCTGTATAATGCTTTACAATCTACCAGATTATGGGAAAATATTACAACACCATATGTAAATCCTGCCAGATGCTAAGATCTTTGCTATTTATTGTGAAATCTGAATACTCTTCATTATCTATAACTTACAAAATGATCTAGCAGTGTCTTTCTGTTATTAACATCTCTTTGTGACAGCCAGTTTGGGGAGTACAAACTAAAAATTGTTCATATTCTGAAACCATGGCATGCACAGGTTTTGCATGCCATGAAATTTGTAAAATGGAATATACTGTGGATAAGTGCAATTTTCCCTCTCTATTCACTGAAAACCCATAAAGAAATAGTTAAGGATTACAAGTGTTTGAGCAAATCAGAGTTCCTGTTGATAAAACATATTGTGAAGTTTATCTTATTATATGTAGCTTTTTAAGATGTACAAAGAGTGCTTGCAAGTCAGATTAAGCACATCATATAAAATTCAAAATCTTTTACACAATTCCAGAGCACTTCTGGCATCATGAGTAGAAAACTGAGTGTGGCAGAACAATTTCATAGTATTCCAGTTTCCCCATGTCATAGATACATTTCTGCAAATATACCATGGAACTTCTTCTACACTAATAATTAGGGGTCTGTTAAATGGGCTGTGTTCGATTCAGATTCGGCCCAAATTGGAGACAGTGATTGGATTCGTTGATTCAGATCACTGTCCTGATTTGATTCGGCCAAATCCGAATCTGTAGATTCAATGCTGATTTGGAGAATCAGTGATTCGGCCATAGAAAAAAACTTTTAAAGCTGTGTCTACATACCTCAAGATACCAGGCACAGCTTGTGAATGTTGCAATGGTGGGGTGGACGAAGGGTCCGACAGGAGCATGGGGGTGGTGGGGCCCACGTGCTCAGCAGTGAACCCAGAAGTGAATCGGAAGTATACTTCCAGTCCACTTCTGGGTCTGCCACCATGCATGCTGGGGGGCTCCCCGTGCCCTCCCCGGCTTGGCAACTGGCCATAAGGGGACCCTGGATGCACCAGTCACCGAACCTGGGGGGGTGCAGGGAGGCCCCCAAGCATGCTCCCCCATGGACCCAGAAGTGGACAGGAAGTGCTTCTTGTCCACATCTGGATCTGCTGCCAAGCACACTGGGGACTCCCCCTCCCCCCACCCACGCTCCTGTGGGATGTTCCATCTGCCCCACCATCTCAGTATTCACAAACTGCGGGGTACCTTGAGGTATGTAGAAAAAACGTGTAAAGCTGTGGCTATGTCCGAATCATCACATCTTTCCAAATCTCTCTGAATCAATTCAAAGGGTTCTGATGTGATTCAGAGAGATTAAAGGATCCCCTAATTCAATTCAGATTTGGAGATTCAGCCACCAAATCAGGCCAAAGGTCCACCAAATCAAATCAGTGACCGACGCTTCGCACAGCCCTACTAATAATCATACACTATGGAAAGGCTCTTTATACACCAAAACAGGGAGACAGTATTTGGCTAGTAAGTTTTTGACAGATTTCATCAATCATTTCAGAATTAATACAGTCTTTATTTTTCAGTTCATAATAAAAAAGAGGCCATGATGTGAATCAATTAGAAAGGCTTTAATAAAGATTGAATGTGGCTGTTAGAAAATAAGAACTCTAAAAATAATAATAATAATGAAGTCCAAAGCCCAGCTTACTAAGGTTGCTTAGGTTACTGACAGTATGCTGCTAAATGTTTCATGTTTGCGCTTATCCCAAGAAATCCAGAAACAATAAGGCCAAAGAAATAATTATCTCCCTGAAACATATTACAGCAGAGAGAACAACTCTTCTATCCAATTAAACTCAACTCTGAACACAACCATTCTCAGTGGAAATCTCTCCATGAAGAAATTCTTAGTCGCTATGCTGCAGAGAGATACAATTTGTATTCACTTGCAAAGAAGCCAACTTCACTCTAAAAGACAAAAGCATAAAAGTATGCTCGACATCTTGAAGACTCCTTTTTTCCTGTGGAAAAGGGAACGCTGATGGCTACAGTACTTGTAAGGGTGTTTGCTGTGAAACTTTGTTTCTAGGTCTGTATTTGCCTTTTACTATACTGCCAACAGAAGCACTGTGTCTGTGCAATCTCAAAGAGAACATGCTGGCTCAGTCCGCAAGTAGAAAAAGTGTGAACTCTTATTATTGTTACATCACAGTAAGATTGCTGGTGGGATCAACCTTCAAATGCAAGCAGTTTTTTAACTTTGGTATCTTTGTATAGGAGAAAGACAGTAACAAAAATGTGTTGGCAACAGTGCACTCTGACACTATTGTAATGGATGGATAGCTAGGATAATGATAGAGATACTGATATTAGAACTTTTCAAGAGTCATTTAAGATGGGACAACTCACAGAATATGCCCTAATAATGGGATACACTGTGAAACCCACAGGCCTGATCCAAAATCTATTATAAACAGTGGAAAGATTCCCACTGAGCTTTGGATGGGGCCCTACATCCCTCTCAAAGATGCTGATCTGGCATTTTCAGAAACAGATTCTAATCTGGAATTATTTTTTTTTGGTTCTGAGTAGGATGTCTACATAGTGATACTACTGGTTTTGTTATTATGATTAGCTTCCAAACACAGGTCTTGATTTACCATTCCTTTTCAACACTTTGACACCTGTGCTCCTTGATTGATTTCAATGGAGCTGTACCAGCATTAAATGTAACAACACAGCAGCAGACTAGCCGTGGAATATGCTAACTATGAAAAGTCTTGCATTATATAGATATTTTTATTATGGAAAAAAATAAGTTGTCTAAAATCTTCAAAGGAAGTTCGTAAAACTCACGGTTCTAGCTGAAAAATATGGACCTTTTTGAAAGTCACAAGTAACGCACATACCTAGCAAGATAAGAGTAAGAAATAATTTTCTTTTATTCAGGTTTATTTTGTGCACCACCAGTATTGCTGTTATGTTGAAGATGCTGGTCCCTCTCAGGCTGTGAAAGGTGTTTGATAGTGACAGCAGCAGAGCTGAAATGGATCTGGCAGTAAGCAGAAGGCAGGCATGTGCAAAGATAAAAGGGACAAAGGTAAAGGAAGCTTGACCATGCAGAGTAGTTGCATTCTGATTCTCCAAATACCTTCTTAAACAGATGATCAGGAAAATCTGTCTAAAGGGAACTTACATATTCCAAACATGCTATTAAAGGGTTTCTAATTGGCTCCCACAGCTTCTAAGGAGCCATTCCACAGATGCAGATCACATGACTGTAGCAGCACTCTAGCCACTATCACCTTCTTCAGGAGCAGTGGATCCAGGAACAGGGCAAGAGGGGCTGCACGTACCACCACCACCCCGCTTTGGCTTTGCCATGCTTATCTAGCTATACATGCACAGCGAGCTCACTGGCCAGTCAGTGAGGGCTCCTGCCTGAACTACGTATGAGTGGTGAGCTCTGAGCTCACAAGTTGGTCAGAGCAGGACCACCCGGCAGCCCTGCTCTCATGCAGCTCCAGAACTCGAGAACCCGCAACAGAGGAAAGAAGGGGATGAGTGGCAGCAACAGAGCTTTCCTTTGGGCTCAGAGGTGTGTAAAAGCATAGGCTCTACATTGACCCCATGCAAAGAGCTCACATGCAGCACAGCCCAAAGGAGGTGCAACCATACCACTGTACTTGCTGTGGATCTGCCCCTGGTCCTCAGCCATGGCAGCTCGTGGTGGGCAGCTATATATGCAAACTCCGCACTGTCTGGGGAATTTTCCTGTGCAAGGAGATTCTAAGCAGTTGGCCGTGAAGTTGTCATGCATTGTTGGGGTAATGCAATGCAATCTGGATCAACTAAGTGGCTTTCTTAGACCAACATGGTCTAATGTCTAGAACCTTTAATAAAACAGAGGTAACTAACACCAATTTAGCTTCTACATACCACAAAGACAAAGGCATCTATACAAGCAATTGTCACAGAGAACCCCTGCATAAAAAACTGTGTGGAAAAATCTTAGATTAACCAAGGTCAGATCAATCTAAATGCCCAGTCATGCAGGTGTTTCCAGCGCTTAAATTGTCCCCAAAATGGTATGTCTAATCTAAGTTAGTTCACCTTGGGAGATGAAATAACTTTATATTGACATGTGTTAACCCAATCCAGTGAATGCCTACATGCATTTACAGCATAGTAGCATAGTCCTGGGGTTGGAAAAGCCCATCCACTCACCCAAGCCTGAAGGCTGTGCTATTCCTACCCCACCTGACCCTGAATGAACTATTTTTAGCACCCTGACTACCCTGCCCCCAACCAGGCCATCCCTCCCTCCTGACCTGCCGGTCACCCCAGATCCACTAGCCCCTCCCCTGCACTTCCTGTGATCCTGCAAGCTTCCCCCATCCTGCCAGCCCCTACCCCACCCTGCAAATTACTTACCTTGGGATACCCATACTTCTCCAGGCAGCAGCAAATACTTACATGTGCCATTCCAGGTATAGGTTTAGGCAGCCTAAACTGGGTCCTGCAAATACTTGTTTGTACCCACACTCAGTTGTTCAAATGTTCATACCCTAAAGTAACCAGGGGTTCAAGCAATTAAATTGGAGGACTTCTGCTAAAACCTTGACACTCGTTCACAGTGAAGAAATAACTACTGAGTATGGGTGGGAGAAGGAAAAAATGTGAATATCTTGCTTGAAAAAATGCCATTAAAATGTATTAGATTATTTAGGCATGTTAGAAGGTCATTCACACATCTCTCTACCATCAAGCAAGCTGCACACTAAAAAAGATAAATGTCTCCCAGTACTGTAGATTTGTCACATAAGAGCCCTCCTCACCAAAAGAGAGTTTCACTGTTGCTCTATACAATATGAACCGAATAACAATTTGAAGGCATCATTTCTCTGTTATTGATTAAAGGTTACCAAGGTTAAGTGTTTAATTGGTATTTTAATTAGATAGCCAGGCGAGAGAGAAATTCTGCTGTTGAGAGTGGCTCTTGTTGAACAGAAGGCAGAGGTCATTGTATGACTTCTAATTAAATTTCAGGTTCAAATTAAGTTCTTGTAGTAACAGATTATTGTTTACTGCTGGGAGATTTTTAAAAGTGTGTTGATTCCTTATGTTTTGCTACTGTTGCAAACAGGGGTGCACCAATATATCGGTTGGCTATTGGATCAACACCAATAAACGAGAAATGGCATTATTGGCCATCAGCTTTTTTTGGTTGTTGTTACCAATAATTACAGCCACATGCCCAGAGCACCCTGGTGAGCATAGTCTGGTGCTTGTGCCCTGCTGCCAATCCGGGCCTGTGGCAGACTACAAGCCACCAGCAATGAGGGGAAGGGAGAGGAGGCAGTGGGGAGTGGTCACAGGGCACTGCTCTCAGCAACAAAGTGACCTTTATCAGTTCCTGCTGCTGTCACTGCCATGCCAATGCCACATGCACAGCAGGGACCTGAGTGCAGGGGCTGCAGTGGAGATGTTGGGCTGTGCGTGGGCAAGGTAAGGTGCCATACGAGGGACTTTCTGCTCTGCTGGGTACCGGGTGCCTTTGCAAAAGCAGGTTCTCCCTGGAGGCTGCAGGAGCTTGGCTGCACGGGGACCACCGGTGCTCATACAGCTGCATGCTCTGGGGCTCCAAATGTGCCTGGCACCATTTTACGCATGAACGTTTGCCCCTCCCAACTGGGATGACAGCACATGCTGCACAGGGAGCAGGGCTGTGGGTAGGAACCATGGGCGAACGGATGACGTGCATGAGAGTAAGATACATCGCCTTCCTCATCAAGGGCCAGAGCAGGCAGGAGGCAGACGTGTGTGGAATGCAAAAACAAACAAAAAAGGTTTATTTATGTCAGTAGTTTAAAATGCCTGCATTATTACTAAATATCAGTTATTGGATTGGCATTGGCTGATATGGTTAATTTAATCATTGGCTATTGGTATCAGCCAAGAAAATCTTTATCGGTGCACTCCTAGTTTCAAATGCTTCTGTCCAGCAAATCATTCAACCACTGACTTGTGAAAAACAGTTCTTGTCACACTAACTTACAATTAACAGTTAGGTTGAGACAGGTAATTATGTTGAAATACAATTTTTGTACTTCAATTATGTTGAAGCACAAAGCAACATTAACACCATCATACCCCCATGTCTCTCTTTTCATTGCCATATTTAAATTCTCTTCTCCTGTTTGAGCCACTAGCTTTAGTCCTGAGCAAAAGGTTCTATTTCTCCAGGTCCACCCATCCTTCATCCCCAGCAGCTTTTTCTCCTCTAACCATAGTGTCTTCTACTCCAGCTGCCAAGGGACCTTTTGCCTTTGCCACAACATCTGCTAGACCTCATAGATCTCTATGATAGTCTACTCGGTCACCAGTATGCCCTGTTTGAAAAAAGGAACCTCACTCTTCCCCACACCTATTTGGAGTGAGTGCCCCAGCCTGTCAAGTCATGAGAAGAGCATGGGTACCAACTCCAATTTTCTGCTCAGTAGCAGACCAACCTCGTGTACGCAAGGACAACATGGGGTACCAATTCAAAGTGCTCAGAACCACTGCACTTGCAATGGGATATGCCCCAGCAGAGTATTGTCCTCCTGTATGGTCCCAAAGTTGTCACACTAAAAAGCCTGACACTACTTAACAGTGTGCAGAGACTTATAATAGGCTACACAACCTACACACACATATATACTCCCTGTACTCTCAGGCTTTAAACTAAGTGATATAAGAAGACAGACTCAACATCATTACGGGCAAAAAGCAAGAGATGACAAAAATCAACTGCTTCATCAACTGTTAACTGGAGACCCAAACAGATGGAGGCTTAAGAGGCTTAAAAATCATAAACCATTTGTACATGAAGCCCATGAGCTCCTGCAAGAGATTGGGCAGCAACAGAGTAGAGCAACTGCTGAGAAAAGCCAGACCTATTCCTACAGTGTTTTATACCAACACTAAATAAGTCTCCCACTGGGCACAACTTTGGCAGAGAACCATGGGTCAAGCTGAACAGACTAAGATCTGGATACAGATGCTTCCCAAGATGAACATTTTGGACAGCTGCCTGTGTGAATGCAGTGTCCAACAAACAGCACAATACTTAATTGAAATCTGCAAACTTTACAAATGCCCAGATGGAGTAGATGGAATCCACACATTGAGCAATAATACCAGACAGTGGCTCATAGATTTGGAAGTTGATATCTGATGCCATATGAAAAGAAAGAGAACATTTCCTGAACATTCATCATTCAAGATTGCTAAATATTACCCAGAGCAAACCAGCCAGTGTATTTCCAGCTTTCAATGGAAGATAAACAGTTGTTGGCCCTGGCAAAAGCATGTCATGCTGTTCCCATTGTTAACGTCACTCTGTAACAGAATCTGGCCAAGTGCCTACAAGTGTGTGTAGACAAAATGGGAGCTCTAAATTGAAGTGGTAGGTTGATAAAAACACCGCTTCAATTTAGGGCCCTTTAAAACCCCATGTCATGCACACAGCTGACTTAATTGCCTCTCCAGTAGCAGGGAGAGGGCAAGCTGCCGGTGAGCAGAGCAGTCCCTGGGCTGTGGGGTGGGGCTGGTGCTTCCCTCCACAACAGCAGTGGACCTCCCCCCAGGTGGCACCCACCTGCAGGCACCCAGCTTGGGCAGTCCTCGGGGGCACTGTAGCCGTAAAGGGAAGCACCGGGACCCCATGCAGCTCAGGCAGACAGGCTCCAGGGGGAAAAAAAAAAAAGATTTTGGGTGGAGCCTGCCTTTCTGGGCTGCTACCAGGCTGCCTGCACAGGCTTCCTTCAGAGCCCCTGAGCCACACGAAGCCTGGTACTTCACTCTGTGGCTGTAGGGCAGTAAATTAAAACTCCTCAGAGGAGTTTTAGTTTGCTGCTCCTCAAGTCATTTAAGGCACATTATGCCACCGAATTTGCCACAGCAGCTGGAATTACTGCACAAAACACCACCGACAGGTGCAAACACCAACACTATTAAAGTGGCACAAAAGCATTTAACCCACTTTAAAGGGTTGTGCACACATGCCCCTCATTTCACCTACACATGACCTATGTCTGGAACATTAATCAGACTGCCATGGGGGGCTCCAGCCACTGAATCCCCACTGAACTCCCCCACTAAGCCTCAGGATTTTGAACAATGTTCAGGCATCACTCCTGGCTTTGGATGTTCTCATTATGCACCTCTCTATCTTTATGATGCCCTGAGAGAGAGAATCTACAGCCTCCCTGCCTGGCCTCATTGGTAGGGACCTATCTATATCGTGGTGAGACAAAGGGATTTTCACAGGCTGCTCATGGCACACAGAGCCAATTTCATGGTCTTTTTGCAATGAGCCCCCCCATTGACTGGCCAAGGAACCCTGTCAGCCATTCCCCTTACCACTGATTGGCCAAGAGGCCAATCACTCATCTTCAGACTGAAGTATTGCATCTGGCTTCTTAAAAGATAGCACCAAAACCCTTTTGTTTTCTTGACTTGTGCCTTCACTGAGTCTATCACTAGCTCAGCATCTCGGTACCATTCTCTCAAACCATGTGCTCTATGGCTGCAGGGATTGCTGCCCTTTCTGTGCATTCTGGTATGCTTGTATGGGGGGGCACAAAAATGAAGATTGCACAAAATGCCATTTTTATGGTGATCACAGAAACTGCCAGTTTTTGTGGTTTCTGCAAACATCATGAAACTACGATTTTAAGTAGGTCCCTATTCATAGGCCAGAAGATGAATTTCCTGTCATTTAAAACATTCCCTTTTTCCAGAATTTATCATCTGAGTTTTGATCCTTCTTGTTTACAGCTTAACTCTTCAGGAGCTACCTGACAGGTGGGAAGGCATACAGATATGAATAGGCTTTGTACAGATTCTTAAAACAATATGAGACAGGACACACTATTCAGAAAGCTTATATTCCTGAACCCAAAGCTCCTAGCTTGATCTTCTTTTGAGAACTGGTGGGACTTGATCTGTGTTTTCTTCTCTGACCTTGGGTAGTACAATGGTTAAACCTTCCCTGCTATAAATCCCTATTACATCCTTCCTCTCTCTCTCTCCCTGAGTCTTCCCCTCTTGATTTACTTACATCTAATACTTATGTAGCAGGCTCACCTTTCAGAGCTTGGGTCGAGTCCCAGGCTTGAGATCCTGCTGTTTTGATTGGTGGAGCCCATCCACCAATCAGGAGGCAGCAGGAGAAATAAAGTCACACCCCTTTCCTGAAGGGAGGAGGAGAAGAGTTTTCTTGGACCTGATTGAAGACTGTAAATTGTCAGGTCCAGAAGAGTTCAGGGGCTGAGCCCTGGAGCATATAAAGGGAGCTGCATTCTCAGCACAAGGGGCAGATGCAATGAGGGACTCAAGAAAAGTGGAGCCAAGAAAATCTGGGGAGCTCTCCCTCAGCGGGCAGTAGGCCTAAGGCTCCTGAAGCTGCCACTGGAGGAGCAGCCTTGGGAATGGTGCGAGACGGTGTGGCTGTTGATGGTGCACGGGGATGGTGCATGAAGACCTGGCTGTGGAAGCAGTGTAAGACTGCTCAGGTCCACCATGGTGCACAATTCAGTGCACAGAGCCCAGGCTTTGGGAGCCCCAAGTGCTGGCTTGAGCTTGCAACCCTGGCAGGGCCATGAGGGCCTCCGTGAGGTGGCTCAGGCCTCATCTCCTAGCAAGCGGCCAGGTCCACGGTGCTCAAGGCAGCACACGGGCCCAAGTCCTGGGAGCCAGGGAGCAGCAGAGGCTGCTTGGGTTAGCTACCTAGCATGAGAATGGCTGGCCAGAGCCTGAAGGACCTGGCCTGTGCTAAGAAAGCTCTCAGTGCTGAGCCAGGGCACAGGGAAATAATAGTAATGCAGCATGAGGCCCAGCACCCAGGAGCTAGCAGCAGTGGTGCTGCAGTTGAGAGGAGCTGAGCCCTCGGTGCCCAGAGCGGGTTACAGGTCGGAGAAGAGCCCAGCGGCAAAGGAGAGCCCTGGAGAGACACTGCAGCAGAGGAGACCTCATCGAGCTGTGCCCTGACCGCCACCACCTGAGGGAGCGTGAGTCGTTGGGCCCTTGGGTCCTACAGGAGAAAGACATTTGGGGCGGTCAAACCCAGAGAAGGGGCTGAGTGAGCAACCCCTCTGTCTAGTCAAGGCCCTAAGGGGAGGGGCCCCTCGTGCTTCCTGGACACTCACCAAAGGACCCCATTGGAAGGAGGACTAGCTCTTGCCATGGGTCAGGGACTATATTAAGGAATAGATGTTATTAAGATTGTTCATGTTTGTGCCTTATATTTTGTAACTGAAATGTTGTATTATGGTGTTGTAAATAGTGTTTTTTAGGGTTTGACCTTGGTTATTGGTTAGTGTTCTCTGTGCAAATATATATAAAATATGATATTTAGTTCTATAGTTAAGAACTTTGGGCTTGGGTTAACTCTATAGAGGAAAGAAGATTC
Organism: Crocodylus porosus; assembly: GCF_001723895.1. Classification (NCBI taxonomy): domain Eukaryota; kingdom Metazoa; phylum Chordata; order Crocodylia; family Crocodylidae; genus Crocodylus; species Crocodylus porosus. The sequence continues at coordinate 223,567,233 of NW_017728886.1, forward strand.
TGCTTGAAATTCTAGCATCCCTCTAACAGCACCCCCTCCTGCCTACCCATCCTATTCAATTGAGAATAGGGCACACCCTTGGGTGTACCCAGGTTACACTTAGCATCTTTATTCAGTCACCAGTAACTCGCTGCTGTTCCAGCTTCAACTCTCTGTAGACAAAGCGGTTTGTCTAGATTCAACTAAGCTATTGTCCCAAGCTGTTTTTGCCTCAGTAGCTGCCTGTTAAAATTTACCAAACAGATTCCCTTTCTCCCCCCCCGCCTCCTCATACCTGCAGTCCTTCATGGTAGACAAACATCCTCAACAGTGAGGGATTGCTGATGTGATGATGAGACTGACCAGAAAGGGATTAATCAGACATAGTAATAACTGCATAACAATTTTCATAATATCAACAAGAATCCACATCCAGCAAATGCCAAGGATCTGTTGACTTCAGTTGAGATGCATATTCAACCATAAGAATCAGTAGGACTTGTTGTACATAAGCAATAAACAGGCCTATATTACTTTGACAGGCTACTTAGTAGATTCTCTGAACTAAAGAGGGACCACACATTGCTATAAATGCATCTGCATCAAAAGTTTAAAAGCAGTATTCACAAGTAAAGGCATTCCTGGGAGAGGTGATGGGCACAGCATACATCACAAATTTGCTATCTTTGCAGAACAAATTTTGCATGAACTGTTTGCAAACCCGCTAAATGGGAGAAACTATGAGTTATTCTGATACGAAGAGGGTGTCTAGGAATGGACATGAAAGATTGGCATTGACCTTACTGAATATGCTTACTTCTCCTTGATCTTGGGAAGAGAAGTCATTATTATTCCACCTTTTGTGTCAATTTTCCTACCTTATCCTCTGTGGGACTGCTGTGGTCTGTTGTGTGTGTATAGCCACATCAGCAGAGGCTCTAGTTCTTTCCCATGTATAGGAATTTATTTTTAGATTTATGGCTCTCTCAACATATCTCAACATGTGGATTGTTCCTCCTCAGCAAGTTTCTATGTTACAATCAGGAACTGAAAGATGCATTGATTTCCAGAAGCTAACTCATCTAAAATATACTGGCAAGGGAACAGCTGCAAAAGTGACTGCCTTAAGCTGTTCCTTCCTCAACAACACAATAGAGAAAACAGATATTTATTTTTCACGTTTGATTGTTCCCAGCTGGTACTTTCACCAGCCAAACATAAAGACTAGACAAAATTCAGATGTGGATTTTAATACTTCAGTTCTAATTTGGTGACATTCAGGTGCAGAATCTTTTTAAAATAAAGATAGAGACTTGTAAGATTTCAATCTCCAGTCTCCCTCAGAGTTATGTGTAGTTGGACCTTCTGATTTAATACCAGCCCACCTGTAATAAATATACCTTTAGACTAACAGTGCAAGAAAAGTCAACCTAGGAAACTTGAAACAGTGGGGCTTAAATATAAATCTTTGAAATATTGGGCAAAATAATTTCCCACTTGCCTAAGTTTTCTCCTTGAAAGAAGCATATCTCTAAATCTAACCCTAGTCTGATCCCTTGGGTATACAACACAACACACTGTAGCAGCCACCAGAATTTTAAACATCTAAAAGTATTTTATACAGCCCTCTATAAAAATCTGGTTCCTCTTTTAAGTCATGCTTCATTGAGGTTAATTATGGTTATTTCCATTTTTCAGTGAAAGGGCACTGATGTAAAAAACAATATAGGTCAGAACTCATTTAATCAGTATTTTGGCAAAGGAAAAGGCTATTTTATAGTGCAATGTAGCCCTGGCTGTTTGCCTTATGATATCAATCTTTTCAAACATGGGAATTCAAGATGAAGCAATAAACCATAAACTTCCAGTATTTTTTTTAAATATGTTGAAAAGGCCACATTAGTCAGACAAAATATCATAGAACCTGAACAGGAAAATGAATTTTACTAAATATCTATGCAAGAAGTCACTTAAAGACTTTTTAATGCCCTCCAAAAATCTCATCCATCTTATTTTTATATTTTAAGACAGTGGATAATTCCAAAATAAAGTCTGAAGTAATATCAGTCAGCGCTATGTTCAAATTCGCATTGTGGTGCTTGTGCTAGCTAGCTACTGTGTAATGCAATCAATCATGGTTCACTCAGGGACCAGCTCAATACTCAGTAGCTAGCTACTAGTTAAGCGTTAATGAGCAAGGATTAACACCTATAAAACCACAGACTAAGGAGAGGAAAGAATCAATACAGAGCCAGGAACTGCTTCTGCCCCAAGACAGAGATAGTCAGTTCCACAAGCACCCATGTCATGAGTCTTGCCAGTCAGCAGCTAGGGGCGCAGGGCTCCAGAACCCCAGTGCACCTATCTCCTTAACAGCTGGCAGGCTTTGTGGCTGCAGTAGGGCCTAGCAGCCAAGCCTGCAGTAGTTTCCCCCGCCCCCTGCTCCCCAGTGCTCCAAGACAGATGCAGTTGCAGAGACCCATGACATGAATTTTGCCAGTCAACATGTAGAGGTGCAGGGCCCCAGAAGCCCCTGCACCTATCTCCTTGACAGCTGGCAGGCTTTCTGGCCTCAGCAGGGGCTAGCAGGCCTGCAGCTTTCACCCTGCTGCGCTTAACACACACAGTGTCACCCATGTCACAAGTTTTGCTTGTCCACAGCTTGAAGTACAGCTTCCCCCAAACCCCTGCACCTATGTCCTTGAAACCTGACAGGCTTTGTGGCATCAGCAGAGGCTAGCAAGCCTGCAGTTTTGACCCCACCGTGATGTAATACGTACATGGAAAACAAGTTTTGCTTTCAAGATTTTAGGGTGCAGTTTCCCTGAACCCCCTGCACCTATCTCCTTGATAAATGTAAGGCTTCATGCCCTTGAAAGAGGATACCATTTCTGCAAGTTTCATCTAAATCAGGCCAGAAATGACAAAGTTATTGACCTTCCCCATTATAGCTTATGGGCAAAACGTTGAAACAGCAAAACGTTTCAACTTGCCTTATTTTGTTTCGAGGCAGTTTCAACTATATCTGTTCCATTTCAATGTTGCTGTTCCAACCTTGAAACAGGTCAAAACAGTGTCAAAACAAATGTGGTGGAGAAATTTTCCATAGCTCTAATTGTCGTTAAGTAGGGGGCAGATCCTTATCTATGTACAAACTCTCTGTTCTGCTAGAGGATTGATACCCTGAGGTTGTGGGCCAAGATTTTGCACATGTTTAGAGCATGGGTGTCTGATGCCTCTTGAGTCAAGGGGGGCACATGCCCCCCCACACACACCAGTCAGTGACTGTGGGAAGTCCCCCAGCAGCCAATCCCACTGACCACGAGGGCGCCGATCTCACTCATAATAAAATCGGCCGCAATGCTTCTGGAGCTCCATGGCCACTTCCAGGAGCTTTTGCTGGCAGCCCCACTCCCTGGCCAGCTCTCGCACTGGTGCTGCCGCCTGCCCCCTGTCCACCAGCTACACAGGGAGGGCAGCCTGACAGGCAGCCCCTGGTTTAGAGTGCTCAAGGTATACCTAAATCATGCACTACCATATAGTATGGGAAACAGAAATCAGAACATTTTTTTTGCTAAAGCACATCTGCTTTGTGAAATAAAAATGCAATTGCTACCTCATCTCAAAAGGATGATCTACTCATGGAAATTGCATCATAATCCATTAGTACAGAGATGAGACAAAGATACACACACACACACACACACATATATTACTCTATTATAATTAACATGCACAACACTTTCAAAACTTACAGAGTTAATTTCCTTTCCAAATGTTCTGTAGCTGGATGAATTGTTCATAATCAAGTATAAGGGTCCCCTTAGTAATAGATGGCACTCTGCAAATCAAACAAAATGAATGGGAGATGTAGCTAGGTCACCATTTCTATTTACAGGTCACTAGCCCAAACAGCAGATTGAAAATGCATGAAAGGGTTTTTCCATGTTATATCTTATCAAAAATTTCTTTGCTTTAACTTTCTTGAGGATTTTTGTACTAGAATCTACCTCTCACTGTCTTCCATAGATTTCATAGATTTCATAGACATTAGGGCTGGAAGGGACCTCCGCTGGCAGACTGTTCCAGACCTTGGGGGCTCGGACAGTAAAGAAATTCTTCCTTATGTCCAGCCTGAAACGGTCTTGCAGCAGTTTGTGACCGTTCGAACTCGTCATCCCTTGGGGCGCTCTGGTGAACAGACGTTCCCCCAGATCCTGGTGGTCA
>NW_017728886.1:223571449-223579019 GCF_001723895.1 Crocodylus porosus
GTCCCAGAGTCCTCCTTAGTCGTGGAGGGAGATGGTGCTCTTTACTTTAAAAGCTATACAACATTAGTATTTCATGTCCAAAACATGTTAGCAGCCTTACAGGGTATGTCCAAGCATTACATTTAGATCAACCTAATCAAGGTTAAGTCAGTCTAAATGCCCATGAGTGCAGGCATTCACAGGGCTTGACTCAATCTAAAAAAGGCAGAGGTGAACTAACTTTTGGTTGACCTGTGTTGACCCAATCTAAAATCAGCTTGGTCTAGTAAATGCCTGCATATGTTCACAGCACAGTGTTGGTGGTGGGAAAGACCAGCCCCTCATCCCAGACCTAAAGCTGTGCTGTTCCTACCCTCCCACACTAAGCAGGCTATTTTTAACTTGTCAACTTTCCAACCCTGGACCAGGCAACCCCCATTCCACAAATCCTTCTGCCCTGTGGACCTGCTAGCCTCCTCCTTCTGATCCTGCTGAATGCAAACTGTCTGATCCTGCATAAAGTAAACTGTTACAAACCTATGAACATCAGATCTTAGCCGGAAGGTGTGGGCAGAAACAGACAACTGTAGCAGGGTGCGGGGCCTGGGGCAAATCAGCCTCTGTGGGACCCAGATGCAACACTGGTAGCGGTGGGGTGGTGGTGAGCAGCCAGACAAAAGCTGGCCCAGCTTCACAGGGCTCCCCAAAGCATGGGGCCCGGGGCAGTTGCCCCGATTTGCCTCTCCCCACCTCCCCCACTAGGGACAGCCCTGGGCAGAAAGACCAGAGCCTACCAGAGCTGTGGTCAGAATGAGGGTCAGCTAAAAACAGATCCATTTTTGTGACTCATAGTGCAAAACCAAGCCCTAATGCTTCAAACTTAGTAGCCTTCATTTAATTGTATTTTTAGTGCTTTCCTAAGGAGTGCAGAACTTTAGCTATATTGAGAATTTAATGGCTCTTGTTGAACCCAACTAAGTAAATAAATAATTTCTTATTTCATTTTAAACAATACACTGCCACGTTTGTCTATCAGAAAGATCTAAGTTTAATAACTTTGGAATAAGTAGGTAGTTCAGTTGTGTTTGGGCTCCTGAAGGAAAATGAAGTCACAGAGAAAAATAGACAGAATTGATACTCAAATACTCCAATAGTTATTTCCATAGTGTCATAGCAAAGTATGGTAAATTACATAGGAGATTTAAGGCATATGGCAGTATCTCCTTCACAGACAATACTGGAAGGGCAGCAGTAAACAATCACAGGGAAATACAAAATTTAGATTGTAAGTTCTCCGGGGCAGTATTTGTTCTCTTTTTGTACAATGCTTACTACAGTGGGGCCCTGGTCCCTGACTAGCACCCTCAGACACTAGGATAACATGAATAATTACTTATATTAATAACACAAAGATGGCATTGCCAATTATCTTTCTCACCTGCATAATGTGGGAGTTTCTGTGAGTTCCCATACTGTCATAGCTGCTTCTTTAGACATGATAATTCATTAAGACAAACTTAAGCTCTCATGTGATATGCACCAACAGACAGTATCCTTTTCTGAAAGCTGAACTAGAAGGTAAAGAAAGTGACTTGGATAGAGACCTATATCACATAAATAAAACCTCTAGGCCTGGCATTAAGACCTTGACAGTTGCACCATCAAGAGTTTTGATGAAAGATGACATGATTCTGTTTCACCAGATGAAAACATTGACATTGTAACCAAAAAGAAACTTTAGGGACTTGATGATGATATCAAACAGAAGTCTCCTTTGAAGAAATAGGGTGATTGTCATGTTATGGTATGTTACAGAAGAGTTCCATATCACCTCCATTCCAGGTATTGTAAGAGAGGCTCCTGAGATTTTTTTTTAATAAAGAAAACTTTCTTTTATTTTTCTATTATCATTAGCAACCTACTTAATTACCAGCCAGACTCAGACAAAGGAATTTTTGTGGTTTGACTTGTTTTTCTGGCAAGAGCAAGTCAATTTCATGGGCATTTGCTGGTGGCTCTGCCCCTGCAGCTGATTGGTGGAGAGACCCTGAGTGGGAAGGAGAGAGAAGAGGGTAGCCACCATCTAGGCTATTGGCTGCCCTTTGTGCCACTCCACTCACTGGCTCCTTCTCTCCGGGATGGGCTGCAAAGCAGCAAGGACCACTGACTCCCATTGGGGAACCAGCATTTTATTTTTATTAAGTTTTTTTTTTTTTTGGTTGATTTCATGGACAGTTGTGGATTTTGGTTTCCATGAAATCATGAATTAAATAGGTCCCTAATTATCATCCCTCAGAGGGGATAGGATTGAGTTAGTCACTGATTTGGAAACAGTCAGTAGGATTAGCACTTATACATCTACATTTTTCCTACATTAAATTATGCTACACAGTCTGCTTTAAAAAAAAAAACCTTAAATGAGTTTCTAAATGAAGATTATATCAGTCCTGTACTTCTAGAACACGGAAGCTAGGAATTTGATGAAGTTTTGATGAGACAGAAAGGAGAGTGAAACACAGAGTCAGCCCCCACACCCCAGTCCCACCATACGGGCAGGAACCAGCGCAAGCCCTCCCAACCCCATGTGCCCCATACTTGCCTGTCTGGGTGAAAGTATCAGGTCCTGGGCCACCTGGGTGGGTGCCTGGCTCCCTGGAAGCCTGGCCCAGGGCCAGGCAGTTGCAGAGACTTAAATTGGGCCCAAGGCCACATTTGCACTCTAGTGGCTCCTGCTGCCACCAAGAGGCCAGAGGCCACAGAGAAAGGGCCTGTCCAGCCCTGAGGGCACCACAGGGGGCTTGGGCAGCTCCAGCAGGCACCACCACCCTGGGAGGAAGGCCTTCCTGCCCCACCTCACAGGGGCTCAGTGGCCTGGCGGCCCTGGGGAGGCTGCATCAGGAGCTGGAGTGGGGGTGTGGCTGCTTTTCTGCTCCGGAAGCTCCTGCTACTGCAAGGAACCTAGGGGCCCTAGAAAGTTCCTGACTGGCCCAAGGGACAGTGAAGGAGGGCTGCCCAAGGCCACTGGGGGTCAACACAACCCAGCAGGGACCCAGCATGGGGCATGGGAAGGCCAGGGAAGCCGCAGATACTTCTGGAGCAGAAAAGTGGCTGTGGCCCCATTCCAGCTCCTGGCACAGCTGCCCTGCTGGTCCTGGGGCCAGGGGGTGAGCTGCTACCACACTCCTGTGGAATGGGGAAGGGGCCGGGCCTTCCTCCCAAGGTGGAAGCATCCATCAGGGTCACCCATGAGGGAAGCCAGCCGGGATTGTTGCCACCCTAAGCCTCATGTGCGGGATGTAACTTGGCCACAAGGCTTGGGGAAGCGAGGGCCTGGCTGGCTCTCCCCATGGCCAGACCCAGGGTGCAATGCCACATTGGAGAGGGAAGGCCCGGGCCTCCCTGCACACCAGGGGCCTGGCAGCCCACCAGCAGCTCCCCCCGCCTCCCCACAGGGGGGCTCTGCCAGGAGTAGGATTAGGCCTGAAGATGCTTCTGCATTCCAGAGTCTCCTGCGGCTGCCAGGAACCCAGGGGCTGTCTGAGAAGGGCCTGGAAGCCTGGGGAGGCTCCCCAAGTTATATCTGAGTGGCTGCACCAACACACTCAGGCTCTGTGCTATTGCAGAGCAGGGGCTGGTGCTGACCAGCTCAGTGGGAAGTGCACAGGGCACTGCCATGCACACCCTACATACCTTCAAACCCTTCTCTCAAACCCCACAGCCATACCCTCCTCCATACACAATCACACAACCCACAAATACCACACACACATATCCACAACTCCCCACAAACCCCACACTCACCCAACCATACCCCACAACACCTCATACACTATACAAGAGTAAGACTGCATTTTGAACTATTATGCAATCACTTCTACATATAAAGCAGAAACACACACATATCAGGACAAAAATACTTTTTAAAATTAAATTAAAATATATTATTATGGATATTTGATTTTTAGTACATAATTTTTTTTTTTCTGGTTCTAAGATAACAAACCCTCTTCCCTGAAGTAATACTTCCAGGGGCAGCAGAGGGGAATTCCGGTGGCAAGGGTCAGAGGATAGGGGCAGGACTTCTGGTCCCAAGATGGCAACCAGAGGTGGGGCACCTGTCAAGGGGCAGGGCTACCCATGCAGCCCTCAACACCTTGCCAAAACTTGGTTAGCGGCTCTCCACCCGAAATAACTATCTGCCCCTGATGTAGTATCAGACTTCCTGGGCCTTTGTACACACCACAAAAGTGGCCTTTAGAGCAGCTTAAATGCCCTTTTGCACCACTTTTATGGCATTGCTGTTTGCACGTACGGCTGTGTATTGCACTTTAAATTGCTTTGGTACATAGCAAGATAAAACACATCTGAGTTTGATACGTAACAAAGTGCAACAGTGCATGGGGCACTGGAAGCCAACATGCTCGGGGCTTGGTGTACTCGGGGCTGTGGAACCCAGCAGCAGGCAGGCTATCCTGAAGGAAAAAAAAAAACAGCAAACCTGATCCTTTTTTTTCTTTCCTCCCTGGACCCTGCCTGAGCTGTGTGGGGACAGTGCCTTCTTCCACAGCTGCAGCAACCCCTGTAACTGCCTGGGCCAGGTGCCAGCAAGTGAGTGCTGCCCGCCCCCGCACAACTCAGGGACCATTCAGCCTACTGGCAGCTTGCCCTTCCCCCACCACCACCAAAAAGGCAGGTAAGGATTGGGCTCCCATCCTTGTGTACATGCCATTGGGGTTTTGTTCAGTTTAATTTTCTCCAATTTAAAGTGGTGCTTTTAAAAATCCACCATTTCAATTTAGGGAGAACTAAACCAAATTAAACCCCTGTGGCATGTACAAGCAGCCCCTGATTTTAGATTAAACCAGTTTATTGAACTTCTGTCCCAGATCCCCTCCAGATTCAAGTTAACTCACAGTCCCTCAGCATCCCAGGATGCTTTGCACCTCCCCCACAGCCTCCCCCTTGCAGGGGCAGTGGGCCAACCTTGGCCCGAACTGTCTGCTCCAGCTGAGCAGGTAGGTATGCTCTAGCATCCCCCAACCCCAGCTTCTGGCTTGGGTCACTGCAGGCCTGTGGCTGCATTTCTGAAATCGAAAGCAAATGTCTGTTCACTTGCTTATCAGTTCAATTTATGTACCTTAAACTAAACTGCAAAGATTGAATCGATTCAGCCTCAAGCTTTTTGACTGTCTGTACTTAGCTTATGTCTCAACCTGATCGCCATTTATTAGAGACTAGCTTGAGATCAAAAGACAAGTTTTATTATTCTTTCAAAAAGTTTGTCATCATTATGTATGATAACTCAGGGGATTTTTAATATTCCTCTAAATATCTTTTTAGATCATAAATTCTTGTCCTCGGGGACCTCCAACAGAGGATGAAGCAGTATTGATTTGGAGCAATTTTTCTACCTTGTATTGTATTGTATTATGTCCACACTTAAAAGTGTTTGAAATGTTCCTCTTTTGAAATGTCTCCAAATGCACATGCATCCACACCTGAAAAGAATCTCATGGAAACATTTCTACTGTTAGAAATTGCTGGACCCCAGACCTGAGACCCCTGGCAACAGCTAACCCATTATAAGCAGAAGTGCAGTTCTTTAAGCCACCTTTTGTCTGGGGATTCAAGTTAGTCAACATAAACCATGAGACAGGCAGGACCAGATTGGCTGGGTTGCTGATTGCAGCAGAATCTCTGGTCAGTCTCTGAAGCAATATTAAAATGCTTTGTTTGGATCAGTAGCTATAGTACATAAAAAGGGCAAGATGCAAGGGTTTTTCCATGTCATACAAGCTGCTACAGTTCAAAAGGATTGAGACTGTACTTCCCAAATGCTAAAGGGATTAATCTGGTCCATTTCTGTTTAACATATTCATCCAAAGCACTCTGAAGTAAACTGAAAAGATTTTTCATGGATTTCACTGTGCTTTTGAACATACCTCTACTGGGAAAAATGAATAACTGCTGTGACACCATACAAAAACTGATTTGGTGTTTGTTTTTAAAGCTATCTTCTAAAATTATGTTTAGTAAATTTAAGAAAATTAAACCTTCCGTATTTGTAAAATCAGTCTTTAAGTAATTTTTGCAACTGATTTTCTAAGCTTCAGTACTGACGGTTTCATTGCAAATCAAAGTAAGACTTTTTTATATCACATTTCAAGAATAGGAAGAACAACTCAATAGTACTTGAAAAAATTAGGGTTGATGAAAAGATGTAAGTGTTCACTGACCTTAGGAAGAACACTTCCATGCTGGTTTTCACTATCAGAAGTGCAGTGCGCCTTCCAGGTTCTTCCATCCTGAGAGAGACTTTGTCTCCAGCTGTTCTAAAGATTCCGCTTCATATTAATACAGGTCACAAACCACAAATTTATCTGCATCATGGATATTTTCACTAATCAGGTAAACATATAATTGGCAATGCAGCAAAAAGGGATAGTACACTTCCTGTTAGGCTTTCTTATTTGGTGTTCCTAGGGGTGAGACCAGGGTGTGATGCATGCTTAAAAATCTAATGAGTTTCTCCTTCAGAACCCATTCTTCACTTGGCCACACTGGATTTCATAAAGAACAATGGGCCAGATCCCAAACCTATTCAAGTCAACTTGAGACTTTCCATTGACTCCAGTGGGCTTTTGATTGGGATAAATTTGAAAGAAAAAGGTATATTTTAGACTTTTTGATATATTTCCCTGCTGTTTCTTGCCCAAGAGTGATTATTGTAGTTGGCTAGGTTGATGGACTCAAGATTTTAAAATTGGTCTGTTCATTCCAGACTATGGTGAAAAGAAAGCTTTTTGGTGAGATTTACTGGCTATACATCAGTCTTTACATTCAATTTTATCTTGCTACATTCACAACATAGAACTCACTCTTCTTTTCTCTCCATCTAATCTAATGCTCACATTCTCAACACATGCAGATAGTAGCGAGGTAAGAATTTCCAGTGTCAGTTCACTTGTTCATGTACAGCACTCTTGTTTGCACCTACACACTCAACTGGTGTGAAAAAAGAAACTGGATGGCCAAATTGTCACAGAAAATACAGGCTATGAATGTGATTAGAGTGTCAAAAACTAAAAACAGATGCTGAAAAGATTGGTGAACAAAAAGGGAAATGAAAAGTATTAGAAAGACCAGCTTAAGGTAAGCATTGTTCAAGGAAAATTTGTATGATAGAGACACATAGGGTTGGAGAGAATCTCAGTGATCATCTAGTTCAACCTACTGCACAAAAGCAGAATGTGCTTGTATTCCAATCCTTTTACCATCTTGGTTACTCACCTTTGGATCTTCTTAAATTTCTTCACATTCTTCTTAAAATGCAGAATTCAGACTTGATAAGTACTGCAGCTGAGGTCTTTCTTGTGCTAAATAGAGTGGTACTAACACATCCCACATCTTGCCTGCAGCACTTCTGCAAACTGCATTTGCTTTTTTGTGACTGTATCAGGCTGTTGGCTTAAACTGGTTGGGGAACTCCCCTCTTGCCAGCACAGAGACGGAAAAGGATCTTGGAGTCGTCATTGACTCCACGATGAACATGGGCCGGCAGTGTGGGGAGGCAGTCAAGAAGGCCAACCGT
>NW_017728886.1:223579464-223584236 GCF_001723895.1 Crocodylus porosus
AGGAAGTTAGATGAGCACCTTGCCGGGGTCATCTGACCCCGGTGCTCTTTCCTGCCAAGGCAGGGGGTCAGACTAGATGATCTACCTAGGTCCCTTCCGACTCTAGCTACTATGAAATTATGAAACTATGAAACTGAGTATGTGATTCACTACAACTCCCAGATCTTTTGCAGAAGTTCAACTGCCAACCCAGCTATCTCCCAGAATCAAGTTTGCTTGTTTTTTCTTCCTTAAGTATACATTTGCATTTGTTGAATTTAATTTTATCCTCAATAGTCCAGTTACAGTATTCACAAAACCCTTTTGAATTCTAATGCTACCTTCCAAAGTGTTTGCAAGCCCTTCCAGTTTTATCCTCTGCAAACTTAACCGGAAATCTCTGTGTTCCTAAAATATTGGTCAATTTTACTTTGAAAAGAGCTGAGAGAATAATTCATATGTTTAACCATGTGTTAAATGAATTTTATCTTTCTGTTCATGAATTCTCTTGCTTCTTCCTTGTTTTTTTTTCAAAAAATATTTTACAAATTTTTTTTTCAAATACTGTTTGATCTGTTGCTTGTCCTTCAAAAGGGTAAACATGTGATCATTTGATTTCTCTGCTTGGGCACAGTAAATTTCCATTTTGATCTGATTATAACACTATTTTTAAATTAGGTTTCTGGTATGAAACTCTCCAGCAACAAACATAAATTTGCTTTCCAAATATTCATCAGTTGCTGCTTAAATAGCTGTTTTAGCAATCTTTCTTGCCAAAAAAATTCACTTTGAGGTATTTACAAAGGATGTGCAAATACTGTGAAAGCAAAAACCATTTAAAATTCAAAGGAATACTTGTATTAAACATTGTGTAATATTCATCAGCTTCCACTTGGACCTTAGGCTGAGTAAGGAGTTTCTGACAAAGGGAATCCACCAGAAAATGAGTAATAAATGTTATTAGTAAAAAAAACCCAGTAGTTGGATTGAAAAGTTACGGATTTATGTTTGCTGTGGCTGAAGACTGGAGGAAAAGTAGCTGTAAAGTGCCTTCTGTTTCCCCAGTCTCAAAGCAAAAGAAGCGGCTCCCAACATCTTGTAGAGTAGCACTAATTGTTCTATGCCAATTAAAGTAGTCTCATGGGGATTGGCTGGAGCACTTGGTCCTCTCTTCCAACATACATGGAGACTGGGGGCAAATGGTGTAGAGCCAACTAAGTTGGCTTCACACTACCTGAAGAGGCCCGTATGCCAATAGAATGGCTGGTTCCCATTAATGACATATTTGTCTGTTCTGCAATCTTGAAACAGCACTAAGCATCTGGAACAGCACCTGTGGATCTATACAGAAGAGACAGAAGCTTCTATAGGATAGGAAATCCAAGTTAAACCTGCAGCTCTGCCTTCAACTCAAACTAGTTTTTAAAAAAGGCAATGGGGGTGTGTGTGTGTGTAGGGGTGTGTGTGTGTGTGTGTGTAAATGAAGTTCCTCCCAATGTTGTTATTTTTTAGGGAGTTGGTGTGTTTGCATCCCAGCCTTCTGATTTAAATTTAGTTTGCCTCTCTGTATAGTTCATGTTTTCATACAGCCCAATTGTTTTGAAAATGCATCCAAAATGTTTTAAAACTAGCATTATTTACTCAAGATAGTAGCCTGCAGCTGCTACTGAGCATATAAGAATGTGGAAAACTGTGCTGGAATACTAAGTATTGCAGCAGTTAACTACGTTTTTCTGTGCCCTAATTCAATGAAGCAAAGGAAAGTTACAAGCAAAAACAGAGAAAATGCCTGATGAATGAAAATCAAAAAACTATTGTACTCAAGGGAATTAAAAAAATACTCCATGAAATGCCTGAAGAACAAATGCTGAGCATCAGAATCAATATAAAATGGTACTGCAGGAAGCTAACTTTAAAGATTGGTACTGGGTTATTGTTGTGTGAGAGTACAAAAGCTGCATGCTGTTCTTACAGGGAAATATTCTGTTTTAAGATCTATAACAACTTGAGAAAACTACACACAAGAGACAAAGGAATATTATATAGCAGGGGTATTCCTAGACACATTAACATGTCTGTAAAGTGAAAGTTCAAACAGAACCCATCTAGCCTATGCAGAGCTCCATTAGGGCCTGAAATAAAGTCTGCAAAGTTAATAGAAGTCTTCAGCAATTTCATCAGCAAGTCTTACATTTTATCCTAGTTCATGTTAAATTGTGATTTATCAGCTTAGAACAATATTTCTTCTGTGGGTTGTTTTTAACTATACCCGAGCTCAGCAAATAATGGCAAAATCCTCTTCTCTGACCAGTATTCTACTCTCTCACTTCTTATGATTTTCAGAACACCTTGCAGCCAGTAGCCAGTTGATTATAATTAATCTTAAATTACTTTTTCTATATGTTCCTTCTGAAAATCTCTGGGATCCCTCATTTGTACTGATGGTATGTATTAAATTGCTTCCTCGCCCAGCATGGCCTTAAAATACAAAAGCTTTTTGGTCTCCTAGGGAATTAATCTTTCATCTGTTAACCCCTCGGACTGTCTCTGGTGGTATTATGTCACAGGTAGGAAACTTGTAGTTGTTATAAAAAGCCCAAAAAGTACAAGGTCACATGTTGTTAAGTGAAGTTCTCTTGGGTACCTTGTTCCTGACACACCACTCACCAGGAATCCTTCCCTTACAGGACTCCTTTGTAGTCCCAATGAAGATTACAGCTGGGTGCCCAAGATGAAAAGCCAAGGTACGGAAGATGGTAATACTACCTCTTCCCTTAGTGGATTCCCTTTGTCTACAGCAGGTTGGATTGGTTCAGGGTGCCTACATTTTTTATAATCCTGAGGCATTCTAAAGACTGCGGCCATCTGTAGAGCAAACCAGGTACCAAGTACCTCTGGAGGGCCCTGGAGTACCCCTGTAGGACCCAACAGGCACCCCCACTAGGCCAACGCCCGGGGGCCTGCCCCGATCTAGTCTCTTACGGCTTCAGTCCAAAACTGCAATCCCCCTAATCCTTCAGACACCTGAAATCCACAGGTGTCTCAGTTTTTTCAACATTAACATTCTGCTTCTGCACATTCACAGAACTACCTCAATGCTGACAGCTATTGACGTGGTGCCACCTTATCACATGAGCCCCATCAGAACCAAAAAAGGCATTCCTCTGCCTGCTGACCATAACAGGCTCAGGTGATGTATGAAGTTCCTGAGCATGCTACCATCCTCTCTTTCATGAAGTAGCTCAGTGGTTAAAACATCACAGTGGCGATGTGTAGGAGGTGCACAGGAGTGCATGTGCACCCCCTCAAAGTGCTGGTGCACCCCCTGACTAGCCACACTTGCCACTTAAGCAATGAGCAGGGGGGCAGGTGGCAGCACCAGTGCCCCCTCATAAGTGCCAGCCAAACACTACAGCCACTCCTGGAAGCAGCTGCAGCGATCAGCCACAGCGATCGGCCTTCACGGGATCAGCCACAGAGAGATCGCCCCCGCAGTCAGTGGGACTGGTCGCAGGGGAGGCACATGCATCTAAGGATGTGGAAAACTTGGGTCCAAATACACATCTTCCACCTCCAAAGAAAGAGTGTCTTAATCATTAGGCTTTGATCTATTAGAAGAGGGAAAGGGCACTTCCATTCTGCAGATGTTCCAATTTGCATGGTACACTTAATGAGTCATTTGATCAGAAAGAGGCTGATTCAGTGGCTTAGTGATGAAGGCACTTATCTCTGGAGGAATCCTCCATTTTTTCCTCCAAAAACTGTTTATGTATCTTTGCCCATGATTGTTTAATTTAATAGAAATTAAACCTTTGAAGTAAAGATTAGGATTCCTTCTTCACTAACTTGAATAGTCATGCTCACTCAGCCTCTAGTCCAATTAACCCTTGATTCCTTTTACCAAATGAAACAGCTTCAACAGAAGAGGTGCAAAATGTCACCACTTGATGTCACATAATGCCATAATACTATATAGCCCAGTGGTTAGGGCAAAGTTGTAGATGTAGATTTGTACCTCAAGCAAAGGAGGCAGCTGTTTTTTATGAATCCCTTTCTAAAGTGTCAGGCTCCCTCCAAGTATTTTAGGGAGCCTAATTAAAAGCTGGGGATTCACTCCAGGATCCGAGCACCTAAGATACATTTGTCCATGTACAGCTTCATGCTGCAGAGATAGACTGCTTTCAGTCCTAAAACTTAGCTTGGGTAAGTCAACATTATACTTCAGACTGCAGTATAGACATGGACATATAGCAGTCAGTATTGCAGCCCCCACATCTCCTGTGTGGACATAGGCCTCCATGTGACCAATGTCACGCAGGAAACTAGTAGCATGCTCAGAAACTAAATATATTACCTGAGCCCCAGTCCATTACTTTAACCTGAGACTAACCTTCTTCTCCACATACTGTGCCATTCATTTAGGGTGTGAATGTTTTGAAATGTACATCTCTATACAGATTGCATAATACAGGGATCAGCAACATTCTGCAGCAGAGAGCTGCTTTAACAGACTTTAGCTACAAGTGAAATGTGCTGTCCAGCTGCTGCCTTTCCCCCCACCGAGGGTGCCACTGCCACTTCTCTCCACCACAGAAATGCCACCAAAGTACTGCAGAAGCTCCCAGCTGGATAAAATGGTTCCAAAGATGAAAGAATCCATGACCAACTGACCAGTAACTTCACAGAACCTCCCAGTACATGTTAAGATAGCTTGTTTCAGTAACTACACCCTGTAGCTTGGTGATTTGTTGCAAAATTTCATAGTTTCATAGTTTCTAGGGTTGGAAGGGACC
>NW_017728886.1:223586068-223587531 GCF_001723895.1 Crocodylus porosus
TGATGACCCCTTCTTTCCATTGGGTGTAAGCCTCCTTTTTAGCAAGGAGACATTCCCGGATGCTTTTGGTGAACCACGGAGGCTGGTGTGCTCTCCTGCTCCATTTGATCCTGGTTGGGATTACCTTCCTTTGGGCTTGGAGGATCGTCTCCTTAAGGAGCGACCACTCTTCTTGGACACCTGGCTCCCCTCCCCCCCCGGGACCTCAGCGCTTCTCCAACTATGCTCCTTAGCTCGTTGAAGTCTGCCCTCCTAAAATCTAGGGCCGCTGCCTTACTGCAGGCCTTGCCACCTTGCACTGGATGATGAATTCCAGCAGGCGATGATCGCTGTCGACATTTGCTTAAGTCTATTATTGTGCTTTCTAATAAAGTCTCCCTGAACCCAACTGCCTGCCCCACCAGCTTTTAATTCACCATCCCTGCCACACAGCAGTGAGAGAGCAGCTGGAAGGGCAGAGAAAACCAGCTGAACCAGGAACTCTGCTTAGGATAGTAGTTCAAAGCTCCAGCCTGCACCTCATACTGGAGTCCCTGGTTTGTGGGGTGGGTGGGCACTTTACTGTGGGGCTCAACCCACTCTGCTTCTGGCACCAGAGCTGAGCTGAGGGAGCAGCGCTACAAGCCCTACAAGCTTCAGAGTGCTACAAGCATGAAAAGCAGGCTAGGGAATTTGCCCTGCTGCTCTTGTCCCCCAGGAACAGAAAGACTGGAGCAGCCCAAGCTTTCCCCAGACTGGGATTACCCTGTTCTGGGGATGACATGAGGAGTGGAGGAGAGGAGGCAGTTCAGACTATACTATACATCTGTACTGCTTTCTCAGTTTTCCACAGCTAGAAATGCACATTTGTCTGTATGAAGCCACTGACAAAGTTTGCACATAACATAGAATGGTCGGGTGGAGTAGATAGTAAATAGAACAAGTCACTGATACAGAGTATTGCTGGTAAGCTGGGTGCAAGCAAACATTAAGAATTTCAGTACCACCAAATGTAAGGCCATGCAAGTAGGAACAAAGAATGCAAGCTATGCTTACTGGATGGGGGATTCTCCTGAGAAGATGATCTTGATAGTCATGGTAGATATCTCCTGAACATATCGTCAAAATGTACCCCTGTGGTCAAAGGGTCTGATGTGAACTTTAGATGTAAAAGTAGATAAATCCAAAACTGAAGTAATAAGGTTATGTATCAAATGATTATTCTCATTGATGAGCCAGCTTCTGGAATACTGACTCTAGTTCTACAATTCAAAGAAGGGTGCTGATGAAATAGTTAAGAGTGACTTGGTCCTAGTCTACAAGAACATAGACATAGACATTAGGGCTGGAAGGGACCTCGGAAGATCATCGATTCCAGGCCCCCACCTGAAGTGCAGGAAGTCACCTGGCGTCATAGGATCCCAGCAAGATAAGCATCCAATTTACTCTTGAAGGTGTTCAATGTAGGTGCTTGAACCACCTCC
>NW_017728886.1:223587631-223606034 GCF_001723895.1 Crocodylus porosus
GTCCAGGTGATAGGTCACCTGGTCGTAGAAGGAAATGAGATTGGTCAAGCAAGACCTACCCGCAACAAACCCATGCTGGCGATCCCTCAGGATGTTGTCATCGGACAGTCCATTAAGGATGGTCTCTTTAATAAACTTTTCTAAGCCCTTCCCCAGGATAGAAGTCAGGCTGATGGGCCTATAGTTAGCCGGATCCACTTTCCTCCCTTTCTTGAGGAGCGGCACCACATTGGCCCTCTTCCAGTCTTCAGGCACTACACCAGAGCACCAGGAGTTTTCAAAGATCCATGACAGAGGCTGGGCTTTCCTTAACATAGGTGTAGCTCTCTATGTTAAGAGCCTCTTCTATCTACTCGATCCCTCCTGTACAGGTTATAGCCATCTATATCCATTGTGCAGTCATGGGTGGCATCCCACCGGTCTCCATTATCCCTATGACATCAGAATTATTTGCATTAAGCAGGAGGACAAGATGCTCCTGCTTATTCCCCAAGCTCCTGGCATTTGTGTACAGGTATGCAAGTGTCCCCTTGGGGGCTCTTGCCTTGCCTACAGATTGTGCTGGGGTAGGGGTGAGTTCCCTTAAGTGCCTTGGCATGATGGCTTTGCAAGGGGTGCTCAGCGGGTCAGAAGTGCCGGTAGTCCCCCCATTCCCCAGCGGGCTTAATTTAAAGCCCAGTGAAGCAGGTCAGCCAGTCTGGCTGAGAAGAGCCTCCTTCCTAGGGGAGAGAGGTGGAAGCTATCTCTTCCCAGCAGCTCACTGCCTTTCTTGCCAAAGATCGGGTTGTGGTCATGGAAGCCAAAGCCTTCCCTATGACACCAGCACCGCAATCTTTGGTTCACTACCTGGATCCTCCTCTCCCTCCTCAGCCCATACCCCAAGACTGGGAGGATCAATGAGAATACCACCTGTGCTCCCAGACTCTTTAGCCCCGCTCCCAAATCCCTGTAGCACCTCCTGACCTGGCTGGGAGTGCTCCAAGTCATGTCAGTGGTGCCCATATGAATAAGGAGCATGGAATAGTGGTCTGTGGGCCAGAGGAGTTTAGGGATCTTCTCCACAATGTCTCAGATACAGGCCCCTGGGAAGCAGCAGACTTCCCAGGCTAAGGGGTCGGGGTGGCAGATTGCCCCCTCAGTCCCCCTCAGGATGGAGTCTCCCACAACAAACACTTCACGTTTTGTCTTGGGGAGACCGGGGCAGTAGCTGCAGTTCAGCCTGTGTTGCCGGCAACTCAGCAGGCTCTGCTGGAGCAGCAAGAGGTGTGTACCTGTTGCTAAGCTCTGGCAGGACAGGGGCCTTGGTGCGGCGGGCCTTAGGGCCCTTGACCACCTTGGTCCCTGCCCTTGACTGGACAGAATGGGAGGTCCTGGAGTCCTCCCTTGTCCTGGAGGAGGACCATGGTCTACCCTCCACCTCCCAGGAGGGCCTGTCAGTAGGAGTCTATCTCCTGCTCCCAGTCCCTAATGGCATGCAGTCTCTGGACTGTGGCCTGGAGCTCATCCAGCTAGCATGCCAGAGACCCCAGTAGGGAGCAGAGCCCACAAGGGGAGCTCTCCATGCTCCCAGGCCCCAGAGCCTGAAAAAGGGACAGGCAGCCCCCGCAGCCAAGAGCCAGGGGCTCCATCTGCATGGAGCCTAAAACCATAGGCTCCATCTGGGTGGCCATCTCTGAGGTGCCGGGGGGGGCAGCAAACCCCCAGAGGACCCTCGGGGTACAGCGTGTGCCCATCCGCAGCACGCCACTGGTAGGCGTGCTGGGCCTGAGTCTGTCTACCCTAGGGGGCTTCCAGGCATGGCCTCAGCCCTCCCACGCACCCTCCTGTGTGAACTCCACACTAACTCATGCGCCAGCAGACAAGCATGACTGTGCAGCTTGTTCGCATGGCTCCCTGTGGGGCTGGGTGAAGTAGGGGCCTGGGCGGGGTGAGACCCGGCCTGGCACCCACTCAGCCACCTCCTCCCACTCTCTAGGGGTTAATGCCTCCCACCATGGGCTCCGCTTACCTCTGGCTGTGCTGGGGGTTGGCGGGGGCCTCCGCGACTGCTGGGGGGGTCTCTGGAGGGCTTCAGGGGAGCGGAGGTGCAGCAGACTTTCACCCACACATCTCTCGCCACTCCTGGAGCCTAACTAGGGCTTTTTTGCTGTTGGCGGGCCCTTTTAAACTATGCTCATGCACAGTGGGCCCACTGTCGGGGAAGCTGCTCTCAGGCTGGGGGGCCCTGCCTGGGATTTGGGGGGGCCCTGCCCCACTGGAGAGGGACTGGTAAGTACCCCCTCCTACCTCTCTCTCTCCCTGGGGGGCTGGGCCAAGTAGGGGCCTGGGTGGGGCGAGACCCGGCCAGCTCCCACTCAGCCGCCTCCTCCCACTCTCTAGGGGTTAATCCCCTCCCACCACGGGCCCTGCTTACCTCCGGCTGTGCTGGGGGTTGGTGGAGGCCTCCATGGCTGCTGGGGGGGTCTCTGAGGGGCTTTGGGGGAGCGGGGGCGCAACAGGCTTTCACCCGCGTGTCTCTCACTGCTCCCGGAGCCTAACTGAATGTTATGATAGAGGGCTCTTCAATTTAGCAAACAAAGGCATAAACAAGATACAATAGTTGGAAACTGAGGCTAGATGAATTCAGAGTGGATCTATAAGAGTGGGACTAAATAATTATGGGAACAATTTGCCAAGAGGTACGGAGTATCGTCCATCACTGACAATTTTTTCATCATGATATGCAAGCATCTTTTTTCTATTGCTCTGGTTTCAGCAATAATTAATTCAGGAATGTCTCATGGCCTGTGTTGTACAAGAAATCACACAAGCTGTTCACATTAACATCTGGCTTTCATAATACATTAATCCTTTTGGATTACAGGAAATGTGTATGAGAACAGTCACTTGCATAGTGCCTCTTTGCTTCTGTTCTTCTCCTGTGTACTCCTAGCTCCTATGGCAGCTTGGCTCCTGCAGACCTTATGCTTTTCCTCCCTGTCTGTGCCCTACCCAACATCCCACCCTCTGTTCCCTCCCCCACCCCTCTTTTACTTTGTGGAGCTCTTTCACTGTGGTACTCAGGATGGCCCTAGTTAGAAGGACCTAGTTGACAGTCACTTGCATCAGTAATTATAGAGAAGGAATTAATTCCACCCCTGTAAATAAATGCCTCTGCTTCTTTTCTAGCCCCAGTCCTGGTTTTCTCATGACTGGCCACAGAGGCCAAACCCTAGAAGCTTCCAGGGCAGAACTCTAGGGGGAGGGAACACTAACTTCCTGAGCCTAAGTTTCCTAGATTTGTTCTCTTCTTCATTCTCAGAGGTAGAGGGAAGCATCAGGGCCAGAGGGGATAGCTCAGACAGCTAAAGTAAGAAAGTGGCCATTCATACAGTATAACACTTCTATTGACAGATTATATGGTGTTGCAGAAACTCCAGGTGTTGCTGAAAAAGCCCAAGACCACAGTATCATCCTATGCCTCTTTGTGCACATCATTGTTTCACATGAATATCTGCATGCACTAATTTGAGCTGTCCTGCCAAACCAATCCAACCACTGACCCTGCACCTAGGATAAACTGCAGATAAGCAAAGGAGGTTGCACAAAGAACAGAACAAATCTGATACAACATACTGATTTGTTTTGGCAGATGTCTTGTTTACCCTTGGTAGCTTTCAGGAGTAAATTCAGAATGGCCCTGCAACCATTTTGGTTTAGAAGGCTCTCAGTGGGGCTATGCAAAGCTGCAGTCTCCAATTTGATCTGATGGATATTCGGCCAAATTCGGTGGCCAAATCTCTGAATCTGAATTGAATCAAGAGACCCTTTAATCTCTCTGAATCAAATCGGAACCCTCCAAATCAATTTGGAGAAATTCAGAAAGATTTGACAATTCAGACATAGACACAGATTTAAATGTCTTTTCTACATACCTCAAGATACCAGGTGGCTTGTGAATGCTGCAGTGGAGCATCCCACAGGAGCATGGGGAGCTTCCCAGTGTGCTCAGCAACAGACCTAGAAGTGGACCAGAAGCACTTCCGTTCCACTTCTGGGTCCACCAAGGAGTGCACAGGGGCCCCCCTCCTCACCCCCCGGCTCAGCAACCAATGCCTCCTGGGTCTGGGGGGGCACCTAGGATCCCCCCATGGCTGATTGCTGATCCGGGTGGATGTGGGGGCGGGGGGAAGAAATGGACCAGAAATGCTTCCGGTCCACTTCCAGGTTCACTGCCAAGCACACGAGGAGGGCTTCCGCATTCCTGTGGGAAACTCCATCTGCCCCAGCATTGCAGTGTTCACAAGCCACACCTAGTACCTCAAGGTATGTAGAAAAAACATTTAAAGCTGTGTCTATGGCTGAATCGCTGATTCTCTGAATCAGCATTGAGTCTTCAGATTCAGATTCAGCCAAATCAAATCAGGGACAGTGATCCGAATCAACAAACTGAATCACTGTCCCCGATTCAGGGCGAATCTGAATCCGAATTGAATATGGCCCGTTTTGCACATCCCTAGCTGTCAGGACTATTTTGTGAAATTATTGGATAGTTTTGAAAAGAGACTACTGTCAAAATCTTCTGGAGAAGGAAAACTTTTAGACATTGATCAGAATTAATTTTACAGAAAATGTTGCTAGAATATATGCAAATTGCCACAGCACAGTGCCTGCACACAGAGGTTCAGAAGCAAGAGCAACAGGGATAAAAGTTATTCTTTCTTTCCTATATATATGTAATCAGGATGGCTGAAATTGGAGTGATTCAATTAATTTAAATTGAGCCCAGCAAAATAACTTAACTAGAAATGCATTTCTTCTGAAAGCATCCACTCTGACAAAACATTTCTAAGGCTTTACAAGATCTGAGGATCTTGCAGAAGCAATCCACTTCTCTGTGAATGGGGGGAAAAAAACTGAAATATTAATAAAGGCAAATAGAAAAGGCCCAAAGAATCCCTGGAAAGACAGTTAAAATCCAGAGATGATGATGAAGGCTTTCAATGTATACACTTTCTCCTTCCTCCCTTCCCTCCCCCCACCCCAAGAATCTTGAAGCATTTAGAAACATTAATGAATAATGCTTCGCAACCCACCTGTCATGTAGGGAAGTATTGAAAAACCTACAGTAATCTGTTACATGATTGTCAGTATGCAACAAGACATATTTGCTCATAACTCGGACGTGGCAAGAATAACATTCCAAAATTAAAAATTTTAAAGCCAGTAGTCATAAAGCCACTATGAGCATCCAATCTGATATTCTTTATAATACAAGCTATAGGGCTTCCCTGTATGAATTCTTATTTGAACTAAAGCATGTCTTGTAGGGAAAAACTCCTCCTATCTTAATTTAAAAGTTGCCATGATGAAGGATCTACTACTCCATTGGCAAGTTGTTACTTGTATTCACTCTTAATAATTGCATGTTATTTCTATTCTGAATGTGTTTGACTTCCAGCCATTGGATATTGTTACATCTTTATCTGCTAACTTGACAGCCTCTTCCAAGTTGTTCCCTATTTGGGTACTTAGAGGTATAAACAAGTCACCTGTAACCTTATCTTCATTAAGATAATGAAGATCAAGTTTTTTACTATAAAGAACTTCACTATAAACAGTATAAAGCATCTTTTTCAATATTTTAGTCATTCTTCTGCCTCTTCTCTGAATCCTTTCCCATTTATCAACATCCTTGTTGGCTTGTGGACAGCAGACCTGGAAACAATATTCTACAAGCATTCACACTACTACCTATACCGAAGTACTGCAGCACCGCTGCTCCTGTTTGAGAATCTCCTGTTCATACATTCCAGGAGCATATTATTCCTTTTGACCAGAGGATCTCAGTGTGAGATGAGCCACTGTCACTCCAACACTTTCTCAGAGTCAAAGCTTCCCAGGAAAAGCCTCCCCATTCTGTTAGTATGGCTAGCATTTTAGTTCCTACAAGCATAGCAATGTTGAAATATTTTTTGCATGCCAGATGTTTGAACAATCCAAACCACTTTGTATCTGGGATGTATCCTGTTCATTATTTACCATTCCCCAGTTCTTTATGTCATGTGCAAATGTTAGTAGTGATGATTTTAAGTTCTCTCTCAAGACATTGATAAAAACGTCTATCATTGATCCAAGAACCAAGGACCATGTAGGACAACACTAAACAAACTTACTCAATGATGACTGCATTGTTTAGATATTTCAGCCAGATTTTACCTCTTTAATGAGTGCCATGTTGATGTTTGCATTGTTTTAATTTCCTAATGAATATATTGTGTGGTACTGAGTCAATGCTTTGCAGAAATCTAAGTGTATTGCATTGGTCTTATTACCTTTATCAATTAAACTTGTAATTTCATCAAAAAGGATATGAAGTTAGTTTGACAGGGTTATTTTTCATTAGCACATCTTGATTGCCACTAATTATAATACCCTCACTGAATTCTTTATTAATCAAGTCTTATATCAGCTGTTCCGTTATTTTGCCCAAAATTGATGTCAGGTTGACAAGATTACAATTCATGGGTCATCTCATTTACACTTTTTAAATATTGGCACAACATTAACTTTCAGTCTTTTGGGACTTCTTCAGGATTCCAAGAGTTATTGAAAATCAACATTAATGGTGTTCAGAGCTTTTCAACAGCTCCTTTAAAACTGTTGGATGTAAGTCATCTAGACCTGCTAATTTAAAAATGTCTAATTTCCTCTCCAAAAAGCAGAGTATTAGAGTTTGATTTTCTGAGCTGCTTCCAATTTCAAATCAACTCAATATGAGCTGTGAAAATCAGCCCAAAGGCCCTACCACTTGCACAAAAAGATAACCACTATTAGTTTTCAGAGGTATACATCTATGACAAAAAGTCAGATAGTTCAGATTGTACCCAGTAGAGGGCAAGGAAGGCAGGGTGCACTACACATTTAATTCAAATAATATTGTCTCAGTTCCTCAGGCATGGAAACCAAGGTACCAAGAGGTTTTATGCCTTCCCAAAGATCATACATACCCCCTCAACATATTATAGGTATTGCAAAATTAGCTGGTTAATTGTACAGTTAACTGAAACCACCTACATGTGCAAGTACCTATCACACATAAAAAGGTCCAACCAGCTATAAAGTTAGCCCCTGAAAAAGTGTAATAAATTTACACCTGGTTGGTATCCAGCTTTAATTTGCACCTGTAGCAGCGTCTTCTGGGAGTAAGTTTAAAATCCCAAAAGAGCTACCCTGACTTCTGTGGTTTCACTCACATGACCAATACATAAAAATGTCTCCTTACAGTGCTTCTCCTATGTCTATATATGCAAACAAAAATCCCTACACCAGCTTTGAAATTAAAATTAAAATAATGCAATAGCTCATAGGAGTCACAACTAACAATTGCAAAGCAGAGGACTAGTGAGCAGAAGGGGATAACGGATATCTGTTTGTGTGTTATTCCTTTTATGTGCCCTACAGTTCTTGCAAGTTCTTTCTCTGGAAAACAAGTAGTTTCTGGGCTCTACTGTGATCCAAATAAAGCTTTAAATAAGTTTGCTTACAATTTTGTTGACCTTTATTATATTTATAGTGAAGTTTTTAGGAAATTTACAGGTGAAAATAGCAGGGAAAAAATTATGGACAAAAGTGAAAACCAGGCTTGTACAGAATTAGAAACAAAGCATAACTGTGTAAGCTTGTTAGAAGATTTTGAATGGTGTTTTCATGCATGTATTTCAGAATATTTTCAAAGCCAAAAAGTGACAAAAGTGGGGGGGATTTAAAGCAAATTGCTCATTTATGTGTGGACGTAACACCACACACACATTTGGTTGTGTATTGTGGGGAGGGGGTGTTATGTTGCCACACACGTGGCCCCTGTTGTTCTGGCCATGTACCGAGCACATGGAAAGCTGGGGCCTGTATCTGGGTAAAATATATAAAACCCTGTGGTCTCATTGGCCAAAAGAAGCAGAAGATTCTCCAGGCGGATTAGTAAGAGAGAGACTGGACTGTGGCACTCCCTAATTGGGCATGGCTTGGGTGATGTCACACCAAGTGTATAAGTGTAGCAACATTAAAAATGTACTTACCTGAAGGGCTAGGAAGGGTTGCCCTGCAGAAGGACAGTGTGAAAAGACACTGTCTGCCCTGCCTAATTGTAATGCTCATACCATGGGCCCTAAGGCCCACCTGGCTAACTAGTAGCCCCGAGTGGGGCTGAGTGAGTGGTACAACTAAATTCTTAGGACAAGTAATGAAAAAACCAGGATAGGAGTGTTGTGTGGGTCAAAGGGTCAAAACATGAGAATATGTGTGCCTGAGGGGAGCAACAAGCAAAGCCTCCAGAGCTGCACCCACTGGTCCTCAAAGGCATCCAAGGAGCCGGTGCATGCTGCCCACTGGTGCTCGGCCTGGAAACGTGCACGGACAAGGGAGAGAAAAGGAGCCCCACAGTCTCTGGGCACCTTCCCAGCCAGAACTTCTTTCCTGGGCAAGTACAGGGCCCACTTGGCCAGGGCCAGGAGGAGGTTGACCGGAGGCCCTGGGACTTGGTGGGGCTGTGGATGGGGTGACCAAAAACAAAAAGGCGGAGGGGTGAAATTCAACCAGAACCTCAGGAGGAGGTTCTGGAGGTGGAGGTAGAGGGGCTGCAACCTTGAGCACTCAAGGGTCATGTGCACCAGGGTCTCCCTCTGCCCACAGAAGGGGCAGGAGCTCCATGGAGGAGCCACCAGAGAGAAGCAGTGTATCCTCTCTCCCTCTGGTCCCCTTGGAGCCCTGTCAGGGCAGACACAAGAGAGGAGCTGCCTGTGAGGAGACCCTGCTACAAGCCCTGTATGGCTGGATGAGCACAGGAGGGGAGGGGACACAGGACCAAGAGAAGAGGCAGGATTGCCCTGGTGTTTCTCCTTGAGTGAGAAGGCACCAGGAGGGGCAGGCTCAGTGCACCAGAGGGAGCCCTGGACTAGAGGGTCAGGGACTGCTCCCACCACCAGAAGCCCGGGGCAGGCAGGGCCCAGGGAGGGACTGTGTTTGCTGGGTGCTGTGAGGCTGTGCTGGGCAGGGGAATGCTACAGCCTGCAGCCCAGGCACTGCTCCCTGCTGTGCCAGGGGAAGGGGGTCTGGGCAGGAATCAGCTCTCTTGCAGGGACTGCAGGGGAAGAACCACTGCCTGCGGCACAGACACCGCCAGAGCTCGGAGAGGGATGCCAGCAGCAGAAACGGCCTACAGCTCCTGTGCAAGGGCACAGACACAGTCCAGGGGTGGTACACATGGGGTCCTCATAGTTACCTTGGAGCATACAAGTTATAGGCTCTGTGTGTAAATAAGTTCTAGATAGTTTATTAGTTGGCGTATCAATGTATTTATTGGTTCCTTATTTACTGTGGGTGATTTGTATGCATTCTCCTGGTGTGAGCTGTATCAGAGAAGCATTAACCCTTAAGCCACCATCACCAGGTTAGGTTTGTGTAACATTATTGATTTTATTGTATTCATTATATATTAACATGTAAATAATTAAATTCTGTGAATAGTTTTTATAACAGTCTGCAAAATTGTTTGATTGTCAGGGGAGGCTCTCTGCTCAGGGACCCTGCAGCAACTGCCCAGGAAGCTGAGCGGGGTCACTGGCTACCAGGTACGGCAGGATCCCTCCATTCAGGTGCAGGTGCAGGTAGCGTCATGCCCAGGGTTACATAAGAACAACTCAACTAAGGTTTCTCGCTCTTTCTCCTGGGACTGCCAAGAGCTGGACAGCTGAATTGGAAACCAGAAAAACTCTTCTCCGTGGGGAGGTCTCCCCCATCTTCACTGGAGAGGCAATCAAATCTATGTGATTGGGAAAGCCTCAGGTAAAGGGAGAGAAGATCTAGCTCAGAGTTTGAGACTCTTATTTCCTCCCTCTTTCCCCTTTTTCTTATTTAAGTGGGTTAATGCCATGAGGGTATTAATACCTGGAGCACACTGCCCAGTTACTGGCCCCTGTGTCTGGGAATTGTAGTGTCTGATCATTGTGATACAGCTGAGACATGGGCCTGGGCCCTTTTTGCTGTTTCATAGCTCTTGCATTTCAGCCTAGCTGTGTGGCTGAACCCCAGCCATGTTTGGCTGGCAGATTTGGGCCAGGGTTAGACCTGGCATTACTTGTCTATCCTGGCCTCAGTGCAGTATAGGCCTGGCTGGCTTTTTCCTGCCCAGTTCAGGCTCAGTAGGATAAGCCTGGGCCTCCTTTTGTCCCTTTTTGTAGTTTATGTCCCAACCAAGTGGTGTGGTTGAGCGCTAGTTGTAGATCAGGGCCAAGCCAAGACAGACCTGACCTTTTTTTCAAATTCTTTTGCAGTTTTCTGCCCAGCAGAGCTGGGATTGGGACTAGGAATTTTGAGGTGAAGTCTGCTGATGAAAACCACAGTTAAACCCTCAAAATCACCATCTGGAAATGGAGGTCAGCACTCTACCACTTCCCCAAGAGCAACAGAGCCCCCTGCAATGCAGAAGTACCCACGCTCTTCAGCAGCTCCCTACAGTGCAGTGAACCCAAGGAGTAACTCATAGGATTCGCTGATGTGGGCCCCCTCTCCAGTCAATTGCTGAAGGGCAGGTATATGGGTACAGGCCCCTGGAACTACCCTTTTGGGAACCTCAAGTTCCCAACTGCCTAAGCGTAGGTGAAGCCTCCCCAAGAGGGTGCCACCTATAGACTTTGCTTTGTAGTTAATAGTGTTTTGAAATTAATTGCCCATCATGCTAATTGCTAATAGCTAATTGCCCATCATGAATGACAGATTTCAAAGAAGTATTTAGATGGCCAGCCCCGAAGGATGGCCCTGCCCCTGCCCATTCTGTTGCCCCTCACTGGTAAGCCACAGCCCCGCCCCAGCCCTGCCAGTGCCCCTCACTCACCAAACTGCAGTACCCTGCTCCCCTGAGCCCTGATGGTGCCCCTCACTCCCAACACACAGCCCCCCCCCCCTGTGCCTGCTGGTGCTCCTCACTCCTGACCCAGAGTCCCCTGGCACTGCCAGTACACCCCACATTCCCAACCCACAGTCTGCTGTTGTCCCCACAGTGTTCCAGATGGAGCCAAGCCCCACTCAGGGCAGCCAGCGCTGTGTTTCTGTCCACAGCTGCTGGCCCTGACCAGTGCACACAGCTTCCAGCATTGCTGCTCCCAGTGCAGCTACAAGCACCTGGCAGCTGCTCAGCTCCCCTCACTTCCCGTGCTGGCTCCTCTTCCTGCTCTTGCCCATGCTGCACCACTCCAGAAGGTGGAGGGGAAGCTGCAGCTGAGTGGCTTCTGCCGTGCTGTACAGAGCTCCAGCTCCAGCTCCCAGCTGCCTTCCACCCTCCGCCCACCTGGCACAATGAGATGAGCCAGCACCCGAGCAGTTGCAGCAGCACTGGGAGCAGCCCTGCCAGTAAGCTATGTGCACTGGCCAAGGTCAAGGCTGAGCAGGAGGAAGGAAATCATGGACTGCCCCAGGTGGGGCTCAGCCCCATGCAAAGAGCCATGGGGGCATCTGTGGTTCGCACCACCTGATGCATACACTCCCTGTTCCCACCTCTCCTAAACCCTGGTCAGTTCCCAGGACCTAGAGCCCAGGCAGCGCCCTCCCTGCCATACATGCATGTACACACAATCTCCACACCCCTGCCCTCCACAGGACAGGTGAATATGGGGAAGCAGATCATGGCTCTGGCCCAAGCCCTGGCTCTGCATGTCCCTGCCTGCAGAACTAGGGATCAGTCTCAATCCCAGCCCTGGCCCCAGCCCCATGCTGTCTCAACCCTACAACCCTGAAGTGTACATAGAGACCAATTGGGAGCTGCACAGGCAAAGGGTGCAGCTGGGTAGGTGGGGAGCTGCCTCCAGGGTTGGGGCTGGGATCTTAGGATGGAGACAGTGTGGGCCCAGGTCAGAGCCATGATTCATTTCCTGCACACCCCTGCCCACAGAACCTCTGCCCATCACAGGGTATGCATGCAGCAGATTGTGACTCTGTCCTGGCCCCTGGCCCCATGCTGTCACCACCCCATGACCCCACCCCATGATCCCAGCTTTGCCCAGCTATCCCACTCCCTGCCCAGCCATGGCCCCATCCCACATAGGGAATTTTGGTGAATTGTTGCATGGGGGGGAGAGGGGTGCTAACAACATCTGTGACAGATCATCAAAACTCCCTATATGTTCTGTGGTCCCAAATAATTGCCAACCCCTGTGCTAGTTATACACCAAAAATATGTAGTATATGTTAATAGTAAATGGACAGAAACAAAGGACAATATAAAGCCATATGGTTTCTTTTTGCAGTATGGCCTTATCCATAGTACTGAAACATATATTTCTTTGGAGAGTTTTCTGAGATAAATTCAAGTATGTAAGTGTTTGAGCCTGACTAATGTCACTAAAAATGCTATAACATTGAAATATGAAATTGGTCTTGGCCATAGTAACTAATAAAATTATTCATCTAAATTGTATTCTTTATGCTGAGTCCTGAGAAACATAGAGTTGAGCCCACGAGACCAAGAAACCCATTTGAGCTTGACATTGTATTTGTCTCCTTGTAGTTTAGTGCTCTACAACACTTTCCTGTACACGCACCATATTCACAAAATACACAAAAACTACATTAAGAGAAAATGATTAAAGTTGCCAATTCAAGCATTCAAAAGCCAATTCAAGAATTCAAATGTTAGACTTAAGGTAGTCTGTGCCTCTATCTACATGATCACATATATTTATTTTTCCCTCAGAGGGCCCTCGTCTCCTTTACAGTATGGACCAGTTCTGGGGATGAACCTGGACTGTGCAGTAAAGGTCACTATGGGCATTTTTACACATGCAAGTGCTGAAATGCTAGACACTTTGAAAAGTGACTGGTGCTGCAATACTTGCAGTTGTAGAAGTGGTGAAATGCACATCAACACTGAGAAAATGGCAGTGAAATGCTTTTGAATTAAAATAACTTGGAGGTGCGTTAGTCCAAAGGCACACCGCTGCCATTTTCTGTGCACTGACGTGCCTCTTATACAACTGCATGCAGTACAGCGCGGTTCACCTCAGCTTGCCTATGGAGCAAACTCAATTGAGTCTGCTCCAAAGCGGCGGATCTCCAGTGCATTGTGGGGTTAAATCTCCAGTGCATTGTGTGTGATCAATCTTTGTGTGGTCAAAAACATCATAAGAAGACAATGATTTTTCCAACATGGCACATTTGAACCTTTGTGAATAATGAGGACAATGAATGACCAGAAAGAAACAAGAATTGCCATAGTCTCTAGGGACCTAGTGAGATACATCAGCATTGCAGCTCTGAACAAGGCTAAGGATATAGACAGAAGTTACAATTTTCATGCTACCAGACTTCTGAGAGTGCTCTACTGCTGTGCTGTGACACAAGTGCACAGCTGAAGAGTGCTTTTAAAGTGGCCAACTGCATGAAAAATTAACCCTCCTCAAATAAGGTATCAAATGAAGGCACTCTGCTTCAGAGAGCCTTAGGAAACTTGTGTTCTCTAGGCTTAATTTTTCAGGCATTCAGAGCTAGGCTCATGCATCCTGTCAGCAAGGAGGGAGAGGGAAGCCAACAGCAGTGTGGTACCTGATGGACTTCACCCAGCCTGAGCTGGAGGGGACAGTGGATTGGAGCCCCTCCCCAGCCGGGATACAGAGGATGGGGGGAGCTCCAAACCACCTCCACCCACTCCAGCTCAGGCTGGGCAGTGTGCTGCTGCTGGCATCCCCCTCCCACCTTCCTCCCTGCTGACAGCCCCAGAACTGGGGGTAGGGGGGCACAGGGCTGGGGAGAGGGCTGTTTGTAAGCCTCCTCAGAGGCTGCTGGAGTGCTCCTACCTGCTAGCCAGGAGGGCTTGTGCAAGCAGTCTTGATTTCCCACCCCTCTACCCCTCTGGACCCAACAGGTGAATGTCTGTTGGTTCAGGGGATGCTCTAACTTATTGCACTTTATGTAAAGCACCAGGAGTTAGAGCAAGGGGCTTGATTGTCTGTCTGCACCCAAGATATCCAGATGAGGCTCAGCTGAAGGAAGAGGCTGGAAGCTACACCTTCTTCCGGAAGGGGAAACCAGCCCAGGACAGAAGCATTCACAGCTTTGGCTTCATCATCAAGAAACAGCTCATCAGTCAACTCACAGACCTCCCTATGGGTGTTAACAAACATCTTTTGAGTATCTTGTTCACAGTTCAGCAAAAACCAATACACCACCATCATCAGTGTGTACACTCCAATGCTCGATGCTGACGACGACGTCAAAGAACAATTCTACTCCAACCCTGACCACGTTCTGACTAATAGTCACAAGGAGGATAAGATCATTCTCCTTCAGTGACTTTAACGCCAAGGTTAGATGCATAGGTGGTGGAAGGGGGTGCTAACGGGGATCAGCCCCCACAAATGCGAGGCAGCAGATATAGCTGGAGGCCAGCGGCCACAGGCTGCTGCAGCAGGGGAGAGGAGCAGGCACACTCACATACCACGCACACTTACAGCCAGGATCACAGCTGGCCCAGCTGGAGGCAGGTAAGTTTCTTTTAACTGGGCTTGAGAGGGGCCAGATTGAGAGTGAGGTAGGGGTAGGGCAAATCATTCATCCCTGCCCCACTCCCTCCTGCACTGTGGGGATTCCCCCATGACCCAGCCCAGCCAGGGCCCCGTTCACAGTGAATTGGGCCCCCCACTGGGCCAGGTTGTGGGCCAATCAGAGCCCAGTAGCTCCTCCAGAGCTGGTGCAGTGCCAAGGAATGAAGGGTGGGAAGGGACACATGGGCCCCCAGTCTTCACACAGGGCAAGGGCGGGCCACAGCTGGGCTGAGCCTGTGCTCCCTGCATCCATGCCTTGTTGCCACCACTGCTTTGAATGCAGCGTGGTGCATCACCATGTGCCTTGCTGCCTGGCCCGCCCAGCAGCAGGCCGCATGTGCCACTGTGCCACTTTCAAAGCAGCAGTGGCAGTGAGGCACAGACACAGGGAGCAGAGGCTGAGCTCAGCTGCGGCCCACCCTTGCACTGTGCAAAGATTGGGGGCCCACATGCTTCCCCGCTTTCACTTCCTGCACCACACCAGCCCTGAAAGAGCCACCAGGCTGCACCAGATTCTTCCCGGGGACAACTCAGAGCAGGTGTGGGATCTCGGGGACTCTTTCATCTCTGACCCAGTGGTGCAGCTGGGGCTGGCCCAATCTGGGCCCCACTAGGCCTGGCAATGCGGGGTGATGGATTTGCAGGGGCCATCGGCACCAAGCAACAACCCCAGGTGTGGGGGAAGGGGTGGCCTCATGCACACAACAGGTCCTGAGCCCAGTCGTTCCTCCAGAGCCAGTGCAGTGCCAGTGAGTAAAGGGGAGGGGAAGGCAAGTGGGCCCCCAATATTTGCACAGGGCAAAGGTGGGCTGCAGCTGGGCTCAGCCTCTGCTCCCTGTGTCTGTGCCTTGCTGCCACAAATGTATTCTCTGAATTTGCAACAACAAAGAGATCCCTGGGGACCTGAGGAATGCCATAATCATTTCTATTTTCAAGGAGATAAGTCTGTGTGTGGGAGCTATCAAGGTATCACCGTCCTTTCTACAGCAAAGAAAATCCTCACCCACATCTTCCTGAACCTTCTTCTACCTCTTCCTGAGGAAGTCCTGCCAAAATCTCAGTGTGGTTTCAAAACATCCCATGGGGCAATTGACATAAATCTTTGTTGCCTGCCAGGTCCAGGAAAAGTACTGGGAACAACATTAGGACCTGTATATGGGCTTCATTGACCTTACTATGGCTTTTGATCCATCAATCATGAAACCCTGTGGAAAGTACCAGCCAGATTTAGATACATTGAAAAGTACGTAAGATCCTGAGCCTTCACCATGACCAAATGACTGCAACCATTCTATGTAGTAGATCAGAGACAAATCCATTTGTCATGTGAAGTGGGATCAAACAATGATGTGTCATTTCCCCAACTCTGTTCTCCACTTTTTTTTTTACAGTCATCCTTGTTCCCATTAAGATCCTTCCTTCCCAAACTGACATTGAATACCAGACAGATGAATGGCTCAGTCTGGGTCATTTCTGCTTGAAGACCAAAGTACTCAAAACCATCTTTGACCTTCAATAACTAGGCCATCCTTGCACACACTGAGGAAAACCTCCAGACCATGCTGGATCTTTTCTGAGAAGCCTATTGAATGCTGACCCTCTCTCTTAACATCAAGAAAACTAAAGTGCTTTATCAGCCTGTCCCAGGTCATGACTGTGACCCCTTTCCCCAAGTTACCATTGAGGGAAAGACCCTGGAGGTAGTCAAGCACTTCCCCTACCTTGGTAACCACCTCCCTCAGAGAGCAAACCAGACGAAGAGATCCACCACAGGAGCCACTTCCTTTAGGAAATTGCTTTGGTGTGTCTTTATTCATTATAATCTCTGGAAAGACACCAAGATCCAAGTCTACAATGCTGTCATCATCCCCACCATCCTCTACAGATGTGAAATGTGGGTGACTGTGGCAGGACCTGTGCCCCAGTAGTGCTGTAGTGCCCCTTGATGGATATGTGGCTCCTGCTCACTCTCAGGGTGCCCTTCTCTGTTATTTTGTCTGCAAAGCCTTGATGTTGCTCAAAAGGGTTTGGGAGGCTACCCAAGGTGGGCCCAGTCCACAGCAAACTTGCCATTCAGACAATCAGTTGTCATCTTTCTGGCCCTATTAGTGCCCTAGGACATCAGGCACGTTATGGCCTGTGTTCATGGTCTCTATCCACCCCCATAGTCATGCCCATGCCCTTGCAGATGGTATATGGTATCACCACAGTGCTTGGTCCTTGCAGGCCTCAAAATTTGTGTTGGAGCTTCAGCCATCCTGGCTGCAGCCCCACTCTTCTGACTGGGTCCCCTTCAGCCTGGGTCCACTGCCTTGGACTTTGGCTTCTGTCTCACTGTCTCAGCCTCCCAGGCTCTAGGACCCCTGGCTTTTTCTTGTTCTACCTTGGTTCCATCTCCTGGGACCTGGTCCCAATTCCTGACCCGGGCAAAGCTGGTCTCTGTCTCAGCTCTACCTCCCACCCCTGGAGTCCCTGATCCAGGCAAAGTTCTAAACTGGGTGCTCCTCAGGTGCTCCTGTGGCCTCCATCCCTCTCCCATAGCTACAACCCAGTCCTCTAGTATAAAACTAAAACATAATGCAAGCCGTTCCTTCCAAACAAAACCTCCCCTACTCTGGGGGAAAAAAATGTCTTACCAGCCCCACCTTCTCCTAAGCTCTCACCTCTCCACTGTCAGGGTGTTTTGGTGCCTACTAGGGTATCTTCTGCAGCCCCTTTCTCCTAGGAGTTTTGTTCTGCAATGATCTGGGCTTGACTGACCACCTTCCTCCAGACACTGGGCTTATGCGCTCTGGAGCCCTTCCCCCTTTGGTCAGATGACTTCCTAGTCCTGAACAGGGGTTTCTTCTTCCATATAACGTACAGGCTGCCTCTCCTGCTGCAGGTTAGCCTTGCTGCTTTCAGTCGTTATACTCTGGCTGCCTGGAAATCTGCACTACTCCTCCAGCATATGGCTGGGCAGCTAGCCTTGACCCATCTGCCTCCATACCTTCACAGCCAGGCTAGCCTATCCGTTTTAAGTAACACGGGCCTTTGGCTTCCTGTTACAATGACCTACCACCATCATGTAAAGAGCCTAGAGAGGTATCACCAATGATACTTCCAGAAAATCCTCCACATCAGAAGGGAAGATCATTCCACAAATTCCAGCATCCTCACGGTAGCCAGTGTTACCAGCATTGAGTCAGTGACCCTCAAGCACCAACTTTGCTGGACCAGACATTGTGTCTGTGTGGATGCCTGACTCTCAACTCCCAAAACAAGTGCTCTACTCCAAGCTTAGTAATGGTGTCAGATCTCCTGGTAGCCAGAGAAAATGCTACAAAGACATATTGAAGGCATACCTCAAGAAAATGAATGCCTACATTCAATTGGGAGGAGCGGGCTACCAAACAACTCCAATGGCACTGCCACCTCAGTCAAAAGGCAGCCCTTTTTGAGGTAAAGCATCTTGCCCTCAAAGCAGATGAGAGAGAGTGGAGGAAGAAAAAAGAGAAGAATCCCAGCCTGAAGCCTGCCCTCCACCCCTTTCCGCCCCTCCCCCCCCCCGCCCCATGTGGAAAGACTCTTGCAGACTGATCTGTGATTCAAGAATTGGTCTCTTAAGTCATCTCAACACTCGTCCATGACCCATGTTAGAAATCATCCTTGAATGGAGGAATTACAAATGAGTGCCTGAGACATGACCAGTAGGCAGTTTATCTCAACATGACCTTAGACAGAACTTTGAACTTTCTTCATATATCATAGTTTCATAGTTTCTAGGGTTGGAAGGGACCTGAGTAGATCATCTAGTCCGACCCCCTGCCATGGCAGGAAAGAATACTGGGGTC
>NW_017728886.1:223606869-223622446 GCF_001723895.1 Crocodylus porosus
GAACCCCACTGCTCACGTCCTTCCAGGTTGAGAAGGACTCATCCATATCATGCTAGGTAAGTCATATAACCTGATTTTCCAAAGGTGGTCACCACTTGTGTGTTCCTCATTTTTCTAGGTACCCAACTTGAATTTTGTGAATTAATTTTGCAAAAGTGCTAAGCCCTCACAGACACACTATAGTATCCAGAAGAGCGTCATTAGTGAATCTTCTGTGAGCCCTCAAGGCCAGAATTAAAACTGGACTTTGGTGTCTAAAGTAGAATTTAGATGGAACCTAAGTTGTGACCTTCAACACTCCTGGAGCTGCCTGCATTTCATAGGAGTCTCAGTTTGGATCTTTGGGCTCACCAGATATCTGAAGTCCTGCTTCTGTATGTGCCCAAAAGCACTTCACTCTTGACAATACTGAATAGCTTGTACCTAGAAGCTGATACATAAACCTGATCTAATGCCAAAGTAGGCATTTAAATTCCTGTCTCCCCTGAACAGTGTGACCAGTAAGCATTCTTTTAGCATGCCTGATACATATCTGTAAGATAGGGTTCCCCCATATATGAGATGATGGCTTCTTTCTTTTAAAAGGTGGGTTCTGATAGCACCCCAACTTTAATACAATAGTCTAGTGGTTATAGAGCTAAAAGGGGGTCTGGGGGAGCAGAGAAAATTCTTTGCTCCACTTAGGTGTTCAAGTTCCTGTATCCCTAAAGACAATTCTAACGAGCAGGCTAGAGGCTCTCCTAAGATGGGGGTATTCTCAGCCTGCATGCTGAGGCTGTTGTGCTTCTGTAGTTTTATACAGAAAGGTTTCCCTTTGAGACTTGAGTTGAAGTAATTAAGGTGAAATTTATCTTCATAGCCTTAGCCCGTAGGAACACTTTTTATCACATTTTCAATTTATGAACCTGAAGAATTGATTTGATAAATGGAGCTAATCCTGCACATTTTAGATATTTTTATGATATCTTCTATTGGACCAACGCTATAGTTGGAAGCACTGTTGAACAAGCGTTTGGGCATCAAGTGCCCTTCTTCAGGTCTGGGTTCAAAAAATAAAATATCTAATAAAACATCTTTGCTTCTAAGATATTTCCTAAACTATCATGGCTACAACAACACTCCAACTCCTACTGTATTTTATAAGCCAATTACATATAAGTACCCAAGATGAAACAACTAAGAACTAAGCATTGCAATAGTAAGCCTTGAGGTAGCTGAGCACCTAATGGATCTAGCCCTCCAACTATGGTTAGATCCTTCATAAGCTTAATGGTGGATAGCAGTTTGACGTTGTCTTTTGTGAGGAGATAGGTTATTCATCTAGTAAGACATTTTTTAATGGAAGCCTATTGTTGTTGTTACACCATAAAAGCGTATGAGGCTTAAAAGAGAAATAAAATGCAGGTGTCCCTCCCAAAAATATGTTTCAAGGCTCCAATTCTACAATCCATGTGGAGCATCTTTATAGTTGCAAGATCTGCCCACTTGGTATCAGTGTCAGTATCACTGCAGGAAAGTGTCTTCATGGCAGTCAGTTATCAAAGAGGTTGGGTTCTGCTTATGTAGATGTACCTACACAATCTTCACCTATGTTAGGAACTGATATGGCTACAGAAGTGATTCTCAACCAGGGAACTGTGCCACACATTGCGCCTTGGTTTCCTTTCAAGGGTGTTGTGGGGTGCCACACAACTGTATACCTAACTGTTAGAACTGTTAGGTATACAAACAGGATTCACAAGATAAACCCAGAGATTTCAAATAGGAACCCATGGTGTTAAAAACATTCTGACCTACTGTGGTCATTCTGAGTTCTTTGCAGCAGAAGAATGATTCTATTATTATTATATTTTTATGGTCAAAAGCCAAGTGAAAACTAATATCTGGCATTTTTCCAGTCATGCCCTGAGTTTGGGCGGGGTATCTTGAGTCTGAGAAAGATTGAGAACCACTGGGCTACTGTGTATGCCAGAGCAATAAAGAGCTCAGCACAGGCTGCAAAAACCACCTGAAAACCTGAGTAAATACTCAGGTGTTTAGTTCCATACTCTTACCAGTATAAGCTATCTAGTGAAAGCCATCTCTTACTCAAGCCATCTAGTGTAAAACTGCATGAGGTATGTCTAAACTATACTACATTCACACTTTTGGCAGCAATGTAGACACACACCCCATGTGGAAACACAGAATAAGGAAAAAAATAAGAATGTTAACAAACACAGCTTTGTGTAGACAGAGGTAGTTAGCCATTCTAGTCTGAATTCAGGCAGAGGCCAGGGAAGGATGGCAGCCTACCCGCTCCAGGCTGCAACTTAGTGTAAACACCTCACCCACCTGGCCTCCACTGCTGGCCTGGATTGGGCACACTGTTTCCCTGCCCAGAGAAGAGTAGCAACCCTACAACAGCAGGGGCCAATCAGACAACTTAACCCTCCCCCTGGAACAGATAGTCACAAACAAGTGGGAAGTGGGGCTAGGAGGGCAGCAGAGCCGCGAGGATAGGGGAAATCAGGGGAGCCCTGGGAGGGGAGGCATTTAGGGAGCAGAGGGAAAGCCCAGAATGGGAAGGGGGAGGGATTCTTACCTCTCAGTCCTTCTGGCTTGAATATGTGACTGCTCCAAACTCAAGCTAGCATTAGCATCCATCAACATTTGTGCAACTCACAGTGTGACATGTAAAAAGGTCCTTAGTTCGGGCAACACATTTTATCACTAGGTAATGGAACGACAGAGTTCGAACTAAGTGACTTGCTCCGGTTCGTACTGGATGCCTGTGGCATAGCTGGACACTAAACTAATGTCTTTCCAGACCCAGGTTAGTATTTTAACTGCACAAAGACCCTTTCTTTCAATAGTCCCTAGTGGTCAGACTTTAAAATAGAATATTACCCCAACTAAAATTCTACTCAATCTGTGCAATATTTAAAAAATAAAATATTAAAGGAAATGGCTCCACTGAATGAAATAAATGTTTCTTCCTGCCTTACTTTCAAGTAGGAGTTCATTTCCAGCCAGATTTAATTCATCCCTCATGTACCTGAGATTTTTCTTTCTACAGCATCTGAAAAATCTAATGTTCACACCTATGCACCTTAGACCTTTCATGAAGAAAAAGCAATAGCCTTTCTAGCTGCATCCACACATGCAATCACATGCACGTGCTCTTGCAGCAGCTCAAATAGAAGTCATGCAAATTTGAGCCAGGGCTTTTTGCCTCGGAGCACGTGGCCGGACATGCACTTTGTTGTGTGGCAAATTGTGCCACTTGGGGCAAAATAACCCTGCCTGTCACCTCCGGGATCTGCAGCCAGGGGGAGCTACAGCCTGGGGCCAGCACAGGGCAGTATAAAAACTTGCCCAGTGCTGGCCCCAGCAATATAAAAATCTGCCCTAGCAAGCAGCACAAGGCTACCCCTTCTCAGGAACTTCTGGGGCCTGGCCAATTTGTATCTGGGGACACTAGCCCCTTGTGTCAGCTGGACTGCTACAGCAGCATCCCAAATCCATTTAAAAACAAACAAAACAAAAATATAGAGAGAGAGACAGACACAGACAGAGAAACAGAGAGAGATCAGTTGGGCAATGCTTTATTGATATATTTACAATGTTAAAACAATTTGGAAGCCTACCAGTGTCTCTATCATCATAATAAAGTAAATTTTAAATATCTATATGTGTTCATGTGTGCTTTTGGTTTTCTTCTCACATGATGGGTGTGTGATGGGGGGATGTGGGGTTTGCAGGACGAGGATGGGAAGAGGTGTGGGGGAATGTGGGAGGCTGTGAAGGGATGTTGGGGGATGCGGGCCGGTGTGTGGCTAGGTGTGGGACAATTGTGGGGGGACTGTGGGTATGGGGACACCTTACAGAGGGGCTGCTTGCTCAGGAGGGGTGTGTCCCCAGGTCCCCACAGAGTGTAGCCCCCCCACACAGCACATGGACTGCCCCCCTGCAGGGCCCCAGCTCCACCCTGGAAGGCCACAGCCCCCCCCCCAGGGACCCAGCCACCTAGCAGAACCACAGCCCCCCTACGCAGGGCACAGAACTTACCCCCCCAGGCTGAATTGGATTGGGTTGGACTGGCAGTTCGCATTTTCAGTGCATATGCCTTCCCCACCCCACCCTGCAGCCACAGTGCTGGTGGCAGCAGACAAGTGGGGCTATGCAGGTGCAGCAGGCAGCAATGTGGCACTGTATGACCTAAACTCTGTACACGCTGAATGGATCTGGCTCGGCCCATCCAAGGCTGTGCACTAGTGAACTGGGCCGGGTCCGTTCAGCATGTGCCGCATCACTGCCCACTGTGCCTGCAGCAGAACCACAGCCACGCTGCCTGCTGCCATCAGCACTGCAGGGGTTGGATGGGGGGGCAGGCATGTGGCAGCCCCCACTTGAGCCCCTCCACATACCCACCCACTAAGACATAGAGACATCCCCCCCACTGCTCCCCACAACACCTGACATCTCCCTGACACTCCCCATAGCCCCCAACAATCCTCTCTATTCCCAACACCCCCCAACATCCTCCTGTCACTCCTCACACCCACCTACAAACACCCACAAATCCCCCCACCCCATGTCCCTAACTTACCTTTGACAGTGCCAAGGGCAGCAGAAGCACCACAAAGAAGCTCTGGCCAGAAACCACAACTTCTCTCCTGGAGGACCAACTCCTGGGTTGCCTCCAGGCACGGTCTGGGACCATGTCTTGCCCCCTGTTTTGCAGCATGGATTTTTTTTACCTCTGGGGCGGGGTCTAATTTTGCCCCTGTGCTACAAATATACAGCACGAGGAATGTTTTTTGTTCCTCCACGAGCGTCTTGCAACATCTCAAGGGGGTTTGAGATGCTGCAAGACACATGTGCATGCTCATCTGGATGCGCCCTCTGGGTTCATTTGCATTTTGGAGCCTCTCTCAGTATACCATTAATTTATCCAGCAACCATTTAGGATGGTTTCCAGAGTAAGCAATGAACACATTGTTTTCAGTAACTCTGTACAGAGTTATTTCTATATCATTTTGGCTTCTAAATTCTTGAATTACTATAGGACTGAATTTTGTAGTGAACTGAATGTCCTGGAGCGGTGTCATTTTTATAATAGGATACTTTGTAAAACGGTTTCTCCTGGTAATGTAATATTCTAAAAACCAACATGCAC
This sequence comes from Crocodylus porosus, assembly GCF_001723895.1. Classification (NCBI taxonomy): domain Eukaryota; kingdom Metazoa; phylum Chordata; order Crocodylia; family Crocodylidae; genus Crocodylus; species Crocodylus porosus. The sequence continues at coordinate 223,612,031 of NW_017728886.1, forward strand.
AATAAATTAGTAGTACAGTAGTATGTAAGCATGGAGTGTCACAGGCCAGCTGGGCACTGTGAGTATATCAATCTAGTTGCAGACTGACTGTGCACTGCAACTTTATTAGCTACTGGGCTTTTTAGTTCGGGATCAAGGAGGTGATGTTGGAAAGAAAAGAAATGACAAGTTTCACTTACAAAAAGGAATTAATTTTACTTATGACAACAAAAGATATAGTTTGCATATATAATAGTTAATAAAAAGGTTAAGCTAATAAACAGACAACATAACGGTACAGATTAAAATTGACAGTGATAATAAAACAGATAAAGAAATTAACCAAGAGTTCCCTCTTGGTTAGTAACTTATCAATAGTCCCTCGGTTAGAAGATGCACATCAAGTTGAATCAGTGAAGTCAAACATCTCTGAACTGGGCTGCCCAAAGAAGAACTGGTGGAAGCCCCTCAGTCAGGATCTGGTCATTGCTCTCACAGGGAGTAAGAGAGATCCATGGGGGTATGGGAAAGCAATGACCCTCCAGTTCCGTCCTTCCCAAGGGTTAGTATGACATGTGTGTTCTTTTATATTCTAATTATGCTAATTTTTAGTTATGTAGCCATTCATAATATTGCTTTATAGCTGTTATCCTATGGGGTTAAAAGGTGTTAGAAATTATTATAAAGAGTTACTGCCCAAGCTTAGGTTTATCCAATAACCAAATTGCAACACAGCATCTTCAGGTTTGAAATTAACATTACCCCGCCTAAATCCAGCCCCTTCAGAACTCTCTTACTATGCTTTTTTGAGATGTTCTTTCTTGAAATGTACTGGATAAGCTGGGCAGTTGAATCCAGTTTTTATCATTATCAAGGCTAAATTCTGAGAGAGAAAGAACTATTAGGTCAGCTAATTTCACAGCTAGAGCTTTGTCTTTGAGGCCTAGTCAGTTCCACAAACAGTTACAAGTTACATTTGCAGGTTACAAAAATACAAGCTTCATATTAGACAAAAGCTCCAAATGCCTCCAAGAAGCACATATTTATTGCTTATTAATTTATTTGGTTCTGGCCATCACAATGGAGCCATCTAGTGGTAAGCACTATCTAAGGCAGGAGGAAAAAAACTTGTTAAAGGCACTACTCTATTGCACAATATATGGACCATTCAACAATTCAGTTCTCTTCAGTGGGCACATCTACATGAGACAATGCACAGAAGACCAATTTTACTGCACATTAGCATGACGGACAAAGCCCATGCTAAAGCACTCATGTGCAGTAGATTTAATTTAATGTGCATTAATGTCACTAAAAAAGTTCACCTGTGATAATGCACAGTAGCACCAATTATGGCACATTAATTAATGTGTAGATGTGCCCAGTAGGAACCAAATTGCTTTTAAATGTTTAAAATCTGTAATTATTACCGTACTGTGAATATGGACTTAAATATATTGCAATAGCAACTTTCAATATCAAATGGTTGAAAAACATCTCTATCTTTTTTGCCTTGTTCACACCAAGGTTCAGTATTTCTTCTGCAAGAACTCTTTCTTACTCGCATTGAAGCAAAGTAAAGAACACTGCAAAGGGGAGTTGTTACAGTATCTGGACCCAAACGATTTAGCAAAGTATCCCCAAAAAATCATTTTTGGTTTATTGGTTTACTGACCAGTCTGCATGTCAAGCTCCCTGGTTCTTTTTTTTATATGCCTGCTGAGGCAGAGCTTAAAATGATGTTAGTACATTTACTATCTAAGCAGAAAATGCTAGTAAGGAACTTAAGACTAGAAGGGGCTTTCTGGATCAAAAAAGTCTGAAGTCCATATTTAAATTAAGTTTTTCCTGATTTTTCAATAATACTGACCTTTCAGCTGCTTGCACTGCTTCAGTGGTTTAGCCACAAAGCTAAAACCACTGTAGTTTTATAGTTATAGTATTGTTCCAAATCTGTTGACCCTCCATATAAGTAAATCCCACATTTTTAGTTTCAATGTTAAGAAAAACAGTATTTATCTTTAGCATTAATTGACTGTCACAGATACAGTCATCCTGCTATTACCCTTGAAAAGACCCCCAGGTGAAACAAACAACCAAAGAAAGGAGACCAAAATCTACATACACTAAAAATGCTGAAATAAAAACTGCTCTGGAAAAAAAATCGGATTTTATATTATTATTGTAAGCACAAGAATATTGCAAGTCTGGATTGTCAATGGCCTAATAATCCTGTATATGAATGCAATTTTTATGGTGGAAAAATAAATTGAGATATATTTAAGCACCAGAATGTCAGAAATGACTCTCTTAACAAGTCAATTGATTTTAAAAAAGCATAAAGGATATATAATTCAGTCTAGTCTGAGAGAACTATAATTTTATTATTTAAGTCCTATATCTATTTATTATTTAAGTCCTATATCTCTTGTTCTTTGACACCCAAAAGAAAGATTTAAGAATCAGTGTTACTTCAAATGTTCAGGATACATTGAGAAACTTTATAATAAATAAAGTGGTATTGATATTCTGTTTTTTTTCAGTGGTTGCATCTATATTTGTGCTTTACTGTGGAGTAGACTGATTAGCTCTACAGTAAGGTGTCACTGGCTACACGTGCAATAGTATTAGGGCAAAGTAAATTAATTAGCTCCAGACAGTACTATGTTATGGTGGAGTAATTAACTGTGACGATACACACGTGTAAATGATGATGGGGCTGGGTGGAACACAAGGGTCCTAAACTGCAGGGGCTGCCTGTGACCAAGCCACATGGCTCTGCACTTTAGCAACCTTGTGCCCCAGCCAGCCCTCCACCAACAATTGCCGTCACCCAAAGCCCAGGTCTGACCCACCAGGCCCTCTGCCAACCTGGTGCTGCTCTGCTCCAGGTCAAATTGCTACTGTCTTGGGCACACGTGTAGATGTTGCACCTTGAAAGAGCTAACTATGGCTCAAATGGCTCTGGAGTTCATTGAGTGGCATTAATTGTATGTGTAAATACACTCAGTAGGCGAGTCCAGACAAGTACACGTGTAGCATCCAGTGCTACAAAATGGTCTGAGGCACCATGCAGCAAACACACTGCATATGCAGGCATTCCACACATTGCTAATTTACAGCATGGGGGAGGGGTATGGGGGGGGTTGACACCAAGAAATCCCAGTGTCAAAAAAAACCATGCCTAAAAAAAAGAAGGGCAGCACTCATGACAGCATTGTGCACCACCCACAACTGGAGCTTAGCTGGCCGGATCCACACTCCGGCTCTCAGCCAGGCTCCCTGCTGCCGGATTGCCATATATGCAGTCCCTAGAGACCTCCAGACTCCTGAAAGTCTGCTGGGGCCAGCCCAGGTGCTGACCCTAGCCTCCCCTATCTCACTCACATGTCATGTGCCAGAGCACTTGTGCACTTGCACCCCCCAGGGACAAGCAGCAGTGGTACATATTGTGCCACTGTTGTTTGTACCCAGGGCAATACTGGTTCCCACTCCTGGGGACACACCTAGTGTTTAAAAGAGACCTTCCTATCTAGAAATATAAAGGTTTGGTGTAAACAGGGAACTAAATTTGGTTATTTCTGTGGGGCAAGAATCATGTCTCTTACATGTTAATCACCAACAGTGTATGTGGCATGGGAGAAATAATATCAAATAATAATTAATTAAAAAGTAGTTCAATTAGAAAAACAGTTGTACTCTAAATTTCAATATGGGATGTGACATCTCCATGATGTTCTCTGGTCCTTAATAATGGACAAATATAAAATTTGGCTGCTGTAAATCCCAGGAATAAAATAAAACATATAACACATCAACAACATATAAAGTGATATGGCATTACGTCCCGATTTAAAATATATACATTTGCTTTTAAGAACCTGTTTAGGTATAAGATGTATTCTGTCTCTCTTTGCAAAAAACTCAACATCTTCAGAAAGATCATGTGTTAGGACAGAGGCCAAAGAAAGATGACAATAACATCCTTTCTTTGAAATGCAGATTGGAAGTTCTTCTATCTGAGACTTGAATTTGAGTACTAAAGGTAAAGTTTGCTTGACTTTCCTTAGTCCATAGGAATACTTTTTTGTTAATTAATTCTCAATGTAAGAATAAGAAATGATGTTGCACAGGTGAAAGACATTATTTTATGAGCAATCCCATACAGCCCCTTGTCCCTATTTTGAGCAATCCTATTTAGCCACACATTCACTTTGGATAATATGTAAACCCTCAGCAGCTGTTGTCTGTTACCTGTGCTGTTCCACTTAATGTACCATGACTATAATGAAAATAGAGATAGCCTTTTCTCTGTGGTTGTAGGGGCCAGGACTAGAAGCAATGGCTTCACATTGCACCAGAGGAAATTTAAATTGGAGATTAGGAAGACCATTCTGACTATGAGCATGGTGAAGCACTAAAATAGGCCACTTAGAAAAGTTGTGGAATGTCCATCCCTGGACATTTTCAAAAGCAGGGAGCTAGACTAGATAACCTCGTGAGGACCCTTCCAGCCCTACTTTCCCAAAATTATGCAGGTCTACTTGTCATCCATGGTGCCATTTCCCTTGATTCTTGTCTTTCGGTTTGTTTCCCACTGATCCTTTTTCTTTCTTTGATATAATTTGTTCCTCTGACCACTTGCAGAATCTTCTGACAGATGGGCATTTATGTCATACGTGTTACAGGCCATTCATGCAAATACATTCAAGGTGAAACTCTTCAGAAGAAAATGTTATGGTGTTGGTTAAAACCTATTAGCATCAACAAGGTTTCCTTTTGATGCAGAGCAGCTGCATAAAGGGAAGCTTGAAGCCAGGGCATATCAAAATCATGGGATCCTAGGAGAGGAGCCTGAACTATGATTTTTTCCAAAGTGCCAAGCCTAGGAGTTGAAACAAGAATATGGAACTCAGCATTTAGGAAAGTCTGAAGAACACAGAAGTAGCACAAACTGAAATTTGAAGTGTCTGTTACATGGGAAATTTTTCCTGAACGCAGGTTTAGATTTTCCAGAACTTCTTTTTGAAAGAAATTGCCAAAAGAATTTATTTTGGAACAAATTTATTTTGGAACAAATTTATTTTGGAACAAATGAATTATTTCTGGTCAATTTTTCTCTATAACCAAATAGAGTGCCAGACTACCCCAAATCCCAGGGAGTTGGGATGAGTCCAGAGATTTCCCCAAGGTGATAAGAGTCCCTTATTACAGGTCAGGAAGCCAGTGGTAAAAGTCCTGAAAACCTTGGTTTGAGCTAGAGGTCTACCCAGAAGCCTAAGCCCTGATGTCCCTTGTTGGTCTTAGGGAAATACCTGAGAAAGAGAAAGGCCTGGCTGTATTAAAGGAATTATAGGATTAGTATGAACCATCAACATCATACAACCATGGGGAGCCCTATGGGAAGGATGACATGGTGCTGGAAGGCATATTTGGCCTACAGGCTGGGGCTTGGGCACCACCCCTCTCCACCTCCAGATTAATCTAAGGACAGTGCTGGTGCAAGAGAAAACAAATGACCATATATAAATTCAGGTTGGAAATTAAAACGTTTCTAACCATCAGAAGAGGTAGGTTCTAATTCAGCCTTCTAATAGGAGTAATAGTAATAGGAGTAAAAAACCCCAAACTCTTTTAAGACCTCTTAAATCTCCCTTAGTTACTTTTCTTCTCAGGGTTTGCCACACATTCAGGTCTAGCTTCTGTTGTTTACAAATATCACTACATAAATACACATTTAAATGCTTCTTCCATTTAGCCAGAAAGCAGAATGTTTAGCACGCCTTCCTACTTCAAACACATCTGTGATTGCCTATTATATATTAATTATTAGATCAAAGACCTGCTAAATGACAGCTCTTGAGACATTTCAACATAAATGTATGGATAATTTATTTTTAACAAGATTTGTGTATCTGTACATATTATTTTAAAATAGGATTTTAAAAGTCCCAGGCAATAATTTTTTATTTTTTATTAAAATCAAATTCATACAAACACTGTAGCAGAGAAGCAGAACTACAAAGTCCTCAAACCCATAAGTCCTAAAAAGAAAGCTATTCCATCATACTAAAAATAATCAGAATATCTCATTTATACTGAATCTTGAAAGCACATTTATCTTACTATATTGCTATACATTGAGTATGTGTAGTATTTTAACTTTATTTCTGTGATACTGAACAAATATACAACCTCTATCACCTTTACCAATTTTACTTGTTCAAAACAGGTTATCTATGCATGTAGGACTCAATGCTGCATAGTACTCAGTGTTGTGAATGAGTGCTAAGTATAGACAACCCTTTAAACATATGCTTAATTTTGAGTATATGAGTATTCCAGTGAAGCTAAACTTCTTGACTGAGATTATTTTTAATGCCAGTGGAATTACTGGCAGGCTTAAATTTAAATACATGCTTAATTAACTGTTTTGCAGATCAGAGTCTTAGAACCTATGTTTCCCTTCATGATTCCTACTCCCTGGGTCAAAGAATTTCCTCTGACTGGTAGCAGCACAGGGTTTAAATATTTTCTCTTAGTCATACTTACAATCAGCAGATACATCAACAGGAGAGACTTCCAGCAGGAGTTGTAAATAACAAGTAATTTTACCAACAAAACCAAAATATAATTTAAAATGTACAAAAGGCAGGTAAATAAGAAGGCCTCCCAGCATAAAAATAAAAGCATATATATACTGCACCTTTGGAGACCAGATTATAGGAGCCAAAACTAAGAATAATGAAATTGCCACCATCACAAATGCTACTGGTAAGAACACCTACAGGAAACACAAAAAGACTGTTTCAGAAAGTATTATTTGCAATAAAAATAAAATTCTTATTGGAATAATAAGTACAAGCACAGTTCTTGTGCAATCACAACTTCCTATTGTGCCTGGCAGTGTATCAACAAAAGTCAAAGTGACCTAAAGTTTAATCTAACAAGGAAGACATTGCCAGTGTCACTGAGTCATATCATCTCATGGTTTCCCCATACTCTCCCATCTCTCTCTTGTCTTCTGCATAGACTGGACACTGGGGCAGAGGCCATCTTTTGTTCTGTTTGTACAGGACCTAGTATCCTTGATACAGCATTGGAGTTCTAGGGACTAGAGAAACATGGATAATAACAAATAATAGTGAGCTCTCATTTTATAATTGCTGTTCACAATCTAGATGTTTCGCAGCTTTTACCCTAGATCCATGACCCAGGAAATTTGTTACAATATTTTATAATAGGTTTCTATTTACCTTGTATGGTCGGTGCAGATTAGGCTCCCGGTATCGGAGTACAATTAAGCTAGCACAGGTCAGTCCAATCATCAGCCACACGGAAAATCCAAAGTAATTTGTTAAAGCAATGAGATCAGAGGGGATAATAAAAATGGAAGCAATGATGGTTGAAAAAATCATGGCTGGAGCTGGTGTGCAACAGTGAACATTCAGCATGGATATTAAAACAGGCAAATGTCCTGACTGACTTCCAGCATAGCTTAATCGTCCTAATGTAAACATGCTACTGTTGAGGGCACCAAATATTGAGACAGCAACAGATAAAGGAATGATCCAAGCAACAGCAGGGATTACTCTGTCAGCCCATGTGACTGCCACAGCAACTGCAAGGAGACAAGAAGGTATTAAGACTAAGGGTGTAGCACTCCAATAATCTCATTGAAATCATGCCAAACCAAGAGAGGTACGTTCTGGAAGTAGGCAATAAAGAAAGAGAGAGACCCATGGCAATGTAACTAGTGTCGTTTCACTATACATATGTGGTAGGAAGAAAATCTGGGGAGGAAAACAAATGTGCTAACTCCTCATGTGACACTTAAGGTGGAGGATCCCTGTGTGGTGGCCTGCTAGGGCAAAGACAGGTCAGAGGATATAATATAGCATGGATCATCTAGTCTTCCACCCCATGGTGGGACTGCACTAAGAAACATGAAGGTCTATGTCCTAGGGACAGACATTCAAGAAGTGTGAACCTGAATTGATTCTATCTTTGTGGGTTAGTCTAACCTGGCTAGGCTAAATCAGTTTTGTAACTGGACAGACATCACAGAAATGCAGGCACATGCCTGCAGTGACTCAGGCTCGGGGGGGGGGGGCTAAAGCATCCCTCCCTTCCTTCCACAGCATGGAGCTGAGGGTGGGGAGTGGCCAGACTCTAGCAGAAGGGGCATTACCAGCTACTTATTGATTCTGCCTGTTGATTCTACGTGAATTCTTGCTTAACAGGGAGTGGTGAGGGGCAGGAGAGGAGCAGCCCACAGTCTGTGCTGGAGCTTCAGCCAGGGAGCAGAGGGGAGGGGCCAGCCCTGCTGTGGAGCAGAGACCCCACCCCACCCCCCAAGCCCAGAGAGCATACCAGGATGCTGGGGGTAGCTGGTTTATCTTAAACCAGCAAGGAGTCTGCTTGGTTTAAGATATCATATTGGGTCAAATGGGTTTGACCCAAATCAGTTAAGTCTGATACTACATTCAACCAGGTTTATCTCAAACCTGTTTCAGCCATTCTCAAACTGGTTTGTGTGCACCTAACATTTGTTCTATTACAGGCTTAAACCAGTTTCTGATCACTTAATGGTTTATGTGTAATGTCCATCCCTAACCCTCATGTCTCTTGCAAATCTGTCATTGTTATAGCGTATGCAAGTGCAAAGGTCATAGTTTACTGGGCAAACAGTCAAACAACATAAGGCACACAGATACTGCAATAATGTGAGAGTAGCTGGTGAGAACAGAAAACAGTCATTAAGTTGCATTAACAGTGCTGCCCAGCAAAATTGGAAAGACAGACTGCAATCCTGGACGTATATCTTTATCAAGTATACATGGGCACAGTTTCCTTGACTTCTAGAATCACTTCAACTTATATCTCTGGAGGAGCTGGTGCCCAGTATGTAAATTTGAATTCTCTCGGTTTAGAATTGACTTGCAGTTGTTTTGTGTCTTAATCACTAGATTGCCTGAGAACATGTTGGGTAGAAGGCTGTTGATTGACCCTGCAAGCTTTCTGAGCTTCATTTGAAGATGAGGAAATATAACTGCTTCCCTCAAGAGAAGCATGCCAGCTGTCACTCATGCCTCATTAAGGAAGCAGGCTTTAATCACAGGATGGAAACAGCTCCTCTTGGGTGAGTCTTGAAGCAAGTGCAGTGGTGGGAGTCTCTCAACTCCTGGGGCTTTGTATACTTTTCAGAAGAAACATGAGCATCGGTTACATTTTTTAAATTTCCCTCAAGCATTTTTTTTAATTTCCTTCAAGCTTTTCCAGGGCAGTCATTATTTTTGTATTTGAGCCCTTTCAAAATATTAGCAAATTTATCATAGACTTTCTAGGCAGCAACCCTAGATTTCAGGAGGGCAAACTTCACCGAGCTAAGCAGAATAGTCAGGGATGCACTGAGGGCCCAGAGGGAAGGGGAGCCATGTGTCCAAGGAGAGTGGTAGCTCCTCAAGAAGACGAACCTCCAAGTACAAATAGAGGTAATCCCAACGAGGATCAAAGGGAGCAGGAGGGCACAGAAGCCCCCATGGCTCACCAAAAGCATCTGGGAATGTCTCCTAGCTAAAAGGGAGGCGTACACCCAATGCAAAAGAGGGGACATCACCAGGGATGACTATACTGCTTGCCTGGGGATGTAGAGGGGCAGTCAGGAAGGCCAAGGCAGAGATGGAACTCAGACTAGCTTCCCGGATTAAGGACAATAAGAAGTCCTTCTTTAAATACATAGGGGGTAAAAAGAAGGTTCTGGGTAATGTGGGGCCCCTGCAGGACACGTTAGGAAATTCGGTCGTCACACCAGACAATAAAGTCAACATATTTAATGATTTCTTTGTCTCCATCTTCCTAAGCAGGGACCGGAACAGCCACCCCCCCGCTGGGCCCACCTCAGGCCCCAGGGGAGGTACACCTAGGCCAAGGGTTAGTGAGGAACTAGTTAGGGAGCTTCTGGAGGGACTAGACGTATTCAAGTCAGCCGGTCCAGACGATCTCCACCCTAGAGTACTAAAGGAATTGGCTGAGGTCATTACAGGACCCCTGGTGTGGCTTTACAAGCACTCGTGTTGCTCTGGTGTGGTGCCAGAGGACTGGAAGAGGGCCAATGTGGTTCCCATCTTCAAAAAGGGGAAGAAGGAGGACCCGGAAAACTATAAGCCAGTTAGTCTTACTTTGATCCTAGACAAGCTGTTCGAGAAAATTATGCTGGCACACATCCATGAGGGGCCAGCAGAGGATTTCATGGTTAGGGGCAACCAACACGGGTTCATCAGTGGCAGGTCCTGTCAGATCAACCTGGTGGCCTTCTATGATCAGATAACCAAATCATTAGATGGAGGGGTAGCAGTGGACATAGTCTTCCTGGACTTTCGGAAGGCCTTTGACACTGTCTCTCACCCTGTTCTCCTTAAGAAACTGGTGGACTGT
>NW_017728886.1:223623251-223638942 GCF_001723895.1 Crocodylus porosus
CCTATCCTGGGGGTCTTTAAGAGGAGGTTAGATGAACACCTTGCTGGGGTCGTTTGACCCCAGTAATCTTTCCTGCCATGGCAGGGAGTCGGACTAGATGATCTACTCAGGTCCCTTCCAACCCCAGAAACTATGAAACTATAATTCCTTGAGTCCATCCTTATCTTGTGTATGCAGTCCTAATATCACAACTGGATCAAGCACAGAGAAAGACCTGGTCCATAGGCAAAACTGTCTCTGTTTAAGTTAAGGTGGGAGTGGGCAGAGGGTGCTATATATTAGTTTAGTTAATCTACTGGAACTTTGCATGTGGACATGCCTACCTTTTTGTATCTGGCCTATTTTGAGGTTGGCTTGTGTCAGTGCTGTAAAAGTGCCAGACAAACTGATATAAGTTGCATATAACCTATATAAAAGTGCCCATACAGAAAAGCTGCACCAGTTAACTGAGCTAATTTAAACCTGGGAAAATCTGTGTAGATAAGCTGTAAGGGATTTCCTCAAACTCATGTAGTAGTCTCTGCCACATTTTAAAACAAAACCTAAATCTTAAAGTTCAAAGTGCATTGCTGAACCCTGAATTCGGCTGAATGACAGTAGCATTACAATGGGTAGGCAAGGAGGGCATGAGCCTCAGGTGCTGCCTAAAGGGAGTCACTGGAATAAATGAAGGGGAGTTAGAAGGGCGAGGGCCCCTCTAGCTCTGTTCTGTCCTTTCAAACCTGCACGCTGCACCTTTCCTGCAGCTGCTCTGGCAGCAGTTAAGGAATATATGCCACTTCTGCCCAGAGTGCAGTACTGGCAGTTATGCCTCTGGCTATATCCAAGCATAGGTGACACATAGGGGAGTACTGGGGGGGCATGTGCTTCCCCCCCCGAGAGTGCTGGTGTCCCCCCCTGACAGCAAGCACTCTGGCTGGTACTGCAGCCCCCCAACTTTGGCTCTTCTAGCGGCATGTCATATGCAGAAGTGCCGGGACCATCCCCCCCGGTTGCCAGCTGGCCACTGGGGGACCCCCCTGGTCATGCCCCGCTGGTGCCTCCCAGACTCGGGAGGCACCGGTCTCTCATAGACCCAAGTGACCACTTGAAAGGGGCCAAAGATAAATAATGGTAATGATTACTACTCCTTTTAAAGCATCATCCAAATAAACCAATAGTCCTACCTGAGGAGACAATTTCCTTTGGTGTGAGAACGGTCAGGTATGAGATGTTTACCATTAAGTAAAAAACAGTTACTGCAGGAAGTGCTGTCATCACAGTCAATGGGATATTTCTGCTAGGGTTTTTTATCTCTTCTGAAAAACGTAATTTAGAAAAATAATTAGACAAGTATTCTCAAAAGATATCTTCATGACAGTGCTGCATGGAATAGTTGGCAAGCAGTTAGGTGTATATTTACTTGGGTGGGTCACAAATAACAGGGGAGAAACATGCAACCCACAACAATAGTCAGAATTACTTAGGATGCCTACAGACATTCAGGGACCCGCTCTTTACATTTTACATAAAGTGCCATGGGTTAGAGCGCTGCCCCCGCCCCCACAACAGATGTTTGCCTGTTAGGTTGGGGTGCAGCTGGAGCCTGCCTGCATCAGCCCTGGCCAACAGGTGGGGGTTTTCCAGCAGCCTCTGAACAGACTGCTGAACCACCCCTCCCCCCAGCCCAGCTCTGGGGGCTGTCAGTGAGGAGGGAAGAGGCGGAGGAGTGGCAGCATGTAGCTGCCAGCTGCTTTTGGATGGCCAGAGCTGGGGGTGGGGTGGAACAGAACCCCCCACCTTGCAGGCTGGGGTATTAGGTGGAGCCAGGCCAGGCCCAGGAGATGAGGGGGCTCTCTCCACCCTGCCCCACCCTTCCAGCTCTGGCTTTGCAAAAGCAGCTGGAGTGCCATGTGCCACTGTCAACAGGCCCAGGTGGGAGATGAGGGAAGAGAGTCCCTCTCAACTCACAGTCCCCCTCCAGCTACCCCAGCTGAGTTATTGGAGAGAGCCAGACCAGGCCAACAAGGTGAGGGGGAACTTCCTTCCTCCACCCGGGCCTCTTGACAGTGGCAGCACAGATCCACGGGCTGCTTTTGAAAGGCTAGAGCTGAGGTGGGGGTCGGCTGGAACAGAGCCCCCTCATCTTGTGGTCTTAGCCTGGCTCCTGTACCTCAGCCATGGTAGCTGGGCGGGGTGGGGGCTGCAAGGTGAGGAGGCTCCGTTCCACCCCACCTCCCCAGCTTAGGCCATTCAAAAGCTGCCTGCAACTCCATGCTGCTGCTCCCCCAATCCACCCTCCCCCACTGAGAGCCCCGACCCCATGCAAAAAATTAACTCTGGAGGGAACACAAATTTTCTAAGGCATTCTGCCTTAGAAAATTAATTTAATACTTTATTTAACCAGGGTTAATTTTTTGTACTGCCAGCCATTTTGAAAACATTCTGTAGCTGTACACATGTGTTAAGTCATGGCTGTAGAGCATTTTCAGGGTCCCAATTCTGGGGTCTGTGTGGGAGGCTGTGGGTGCACATGTGTGGTAGAGGGTGTGCACATAGCATTGAGTGGGACTCCTCCCAAAGGCATGTGGGTGTGTGGGGGGGTGCATGTAGGATTTGTAGGGGAAGATTTGTGGGTATGGTGGGGTGTGCATGGGAGCTCCCACATACATCTGCCTGATCTGGTCAGCACCTGGCCCCACCCCGCAACTACCCAGAGCCTGCACGTGCTGTGGTGCCTCCCTACCACTGCCAGCAGTGCACAGTCCCAGCCCTATCCAAGGCCCACTTCAGCCTCACCCCCACCAGAGCAGATCAGCAGGAACCTGGGCATAGCCTGCCCCAGCCTGCCCTGGGCCTTCTCTGCACTGTCTGGGCATGACACATCCTGCCGTCCCCAGGCACAGAGTGGGGCTGGGGTGGCTCTACAGCTCGACTGCCTTTCTAGGAAGCCCAGGTGGCAGTGGCTCCTTCCAGCTCCTACAGCTGCTGGCCCCAGCCCCACGGTACCAGCGAGGACCCATGTGCACAGCCATGGCCCCGCACACCCCATGCCTACTCCAGACTCGCCCACCCAGGCTCAGCAGCAGCAGTGTGAGACAAAAGCTGTTGCTCAGTCAAAGGAAAAGCAGCCTCTCACTGACAGCTGGTCCTACTGCAGCCACCTGGAGCCCACACCATGCTGGGTTACCCTGCATCTTCTCTGCACTGCCACCACTGCCCCACTGAGCAGCCCAGAGGTGGCAGTGACACATTGACCCAGGGCCTCCCAGTGCAGGCTCCAGGTAGCTGCAGCAGAAACAGCCCTGTGGTGGCAAGGACGAGGGCCACTTTTCCCTCTGTGCTGAGCAACAGCTTCTGTCCCAGGCCGCCACTGCTGAGCCTGGGTAGGTGAGCCTGGAGCAGGTGCAGGGTGCGCAGGCTCGGGGCTATGCAGCATAGGTCCCCACTGGTTCCCCGGGGCTGAGGCCACCAGCAGCAGCAGCCAGAAGGAGCCACCACTGCCTCAGTTGCCTAGAAAGACAGTCCATCTGCAGAGCCACCACAGATCTGCTGCATGCCCAGAGGGTGGCAGGATGTTTCATGGCTTGACTGTGCCTGGGCCAGTATTTTGCCCACCCCTGCTTTAGATAGGCTGGCCCTCAGCGTAGGCTAAATGATGCTTCATGTGTTCCTGTCCTTCTTGTGCTTTTGAAGAGCATCATGGGAAAAGACTCCTGAATAGGAAGACCCATCCTTAGACAAGAACATGGGAACATAAGCCACCAGAGTAAACAATGTTAACTCTACTATCCTCTGAATATAAGCCGCCACATTATACGATGCCATCGTCTGAACTACTGTGATAGTTATGAGGAATGTTATATATTGTCAAACAGTGACAAAAGCAAATGGTTTGATTTGGTTCTGAATCTATTTTTTCACACTCAATCCAAATGTTTTTAGTTTGTAGATGTAGGAGGGGGCAGGGTTTGATAGTCAGAATTATCTGTAGAAATACTTTTGCCAAAAGAAAATGTTTAACTGAAAACCCAATTTTGCATTGAAAAACAGATTTTATAGAATTTTTTCAATCAACTTTACTTTTCAAACACCTTTATAAAATTGCCTAGATTTGAATTGACAGATTCTTTACAAATATTTTTTACAATTCTTAAAACTGCCCCGAGATAAAGCCCCATTGAGCTTTCACAAGCACATTTTCCTATTATTTTTTTCTCTTGTTGCTGTTTGAAAAACCTACACAAATAACATGTAAGAGTGATTGAACAGGAGGAAAAATAAAACTAACACCTAAAGTACTACTAAGTGAACCCAGTAAATGCCACAAAAAAAAATCCAGGATTTCTCCCCGTCCTAATTTCTTTTCTTAGATATAACATTGGTAGTTACTTGAAACAATACTTGTAAAAGTTTAAAAATTCAGTGTCAAAAATACAGATTCTGCCTAAGTATTCTGGAGTCTAATTTGTTCTACTGCATTAATGTTGCTAACCAAACATAAAATAAAATAGTACAGTATAAATACATTTGCAATATCTTGTGTTACATAAAACTTGTACTTTTTTTAAAGGCCCTAATAGGATTTCAAATTCTACTGTTATTTTATTTTATTTTATTTTACTTTATTTTTTGGGAAAAAATTACTTTTGTCTGCAACATAGTTTCAAGCTAGAAATAACCAGTTCATTAACTGCCCTTTTTAAAACGTTAACTATTTTTCACATTTTCTATTTTGATCTTTGTTACTTTTAATTTGTTTAATATTTGACTCATGAGAAAAAAACTAAATAGACAGAGAATGTTAAAGACATAAGAACAAAAACTCAGAAGATACAGCTCAATCCTGCAAAATGTTTGGGTAATCATTAGATTGGTCCCGGTGTTCATGATTGTCTACATTCCTGTTAACATTGTTTACTCTGAAGTTGTTATAGAAGTTTGTCATGCTAATTGCTCTTGCTACTATGACATATGTGGCACTATATATTAACTGGAATAAATGAGTATATTACTAAACTATTGAAGGGTTTAAAATGTTTAGAAACAATATATTTTAAAAGGCACAAAAACATGTTTATACTATTTCCTTTACTTATTTTCTTTATTCTCCATTATTAAGAACTGTGTTGCAGGGAAATCAATAGCTCTGGTTCACTGCGAAAATGATATATTTTTAAAGTTTTCATTTTAAATTTAATGATTAGTCCATGCACTAATAGAAAAAATACCATTTAGTAGGATAATGGTCTGTGCTTTGTGTGGCTGAAGGCACTCAAACCTTACTATGTGACACCCGCATTGCCCCCATCCTACCCCACTCCAACTAACACCCTCTTGTATATAATTGCAGTGAGATTAAAAGAAGGGAAAATCACCATTTCCGATGTGAAAGTTCTGTATGTATGAGAGATTTAAATTAAAATCTTTGCTTTCCATATTAGTCCAAATTTAAAAATCCCTTTTGTTCTGGAGACCTCCAATATAGTTATAGTTTTAATGCACATTAAGCAAATAAGTTCTATGTATGAGGGCAACCCACTTTTATTGGAAACTAATAAGGTCCTTGTAAATAGCCAGAATTTTAAAACACATCTTCACAAATATTATTATCACAGGGAGACAAGTAATATTAATATTGCCTGAATAATGTGAGAAAGGCTGCTAAAAATGTATTATTTTAAAATAGCTACCTGCCATGTAATTGAGGGACCACCAACCACCATATGCATATAATCCTTGGAAAAAAGCTTCTGCAATCTGTGATACATCAGGAACTTCTGAACTAAAAGCATTCTCAAACCTTGCTAAATTCTCCTTTCTTCCTCTAACCAGCAGGACAATACCACCTATGGCAATAACGGATAAAGCCACCATCTTCAACAGTGTGAAAACAGTCTGAACACAAGCAGCCATTTTGACGCTGCGTCCATTCAGAATCCCCAGACACCAAAGAACAGCCAAAGCCAAGCATTTTTTTAGCAGCTCTGGTACAGGACAGGCACCATAGAAAGGTTGGGTGGCATATTCTGCAAACAACAAGGCTCGGGCAGCGTTTGATGCTGGCTTCGTAAACATTGCTGTCCAGATAAAGATGAAAGCAGGTGGAGATCCGAGTGCTCTCTTTATGTGACTGTATTCTCCTCCAGAGAATGGTAGTGCAGTCCCCAGCTCTGCGTAACAGAGGGAACCCATCAGAGATATTACTCCACTGGCGGTCCAGATGCATAGCGCAACACCCACGTTAAGTAAAGAATACTGTAGCACTCCTGTAGGAGACACAAAGATCCCTGCACCAACTATGCTACCTATTATAAAACTCACCCCATTAAAATACCCTATTGTTTTTTTGAGTTGCATCCCATCGTTTTCATTTCTTTTCTCTTCTTTTACATGGCCATTCCTTCCTTTTCTCATTTTCTTGGTCTTTTTGCAGTTAAGATCTATGACTGTAGAGGTTTGAGAATGCTCTTTTGCCTCGCTTGTTGTTATTCAGAAATGGTCATGATCTTACTTGCTAGCGAAAGGCTATCTTGGTGAATCTTAGCTTAGTCATTCAAAGGAAAAAGCTTATTCTGTTTTGTTGATGTGTAACGTATGCAGATGATTAACAAAGTCCTATGAGAAATGCTGGCAGCTCTTCATGTAGCAAACAGCTATTCATGTAATATACTTGAGTTAACTGTGTAGTCATGGCAGCCAAGACCTCAGTGCTGGCAAACTGTATTAGTACTTCTTAGAATTCCAGGCAGGAACCAACTATTACTGGTACCCACCAGAAAAGCTACCTAACAGAAAGCTACACAAGCTGCAGTCATTCTCTATGTAACTACAGTGTAGATTTATCCATAGAAAAGTAAACTAATTTATTGTCACGCATGTGAAGTGTATCTAAAAAAATATGAAACTCTATTAAATGATGTTATACAGTTGCCCTGTACAGCTGTAATCCATCTCTCTTCTGCATATGGATTATGACATTATTGTTAATTGCATGTTCACACACTATTTTTTCTACATTTGTTACACAGAATAGACAGTTTTGACTTAAGGTTCAACTGCCTTGATTCTGACATTTCCTAACCTTTGACTGCTTGACTTTACAGCCTCAATTTTCTTTTAGTGAAGTTTGTATATATGTGTGTATGTGTACGTACAATTTCTTATGCCATTGATTCTCAACCAGAGTGTAGTGACATATTATTAAGTGTTACCCAATATTAGTACTGTTAAGTATAACACCTGCACGTGATGCACAAAATAAACCCAGAAATTTCAAACAGAAATCCATACTGTCAAAAATATTTTGACATGTTGTGGTCTTCCTGAGTGTTTTGCAGTAGAAGAACTACTCTATTATTTTTCTGTAGTCAAGTAATGAGAAAAATCTAAGAGCTGAGATTCTCCAAGGGCTGCCTTTAATCTAAAAAGGTTGAGAACCACAGCCTTAGGCTTTCAAAATGAAAACTGAACAACAGAAATTTCATCATGTGACATCTTATTGGTCCCTACGTGTCATCACATGAGCAAAGTTAAAAATCCATTATACAGATCTCTGCAACATTAAGCTAATATGGTAATTAATGATAGCATGAGGCAGGGCACTATGTGTGTCTGCCACTTTAAGGCCCTGGAGCTGGCAGCCTCCAGGTGCCTAACGAGGGCAGCCATTTTAGGCTCAGGGCTGCCTATATAAGCAAGGCAGTTTGGCTGCTGGAGATCAGGCAACAACATTCTCTGGTCTGAGGGTTGTTGAGTTTCATTTGGAGGTAAGGAAGGTGCTGCAGGGGATGGCAGGAGGCTCCTGGTCTTGGGTGTGACCTAAAACTGCGCCCTTCCAGGAGCGGGTGGCCTGGTGGGGCTCTCAGTGGCATGGGAGCCCCCCAGGAAATGCCAGGCCAGTTATCACCCTGGTGAAAGGTGGGTTGAGGCACCTTAGCCCCTAGCCCCCACCACTGGGTGGGTAACCCCTTGTGTCTGGAGGGCCTGGGGGGCAGACCCTGAGAGAGAGAGTGAAGGGCTAGGGACTCAGAGACTGAATGAGAGAGTATCCTTGACTGGCCCAGGCTGGGGCTGGGGCCAGGACTAGGACAGTCGAAAGGTCTGGGGGCCCACCACGGGGAATACCCTAGAGCCAGAGGCCTGGGGTCCCAACCGGCCTAGGGGTGGGCCAGGGCTAGAGGAGCCAAAGGTCCTGGGGGAGGACCACACCCAAGAGGGAAAATAGATTCAGGGAGCTACATAGCCGAATGAAGACAGGGAAGCCACCTGAATGGAGGGGTCATGTAGGGGTCCTGGTAGAAGGGTTCTGGGGCCCAGAGTGGGGCCGGTGATTATGTGAACATTGAGATGCCATCAGCAAGGCTTGGGCTGCAGTGTAGGGGACCCGACAGAATTTGCTCCCAGGAGAACTTCTTCTGGGAGAATGAATGCCTGTACACTTAATTCCTCCAAGGGACCAAGAGGAGTTGAGCAGTGAGGGAATGCTCCTTGCACCTCTTCCAGAGCAGACCAGACTCTGATCAGAATGGGCACTGCATATGAGGCAGTCTGACCAGAATGGTAGTCACACTGCATGTAATGGCTGTTGGCTCTGGACTTTGGATCCCGTGGCCATGTTCCGGGGGTGGGACCCACCTGGAGGGGGAAAGACCCACACACCCTCAGACTGACCATGACCTTTCTATTCAATAATAGGCAAATGTACTGATACCCACTGATAACAGAAAAGGAGCAACATAAACAATCAAGCAGTTCTATATATTTACCAAATCCTAGAGCTGTCCTCAGAATCAAAGTACATGTGGCCAGGAGGCAAAAACTCTCTTAGGTGTCAGATGGCTGCATGTGAGCAGTCTGGAGGTGGGATGCAGAGGCCTACACTCCCCCTCCAGTGGGGTGGATGAGACATACTGGTGGTGTACCCTTTCTCCCTAGTGGTCTCAGGGACCTTCCTGGGGGACAGGGATGTGGAGAAGGAGGACCCAGGTGGGACTGGGGAGAAGGGACAGGAAGGAACCCAGGTGGGACAGAGAGGGGCCCTTTGTTACACTCAAGTCTCTCTTTTGCATTCTCCTTCCTTCCTGATGACTCTTCATCCATGATTATCACTGGTTCTTCCCTCTATGTCGTCAAAACTCCATGTCCTGTGTCATCACACACTCCAAGCCCATTATGTTCACACATACTAATTTGGTCTTTCCGGGCCTTCTCCTAATTTGGTCTGTTTCCCCCAAAACTGGGACTCTGGCCTGCTCTGGGGCCTTCTTAACTGGTACCACCTTATCTCGTGTTATGGAGAGTGTAGTACATGTCCCCCTCTTTCCTAGACTGTTTTCTAGACTGTCTTTGTTGTCCTTGTTGTGTTAGACAGCCTGTCTGCTTCCAATGCTGTGTAAAACTGTGTGACCCAGACTCTTGGAAATCAGTTAACCCCCACTTCCCACCTTGAATCATTCTAATGGGTATACATATACCTATTAGCCAATTCCCAAAAACAAACTTCTAAATACCATTTCTAAGCCAACAATAGCCGCCCCAGCTGCACAGTGCCACACACAATGCCTGCTCTGAGATGCATGCTGCATATGCCACTCACTCCATCTGTTCTTGGACCCATGGTGCATGCAGAACTGGCAGGTGCCACAAGCAGTGTAGTTCTGGACTGGCTGGAGCAGTGTGTGTCCAGCACAGTCCAGAACTGCCAGGGACGATGACACATTCAGCATGGCTACCACTCTGAGCCAAATGTAGCACCCACTCCAGCTGCTCCAGGATCCCTGCCCCATGCTAGCTATTTGGCTCTGCAAGTTTGACACCTGTACTCTAAACAACTTAGTTGTCTTAATTATTCAGCAAATATGTAGGAGCCCAAGGACTGCAGAGGGTATCAAAAGAGAATGCATAGTTTTTCAAAGCAGAGTCATGGGCAGTTAATTGTCTTCAGCAGCTTCTCAGAGACTGCTACACATGATGCTATGTTGCTGTAGCAATGTACCACAGTGACATAGCATCCATGGGCAAAACCCATGACACCACAGCTACAATGCCATAGTGATATGCTCCCCTGTTATAGCATGTCACTAAGGTGTGTAATGCCTAAAAACAACCATTCACAGTGCACATGGTGCAATACCAGCTGTTATTGCACTGTCTTTTAGTACTTTGAATAGGATAAATGATAGTGCAGTAAATGCTAAATGATAGTGCAGTAACAATAGTGCCATAGTGGCATGTGTGGACATGCCCAGAAAGATATAAATGGTTGACAAAATGCTTCCCCCTACCCTTGTTTTTCAGTGTACCTGTTGTGAGCAATTAATGATCATAAATCTTTACAACTTCCTTCTCAATTTAGTAAGTGGATTCCTCAAAAAAAGCTTGACAGGCCTTCAAGAAGTTCCTAAGCCCCACTGGAGAGATGTCAGTTTGCTATCAGCCACATTGTGTTCTGTGGTGTATTCAAACCATTTTCTTTAGAAAATGGAATTGAACCTTGGGGGCATGTGACACTTAATCTTGCCTTGGCAATTTGCTTCTTTTCTGGTGCTTTGCCAAAATTACTGTACAGCTGCCTTTTACTAAGGAACTTATGAAGCTACACATTTTTCTTGGCAGATGCCAGCTGTGCTCTTCTGTTTGTATCTTTGCTAAGGAAAACCATAGTAACAAATGTAGCTAATGCTAAAACAAGGACTGTGAGCAAAACTGTTCCTGTACAGAGTTCAAACTCAGTGTGTGCCATTGTCATACATAAAGGATATCTCCACCATCTGTCATTTTGAGAGATTTCTCTCTGAGCACTATATTTACTCCAAACCAAGATGAGGTTTTCCCTCCTGGCTGCTGCAACCACTCTTGCATTACCAGGCAGGGACCAAAGACATCATGTGCTCTGTGGCCCAGCCTGGAGCAGAACTGGAGCCACAATGGAGAGTAAATGGAAGTGGCGGGGCAGGAAGGAGGTGGAGCCAAGTCAGTGGTGAGGGGGATGGTCACAGGTATGATAGGTGGCAGACACCAAGAGGGGGCGAAAATGCCAGGAGTTCTAGGCACAAGGGAGGGCAGACATCAGGGGAGCAGGCAGTGGAGCGGGGCCAAGTGGTGGCAGGACAGGCAGCAGGGATCAAGGTGTGGGGTGAAACAGGGGATAGGAGAATAAGTGCGAATTTTTATTTTTGTCAGGGGGGCATGTGGAATGTTGTATGCATTTCAGGTGGACATGTGGAAAGTTTGCCACATTTCAGGTAGCAACCCTCTTCCTGAGAGGGGCCAGGCCCCTTGGGCGACCACATACTCAGCACCTTTGGGCAGAGGTCAGGTGTCACAGGCCAGCTGGACACTGAGTATATCAATTTAGTTGCAGACTGACCGAGCACTGCAACTCTATTAGCCACTGGGCTTTTTGGTTCAGGATCGAGAAGGTCATGTTGGGAAGAAAACAATGACAAGTTTCACTTATTAAAAAAAGAATGAATTTTACTTGTAACAACAAAAGATATATAGTTTGCACATATGACAGTTAGTAAAAAGATTAAGCTAATAAACGGACAATATAACAATACAAGTTAAAATTGACAGTGATAATAAAACAGACAAAGAAATTAACCAAGAGTTCCCACTTGGTTAGAAACTTATTGATGGTCCCTCAGTCAGATACACGTCAAGTTGATTCAGTGAAGTCAGGCATCCCCAGTCTATGCTTTCGGAGGGTTGTACCACTGGGGGAAGGTCGCTCAATCAGGATCTGGTCCTCATTCAGATATCTGGGGAAATGGGACAGCAATGACCTTTCTGTTCCATCATTCCTGAGGGTTACTTAACGTGCGTGTTTTTATATCTTGTCTATGCTAATTTTTTTGTCATATAGTCATTCATAGTGTTACTTTATAGCTGTTATCCTATGGTGTTAAAAGGTGTTAGAAATCATTACAATAAGTTACTGCCCAAGCTTGGGTTTACCCAATAAGCAAATCGCAACACATAGCTTTGGGGTCTGAGATTTAACATGTCTCCACCTAAGTTCAACCCACTATGTTAACTGTACCTCGTAATTATGTTTGTTAATTTTTACTGACTTCAAGCAAAAACTAATAAATCAGCTGGTCTGCAGTTATATTTTTCAGTTCTGCTTTTTTTTAAAAGTCACGCTGTTTCAAGATCCATATAAAAAGCTATATATAATTCTTGCGGGTCATACTCCAGACAGATAGATAAAAAAACAGTCTCATAGGCTCTATTTTAGAAACCTTCAGAAAGCAAATTCTTTTTATTATAAGTTGCTTGTTAACCCTTCTGGTTCTGGCCATCACAGTCAGGCTACTTTACTTCCTGCTACTTGCTTCCAACACTGCCTGCCCCCATGCCATTGTTTTCCCCACTGCAGTGTTTGGAGGCATAAATTTAAGACAACCCTTCAATAATTTAATATATTTTCCATGTATAGAGTCTAATTATTGAAGGGTCATCTTAAATTGTAAGTCACTTTGGATTCAGAGAAATATGGGTCTCTAAAATATTTATGAATGCTTGCATGCATGAGATGGTATAAAGAAAAATGAGGTACCCAGCTTCAATTTTGTGAATTAATTTTGCAGAAGTGCTAACCCATCACAACCACACTACCATAGCCTGAAAGGTCATTAGTGAATCTTCTCTGGGACCCCAAGGCCAGATCAAAAAATGGACTTCGGTGTCTAAAGTAGAATTTAAATGGACTCTAGGAACTTCAGTTGTGATCTTCAGCACTCCTGGAGCTGCCTACATTTCATAGGAGCATCAGTTTGGACCTTTGGGTTCACCAGACACCTGAAATTCTGTTTCTATATGTGCCCAGGAGTACTTAAGTCTTGACAATATTGAATAGCTTGTACCTAGAAACTGATACATAAACCTGATCTAAATCCAAAGCAAGTATTCACCTGCATATCTCCCTGAAGAGTGTGACCAGTAAACATTCTCTGAGCATGCCTGATGCATAACTATAAGATTGGGCTCTCCTGCAAATGTAATGATGGCTGCTTTCTTTTAAAAGATGGACTTTTGTGGCACCCAAACTTTAATACAGTTGGGGGCTGGGAGCAGAGAGGAGGGAGCTGGGCACATGTGCATCCCCAGACACACGTGTGTCCCCTTACCTGTCTGGTGGCAGAGGAAGTGGCAGGGGCAGCAGCAGTTGCTGATCCCCCTAAGGTAAGTGGGGCTGAGGGACCCAGCACAGCTGAGGCAGATCCAGAGGGAAAGCTCCCCGGATCCCTTTTAGCTGAGCCAGCAGGGAGCCGCGTTCCCTGCATGTGTGAACAGAGTGTGCAAAAGGTGCACTCTGAAAGGATGGGCCAGCGTTTCCGCTAGGCAGGTGTGCAACATGAGTCAGGAAGGAGTCTGCAGCAAAAGAGAAAGGAAGACTTAGCTCCAAGGACATGGTAAGAACATGGGGAGCAGCTGCTAGGGACCGTGACCCTGTAATAAGGACCAGGAGGGCAGCTGCTGGGGACCCTGCCCTGGTGGTGCCACTTACCCTAGGCTCCTCTGAGGCCTCCACCCAGACAGAGCCCATGGTGGTGACAGCATCCCCTCTCGCCCTGACTGTGAGGGCTGCCTGGCGGGGACCTGGAGGCTGCAGATGGGAGGGGGGGTTTGGAGGCTCCCTTGACTGTCCCTCTTATGCCCAACTTCGGGCCCTGGAGGAGCAGGTGAGGGAGCTCCAGGACGAGGTGAGCAGGCTAAGAGGAATCAGGGCTGTGGAGGATGTGACTGACACACATTTACATTCTCTGCAGGATCAGTCTTCCAACAGACAGACCTCCCATGAGAGACGCACAGCTGAGAAATGGAAGGTGACCACCAGAACCAGGGCTGCTCAGGTTAACATGGAGGCGACTCCCCAGGTACAACTGGAGAACATATTCAGGGCCCTGGAAGCCTTGGAGGAGAAGGTAGAAGGAGATGCCTCCAGGGGGATGGTGCCACTCTGAACAGAGACAGAACACTAAGAGAGAGAAATGCCGAGTTCTTGTCATCAGAGACTCCATCCTGAGGGGGATGGAGGGTCCCATCTGCTGATCCGACCCCATGGTGTGTGAAGTCTGTTGTTTACCTTGGGCTCAACTCCAGGATGTTACAGGCATGATCCCGAAACTCATTTAACCTTCAGACCAGCACCCCATTGTCCTAACCCATGTGGGAACTAATGATGCAGCAGGGAGCAGTCCAGACCACATCACGAAGGATTACGAGGCCCTGGGAGCCAAGTTCAAGGAGACAGGGGCACAAGTGGTATTCTCCTCCATTCTCCCAGTAAGCAGACATGGTCAGCGTCATGAGGCCTGCATCAGAGTGGTCAACTGGTAGCTTCAGAGTTGGTGCCAACAGGCAGGCCTTGGGTTCCTTGAAAATGACCCACTTTTTTGCATGGGGGACATACTCGGGTGAGAGAGGTTTCACCTCTCCCCTAAAGGCAAGCATCTCTCGTCTTCCAGGTTAGCTGATCTCGTACAGTGTGCTTTAAACTAGCTTTGCCAGGGGGTGGGGCCACAGGGGGAAATGACAACACTTCCCAGCCACAATAGGTGACGAGCACAAAAAGTACCAAGGCAAGTGCCAGGGGTCCAAATACTCCTGGGTTCGGGGGGAAGGAGCATATACCCACAGGAAGCCTTAAATGCTTCTACACTAATGCATGTAGTATGGGAAACAAGCAGGAGGAACTTGCCCTCCTGCTAGCTAACACAAACCCAGACATAGTGGGCCTTACTGAAACGTGGTGGGATTCAACCCATGAGTGGGTGGTAAACATCAAGGGCTACAGACTATACAGGCAGGGCAGAATGGGGAGGAAAGGTGGGGGTGTGGCACTCTGTCAAAGAGCGCTGCACGTCCTCAACAAACAGCATGGGGTCATAGGAGGGGCAGACTGAAGTGGTCTGGGTTAAAATACAAGGGGGTCAGGGGGAAAGGGACTTAATGGTGGGTGTCTACTACAGACCATGCAACCAGGGGGAAGAGCTGGACTGGGAATTTTCAGGTTAGCTCGCAGAAGCAGTTAAGTCAAGGGACACAGTCATCATGGGTGACCTAAACTATCCAGACATCGGCTGGGAGGAGCAGTCGGGTAGGTCTGACTACTCGCATAGGTTCCTAACTGACCTGGTCCTGGCCACAGGCGATAACCTGGTGAGGGGGCTGCAGGTTCTCAACCACCTGGGTGATAACGATCATCGCATACTGAAATTCAGCATCCAGTGCAGGAATTCATAGACATTAGGGTTGGAAGGGATCTCTGAAGATCATCGAGTCCAGCCCTCTGCCCAAAGGGCAGGAAGTCAGCTGGGGTCATAGAATCCCCGCAAGATAAGCATCCAATTTGCTCTTAAAGGTGTTCAATGTAGGTGCTTGAACCACCTCTGATGACGGGCTGTTCTAGACCTTGGGGGCTCAGACAGTAAAGACATTCTTCCTTATGTCCAGCCTGAAACGGTCTCGCAGTAGTTTATGACCATTCAACCTCGTCATCCCTTGGGGCGCTCTGGTGAACAAATGTTCCCCCAGATCCTGGTGGTCACCCCTGATAAACTAATCAGGGCCATCAGATCACCCCAAGCCTATGCTTTTCCAGGCTAAAGAGTCCCATGTCTCTCAGCCTATCATCGTAAGATCTGTTTTCCTGACCTCTGATCATGCGCGTGGCTCTCCTCTGGACTCTCTCAAGCTTCTC
>NW_017728886.1:223639237-223655146 GCF_001723895.1 Crocodylus porosus
CGCTTTAGTAGCCACAGCATTGCATTGCAGGCTCATGTTCATTTTGTGGTCAGTGATGACCCCCAAGTCTCTTCCTTCTGTAGTGCTAGCCAGCATAGCACTGCCAAGCCTATAAGAATGCTGCCGGTTTTTCTTCCCAAGTTGGAGAACCTTGGATTTTTTGGTGTTAAGCACCATCAGGTTCTTGTCCGCCCATTTGCTGAGCCTGTCCAGGTCAGCCTGTCTTCTGGTGTGGATGCTTTTCCCCGTAGTTTGGTGTCATCTGCAAACTTGGCCAGTCCACTTCTGACTCCAATGTCCACATCAGTAATGAAGATGTTGAACAAAATGGCTCCAAGGACAGAGCCTTGGAGGACCCCACTGGTCACAGGACACTATGATGAGGGACTTCCATCAATTACTACCCTCTGGGTCCAACCACAGAGCCAATTCTCCAGCCAGGGGATTGTGGTGGACCCAAGGCCACAATTGGCCAGTTTCACCAAGAGGTGATCATGGGATACCAGATCAAAGGCTTTTTTGAAGTCAAGATATATGACATCAATCCCTTCTCCCTTGTCCAGGTGATTGGAAGCAAGACATACCTGCAACAAACCATGCTGGCTATCTCTTAGGATGTTGGCATCGGCCAGTCCATTAAGGATGGCCTCTTTAATAAACTTTTCTAAGACCTTCCCTGGGATAGAAGTCAGGCTGATGGGCCTATAGTTGGCTGGATCCACTTTCCTCCCTTTCCTGAAGAAGGCCAATGTGGTGCCTATCTTCCAGTCTTTGGGCACTATGCCAGAACACCAGGAGTTTTCAAAGATCCATGCCAGAGGCTGGGCTATGATGCTCGCCAGCTCCTTGAGTACCCTGGGGTGTAAATTCTCAGGGCCGGCTGACTTGAAGGTATTCAGCTTCTCAAGGTGTTACAAGGTCAGCATTAATGGAGGGCGGGGGATCTCCCTCACCCAGACCTCCCTGTCCCATAGTGGGCATAGGCATCCCATGGGACTGATGAAAGACTGATGCAAAGTACCCATTTAATAGGTTGGCTTTTCCCTGGGTGTCAGTTGTCAGTTGCCCCATCTGGTTCAGCAGCGGTCCAATGTTGCCCTTGCTTATCCTCCGGCTCCCCACATATCTGAAAAAGGACTTCTTATTGTTCTTGATGCTCGAAGCTAGTTGGAGTTCAGTTGCAGCCTTGGCTTTCCTAGTTTGCTCCCTGCAGAATAATCCTCCTTGGAGGTGAATTCCATCCTTTGTAGGTCTTTCTTTTTAGCTTCAGGAGGTCTGCTAGATCCCTGGAGAGCATGGAGGCTGCTGTGCCCTCTTGCTGCTCTTCCTCTGAGATGGAATAGACTGAGCTTGTGCATTGAGGATCACTCCCTTGAGGAGCAACCACTCTTCTTGAACTCCCTCTCCCTGGGGTCGTGCTCCCTTTAGGGCCTCACTGAAAAGACTCCTGAGCTTGTCAAAGTCGGCTT
Organism: Crocodylus porosus; assembly: GCF_001723895.1. Lineage (NCBI taxonomy): Eukaryota > Metazoa > Chordata > Crocodylia > Crocodylidae > Crocodylus > Crocodylus porosus. The sequence continues at coordinate 223,640,707 of NW_017728886.1, forward strand.
TCCTGAAGTCAAGGACTTCCGAGTTGGTAGCTGACTTGCCAGTTTTATGGTGAATGGTGAAGGTGATCGGCTCATGGTCGCTGTCACCCTGCTTCCCATTGATCACCAGGTCGCCAATTAGGTCACCCCCAGTAGCCAGTACCATGTCAAACAGCACTTTACCTCTTGTTAGCCCTTAAACTTCTTGAGTCAGGTAGAGGTCATCCACGCATGAGAGGAAGCTTCGCGACTGCTTGGATTTTGCTGAGTGATCCTCCCAAGAAATGTCATGGAGGACCTCAATTCCCCAGACAACCATGGTCCTGGAGCATGTGGCCTCAGCCAGTTCCCGGGTAAACTCCTGGTCAAGCTCTAGACTTTGGGTGGGAGGTCTGTAGTAGACTCCCACCATTGTGTCCCCTGTGCGGTGTTTCCCATGAATTTTAACCAAGAGGGTCTCCAGCCATCCACCCTGGTCGCCAATATCTGCTTGCAGGGATGCATAGCTTTCCTTAACATAGAGAGCTACACCACTGCCCCTTTTATCTACACGATCCCTCCTGTACAAGGTATAGCCATCTATACCCATGGTCCAGTCATGAGTGGAGTCCTACCAGGTCTGTGTTATCCCTATGACATCATAATTATTTGTATTAAGCAGGAGGACGAGCTCCTCCTGCTTATTCCCCAAGCTGCTGGCATTTGTTTACAGGCAGGAAAGTGTCCACTCACAGATTGTACCAGAGCTGGGGCAGGGGTGGGCTCCCTTAAGTGCCTTAGCCTGCTGGATTTTCAAGGGTTGCTCAGTGGGCCAGTAGTGGCAGTAGTCCCCCTGTCCCCCAGCAAGCTTAGTTTAAACCCCAGTGGAGCAGGTCAGCCAGTCCAGCTGAGAAGAGCCTCCTCCCCAGGGGAGAGCAGTGGAAGCCATCTCTTCCCATCAGCTCACTGCCTCTCTCGCCAAAGAGTGGGCTGTGGTCATGGAAGCCAAAGCCTTCCCTATGACACCAGTGCTGCAGTCTTTGATTAACTACGTGGATCCTCCATCTCCCTCCTCAGCCCATAACCCAAGACTGGGGCAATCGATAACACCACCTGTGCCCCCAGACCCTTTATCCCCACTCCCAAATCCCTATAGTACCTCATGACCCAGCTGGGAGCACTCCAAGCCGTGTCATTGGTGCCCACATGAATATGGAGCATGGAATAGTGGTCTGTGGGCTGGAGGAGCTTAGGGATCCTCTCCGCAATGTCCTGGTTGTGGGCCCTTGGGAAGCAGCAGACTTCCCGAGCTAAGCGGTCAGGGCAGCAGATTACCCCCTCTGTCCCCCTCAGGATGGAGTCTCCCACAACAAACGACTTGCGCTTTGTCTTGGAGAGAGCAGGGGCGGTAGCTGCAGTTGAGCCTGTGTTGCCTGTGGGAGCTGGCAAGTCAGCAGGCTCTGCTGGAGCAGCAAGAGGTGCATACCTGTTGCTAAGCTCTGGCAGGGAAGGGGCCTTGGTATGGCGGGCTTTAGGGCCCTTGACCACCTTGGTCCATGCCCCTGACTGGCCAATTTTAACCCAGAGGGTCTCCAGTCGTCCACCCTGGTCGCCAATATCAGCTTGCAGGGATGCCTAGCTTTCCTTAACATAGACAGCTACACCCCTGCCCCTTTTATCTACACAATCCCTCCTGTACAGGGCATAGCCATCTATACCCATGGTCCAGTCATGGGTGGAGTCCCACCAGGTCTCCGTTATCCCTATGACATCATTATTAGTTGCATTAAACAAGAGGATGTCAAAGGCCTGCAGCAAGGCAGCAGCCCTGGACTTCAGGAGGGCCAATTTCAATAAATTAAAGAGATTAGTCAGGGAGGCATTGAGGTCCAGGAGGGGAGGGGAGTTGGGAGTCCAAGATGAGTGGTCATTCCTTAAGGAGACAATCCTGTGAGCCCAAAGGGCGACAATCCCAATGACAGTCAAAGGGGGCAAGAGTACTCAAAAGCTCCCATGGCTCACCAAAGGCATTCAGGATAATCTGAAAGCTAAAAAGGAGGTGTACACCCAACGGAAGGGAGGGGCCATCACCAAGGAGGATTATACCTCCATTGCTTGAGACTGCAGGGGGGCTTTTAGGAAGGCTAAGGCAAACACGGAACTGGAACTGGAACTAGCAACCTGGACCAAAGATAACAAGAAGTCCTTTTTTAAATACATAGGGAGTAAAAAGAAGGCACCGGGTAAGGTGGGGCCCCTTCAGGACATGCTTGGCAATCTGGTGGTTATACCAGATGATAAAGCTGACCTCTTTAACAAATTCTTTGCCTCCATATTTCTGAGCAGGGTCTAGGACATCCTCCCCACCCAGAATCCCAGATGAACTCAAGAGAGACACAGCTGGGTCCAGGGTCAGAGAGGACCTGGTCAGGGAGTTTCTGGTGGGACCGGATATCTTCAAATCAGAAGGTCTAGATGATCTCCACCCAAGGGTGCTGAGGGAATTGGCAGAAGATATCACAGGACCCCAGGCACTCATGGTACTCTGGCGAGGTGCCAGAGAATTGGGAAAGGGCCAATGTGGTCCCCATTTTCAAAAAAGGGAGGAAGGAGGACCCAGGAAACTATAGGCCCATTAGTCTTACCTTGGTCCTGGGGAAGCTCTTTGAAAAAATTATCCAGGAGCACATCTGTGAGGGACCAGCAGAGGAGATTATGGGGCAACCAACATGGGTTCATTAGAGGCAGGTCCTGTCAGACCAACCTGGTGGCCTTCTACAACCAGGTCACAAAATCCTTGGATGCAGGTGTGGCAGTGGACATAGTCTTTCTGGATTTTAGGAAGGCTTTCAACACTCTCTCTTTCTCTCCATTCTCATCAAAAAATTAGACAACTGGCGTTGATGCCTACACAGTCAGATGGGTCGCAAATTGGCTGAAGGGCCACACCCAGAGAGTGGTGGTGGATGGGTCACTTTTGATGTGGAGGGATGTGGGCTGTAGGGTTCCCCAGGGCTCAGGCCTGCACTGTTCAATATCTTCATCAGTGACTTGGACGAGGGGGTGAAAAGCACCTTGTTCAAGTTCACAGATGACACTAAGATGTGGGGAGAAGTGGGGACGTTAGAAGGGAGGGACAGGCTACAACTAGACCTGGACAGGTTACATGGGTGGGCGGATAAGAATAGGATGGGTTTCAATACTGACAACTGCAAGGCAGTGCACCTGGGGAGGAAGAACCAGCAGCATACCTACAAGCTGGGGAACTCCCTTCTTGTCAGCACAGAGGCAGAAAAGGACCTTGGAGTCATTGATTCCCTGCTGTGATGCCAGACGGACTTGAGGGCTCATTAAAAAACTAGGCACTGATGCCTACACAGTCAGATGGATTGCAGATTGGCTCAAGGGTTGTACTGAGAGGGTGGTGGTGGACGAGTCATATTCAACCTGGGGGGAAGTGGGCAGCGGAGTCCCCCAGGGCTCGATCCTTGGGCCTGCACTGTTCAATTTCTTCATCACCGATTTGGACAATGGGGTGAAAAGCAACCTGTTTAAATTTGCTGATGATACCAAAATTTGGGGTGAGGTGAGCACACTAGTAGGGAGGGAAAGATTGCAGCAAGATCTGGATAGGTTACAGGAGTGGGCTAACAAAAACAGGATGCATTTCAATACTGACAAGTGCAGGGCGCTTCACTTGAGCAGTAGTAACCAGCAGCACGCTTGTAAGATAGGAAACTCCTTTCTTGAGAGCACGGAGGCAGAAAGGGATCTTGCAGTCATTACTGACTCCAAGATGAACATGGGCCGACAATGCGAGGTCACGGTTGGCAGGGCTAACTGGACCTTGTCGTGCATCCACAGGTGCATCTCAAGCAGGGTCAAGGAGGTGATCCTCCACCCCTATGCAAAACTGGTCAGGCCACAGCTGGAGTAGTGTGTCCAGTTCTGTGAGCCCCACTTCAGGAGGGATGTGGACAACATTGAGAGGGTCCAGAGGAGGGCCACCCGCATGATCCGGGGACAGCAGGGCAGACCCTACAATGAACGACTGTGGGACTTAAACCTGTTCAGCCTTCACAAGAGAAGGCTGAGGGGGGACCTGGTGACTGTCTATAAACTCACTGGGGGGAGGAGACTGTTTCCCCTAGCGCCCCCTGGCATTACAAGGAATAACGGACACAAATTATTGGAGAGTAAGTTTAGATGAGACATCTGCAAGAACTACTTCACAGTTAGGGCGACTAGGGCCACCAATGTGAGGACATAGTCAGTAGGGTCAACAGCACCTTGTCATGCATCCACAGATGCATCACAAGCAAGTGATCCTCCCCTTCTATGCAACATTGGTCAGGCTGCAGTTGGAGTACTGAGTCCAGTTCTGGGTGCTGCACTTCAGGAGGGATGTGGACTGCATAGAGAGGGTCCAGAGGAGGGCCACTTGCATGATCAGGGGGCAGCAGGGCAGACCCTACAAGGAGAGGCTACAGGACCTGAACCTCCACAAGAGAAGGCTGAGCGGGGATCTGGTGGCCATCTATAGACTTACTAAGGGGCACCAGTGGGGAATGGGAGAGACCCTGTTCCCCCCCTGAGCACTACCAGGAGTAACTAGGAATAATGGCCACAAGTTGACTGACAGTAGGTTCAGGCTGGACATCAGGAAACAGTACTTCACAGTCAGCGTGACTAGGATCTGGAACCAACTTCCAAGGGAAGTGGTGCTTGCTCCTACCCTGGGAGTCTTCAAAAGGAGGCTAGATAATCACCTAGCCAGGGTCATTTGGCCCCAGCATTCTTTCCTGCCCATGGCAGGGGGTCTGATTTGATCTGCTCAGGTCCCTTCTGACCCTACCAACTATGAATAGAATAGTCTAATGCAATGGTTCTTATCCTGTTTGCTATAGTGGGCCACACTTGCAGCTCTCAATGTATTGTGGGCAGCTTCCAGGGCTACGGAACTAGGGCCAGGGCACACAGTCTCCTGCCCATCCCCAGCAACATCCAAGTCCTGGTTGCAGTGGTATTGGTGGCAGTGGTTGCTGTGGCCAGAGCGGAGCCAAATTCCCTCCCTGCCCCCTGTGAGCAGCATGGCCAGAGCAGAGCCCATGGGGGTGCAGATGCAGGCTGCCCACTGTGGGCTCAGGCCACCCCACACTTCTGCCTTCCCTGCAAGGCCTCCTCAGCTCAGTGGGTGGGACACAGTACTGGCAGATAGGGAGGCTCAGTGCCAGTACTAGAAGACCCACACCAGCTATGCCACCATGGGGAATCACCCCCTGCCCACCCAGCATCAGTAATTGAGGAAAAAAGTATCATCATATCCTTAGTCTACAGGAACGCTTCTTTTCAAATTTTCAATGTACGAAACTGAAGAATTGATTTGGCAAGTGGAGTTAATCATGCACATTATAGGCAAGGATTTTTCCGATTTTTTTTATTGGACCAACTACATAGTTGGGAGAGCTGTTGGACAAGCTTTTGGGCATCAAGTGTTCTTCTTCAGGTCTGGGCTCAAACCAATAAAAGATATCTTAAAACATCTTTGCCCCTCAGACATGTCCTTAATCATCATGGCACAACAACACTCCAAGTCCTACTGTACTTTATAAGCTATTATGTGTAAGTACACAAGATTAAACAACTAAGAACTAGGCATTGCAGCACTCAGCCTTGAGGTAGCTGAGCCCCTAATGGATAGCCCTCCAACTTCGGTTAGATCATTCACGGGCTTAATGGTGGGTAGCAGCCTGATGCAGTCTCTTGCGAGGAGATATGTTATTGGTGAGACATACCTGAATGTAAGCCTGTTGTTGTTGTTGTTATAACATAAATTAATATGGAGCTTAAAAGAGAAATAAAATACAATGTCCCTCCCAAAAATAAATCACATTTCAAGGCTCCAGTCCTACAATGCATGTGGAACATTTGCAGTGGTCAGTATCACTGCAGTGAAATGTCTCCATGGCAGGCAGCCAAAGACCAGAGAGGTGACTTCTGTTTATATATAGTTGTACCTAAACTATCTTCACCTATATTAGGAACTGATATGACTACAGAAGTGACTCTTAACCAGGGTACCATGGCACCCTGTGGTGCCTTGATTTCCTTTCAAGTGTAACCCAGTTGGTGCTCCAAGAGGTACCCTCTCTCCAATTGAAGGGATCAAATCAGGTACACAAGCACTGTGAGAGGTGTAGGGACTATCCTCCCCCTATAGAGCAGATCCAGACTGCCAATGGGAATCTAGCCATATACCTTTAATGAGAGAACAGTACCGGGAACATAACCAGTATAAATCAGGGGGTATAGGGGATACTACAATGCCCCGAGGGGGCAGGATTCAACAAAGGTTAGACACTTACAGTCATAGACATATTCATCCAGTTGACAAAAGACAGGGTTAACAAAATATAAAACAAATAGCAGAACAAACAATACTGGTTGGTGAAATATAAAATGCACAAAATACAAAATGTCAAATGACAAGGAATATAGCGCCTAGGTACCTGGAGGAGGAGAAAACACAATGACCCCTTTCCGCTGCAACAAGATTTTCTCCCTGTTACTTCACTCACCTCAATTGGAACTTGAACTCAGATCTCCCACAAGGAAGGTAGAAATGTTACCACACAGCCACCAGTGCTGTTACTATACCATGCTGCTAGGGGTCTTATCCTTCCAGGAGCCCCAGCCTTACATCAACCTGCCTGGCCTCTTATTGGAGGAGCTGGAAGCAGAGCTGGCAACCTCTCAGGTCTCTGCTCAGATCCTTGCTGGAGCTGGGGAGCCTCTCCTGCTGCCCACAGCCTCTCATAGGGGATCCTAGAGCCCAGTGGGGAGCCTTTCCTGCTAGCCACATGCGGTGCTGCTGAGAATCCAACTGCTACCTGAAGGTCCCACTCCTTCAGGTGCTTCTGGGGCAACTGCTCCCACCCTGCTAGCCCACCTCTTGCCAGCTCTTAGAAACTCCTTCCTTGTGGTCCCTCACTGGTCTCCCCTGAGTCAGCTGTGCTGCCCCTTTTATCCCCCTCCAGGTGACTCAAGGGGCCAATCAGGGGACATGGAGGGTGTCTCTGGGGCCTGACTGGTAAGGAAAGGGAATCCTAAGTCCTCCAATCATCTTTTGCCCTTTCAAAACCCCTGAGCTAAGTCACTGCCAGCTAGCCCATCACACAAGGATGTTGTGGGGTGCCACACAAGGCTAGAACTATTAGGTATACAAACAGGATTCACAAGATAAAATGCAGATATTTCAATTAGGAACACATGATGTTAAAAACATTCTGAGCTTCTGTAGTCTTTCTCAGTTCTTTGCAACAAAAGAATGGTTCTATTATTACTTTTTATATAGTTAAAAACCAAGTGAAAACTAAGAGCTGGCATTTTCCCAGGCATGACCTGAGTCTGTGGAGGGGTGTCTTGAGTCTAAAAAGGTTGAGAACTAGTGGCTACTGTGTAGCCAGAGCAATAAAGAGCTCAGCACAGGCTGCAATACCTACCTGAAAACCCAAGTAAATACTCAGGTGGTTAGTTTCATGTTGGCAGGACTACACTCTTACCATTATAAGCTATCTAGCGTAGGCCATTTCTTACTCAAGCCATCTAGTATAAAACTCCATCAGGTATGTCTACACTACACTACAGTCACACTTTTGGCAGCAGCATAGACATACCCTGTGTGAAAAAAAACCAGAATTAGAATAGTAACAAACACAGCTTTATCTAGGCAAAAATAGTTAGCAAATTTTAATCTGAATTCAGGCAGAGGACAGGCCAGGATGGCACACTGGTTCAGAGAGATATAAACCTAATGAAATAGGCTGTCATTTATGAGAGTATATGGCTCTCTGAAGAGGCTAACTTCTTCAGAGAAACCCTTTTCTGGTTTCTGCCTAACTGTGGTCTGAAAGTCTATCTTCGTACTTTCATCACAAGAGTATTAAAGGATAGCCTATACATCACTTTTCTAAAGGACTTGTTACATGCTAAGTTTGCGCAGCTCCTGGAACTCTTAACACCTGGACTGTCTACATATTAGCACCTGAAGCTATTTCTAAGTACTCGTTAGACAGCACAAAGTTATGCCACTCCAGGGCAGGATTATCTGATACATGCTACCCATGTTACACTGGCAGCATTTACACGAGATACTTAACTGTGCAGTAGCATAGTTTACTGTGCGGTAAAAACACTTAATTGCGAGTAAATTTGCTACCTGCAACTGCAAATTTATTCACTATTAATTACTGCACAGTAACGCACATGTAAATGCAAACCAGGACCAAGTTTGCTCCCAAGTTGGCCCTGCTGCTATGGTGCTGGCCTGAGGCTAGCCCCAGGGCTGTGGGCTGGGAGGCTCTTCTGTTCCAGGGCTGAGCTGTCTCTGTTACAACCTCAGGCCTGTAAAAGTCTACAGCATTTTGAGCCCTGGGGGGGCACTGGCAGGGAGTCTGAGGGTACTCCAGGTCCCTTTGTCTCCCTGGGCTGGCCGTAGGCCAGCTGCTTTAGTCTGCCTGTACCGCGGCGCCACTGCCTGGCACCGTACTGCAGTGGGGCTGCCAGATCCATACCTTTCAGGCCACCAGGGTGCTGTAGGCCAGAGGCAGGCAATTATTTTGGGCAGAGGGCCGCTTACTGAGTTTTGGCAAGCCATTGAGAGCCACATGGGCAGATAAATATTCATTTTCTAAATTTTTTAGGGGCCCCGTGGGCCAGATTGAATGGCCTGATGGGCCGCATCCAGCCCCCAGGTTGCATTTTGCCTACCCCTGCTATAGGCTGTTGCAGGCTCCAGTCAGGCCTGCCAGCATCCAGGCCCAGCTGCAGGCAGCTTCTGGCTGCCAGGGCCATCTCCACCTGCCTGAAGCCTACCCCCAGCAGCCTTCCCTGTTCCTGCAGGTGCTGATGGGTACTTCCTCCGCTGCATGTCTGCCAGTCCCATGCCAGGCCATGGTGCTGTGTGCTGCAGGCACCTGTCCAGGCCCGGCAGCACAGGGACAGCCACACAGGGGCCCAGAGACCTGCTGCCAGACCCACAATGGTGTTCTCCTCATCCGTGACCATGCCCACACCTGTGCCCACCACCTGAGGCCCCAACCAGTCCATGAAGAGACTGGTGACCTCATGGTGCTATGGGGTGAGGCAGAGGTGCAGCTCCAGTTTAGGGGGGGTGCAGATGCTCCAACACCTATGTCAATGAGGCGCTTTCAGGCTGGATGTGGGAACGTGGGCACAACCAGTCGGCACAGCAGTGCTGCATAAAGGTCAAGGGCTTAAGGGCACAGTGGGTCACCATCACTGACCACAATCATAGATTGGGGAGTACCCATAAGTCCAAGCCCTTTATATTCCAACTGATGGACATCCTCGCACTCCAGGATCCAAGCTGTAGCCATGCTTTCTATAGCACCACAGGCAGCCTGCCCAAACCCCTGGCCCAGCCTGGCATCCCTGGTGATGCGTCCCTGGGGGAGGGCCCTTCAGGCATCCAGTAGCCCATCCTGTCAAGCTCCCTGGCTGCACCCTCCACCAGCAACTCAGGCTGCAGCCCCAACCCCACCACAAGGCAGACCAGCCATGACACTACTAGCCACCAATACCGCCAGTTCCTCCCTGGGGGTGAAAGCCCCTCCAGCTCTAAAAGGAGCAGTCTTTGTAGGGTGGGTAGGTGATGGAATGTGGGCCTTATCTAGGGCCCTGATGCAGTGGGGTGAGCCCAGGGCACAGAAACCAGCCACCACTGCCAGGGGGTCATACACACAGAGCACAGTGTCCACCAGCACATCCTGGAGGCCTTGCCCACACCAAACAATGGGCCTTGCCTATGCCCAGCAGTGGCCTTGCCCATGCAAAACAGGTGTCTGACATACAGCAGGCTGGTAGGCGTGGCCAGCTTGATCAGGGCAAAGGCCAGGTGGGTGTCTATGGGGAGGGGCTGCCACATGTCATTATTTTTCCATTCCAGGTGTGGCCAGAGCTGCTCCAGGAGATCTCAGAAAGTAGCCCAGGTCATGCAAAAGGCCTCCATCCTCTGCTTATCATCCCAGGTGTGCTGGACAACATGCCACCATCGGTTCTGCCTGGCCCGTGGGCCCAGAGGCAGTAGGACTGGAGGCCCAGGAGGGTGACGGCAGTCCTGGTGGTGGCATCCTGGAGCCTGTCATCTGCAGCCCCACTGGGGTCTGGCCAGGTGATGAGGTCAGGGCAGCAGGTGCACAGTGGCATCCCTGGGACAGCACACAGCAGGCAAGCAGCTGGTTGCTGCACATGGGGGAGAAAGGAGGATGCAGACAGCCGTGGGCCAGATGGCTGAGGGCAAGGGTTGAAGCAGCCATGGTGTGGGGAAGCACAAGTAGCAAGAAGAGGGCTGTTGCATGCTGCCCATGTGCTAGGCACACTGCTCCTGGCCAGGGAAGTGGCTAGCCAGAGAACAGAGAGCAGGGCTGCCTTTTAAAGAAGGTTGCTGACTGCTGGTAGTTGCAGACAGAGCCTGGAGCTACCCCCTGTGGTGGCACGGGCCCAATGCAGGGCCCCAGAAAATGGAAGAGGATTGGAATCAAATCTGCTCCTGCTTCCTTCCCTGTATAGACACCTGCCCAGCACTATTTACTCACCAGTAATTTGCTCAAGAGTAAACTGGTACCATATCAAATACATACATAGACCCACCTACTAAGGTGTAGCCCTTCTAGGCTACAACTTAGTGTAAACATCTCACCCACTTCCCCTCCACTGCTGGCCTGGATGAGGCCCACTTCTCCCCTGCCCAGGGAAGAGCAGCAATCCCACAACAGCAGGGGCCAATCAAGCAAGTTAACCCGCCCTTGCCTACTCCCCTGGGACAGGTAGCCAAATAAGTGGGAGTTGGGGACAGGAGGGGCAGCAGGGGGGATCCCTGGGTTGGGAGGAAACTAGTGAACCCTGGAAGGCAGGGGGCAGGGGAAAAGCCTTGAATGGGAGGAGGAAAGGTTTCTCACTTTTCAGTCCTCTAGGCTCCTGCTGGCTTGAATGTGTGACTGTTCCAAACTCAAGCTAGCAATAGCATCCATCAACATTTGTCCAGCTCACAATGTGACGTGTAAAAAATGCCCTTAGTTTAGGTAACACATTTTATCAATAGGTAATGGAACAACAGAGTTAACTAAGTGACTTGGCCCAGCTTGCACTGGATGCCTGTGACACAGCCAGGCTTAAACTAACATCTTTCTAGACCCAGGTTAGTATTTTAACTGCACAATTACCATTTCTTTTAATAGTTCACACAGTGGTCAGATTTTAAAATAAAATTTTACTCCAACTAAAATTCTACCTAATATGTGCAATATTTAAAAAATAAAAATAGTAAAGGTAATGTTTTTCTCATGCTCCATTGAATTAATTAAATGTATCTTTCTACCTTACTTTCAAGTAAGAGTTCATTTCCAGCCAGATTTAACTCATTCCTCATGTACCTGAGATTTGTCTTTGTACAGTATTTGAAAAAGCTAATGCTCACACCTATGCATGTTAGACTTTGCATGAAGAAAAAGCAATAGCCTTTCTGTGTTCATTTTCATTTTGGGGTCTCTCGCAATATACTTTTAATTTATCCAACAATTATTTAGGATGGTTTCCAGATTGAGTAATGAACATGTTGTTTTCAGTATCTCAGTACAGAGTTATCTCTATATCATTTTGGCTTATGAATTCTTGAAATACTAGGGGATTGAATTTTGTAGCAAACTAATGTCCTGGAGCAGTGTAACTCTTGTAATACGATAAATTATAAAACCTTTTCCCTTGATAATGTAATATTCTAAAATCCAACACACACATTAAATTGGTAGTAGTATGTAAGCATGGAGCCATCTAGTGGTAAGCACTAAGGTGGGGAAAAAGCTTGCTTAAGACACTACTCTATTGCACAAACTATAGGCCTTTCAACAATTCTCTGTCAATATGAACTAAATTGCTTAAAAATGTTTGATGTCTCTAATTATAACCATAATGTACATATGGACTGCATATATTACAATAGCAACTTTCGATATCAAATGGCTGAACACAACTTTTTCTATTTGCCTTGTTCACACCAAGGTTCAAGAGTCAGTATTTCTTCTGCAAAAACTCTCACTACCATTTGAAGCAAAGTAAAGAACACTGCAAAAGGGAGTTGTTGCAGTATTTGGACCCAAATCATTTAGCAGAGTATCATTTCTGATTTATTGGTTTGGCTATGAGGAGAACTCCAGCCTGTATGTCAAGCTCCCTGGTTCTTTTTGTATATGCCTGCGGAGGCAGAGCTTATAATAATGCCAGTACATTTACTATTTTATCCAGGGGTGGGCAAAATATGGCCTGCAGGCTGAATCCGGCCCACCAGCCCATTCTATGTGACCCATAGGGCCCGTAAAAAAATGTAGAAAATTAGTATTTATCTGCCCCAGCTGCCTGTCAAAGATGACATTAGCCAGCGACAGTAGGACGCAGGGGAAATCATGGCAGGCTCCTGCAATTGCAAGGTCCAGCAGGCCCTGCCCCTCAGCTGGAAGCCCCTGCCAGCAGGGTTTTCTGGCCTGGCACCGTGGGGCTGTTCATGCCTCAGCAGGAAATTCAGGTAAGAAGGGGATGGGGGCAGGCAGGAAAGTTAGGAAGGCAGGGACTGAGGGAGAGTGGAAGTAAGTGTCATGCAGAAGCGCAGGGCCCATGCTGGTGCCCCAAGGCCAGCACCGGCAGGGCCCAGAGTGGGGTGGCAGGAGCCTGGGGCACGGGCTCTCAGGGGTCTGTGAAACTGGACTGGGATGCGCCAGCAGGGAGAGAGGGTAGCTGGCCAGGCTCCATAGAGTCCCTGCCAGCCAGGACCCTGTGCTCCTGCTGCCCGCTCTGGGCCGCACTGTTGCTGGCCCTGGGGCACTGGCGCAGGCTCTGCGCTTCCATCTGGCTGCTGCTGGCTGCTGCATGCCTGTTCACTCCCAGCTTCATGGGATAGAAGGAGATGACCACAAGCAGCCCCAACCCCACGCTCGCCCCCCCAGGATGAGTGGTGGCAGCAGGGAACAAACTGCTGCTCAGCGCAGGAGAAAAGCGGCCAATCCACCTCCCCCCACAAGTGCTCCCTGCTGCGGTCGCTCAGAGCCCACACGGGGCTGTCCTGTCACTTGCCCCGTGGGGCAGTGGTGGCAATGGAGAGCAGGCACAGGCAGCCCCGCGTGAGTTCCGAGTGGCTGCCGCAGGGAGCACTGGTGGTGGGAGGGGCCACTTTTCTCCCCTGCTCAACAGCAGTTTGTTCCCTGCTGTCACTGCTACCCTGAGCCCCATGCTGGCTCCGGGCTTGTTCACTGGGCTGAGCAGCAGCAGCAGCTGGGCACAAACTGCTGCTGAGGCAAAGGAAAGCACCACCCCCCTCGCAGCCACTGGCAGTGTTTGCAGCGGGAGCCCAGGCTCCAGTGCTGCTCAGTGCAGCAGCAGTAGCTATGTGGAGCAGCAGTGGTAGGCAGCACAAAGCCAGCAGCAAAGGAGCTGCACTGGACTCTAGCGCAGTATGGATTCTGGGTAGGTGGTTGCAGCAAACACTGCCCAGTGGTGGGGGTGGGGGTGGGGCATGCTTTCATCCGCCCCAGCAGCAGTTTGTGCCCAGCTGCTGCTGCCGCTGCTGCCATTACCACTGCCACTCAGGCCAACGGGCGAGTTTGTTCCACAACACTGCTGCTCAGCCTGGAAGGGTGAGTGCAGTGTCGGGGCTGCTGTTGGTCAACCCCACCTGTACCACGGAGACGGGAGTAAGCAAGCACATGGCAGCCAGTGACAGCCAGATGGGAGGTTTGGCTTCTGCTGCCAGCAGTCATGTGCAGGTGGCAGGGCAACCCCGGGAGAGATGCAGCTGGCTCTGTGTGCCCCTTCCCACTCCACTGTCCTGGCCACGCCCAGTAAGTTGCTGCCCGTGCACCTGGGGCCCCCGTCGGGCTGGGCAGGACCCTCTAGCCCCACCAAAGGCTAGGAGCAGGAGCATGCAGTTGGGGAGATCCCCAGGGTGGAGGACGGGGAGCCAGCTCTGTTGCTTGTTCCCAGGAAAGGCAGCAGAGCCCATTCTTCCTGGACAGCCACAGCTGGGTCCCCCTGAGCCACCGCCTGTACAGCCCCCTCTGCTGCAGGGTCCCCCAGTGCCCCAACCTGATCCAATTCTTGCAATGCCCCCCCTTAAAATTTAATTTAAATATGTAACTTAAATTTAAATCTGTAAATTATACAGGTCCACAGTATAAAAAGGTTGGGAACCCCTGCCATAGACTCCTGCCAGCCTGCACCCCATGCTCCTTCCACCCTGCTCTGGGCCCCACCAGAGCTGGCCCCAGGACAGTGCAGGTCCCACACTCCCATGCACCCATTCACTTCCACTCCCCCTGCCCCTGCCACCACTTTCCCCACTTTCCTACCCACCTGCCAGCCATTCTGCACCCTGTGGCTCCCATACTCACAATACAATACAATACAATACAATACA
>NW_017728886.1:223659433-223697691 GCF_001723895.1 Crocodylus porosus
TGACCCGACTGACCACCCTCACCCAGTCTGCCCTGCGGTAACTATAAATTGCAATAAGAGCAACCCTGTTGCCTCAATTCAGGTAGGAGAGCAACAATATGATTGTTTAATTGACACTGGCGCTACTATGTCTATGTTATCTACAACTCCTGAGCATGCAGGTCTAATTGAAGAAGAAACTGAGAATGTGATGGGAGTGGGGGGGGGGAATTGTTCAAAACTAGCAGAAATGCCCCTACTCGAGTCCAAGTGGGACCCTTGTTGTGCGAACACTCCTTTTTGTTGTCTGCCCGTGCTTCTATGAATTTGTTAGGACAGGACTTACTGTGTAAGCTGAGGGCCACTCTACGCTGTAGTCTGGAGGGAATAACTTTAAAATTCCCAATTGACAAACTGCCTTATTTCGCCGGGGCATTGGCCTCGGGGGGGAAAAGAAAAATTTACCGGTGGAACTACAACGATTGCCAGCCACGTTGTGGAGCTGAAAGTCCACCAGTGTAGAACTGCTGAAGTCTGCCACTCCAGCTGTTATTCAAACCAAGGGGGGAGTCCCACCTTGTGTGCCTCAGTACCCGCTGAATAAAAAAGCAAAAGAAGGTTTGCAGCCCCTTATAGATGAATACATCAGGAAAGGGATTTTAGTGGAGTGTCAGTCTCCTTGCAATACCCCCCGTGTTACCAGTCAGGAAACCTAAATTAGGAAAGGATGGCAAGCCTATTTATTGTTTAGTGCAAAACTTATGTGCTATAAATGATTATGTGATTCCCAGAACTGCCGTAGTTCCTAACCCTGCTACTATTGTTACCTCCATCCCGTGGTGGGCCACTCGATTCACAGTAATTGATTTGTGTGCTGCCTTCTTTTCAATCCCAGTTGCAGCCCAGTCTCAATACCTTTTTGCCTTCACTTAGAAAAGAAAACAACATTTAACCTGAACACGACTTCCCCAAGGATACACTGAGAGTCCTACTATCTTCAGCCAAATCCTGACAAAAGACTTACAAGGTATCATACTTACCTTGGATGCAGTGCTTGTACAGTATGTAGATGACCTACTACTAGCATCACGGACTCAGGTAAGCTGCCAGACGGATACTTTAAGACTGTTAGAAGGATTAGCTGAAAAAGCACATAAAGTATCCCCAGGAAAATTACAATATTGCCAAAAGAAGGTTACATACCTGGGGCATGTGATCTCAGAGGGACTGCGGAAATTATCTGATGAAAGGGTAAAGGCTATAAAAGACTTGCCAAAGCCCACCACTAAAAGGCATATGCAAGCCTTTTTAGGAGCAGCTGGATTTTGCCGGCCATGGATCCCTGCTTACGGAGAGATGGTTAAGCCTCTGGTAGAGACCACTTGGAAGGGAGAACCTGAAGTGGTTCAATGAACCCCCAAGTTAGACCATGCTTTTCACTAAGTTAAACACCAGCTATAACAAGCCCTGCTCTAGGACTCCCCAACTACAAGAAGCCATTTGTGTTGTTTGTCCATGAGAGACGGGGAGTAGCTTCAGGAGTCCTAACCCAAAAACTGGGACCTCAGCTACGCCCAATCGCTTATTACTCTGCCACCTTACATCCAGTGGCAAAAGGGGTAGTCAGCTGTCTGCGCGAAAGAGCTCATGGGGTACACCCTCAAAGTCAGGGTTCCTCATGAAGTTGAAGCCCTAATAACTAAAAAAAAGACTCAAGCCTTCTCTCACTAGCGTTTAGCCCGGTATGAAGTGACTCTGCTTGCTGCCAAAAACGTGCGCATCTCATGCTGTACTAGCCTCAACCCAGCCTCGCTTTTGCCTCAGCCCGAGGATAGAAAGCCACATCACAACTGCTGCACTGTCATTCATATGATGAAAAAGCCCCAAGACGACCTCACTAATGTGCCCCTAAACAATCCTGACTTAGTCTTCTATGTGGATGGGTCCTCCTACATAGAAGCTGGAGTTCGTTGGACTGGGTATGCGGTCGTCACTGACTTCAACATCGTTGAAGCAAAGCCCTTATCTCCCCGGCTGACTGCACAAGCAGCTAAACTAATTGCTTTAACTCGTGCATGTGAACTGGCAACTGGGATGACTTTAAATGTATACACTAACAGTCGGTATGCGTTTGGAATTTGCCACTCCACCGGGCAATTATGAAAACAGCAAGGCTTCATTACTTCTTCTGAAGCAAAAATTGCAAACTCCACTCAGGTTTCTGAGCTCCTGAAAGCCATCCAAAAACCCAAATAGCCATAATACATGTCACCGCACACACCGGCGGGAGCATGCCTGAGGCTAAAGGAAATGAGTGGACAGATGCTGCTGCCAAAGCTGCTGCTCAGCAACCCCTAAGTCTCAATGCCCTTGCTCCTGTGTGGGAAACACCCAGAGCCTTAAAAGAATATGAGCAAGCGTGCAAAGGAAAAGAAAAAAACTGAAAACGTCTCTATGGGGCTTACTCAAAGGATGAACTGTAGTACACTAATAATAACCGCCCCATCTTGCCTAAAATATTACAGCGGCCCCTGTGCCAAATAGTCCATGGGCAAGGTCATTATGGGGCAACTGCCATAGCTGAAACCATTCTCCAAGTTTGGTTTGCCCCTGAAATCCATGCAGTGGCTAAACAAGTGACCAGAGTCTGCTCCACTTGCCCAGCATTCAACTCTGGCTCAAAAAGAAAAGCCCTACCTGGAGGCCAACCTTGGGCATATCAACCATTTAAGCAACTGCAAATAGACTTCATCAAATTTCCCCGGTGCCAAGGATACAGATGTGCCTTAGTAGTGCAAAATCAGCTCACCCCTTGGGTGGAAGCATTTCCTGCCACCCATGCCTCTCATCAGCAAGTCGCTCATGCACTTCTAAAGGACATTATTCTGTGGTTTGGCATACCTCAAGTCATTGACTCAGATCAAGGAGGTCACTTCACCTCCCAGGTCTTACAAACAATTTACACACGGTTGGGAATCACTAGGCAGCTTCACACCCCTTATCACCCTCAATCATCTGGAGGGGTGGAAAGGGCAAATCGGACCCTAAAAACCCTTCTAAGCAAAGTGTGTTTGGAAACTCAGATTAAGTGGCCCGAGGCATTGCCCCTTGCACTGTTTGCTACGCGAAACGCGCCTAGAGCTAATGTTAAAATATCTCCCTATGAGCTTTTGTTTGGTCATCCACCCCCCATTACCCATGATTTCCTTCCTCCAGCTACAGGATTGCTAGCGGGGGATAAGAATTTAACCCATTATGTGACTTCTTTGCAGAAGCAGCTTACTTCTTTACAGCACCGTGCTGCCGTTCAGCAACCTGTACCCTTTAATTGCAAGATACACCTCTTCAGTCCCAGTAACTATGTGCGGGTCCATGTTCCGCAACGAAAAAGTTGCCTAAAACCAATGTGGAAAGGACCATACCAAGTCCTACTTACCACCCGCTCTGCAATCAAAATCGCTGAAAGGAATTCATGGATCCATCACACACACGTAAAACCTGCAGTGTTCACCACAACGGAACCTCATCGTGCATCTCCCCTTCGGCTGCGGAGATCCAACAGTCAATGGACAATATGTGCCTTGCAAGTACTGCCATAAGTACATTTGTATTAGTAGTCTGTCTGCCCACATTAATCGGGTGCCCCTGCAGTCTCACCCGGTTCGCAGGAGTCTATCCTGGCACCCAACTAGGGTATACTAACACCAAACAAGTTCAAAACAAAGTTAATCAAGTCCCGCCTAAAGGGGCTTCCGCTGTCATGTACAGGTCCAATGCTTCCCTAGGTCAATGTAAGCTGTATGGGTATTACACTAATAGCAGTAAAAGTTGGTGTGCAGACCCCAACACAGAGGCAAGTCAAGCTTACATCCAAAGTACAACTACTAACCCCGGGAAACAATCATTCTATTTCAAAAGTGGAATGGAGACCTCAGTTTGGCAAGTGTCATCTTCTAAATTACTAGCTGTCAATCCTAACCAAAATGTAAAATGGCCTCATAGCGCTCTTGTAAAAATAACCAATTCCTACGCAAGTAACCTAAACTTCTCAAACTACTGGGTGTGTACTCGACTACCCAAGCATCCCAGCATAGGTATTCCTCTCATCGGTCTTGGCCTTGGTTCATTCAATTATTCTTCTATTAGCAAAAGCACCCATAATGACAGTAAGTGGTACTATAAATACTGGTTCCTTAATAAAGTAATCCTCCCTAAAAATTCTGTGTGCTATTGCAAGCCATGTCTGGGTAGTTTTGCTGTGTTTGTAAAAAATGCCACAGCAGGTGCCTGTAATATAACAATAACCTTAAACCCATCCTCTCTCGGATGGCAAGGTAATGGACCTGTACATGTGGGGCATTATTATCTTTGTGGGAAAATTGCATTTAAGCATTTGCCACCCACCTGGTATGGCACGTGCACCCTGGGCGTAGTAATCCCAGACATAACACTTTCACCCAAACACATCGCTTCAAGGGTGGCACCAAAACCGCCCACATCAGTTCCAACGAGGAGCAGGCCTCAACCCTCTTGCTGAGTGACCTACCCCAGTCCATTCCTTTGCCCAATGGTTCATACCTTGACTAGGTGTTTCTGAACTTGAAAAGGCTCTTGTAAACCTTTCAGCCTCACTGGAAGTATTAGCTAATAACACCGCAGATGCCTTAACCCAACTGCAAACTAAAGTAACTCAAATTTCTCATATTACTTTGCAAAATCGCCTAGTGTTAGACCTACTTCTTGCTAATCAAGGAGAGGTATGTACTTTAGTCAATAATACCTGCTGCACCTATGTAGATAAATCAGAAAAGGTATTGAAAAATATTCATAAGATCCAAAACATGGCTAGTCAATTCCACGCCATAACCACAAATAATACCTCTTTGGGTATACAGGATGCATGGGCTCTCCTAACATCCTGGTTCCCCAAATTACAATGGGCTCACAAACTCATTGTTATTATTGTTGCTCTTGAATGTTTGTTGATTTTAACCTGTTGTTGTATTCAATGTATTGGAACCCTACCTTCTGTATTACCCACATGTTGCAAATATACTATGCATAACATAAAAAAAAGTGTTAAAATGTCTAAAGCTAAAGTATTAAAGTGCCAAAAGCGTTTAAATGCTAAGTATAGTAAAAAGTGATCCCGGCCTTTAAAGGCCAGGATCAAAGGGGGGAATTGTAGAAATTTACTAACAAGACCATAAATAATAGTGTAAAAAGTTAACTATAAAGCAGACTCAGTGCTTCAAGGACAGACTAACAAAACACAGGCCTAGTCACCTTAAGGCCTGAAACAGTCAAGAATGCAGCCCCCCTCCTCCCCCATTAGTTAGCATGCAGCCAAAAACCAGTTTTGAAACAATTAAAAGTTTTCTCACACTGACCTGATATCTTGTTTTCTTTCACAGTGGAAAATTCCCACCTGCACGCGCATCTTGTCTGTAAACTATAAATCGCCTCTAACAGTTTTATTCGGGGCCTCTGAGCTTGCTCAGGGTGCCCAGCATGCTGAATGAATTTTGAGACTGACAGCAACTCTGTGTCTTTGGGAACAGCTCCGCAAGGGGTCACAAACTCCTCAACATTTGATTCAGGGAAAATATTAATGAACGCTTGTGTGCATGAGCTGGCATAAGGAAAAACTGTGTGTGCATACTTTGGAGTGCTTGGGTTGTGTGGGTGGGGAATTCTGTGGGTTGTTTGCTTATTGTCACTCTCTGCCTTTTGGATAGGGCCAGGATATGAACCTAAGAAATAACTAACTAACTGATGGCATATGAAGTTTTTTAAATCTGTGGCAGAAGATCTACATTTTCTCATCAGATATTAAGACCCGGCTAGACAAAATCTTGGCTGGAATGATATAGTTGAGGATGGCCCTGCTTTGAGCAAGGGGTTGGACTAGATGACCTCTTGAGTTCCCTTCCAACCTTAATTTTCTCTGATTCTATGATTCCTGTTGCACAGCAAGGATATAAAGAGGTGTCTATGTTCCAGAATGGGCTGCTTGCAGTCTAGCATATGAAAACGGCACCGGTGCAATTGTCAGCCAAATAAAAAGCCAGTTAGCAAATGCCTACTGTTCCCCTCCCTCCCTTCTCCCCTGCCAGTCTTGCTAAGCTTTGATTAACTGGAAATTCACCTTTAACTAAAGCTCTCCATACTCCTCATAATACAATGAGCCAGCATTTTTAAAGAGCAGATCTAGACCCCGACATGCCTTCGAGAACAGCCATGCACAAATGAGACAGCTGTTATTCCCAAGGGGTGTGGAGGTTGGCCAGCAGGCTTTCCAGACAAGAGGCCAGAGCTAGGGAGATGTCTGACTATTTGACAGATTAGTACAGTTCTCTCTTTACATACAGGTGCATCCACTGGTGTGAGTGCATCAGTCTTTCAGTTTATACCTTCAAGACAGTAAAAACTTATGTGATTGCCCGAAATCCAGGTTTGTGTGAGTATGAGCCCCCAGTATTGTCTACTCTGCTGATTTTGGCTGGAATCTCACAGCAGTTGAGGTTTTCCTTAAAGCAGCAGTCCCCAAACTGTGGGTTGTGACCCCAAATGGGGTCTCAACATTGGCAGATGGGGACATGGGGATGGGAGGCTGTGGGTTGTGAGGAGCTATGTTGAGGAAATGGGGCTATTTAAATAGGGTCATGCTGAGGACAAGTTTAGAAAGCACTGCCTTAAAGCCTCAGCTCTTGGGTTCACATTATGGTGCAAGACTCGGCTTCTATCACTATCCGGCCAAAGACTGTGACATGCAGCTCCTTTAAAATAACCCCAGAAAAAGCAGAAACAAATAGGGTGGGGGGGCGGCAGCGATATGGTCTCATACGAATTTTATCCATCTCGTATATGTTGATTCTGATAAACCTGAACATCGGGGTTCAGCACTCAGCAGCTCTAAGGTGTAAGCGCCCCGAGGCAGCCGGCAGCAACTGACTGGAATGAGCACCTTTGCAATAAAGCAGGTCTCCCTGCTCTCCCCGCACTGGCGAGCCCGCGTGAAAGCCCCTGCCACGCTGCCTCCCCACGGCCTGCGGCTGCCATTGCTGCTTCTGCGCATGCTCAGATCCCTCGGGTGTATCCCATTTGTAGCCTGGGAGCCAGTGTAAGCACCCCTGCCAGGCTGCCGGGATATGGGTAGCAGCTTCAACCGCTGTTACTGCGCATGCTCACAGTCCCCGGCCGTTTGATGGCGCGCTCCAGTCGCAGAGCTCGGCCTCGCTCGGGAGCACCGGTTCGGTTTACGGCTGTGCGTCGTAGCGACCGGCGTTCCAGGCGTTGGGAGTGGAGGGAAGTTTGAAGTGGAAGACGCCAGAGTGACGCTCGGGGCTTGCTGCGGCATGGCCGGGGCTGGGGACGGGGCCTGCCCGCGGGAGCTCAGCTTCATGGACAGGGGCGTGCGGAGGTGAGCGGGGCGGGGGTCGCCGCGAGTCTCAGCAGTGGGCTTCATCCGCCCACCTCGGCAGCCTCCCTTCATTCCCCAGAGGCGGTTTCCCCAGGGGCGCGTGCCCCGGGCCGTGTCTGCTGCTGGTCTGCACCTTTCAAACGTCACCGCTTCCGTTGTGAGGTGTGAGACCAGTCGCACACACTGTGTGTGGTGCACCATGCAGTGACACAGTGGCCTGATCATTGGTTGCAGCCATGTTGGTCTGTTTTTTTGGGGGTAGATGTGATCTCTTGTATTAGCCTAACTAAATTATTGGGAAGCAGTTCTTTGCGAGCTTTAGGGCACAAACACTCTTCTTCAGGCACTGGGAGAGTCTCCCGACTAAGGAATTTTGTGCCCAAAAGCTTGCAAAGAACTGTTTTCCAATGATTCAGTTGATATAATAAAAGCGATCACATCTACCCAATGAACTTGACCTGACAGCAGCATGAAGCCCCATGCTGCTTCTGTTGGGTGGTGGTTGCAGGCCTCTCTGTCCGGGGGCCTTTCAACATATATTAACAAGCAGGACGTTGGCTGCAGTAGTTTCCTGCTTTGCGTGTACCAAGTTAGTGTGTTAGTAGGGGTGCACTGTTGGCTATTGGGTTGGCACTGTTAAAAAGAGAAATGATGTTATCGGCTTTTGGGTGTTTTGGAACATGGTAGCTGATAATGTTTTCAGTTAATGTTTACTGATAATTATGCCTTCTGACTCAAGAAGTGATGTGACGCATAAACCATGAGACAAGAATATATTTGCTGTGGTGTGCACCATGCGATTTTTGTCAGCTGTAAATATGTCTCAGGGGAGTGCAATATGAAGTAACTGAAAGGAACAACAGAACAACTGACTGCAGGTACACGCTGCAAATATTTTTCATGGAGGCAACACCACTAGAGATTTCAACACAACACACTTAATACAGTGCCTCAAGGGATGCCATGTTACCAAATACAACAATTTCCTAAAAATGACTACAGAAAAGAAAAGCGAGGCAAGAAAAAGCTGCGCCAAAGCAACTGTCATTGCACTATTACAATATTGGTTATCAGTCAGCATTGGTTGATGCAGTCAGTTGGTTAAATGTTAGATAATGGTATCAGTCAAGAAACCTTTATTGGTGCAGTCCTAGGTGTTCGGTCTTGTGCCGTGTCGGGGTTGAGGGTAATTTTACGACGAGGTTAGATAATGGAGTCGTATGGGATGGTTTGGATAGGGATGATCCTGCCTCAGGGAGGGGGCTGGACTACATGATCTCTAGAGGTTCCTTCCAGCCTTACTGCTCTATGATGATGTTTTCTGTTTTGGTCTTGATTCTATCCTTAATGATTTCCAGCATTCTCTTGATGTTTTTAGTTACTGCTGCAAAGTGAGCCTGTATTTTTAGAGAACTGTCTACTAATCCATATTGTATTGGCATCAATAAAAGGAAAACTGACATTATCAGCAGTCAGCTTTTTTTGGCCATTGTGGCTGATAATGTTGCCAATAAATGCCATGTGCATGTGCACAGCCATAGCATGCACACACCCAGGAATGCAGCCTGGCAGCTTGGAGAGTAGCATCTGGCCAGTAAGTCTGTGGAGGGGAATGGGCATGGGGGAGAGGGTAGATTGAGGCCCCTGTGGTGAGAGAGGGAGTGGGGCAGGGGCAGGCTCTGCGCAGCTGGGGTGGGGTGGGTCATGGGATGGAGCCACGGCTCGTCCATGGCAGGGTGGGGGGGCTCCCACCATTGCATGCACCCCTGAGAGAGACATGGGAGGTACCTGCCCCCCAGATGTGTGTATAGGGGGGAGATGGCTGTCGCTGTGCACTCGGGGCCAGAGGTTGCACTGTCCACTTCCCGGTAGGGAGGGCTGGGTGGGCAGTATTGGTACTGGAAGGGGTACTATGGGGTGGGCTACAGAGAATTTTGGGGTGGCTGTAGTCCCCCCATCCTGCCCAGTCAAAGCACAGCCCCAAACCCTCGCCAGGAAGAAGCTGCCACAGCCTCTGGTCCAGAGCGCACAGAAGGCAGCCTGCCTCTACTCAACATACAAATCTGGGGGCTACACGTGCCCCATTCCTCCTCTGCAGATGCACACAGTGGCAGGAGCCCACTGCCTCCCAGTGGTCCCCAGATGAGCCATGGCTCCATCCTGTGCCCAACCCCACCCCGATGTGCAGCCTCTGCCCCTGCCTCCACTCCCCCCAGATGAACTGTGCTCTGTCCTGTGCCCTGCCCCACCCTGACCCAGCTGTGTAGTACCTGTCCCTGCCGCAGCCCCACTCCCTCACTACGGGGGCTTCAATCTGTACCCCCCCAACAGACTTACCGGTTGGACACTGATCTCCAAGCTGTGAGGCTGCACATCTGCAAATGGATTGGTATTGGCCAATATGGCTTGCTAATAATTGGCCATCAATATCGGCCCAAAAATCTTTATCGGTGCACCCCTAATATCTACAATGAGTGGAAAAAGATGTCAACTGATGTCTCATTTGTGTGGCCATAAATATGTTTATGGTATCACAAATGGTGAGCAAATAGACATCAGTGCCCTTTGTGCCACATCAGACAAAAATCAGTGGCACAACAAAAGGTGATGATAGATTCTGCTGCTTTTTTGCAGCAGATATCTATTATCTCTGTGGTGGAAGAGTACAGGCAGCCTCTCCTGCCATTCCCAGCAGGTGCTTTGAGGTTTTGAGAGTCTCTCAACCCCCCTGAGCACTTGCCTATATTCCCTGCTTGCAAAGAGGCACTCCAGAAAATCTCAAGTGTCTCTCCATATGTGAGGGAGTCAGGATTCCCCAGTTAGCCAGACCTGCTCTCCCGTGATTGCAAAGGTGTGGACAGTGGAGTCCCCCAGGGCTCGTCCTTGGGCCGGTGTTGTTCAATATCTTCATTAGTGACCTGGACAAGGGTGTGGAGTGCACCTTGTTGAAGTTTGCTGATGACACCAAGCTGTGGGATAAAGTTAATATACCGGCAGTCAGGGATTGCATCCAGGCAGACTTGCATAGGTTAGAGAAGTGGGCGGATCTGAACAGGATGCAGTTCAACAAGGATAAGTGCAGAGTGCTGCACGTGGGGAGAGGGAACCAGCATTATGGTTATAGGTTAGGGGCTGATCCTCTCAGTAGCACTGAGGCAGAGAGGAATCTTGGAGTCATGATTGACTCCAGGATGAATACGAGTCACCAATGTGACGAAGCAATAGGCAGAGCCAACCGCGCACCCTGTCATGCATCAACAGGGGCATCACTAACAGGTCCAGAGAGGTTTTGCTCCCCCTCTGCGCAGTGCTGGTCAGGCTGCAGCTGGAGTACTGTGTCCAGTTCTGGGCGCCGCACTTCAAGAGGGACGTTGGGAACCTGGAGAGGGTCCAGGGGAGGGCCACTCGTATGGTTGAGGGTCTCCATGGCCAGCCCAATGAGGAAAGGCCAAGGGACCTGAATCTCTTCAGTCTCCGCAAGAGGAGACTGAGGGGGGATCTTGTGGCTGCCTACAACATTATCAGGGGCTACCAGCAGGGACTCGGGGAAAGTCTGTTCACCAGGGCCTCCCTTGGAGTCACCAGGAACAATGGCCACAAGCTGAGGGAGGATAGGTTTAGGTTAGATATTAGGAAGAACTACTTTACTGTAAGGGTGGCCAGAGCCTGGAATAGGCTTCCCAGAGAGGTGGTGCTCTCACCTTCCCTGGAAATCTTCAAAAGGAGACTGGATAGGCACCTGGCTGGGGCCTTATGACCCCTGCCACCCCCAGTGCTCCTTCCTGCCCATGACAGGGGGTTGGACTAGATGATCTGTCTAGGTCCCTTCCGACTTGTTGGTTCTATGATTCTAAGGAGCAGGTCTAGCTGGGCAACGAAAGCGGGGAGATCACAATGCCCCTTGTCCTGCACCATCAAGGACAGGACAAGAGGTGATGTTTCACCCAGTAAAATGAATCGGTTGTGTTGCAGCATGTTGCAGCCCAGCTGATCCACTTCATTTGGTGATGTCCATTTCTAGCCAGTGACTCCAAGGCTTCTAGTAACATCCCTGAACATTACTCTTTAGAAGCCTTCAAACTGACTGGAGCGGGGCAGTTTCAGAGCTGCTGGTGCCATGCCACTGATAGCATTGCCAATGAGCATTAAGTGCAGATAATTCAATCCCAAGGCTATAGAGTTGTTGGTTGAAGCCATGGTGGTTGAAGGACATGGGTAGCATTTTAAATGGAAAAATTCCTTGTCTGCCTAATCCCAAGGCTATGCACTTCAGCAGAGTACAATAGAATCAAACTGCTTAAGATCAGTTTTGCAGTGGGTTGCTGATTCAAGAATAAGTTGCAAAGCTGTCTAAATGGGACATCTATGTCTAACCACTGCTTTTTCACTCCCCTGTAGGCCCTTTGCAGTCCTGCACAGTTGTTTGCTACATTTGTCTATACACCTGGGTATTTTGCCAACCCTCATTTCTGCAGGAACTAAGGGATCTACACCTGTCAGTTTTCCAGGTTCTAATATACTCTGTGGGGAAGGATCAGACGTACATAAATACAGCGGAATATTTTTAAGTTTTTTCATTTTGAGAACCATATATCTAAAACAGATTACTTTGATTTTCTGAGAGATACTGTTCTACTGGAGGGGAAAAATAATACTGATGTCTCAAGATTTTGATTTGCATGTCTTAATATGCTAATTATTTTGAGGTTTACACCTATGTATTTTAACTTAATTGCCTTAAGACTTCTTAATTAAAACTGGATATTTTAATTTACAGTTTGTTGGAGCTATCTTTAAACTCAGAACTTCATACAATCAACCTACACTGTAACCAGATCTCCAAGATTGAAGGGCTTGGCTGCCTGTGGAATTTGCAGCATTTAGATTTGTCATCTAATCAAATAACCAAGATTGAAGGACTAAGTGCTCTTACTAATCTGCGCACCCTAAATTTGTCCTGTAACTTGATAACAAAAGTGGAGGGTTAGTAGTTGCTTAATCTTGGTTTTCTTTCTTTTCACATGTTTTATGAACTTTTCTAAAAGTTGTATTAAAATTTCTTTTAGGAAAGATTGCAAGTATTTACTGAATTTGAGATCACCATAATATTTACCAGTAGACTTTTTGACATTAAAATAACTTGTAGCATACAATATGATAGTCTTCCTTATTTTACCTGTCAAAACTACTTATCCTGTTGCTTATGAAAGCAGTGGGGGTTGATTTTGGGGAGTGGTTTTTTGTTTTTTTTTTTTAAGCTCTTACACTAATTTTTTTCCTTCACTTTGTTTAGGACTGGACAAACTGCTTAATTTAACAAAACTGAATTTGTCATACAACCGTATACATGATCTGAGTGGTAAGTGGCTTTGGCAATAAAATATTATCACACTTAGATTTGGTAAGGTATTTTATACTATTTTCAAAGGCTATCAACTGCAACAGCAGTGGTTAGCTCAGGAAATTAGTACCATTGCTGAAGCAAGCTCATGCAAGTGCCCACATAGAAGACGTAAGCCAGGGGTAGCCAACCTGACCCTGAGAAGGAGCCAGAATTTAGCAATGTACATTACCAAAGAGCCACTGTAATATGTAATATGCGAGCAGTTGCATCATGTGATGTGACTTAATGGCTCTGGAAGCTGGTCACTGTGGTTGTACAGAGATTCAAGGAGATGCATATTAACTTCTGAAGAGCCGCGTGTGGCTCCGGAGCTGCTGGCTGGCCGCCTCTGACTTAACCAGTTAAACTGAAGTGACCTTTCTGGAGCTGTTGCTAGAAAGGTACAATGTACATAATGTTTAATTTCTTAACCTTTTTAACAGCCTTTTTAGAGTGCTATTTCCAAAAATGTTGAGGTATAGCTACATTTACTTGAGGATCTTTAATGTTTGAGGTTTTATAAAAAATGAAAACTGCTGTTTAACTCATCTCAGAAAGATTGGTTTTTAAGTAATGTATCACTGCTTCATTAGAATGGAAATCACTGTTTTGTCTTTTTTTTTCCTACCTCTTCCTCTACCCTTTTCCCCACTTTATTTTACAGGTTTTCTATACCTGGGTGGAACCAGTCATAAGATTAGTCACATTGATCTCCATAGCAACTGCATAAGTAACATTAACCATTTATTCCAGTGCATGGTAGGACTGAACTATTTGACTAGTCTTACTTTAGAAAAAAATGGAAAGAATAATCCAATCTGTGACATAACAGGTATGGATAACTTATTGTATAGTTACTTTATAATCTATTTGCTATCCAAAAGTCAGTAGTTTTTGTGCCTTGCAAATCTGTGATAGAGACTCTGCAACTTAGTAGAGTGCTCATCTTACAGAAATCTAAATTCTGATCCCTCTTCTCTCTGGTATATGCTATCTGAATTGTTAATCTTGGGTAATTGTTGCTATTTTTTTATATTTTTAATTGACAGTAATCATATTTAAATATGATCCTTAACACAGGCGTAATTGTTACAGAAATACCATATTGCCTCACATACAACACGTCCTTAGGAATCTTATCTTGATAGTGGAATATCAAGATTATAAAAAGGAGAGATGATTTCTTTTTTTAATACCTGTGGAGTACAGAACAATGAGCCATAAAGTCAGTTGGCTCCCTCAGCTGCTGCACAGTGGAACTAAAATCAATGCAGGGTGCTTCCATCCTGGGCAGAAAATCAGCTCCCTCTATTTCTGGGGGCAGACTTCCATAGTTTGTCACATTGTACTCAGGGAGAAGAAGGACTTTTTTCCTTTTTGTTTATAAAATATGCCTGCATCATACTAGCAATCTTAATTTTTTTGCTACACTTATTAAAGTCTGATAAAAAATTAAACTCTCGTATCAAGAGAAGCAGTTGTCAAGCTATGTTTCAGGAAGCAGTAATTGGTGACCTCCTGACTGGTGGCTGGCCTTTAGGTCTGCATCTTGTGTTTGGATGTCTGATGCTATACTGCAGCTAGAGACAGTGTTTCTTTCCTAATATTTATTTTTCTGCTCTAACTCATTCCTGTAGTCAGGCTTCTAGTTGCACGTGTGCGTGGTGTGGTTGTGAGAAACAAGCATGGAGTCTACACTGTGGACCATGTTTGACAACTTCTGAGCAAAAAATTCCTTCTCAGTAGAATGGTAACTGAATCCTCCCGACACGCTTGGAGGTGACAGAACATAAATAGAATGTGACTTTGTCCTTTAAACTGTTGATGGTGCTAGTGTGATAGGTTAAAAAAAAATGCATGATGCTGTCTTCAGTT
Organism: Crocodylus porosus; assembly: GCF_001723895.1. Lineage (NCBI taxonomy): Eukaryota > Metazoa > Chordata > Crocodylia > Crocodylidae > Crocodylus > Crocodylus porosus. The sequence goes on from NW_017728886.1 coordinate 223,674,094, forward strand.
GTGCATGCATCTCTTAAAGTACCAGTCATAATTTTCCAACAGCAAAATGTCGCTGTTCATTGATACCACTTAAGAACAGGATGAGCCTAAATTTAAAATGACCAATCATTTGTGTTAGTTCATAATTTCATGTAGCCTGTAACATTCTAGATGAAAAAGAAAAAATTAAAGATGTGAGTATTTAAACTGAACAATATTATAATATAGAACAAATTTAATCAGAGAACCAATGGCTTTTTGGTAATGGAGAGGGGAACATTTCTCTTTGTATGAAGGGAGTGGATGATCTTGTTTGGGATGGAGAACAGGTTGTGTTTGGGTTTCTTTTTTGTTCCCTGCCCCCACCCTTTGAGGCATATAATTCAAGAATAATGAACACTGACATTTTAAATTTAAATCAGCACTTGACAGTTTCATTATAAAGTGAAGGGTAGGACTTCTGTATAAACACCATGGTAAAGGTGTAGGTACTATACAAAAAAGCAACTGCATGAAAAGGAAAGGATTTTTGTAGGCTATGCCTCCTTTTTTTTTTTTTATTCCACCAACTGCATGGTTATGATAGATGTAGATACACTTTCAGATGCAATGCTTGTCCAAGTCTATCCCAGCACTGCAGCTAGTCTAATAAAAGATGTTGCCCCCAAGAGTCCTTGCCTCTTGAATGTTCCTGGACCATCAATATATATTTGTGGACCATCCCAACTACAACAATGTCACTTACATAAGTAACCTGTGCTCAGCACTGTCACTTACATAAGTAACCTGTGCATATGTACATAGCTTAGGTCTGGGAACTATCTGGGGAGCTGATATTGTCAGAGTATGCAAGAATGTGTAGAAGAAGTCTATTTATAAGTGTAAGTTGGCTCCTATTAGATTCACATGTGACAGCACTGAAATAGTTAATGAAGAGATCTTGGATATGAAACACCAGTGACTACCTCTTTTAAATAAGTTCTGGGTATGACTGGTGTTGTTCTTGACCTATGATGTGTAAGTGACTAAAATCTTACTATTCCAGGATGGTTTGTTTTGTCCATCTTTAACAGCAGTAGTCATGATTAACAGGGATCCTAGTTTTCTCTGTTTTAAAAATCCAAAATGCTCTGATTTAAAAATCCCCAAATCCACATTTTTCCACAATTAAAATGAAATGCCACCACATATATAGGTATCAGTTGAACATAATGTTTTATTGATCTATTTACTATTTTAAGGCAATTTGGAAGCCTACCCCAGTGCCAGCAAGGAGTCTCGCCACCCCATTCTGCCTTTCCGCATTGGATCCCACCTGCTGGGCCACAGAGGCAGCTCCTGCTTGTGCTAGTCTGGCCACAAATCGCCTATCCCTCTTCCCTCATAAACTTACCTGTGGCCACTGCTTTGCACCATGCTGCCTGGCTGCTGTGTGCATGTGTGTGCATGCACGTGCACATGGTGGGTGCCCCCTGCTTGTGATTCCCCTCCACCTGCTCCCCTCAGCCCCCTGCAGGCTGGAATTCTCCAAGCCTGCAAGGGGAAACCTGTGGTTTCCTGCAGTTTTCTCCCTTAAAGGAGAAAATCTCGATCAATGTTTGGAATGGCTTGCATCTGTGTTTTTCTCCTGCAAACGGAAAACATGGATCCCTGATGATGAATTATGAAGGAGTAAAGAGTCTTAGGTAAAATATTTACTTTTCAAGTAAATTAAATATAGTGTTGGCTAGCTACGTATAGTGAGTCCATTTGGTGATCAGAAAACACCTAGTATATGGAGTGAGTTGTTAATCCTTTTAACCCATACAAAATGCTCTTGATGCAGTGCTATACAGTGCCAGTATCAAGATTTTTGCTGGACATAAAGTTATGCAAAAAGCAATGCAATGAGCCTTAATGAGTAAGAAAAGCTGAGAGCAGGCACACTACAATTGCCAAATTTAAGAGCAGGCAAGTGATTAGGCATATTTAAATTGATGAAAGCTGTACCTTTCCTATTGAAATCAATGGCTGCCGCTGCATCTCGATCAATGTTTGGAATGGCTTGCATCTGGGTGCTTTGGAAATCCTGCCAAAGTGTCTATATGTACCTAAATACCTTAAAATAACTTGAGACTGATTTATACTTAATTCTAGTTCCAAAAATAACATGTCACTTCTGAAAATGAGACTTAGGCACCTAAAATGAAAAAAATATATATTTCTTGTGTAAACTTCTGTGTGTTTTGCACTGGTGTGGTTCTCCCACTTTAATTGTGCAAATAGTGGTGCAGCAAGTGTGTTAAGGGTTTATCATGTGCAGCTACAACATGTTCACTAGTGAAGACATCCATTGTGGACAATTTCTCATCTAACAGCCTCAACATTTGTGTACCCAGCAGTGTAGTGCCATGTAGAGATCCCCTGGGCTGGTTGTTAGCATGTTAACTCAGATTCTGGAGCCTGGTAAAAAACATGCTGCGTTTGTTAGCGCCAGAACTGGAAGCAGGATAGCTGCATTAATCTGCATTTCACTGGGCTAATGCTGCTATACTGTTTCTAGCTCCACAGCTAGCTTTTATATCTCCACATGGTATTACCATATGGATATGCACCTTAAGAGTTTGTTTTGTAACTTTTTAATGTTACATATTGTCTTTTTTAATGAATGGTAGGATGCCTACAGACAGATAAAAATCTTTTTTATTTATGTTGAAATGCAATCATTCACAACATTTTTCTTTGAAGGTTACAGAGAAATCATTCTACAGACTTTGCCCCAGCTAACAGTCCTAGATGGAAGGAATATATTTGGTGAGCCAGTAAATGTAACTGAAGAGAATTCAGATTTGCAATGTTTAGAAGGCCTTTTAGATTGCTTGGCTTCATCCAGTTCCCCATTAAATGATAACCAGGTACTTTTAACCTTCCTCCCAAGTATAAATTAGGGTATACATTTTTATTTTTCCCATGTTGGATACACTTGTTTAAAGTAATGCAACTCTTTTTTTTAAATAGAATTGCATTGACTTGCCAGTAATCACACCTCACATCGACCAAGTGTTGGCTCGGTTTCGGCAACGTGGAAATATGCCAGTGCAAAGCACCTGCAGTTCTTCTACAGAGCCAGCTTCTTCAGAACCAGAAAGAGCTAAACTTAATAGCATACCCAGTGAGATGAGAATAAGAAAATTAGAGGATCAAATTTCACAGCTTTTGCAAAAGGTAATTAGGTTTCCACAAACATGGCCTTTATTATGTATTTATAAAATGAAGTGTACCCATATAAAAACTAAATGAAAGAGCTTGTCTCTACTGACTACCTGGCATGCAGTGGGGAAATTAAATTTGTATTAATGTTTATACACTGATTTGGGAAGAAACTGAGACTATCACTATGTAGAGGACAAGACAACATAGCCTACTTAAAAAATTGTAGATGATACCTACATTAGGTGGTAGAAATTTCAATACCAAATTAAATGAAAGATCCTTCTAAATTCACACATCTCCAGTTATCAGCAAATTTTTCTGTAAAAGATGAGAGCTTGGTGCTGGCTTGGATCTGCTGTTAGACATAGTTCTAAGCCAGACGCATGCATCATTTGCTTACATAAAGGATGCACCCTTATATCCATATTTATATTTAGGTTTCTAATTTTTTCCTATTTTTCACATTTTATTTTTAATGTAAATTGAAACATATTTTCTTTAAAACCTTTTAATCTTTTTAAATATGTTCTGTCAATATTAGGTGATCACAGACTGCTTTTCATTTAGAAGTGTTTGTCTCTCAGACATGCCATCTTTGCTCTGCTGTAGATAATGTCATTGTTAATCTGATGTGTATTTGTTTTAAATAGCAACTATGTTGTTCTGGAAACATGGAACCTTGAGTTTGGGTCATAGGTGAAGGTTTGGAAAAAGAATTTTCTTCCTTTTTGAGAACTGAGAACTTTTTTTGCCGCAGCTATGGATTTTTAATTATTTCTATGGTAAATAACTGCTGCGGTTAATGAGAGAAATTTCAAAGAGTGATCAATAAGCAGTTATGTGCGATTGCATGTACTGTTTTGCCAATATAACTGGACCTCCTCTTTGTGTTGCATTGTTTCACAGATTTCATAGACATTAGGGCTGGAAGGGACCTCAAGTCCAGCCCCCTGCCCCAGGGGCAAGAAGTCAGCTGGGCTCATAGGATCCCAGCAAGATAAACATTCAAATTTCTCTTGAAGGTGTTCAAAGTAGGTACTTGAACCATCTGTGGCAGGCTATTTGAGACCCTGGGGGGTCAAACAGTAAAGAAATTCTTCCTTATGTCCAGCTTGAAACTGTCTTGCAGGAGTTTATAACCATTCAACCTTGCATCCCTTGTGCCGCTCTAGTGAACAAACATTCTCCCAGATCTTGGTGAACGCCCCTGATAAACTTACAGGTGGTCACCAGATCACCCCTGAGCCTGTGCTTTTCCAGGCTGAAGAGCCCCATGGCTCTCAGCCTTCGTCATAAGGTCTGTTTTCCTGACCCCTGATCATGCACGTGGTTCTCCTCTGCACACTCTCAAGCTTCTCCACATCCTTTTTGAATTGTGGAGCCCAAAACTGAATGCAGTACTCCAGCTGCGGCCTCACCAAGCCCGAGTAAAATGGGAGAATGACATCCCAGGATTTACTTGAGAAGCATCTATGGATGCAAGCCAGCATTTTGCTCACTTTACTAGCTGCAGCATCATATGAAAGGCTCGTGTTCATCTTGCGGTCAGTCATGATCCCCAAGTCCCTTTCATCCATAGTGCTAGCCAGCTTAGCACTGCCAAGCCTATAAGGATGCTGCAGGTTTTTCTTTCCAAGGTGGAGAACCTTGCATTTTTCCATGTTAAACAGCATCAGGTTCTGATCCTCCCATTTCCTGAGTCTGTCAAGGTCAGCCTGGATCGCCCTCCTGTCCTCAGGTATGGATGCTTTATCTCAAAATTTGGTATCATCAGTGAACTTGGCCAGTCCACTTCTGACTCCAGTGTCCACATCATTAATGAAGATGTTGAACAATACAGGTCCAAGGACAGAGCCTTGAGGGACCCCACCGGTCACAGAGCACCATGACGATTGACTTTCAGGTTTAGCCGGGCACTTTTGTTGAAAGCTTAAAGTAATAAAATAGTTTGGTTGGTGAGGAGGGAAGAAAGTCACTGAGTTATATTCTTTGGCATCTCCATAAGATACATCTGTGCTAATGCCCTTTCATAGACTGTAATCTTTCAAAAATAAGAAAATGTTTATAAATTACTTAGTCCATTTTTAATAGATTTCAGAAGAATTTTTGTTGCTTTTTGTTATTTAGGTGTCTCATTCTTCAAGAAGTGGAGCTCCTCTAGTTGTTCTTAAGGCTAAGAGAGACACAGATCTGACTTCTGAAAGCGAGTGTGAAATTGGAAAAGAGAACAACAAAAAAGTGGCTAAAAGAAGCAAGATCCCTACTTATCGTAAAGTTAACTTGTCTTCTAAAAACCATGCAAACAATTTGAAAGGCAAAACAACTACCAGGTATTTTCCATTTTGCCATATGAGCTTTGACTTAATATGAAAAATGAAGTACTTTCACAGGTAATTCAGTTTTAACGTGAAGTACGTTTTGTAAATATGCTTCCTAGTACCTGCTTTATAGAAACACTTATGTTCCCAAATTTTAGAAGTTGCTTTCATAGTTTTATTGCTCAATGCAGCAATATTTTCTGAACTTGTGAAAGATTTTTTCATGAAGAATTTTTTTAAAAATGACCAATCCCACCCTGTTGAAAGGATTAGATATCTACCTGCAGAAAACTTTCAAACCTTAGTACTCAACATTAGTCTGTTTCTCTCACTTTGGGAAATGATGGGAAAAGATCTTCATAATACGATACCTAGCAGGAAAGCTAGGCAAGTACTTTAGATGTGGTGAGGAGTTGCACTTTATGTAAAAGAGCCATATGATTGCTCAGAGTTCCAGTATGAAACTGGAGGTAGGCTTGTTGAGAGTCTCTGGGTTAGGATCAGAGGGGAGAGCAACAAAGGTGATGTTGTGGTGGGGGCCTGCTATAGACCACCAGACCAGGAAGAAGTAGTGGATGAGTCTTTCTTCAAACAGCTAGCAGAAGTTTCCCTATTACATATCCTGGTTCTTATGGGGGACTTGAATCGACCTAACATCTGCTGGGAGGACATTACAGCAGTACACAGGCAATCCAGGAAGTTTTTGGAGAGTATTGGGGACAACTTCCTGGTGCAAATGCTGGAGTGGCCGGCTAGGGGCCATGCTCTTTGTCACAGGGCACAAGGGTGCCCTGCTCCTTTAAAGGACTGAAACTGCCAGGGGCAGAGCCCTAGTGGTGAGCTGAAGGGCCCCAGCTGCTGGTTACCAGGGCAGCCAGAACAGGTTAGCAGCCCACACCTGCCAGTGGTCAGCTGACCGGAAGGGGCAGGGACAGATGTACCTGAGGGTGCTGAGGGAGTTGGCTGATGTGATTGCAAAGCCATTGGCCATCATCTTTCAAAACTCTTGGTGATCAGGAGAGGTCCTGGACAATTGGAAAAGGGTAAACATATAGTACGCATATTAAAGAAAGGGAAAAAAGGAGGATCCAGGGAACTACAAACCAATCAGCCTTGACTCAGTCTCTGGAAAAAACATGGAACAGATCCTCAAGAAATCCATTTCTAAGCACTTGGAGGAAAAGGTGATTGGGAACATTCAGCATGGATTCACCAAGGGCAGGTCATGCCTGACCAACCTGATTGCCTTGTATGATGAGGTGACTGGCTCTGTGGATGCAGGGAGATGGGTGATTGTGGTGTACCTTGATTTTAGCAAGGCTGTCTCCCACAGCAGTCTTGCAGGCAAACTAAGGAAGTATGGGCTGGATGAATAGACTGTAAGGTGGATAGAAAACTGGCTGGAGCATCAGGCTTAGAGAGTAGTAATCAATGGCTCAATGTCTAGTTGGCAGCCAGTATCAAGTAGAGTGCTTCAGGGGTCAGTCCTGTGGCCGGTTTTGTTTAGTGTCTTCATCAGTTATCTGGAAGGTGGCATAGAGCGCATCCTCAGCAAGTTTGCAGATGACACCAAGCAGAGATACTGGAAGGTAGGACTAGGGTTCAGAGTGTCAGGAACTTTAATCCAGACTTCCCAGGTCCATTGTCTGACCGCAAGAGACAGGCAGTACCAGCAAGGTCTTATCTCAAAGCTCTTTACTGAAGCGTGCACACAGCAATAGAGAGTGGCCCGTCTCCTCCAAGAACCAGCCCCTCCTCCTTAATAGTAAGTAAGTTTATATAGATAGTTTCACGTTACAGGTTATACACCTAATTGACTCAACCCCCATGGTTAGAAACTTCTCATGCACATGCCTAGCTACACAATAAGAGGCTTTGAGCCGTTCTTATGCATAAGCATCTTCCTTATCATCAAGCATGCAACTTTTCTTTTCAGCACTATTACTATGCTAGTCAGTTCAAGGTGTGGTGACTTGCTCTTGCTTATCAGCTCACATTCCTGTTGCTATGCTGTATCCAGAGAGCTTGTGATTATCTTTTTTTTTTTTTTTAGTTTCTCAGCAGTATTTTTCTTTGTGGGCTTTTGGGCCTGCTCCCAAACATCCTATTTATCAATTCCCACTTTGTCCCTAGAAGACCCGAAGAGGGGACTCTTGGGACACATATCCATTCATGTATCTAGGGTTCATTACATGATAGGCCCTTTTAACCTTGGGGCCCCTTTTACATAGTCGAGCACCCACACAGCATCCACAGCTTATGATTACATAAAGCAATAAAGCCCACAAATAATAACAACAGCACCTTTAAGCAAATTATGTAGCCACCCACCTATATTAGGCAACCAGCTGAGTAAATCACTCCCCCAAGAGCTTCAGTTCAATTGCCTCCCTCCATGATCCTTTGCAATCTCTTTAAGGTGCTCTGCTCTTTCCCAGGTGGCATTATAAACATCAGGAATATATACGCAACATTCTTGTCCTATTAAGGCACATGTTCATCCTTGCGAGGCCAGCAAGATGTCTAGGGCCATTCTATTTTGAAGAACCATTTGCCTTAGTTGCTTTTGCTCAGTAGCTAGATCTATGAGGGCTTCAGCAGTGGTATTAGCCAACGTTTCTAACACTCCCTGTATTCTCATCACACCCTCTCCTATGCGGTAAGTGGCCCCTCTGCAAGCAAAAAAGAGGGTGGCACAAGTTCCAGTCCAATCATTAAGCACTTTCCAAGTAAAGGGTCGAGACCGGTCAACATCATCTTTGGCATCTCGCACATTGCGTAACCATCCAGAGGGAAGGTGGTCTCGATACAATATAGGAGGCTCTAACTAGGCTAAGTAGCAAGATCCACTCCACGAAACAGACAAACTTAGGTATGCCTTCTCTCCCCACACCCAATATACCCCAAACAAGGGAGGCTTAGTAGACGAATTTGCACGGTGGGACACTATTGACCTGTTAGTCTTTGTGTACCAACCAGTCCAGGCAGGGAGTTTTTTAAAGCTAGGAAGGGTGGAATTATTAGAACAGAGGTGGACTGCATGCTGCCCTTCTGAACTATTAGCTGTAGCGGAATGGATCTTTGTGTAGTTTATAGCTCATGTCTCTACATTTCCGGGATTGCTATTATCATGTAAATACCAAACTTCCCCATCAATAGGGCAATGGTCCTCACCAGGATGGTTATACCAATATGACTTAGCCCTTTTTTGACCATCTTCCAAAGATATCCCTGGTCTCCTAGTGCTCTCAAAATGGGTCTCATTAAAGTAGGCTTTACACTCACTGATTTTCAACAACACTTTTCTTATCTCCAAAAACCACTATTCACCAGGTCTTTTTCCCACCGTGAGGTACTTGCTAACTTAGATTTCAGCATCAGCCCAGGTTATATTATGGTTACCTGTGGGTTCCTTTTAGGATGGGGTCCAGGTCATGTTCATAGGGCTAAGGGGAATGGGAATCACGGGGAGACCTCTCTGGCTATCTACTGGCACTAAGGAACACACCCAACGTGAGGTATTGTTCAGAGCTGGCATACGGGCTTTCATTTCATGAGCAAAGTGAATAAAGGCATTATATTCGTATCCCTTAGTTATTCTAACCACTAAAAAAGTAAAGCAATAAACAATAGACAGATGAGTCCACTGACTCCTCAGGCGACTTTCCGTGGCCATCCTTTGGGGAATGGGCACCAGTCTGGGTTTTCTTGAGTTTGAGCTTCAGGCCGCCTAAAGGGGTAGCAGTCTATTTGCCCCAGACATGGAGGTCATCTGCTTCTGATTCACCCGGTTTGCGGTGGGGTGAACACGCGTGGCTCCCTCAAAGTCCAACACCGTCTGCTTCTGGGGAACCTTTTACCAGGTCGGGTTCCCTAGCGAGGTTTCTTTTGACTCTGGTATGATGAACCCAAGTGGGAAGTTCCTTGACCCAAATAGCAGTGGGGCTCACCAGGATGGTCTCCAACGGTCCTAGCCACTGAGGTTGAAGTGGGGGCTTTCAGTAAGTTTTGATCCGCACCGGGTCACCTGGTGAAATAGAATGAACAGCTTCCCACAATGGTAAAACTGAGACTGCGCTGAGTACTGTTGTAATGTTGCTAAATGCTGCTGCAAGGCTTTTACATAAGCTTCTGTTTCGCAAGCCATTAGAAGTTTCTAACCATGGGGGTTGAGTCAATTAGGTGTATAATCTGTGACGTGAAACTGTCTATATAAACTTACTTACTATTAAGTGTATCACTACAATCTCCTTAGGAGCCTGAATATCTTGAAGCAGCTTAGCAATTTCCTTTTCCGTGGGTGATCTGTGCTCCAGACGAGGTAATAAAACCCCGTTCCTTCCAAATTGCACCCGTGGCGTGGCACACTCCAAAAGCATATTTTGAATCTGTATAAATATTGACTCTTTCCTTTAACATAGAGGCAGGCTGCAGTCAGGGCTTTCAACTCTGTTGCTTGGGCGCACACTCCGGGTGAGAGAGCCTCTCCTATTAATACAGTCTCACTATTAGTAACTGCGTATCCAGAGTGTCTGATTCCTTTACAGACAAAGGCAGAGCCGTCCACAAACAACTCTGTCGGGGTTTTGGAAGGTCAGGGCGAGGGGTGGAAATTAGGTCCAAAACCTGCAGACAATCATGCACATATCCATTACTTTCCTCCTGGGGCATCAAAGAGGCCGGGTGTGTTTTTTGGTGTGCCCCCTAACCATTTTTCAAGAGGGCTGGCTGGTGTTCTTAAAGGTGAGGGAACACTTTCTCCAGCTGCCCCCCCTTTCTTTCCGTACTCTTTCCCTGTCCTGTTTTTCTTGCACCCTCTTACTCTGCCGGACAGGTGGGAGAACGGGAACAAATTCGTCTTCCTCCCTGAGCGGCTCTAAGGCATAGGGCGGGGGATTTTTACATGATTCTTCCATACAAACTGCTTCAAAAGCCACTCATCCCTCCATTGGTTTATAATTATACAAACAAATAATTCATTTGTCCCAGTCTGAGATCGACCAAAATATCCCGTAAGAAATTCATTCTCTCTGTGGAAAAGGTTCCACACTCCGGCCGGTCTCTAGTCAGGGACAAATGAGAAGTAAATGATGGCCATTGGATCCAACACAAATTTCTCATCTTAGCCTTGGACAATCCAGCCGTCCCGGATACATCCTTCTAATCTCTTAGAGTGAGAGACAACGGGGCATCCCCCAGGCATTTACTGCAGTCTTGTCCCATTTCCCTGTACCGAGCGCTCACTCACCTAGTTCCAACCGGGTCCTGCTCAAAGGGCAGGCTGACATTGCTGGATTTCTACGGGCTTCAGCTGGTTCATGGGACAACGCCTTATCACCGACACAGGATCCAGCTACCGGGCAAGGCTCCTCAAAGTCTGAGGATGCGCACTGCGTTGCTTCAGAGTCCAATCCCGCACCGTAGAGTCAGACGAGTCCCATCTGGGGTGCCAAAATTGTCAGGAACTTTAACCCAGACTTCCCAGGTCCGTTGTCTGACTGCAAGAGACAGGCAACACCAGCAAGGTCTTATCTCAAAGCTCTTTATTGAAGCATGCACACAGCAATAGAGAGCGGCCTGTCTCCTCCAAGAACCAGCCCCTCCTCCTTAATAGTAAGTAAGTTTATATAGACGGTTTCACATCACAGATTATACACCTAATTGACTCAACCCCCATGGTTAGTTAAAAACTTCTAGTGTGCATGCCTAGCTACACAATAAAAGGCTTTGAGCAGTGCTTATGCATAAGCATCTTCCTTATCATCAAGCATGCAACTTTTCTTTTCAGCACTATTACTGTGTTAGTGAGTTCAAGGTGCGGTGACTCGCTCTTGCTTATCAGCTCACATTCCTGTTGCTATGCTGCATCCAGAGAGCTTGTGATTATCTTTTTTTTTTTTTTTTTAAGCTTCTCAGCAATATTTTTCTTTGTGGGCTTCTGGGGCTGCTCCCAAACAGCCTATCTATCAAGAGTGACCCAAGACAGATCAAGGATTGGGCCAAAGAGAGTGCCTTAACCAGCTGGCTAAACAATAGAACAGGGGGGTACCCTTTAGTGCCTGTTGAAGATGAGCAATTGTGCAGCCAACAGTGCAAGCATCAGGAGGATAGAAGATTAGCAGGCAAGACAGAGCTTACCTCTGTAGCTTAGCAATTAGAGCACTAGATTGGGAAGGGGATGACCAGGTTATAATCTCTATTCTTATACATTTTACATTTATGGTCTCTTGATTTAAAAATAGAACTTTTCTGAAAGCATGGATCACTAGTACCCACTGTCATCACACTCCTCCTATGATGGGGCACACTCAGCTCTCTGGATCCACACTGACTATATGTGGAGCCTAGGTGATTAATTCTTTTCTCTTAACTTATCCTCCTGGCACCAGGTACCTAACCACTAGATGTCATGCCACCTCAGCTGCAGGTGCTAAAGTGCCTCTATATTACATCCTTAATTTTTCATGTTTCGTATAATGAAATAAATGTTAATTAACAAAATTGACCTCAAGACTCTGAAGTAGCACCCATGCAGGCTCACTGAAATCTTGAACTGATATTACCATATCAGTTGTGCTCAGTCATGTCACTTTTTAAAATATTATTCTCTACAGCCACTACTAGAGGACAGGGCCTTTGCAAATAAAAGCTTGAGGCTCTGGATGATTAATTTTACCTCTATGGTTTCCTTTTTGGAACCTGTGTTGCTCACCTGGGGAAGGTGCTGTCTGTGATGGTCATAGAGGAGTAGGGCTGGACTTTGAGTTGTCATCCTGAAGCAAGATCATTCGTATCTAAACCATTAATAGAGCTCAGTACATAGTTCTTCTCTTAATACCTCTATGTAGCTTCCCTTAAATGCAACAACCAGTGATTTACTGAGGAATTTAATACATATATAATAGCATATGTACAACACTTGGTTCATCAGCATTTCCCTAGTGGATCTTATGCTTGTTGCTGATTTTAAATCATCAAAAGCTTAGCATTAAGTTTGTAATAAAGTGGGAGTACAGAGTAGACATTTTTTAAACTGCTTGTTCTTTAAGCAAGTGTCTGTATGTGTTCAGCTCTTGGGTTTGGATCTTGTTGTTAAAGCTTTTGGTTCCTTGCCCTTAAGGCTCAGGAGCTTGGGACTCTGCTAATTAGGATGTCAGCTGGCCTAAGCCTGCACTCAGGTTGCCTTCTCTCTCCCTCATTTGTTGCTAAGAGGTGTGATATGCTAGCTAAGTCTCAGATCCTCCTGTCAATCTAAGCCGAAAGAGAGAATGAGCACCAAACCTGTTCTTTAAAACAGGGTTCTGCAATATATACAGTTCCTGGGTAGGATATATAGTCCCTGGATAGAATTTTTCCTGGGGAGCTGGAAGGCTTTGCCTGTGGCCATACTGCCATTTCCACTTCTCCCAGCTCCCCTTCCCTTCCCCACCCCCCCAAATGCATGTGGGCTCAGCTTCCAGCATGGGAGGATCTGCACAGGGGCTGGGGAGCTGCAGACTTTCTCTGAGCTACCAGTGCTTCTCCTCACTTCCGTCCATCTGCCTGCCAGCTGCATTGTGGGGGAGTCCCAGCACAGCTCCTCACAGGCTGGAAGCTGCATCTGCACCGCAGCCAAGTAGAGTGGGGAGTGGACACAACTGGAAGCTGCATGACTCAGACACAGCTCCTCTACCTGCACCTTTTGCTGGGCTGGGCTGCAAGGAGCTTTCAGCTGCACGCGCACCACTGCCACTTGTCCTTGCTCCAACCCAGCTTCTCCCAGGCAAGTTAGAAGTTGTAGAGCTCTGACAGCTCATCCAGCAGGCACAGGCAGGGGAACTGCATTGGGACCATACAGCTTTTAGCTGTGCCCATGCTGCAGCCGGGGGTGGAGAGAAGGCAAGTGGACAGAAGCAGCCTCAGCAGTGATGCAGTTTGCAGTTCCCCAGCCCTAGGATATTTGCCTACCATGTGGAAACTGAATCCTACAGGGAGCAAGGGGGCTGGGAGGAGCAGCAGCAGCACATGCAGATCTCCCAGCTGTTTGGCCTCAGCATTTGTGCAGGAAATATGCCGCCCCACCCCCCCAATTCTGGCCTGCTGCCAAAGCCACCTGACGTCTCAGACCAGAGCTGGGTGGAGGGGGTTCCAGCCTGTGATTTATTAAAGATTGCCAACCACTGCTCTAAATTATGTGTGTGGGGTTTTTTTTCCTGTATCTGTTTAATAATATAGATCAGGTACCATTTGGGCTCCAGATTTTATAAGTGTTGGGTTTTAACCTTTGCCAAGGAACCAAAATCTCTTGTGGCTGCTCCTTTAAATATTTGTCATCCTGTTTTTCCTTTTTAGAATGAGAGTATATTCAGTGCAAGTGCTTGAGTTCATTTGGAAGAGGAACAAACTAAAAAGCCAGAGGGGCTGGACTGAAATGCATATCTTTTTAGTTTGGTGGTTCTCATCCTTTTTAGACTTGACAACTGACATTTTCCAAGAAGTCTGAGTGTTTTCACTTTTTACTATAGAAAAAATATTATAGCAGTTCAGTTGCAAAGGACTCAGACCACAACAGGTTAGAATGTTTTTAATGGTGTGAATTCCTGTTTGTATTTCTGGGCTATTATCATGTGAATCATGTTTGCAAGCCTAACAGTGCTAACATTAAGTGATACCCCACAGCACCCTTGAAAGACTCTCAAGGCTCACCAGCATGCCATGGCACCCTGGTTGAGAATCACTGTTAATAGACTGTTAAGTAAAAGCAGATGGTAGTGCTGCTAGCAACCTTTTTCTGAATGAAAGCTTCTGTGTTTTGTATTGAAGTCAGTGCTCTCAGTGTTTAGTGTGGACACCATTAAGAATTTACCATTTTTGAAAGATATGAGTTATTTAAGTTTGAGAGCATGGACCCTTGAATGAGTAACTGCATGATAAGCAGAGTAGAGATTTACTGCATTTCATCTGCTCCGTGGTAGCTGTCAGTGTGCATGACTGTACCCTGTACCAAGTGTAAGCTAATACATGGCAGCTTATCTCTCTTCCGTCAAGGGTTAACTGCATTAAATTAACACTTGTTTACCAAAGGGTAAGAGCATGCATAGAGCTGTTCTCATGAATGGCTACATTCAGTAAATCCACTTTACTTCATGGTAAATTATTTGTGTTTGTTATTTATTTTCTAGATCTACGTGCTATTCTCCCCCTTCCCTCAGGGGGACTTACAGTAAATGATTATAGAAAGAGGATAAAAGATTAATATAGGAAGGGGCAGCAAAACGAACTTCTCCCTTTCCCCTCCACTGGGGTGCAAAATCAAAAGCCATCTACTTTGTCCTGCTCTCCTGCCCCCAGCCAAGGAAAGCATTTTCCCCCTCCCCCCTCCACTCAGTCCAACCTTGCTTCCCAACTCGCATGCAGTACCTCCATAGAAGAAAACAAAAATTACCTTCCTTCCTGCTTCATTGGCTTATACCCAGGAAACCGCCACTGCTGTGTGTTACTGTTCTGACTCCTTGGATACCCTCCCTTTTTGTTTTTCTGCCATGCCTTGATGTAGTAAGTTGATGTATAATAAAGGGAGGCTTCCTTTGGGTCCTAGGTTGAGCTCTTGTCTGTCTTTCAGCCAGCAGGTCCCTCTCAGATTCCAGTGGTCCCCAATCCAGCCTCTCAAGTGCCAAGTGAGCCTTCCTGGCCCATCTGTGCCCCCAGGGCACTTGTCGCCTTAAGGGCTAATTCCAGGGCGTCTGACCTCCCCTGTAGCCATACCCATGCCTTGCAAATGTTGCAGTCCAATCATTCTTCCTTGCAGCCTCCGCCTTCCCAGCTTCTGCCCCTTTCCTCTTGGTGGCCCACTGTACTGAACCTGACTTCTAGGCTCCAGTTCCTTGTCTCTGCCATGCTTTGGGCTCTGGGCTTTCTGGCCCTAATTTCACCCTGCACTGGGCACAGGACTCACTAGCCCTGGCTTGATTTAGCTACTCCATCCTGCTTGGGCCCTCTCCTGCTTGAGTTCCAGCCTTATCTGGTCTAGGCTTCAACCCTTTCTTTGGTGCCACCTGTCTGCATCTTGAGCCCAGCCCTTGGCAGGGCTCAAAGCAGCCACATGCCCGTCAGGCACAGCTGGGTCCTACTTGACCCCCGGTAGTCCCAACCCAAACCACCAGTACAAACTACAAACTAAAATGTAAGCCCTGAATTAAACTGAATATAAATATTTAGTAAAAATATAAGCCTTTAACTAAAATATAAGCCCCCTTGCTGCAGAACTCTTCCCCTTGCAACTTGCAGAGCCAGACTGACACCTCCTGGCCCAGGCCCTGGGGTTGTATGTCTTCTAAGCTCTGCCCCTCTAGTCAGGTGGCTCCCAAGCTACCCACAAGGGTTTCCAGTTAGGGGCCTGATAGCTAGTTCACCAGGCAGCTTCCAACTGCTGCTCGAGCTGCTTTAGCAGGGCCCTTGCTACTCAAGTAGGGCTGTTCCCTGCTGTCTTATTTCAGAGCAGCTAGCCCTGCAATAGGCACTCATAATCTCAGGCCCCTGGCTACCTATTTCCCTGCAGCCAGCTCATCAAAGGCAGTACTTCCCTTAACCTGGGAATGTTCTGCTGTTGCTTTCCCCTTAAAGTAATGGGGAGCCTCTACTCCCTGTTACACGCCCTCTCTCAAAAGAGGACTGTGCCTATCCCAAAAACCCACTTATCCTCCCCTTTCTCCTCCCCACAATGGGAACACAGTGTTCAACTTATATAAAGTTAAGCAATACGTCATCATTGCAACAGTAAATAGTGCCTTTAAGTGTCACCCATCAGTGGTGCTCACCCAAGGTAGATGGTAGTTGTTCAAAGGCTCTAGGCCAGGGACAGGCAATTATTTTGGGTGGAGGGCTGCTTACCCAGTTTTGGCAAGCTGTCGAGGGCTGCATGGGTAGCCCCACCCCTTGACAGGTGTCCTGCCCCCAGGTCACCATCTTGGGACCAGTGTCCCAGTGTCTCGGGACCAATGTCTCAGGGCCAGCACTGGTGGGGCCCGGAGAGGGGCGCAGGCTGGCAGGGGGTCTGTGGAGCCAGAGGGAAAGAGGGAAGCTGGCCCAGCTCCACAGATCCCCTGCCGGCCGGGACCCCTGTACCCCTGCCGCCCTGCTCTAAGCCCCGCTGGCGCTGGCCCTGGGACATGGGTGTGGCCCCTGTACCCCCACTCACTCCCAGTGGTCCCCCAGTCCCATGGTACAGGCCTGTGTGGCCAAAGGTCCTGGGGGACCACGCCTCAAAGGGGGAACTGTTCAGGGAGTTAGGCAGCCCAGAATGAGGGCGAAGTAGGCTGCCGGATGGGAGGGATCTGGTAAGGGTCTGGACTGGAGAATTCTAGGGCCTAGTGTGGAGCCGGTGACTATAAGAACAGTGGATGCCGTCTGCGAGGCTTGGGCTGTGGTGTAGAGGAGGAACAGAGCCTCAGATAGCACCTCCTGGCATCGGGGCAAGACATGGGTAGCCTCCTGCCTATATAAAATCATCATTATATGTCATCAAAGCACAGCAGGTGAGGAGGTGGGCAGTTGGCCCAGAAACAGGTAGGCGGGCCAATAACAGATCAGCCTCGAGAACACCCCCTGTTACAGCATGCAAGGTTCCTATAAGAAACTCCTTTACATGATCCTGAGCTAAAATGTATTTAGTAGGGGTGTGCAAAGTGCACCGTATTTGATTCAGATTCGCCCCGATTCGGGGGACAGAGATTCAGTTCATTAATTCAGATCACTGTCTTGATTTGATGCGGCTGAATCCAAATCTGAAGATTCAATGCTGATTCGGAGAATAAGCAATTCGGCCATAGACACAGCTTTAAATGTTTTTTCTACATACCTTGAGGTATCAGGCACAGCTCGTGAGTGCTGAGATGGTGGGGCAGCTGGAGTGTCCCACAGGAGCATGGGGTGAGGGGGACCAGTGGACCCAGAAGTACTTCCAGTCCACTTCTGGGTCCACCACTAAGCATGTGGGGGACCCGCCCTGCCCCCGACCCTGGCTCAGCCGCAGGAGACCCCCAGGTGCCTCCCAAAGACTGAGGAGATACCAGTCACCGAGCTGGGGGGTGGGAAAGGGGTCCCACATGCACTCCATAGGAGACCTGGAACTGGACTGGAAGTGCTTCTGGTCCATTTCTGGGTCCGCCGCCGAACACGCTGGGGACCTCCCGTGGGACGCTCTATCTGCCCCACCATCTCAGTGTTCATGAGCTGCCTGGTACCTTGAGGAATGTAGAAGAAATGTTTAAAGCTGTGTCTGTGTCCAAATCATTGAATCTCTCCGAATCTATTTGGAGGATTCCAATTCAATTTGGAGAGAATAAAGTAGGGGCAGGCAATTATTTTGGGCAGAGGGCCACTTACTGAGTTTTGGCAAGCCATCAAGGGCCGCATGACAGGCAGTCAGAGGCAGATAAATACTAATTGTCTAAATTTTCAGGGGCCCCACAGGCTGGATAGAATGGCCTGGCGGGCCGCATGTGGCCTGCAGGCCGCATTTTGCCCACCCCTGGACTAAAGGATCTTCTGATTCGATTCAGATTCGGAGATTCAGCCACCAAATCAGGCTGAATCTCTGCTGAATTGAATCAGAGACCGAAGCTTCAGACAGCCCTAGTATTTAGCTTTCTTGGAGTTCTTTTCACTCATCATCTTCAGACTGTAGCATTGCTGCAGCATTACATCTGGCTTCTTAAAGGATGGTGCTAAAACCCTTTTGCTTTGCTGACTGCCCCTTCTCTGAGTCCATGTCACTAGCTTAGCTTCTCACTAACTCTCTCTCAAACCACGTGATCTATGGCTGCAGGGTTTTCTGTGCTTTCTTTGTATTCTAGTAAGCTTTTTTTTTTCCCCCACAATTCCGTACAAAATTGCTGGAAAAGTTTTTTTTGTTTGTTTGTTTGTTTTGGTTTGTCTTTTTTTGTGGTTTTATGTGAAAATCACAAAACCATGATTTAAGTAGGACCCTAATCATTTGAGTTCATGTATGTGCAAACAACTGGCCAGTCTAAAGTTCTTCTTTATGACAAGTCATGAGACACATTTTAATTCTTTAAGGGTAAGTGAGGAGAAATCTTTTTAAATCCCATTGCAACACTTCTGTAAATCTAGTCTAAGATTACTGGGGCCGTAGTATCATGCACATTTTTTGCTTTTCACTACTTGTGGTGCTGGCAGAAGCAAATATGCAATCAGATGAAGGAGCACGTAGACTCAATATATCCCAAGTCCTTTCAGTGGGGGAAAGATCCAATTTCTGTATTTAAAATTTTATTTTTGCATCTCCTGAACTGTGATAAGCCCTGGTGACAGATGCGTCTAGTCCAGAAGGAGCTCATTTGCAGTTTCACTGAGCAATTCAGCTTGCATGCATCACATACGTCTTGCCTCTATTTCACGAAAAAGCCCTGCTGGTGATGATAGACAATATTACATCTTTTATGTTAAGAGACAGGAATATCATAGAATCGTAGAAGTAGGGTTGGAAGAGACCTTGTAGATCTTCAAGTCCGACCCCCCTGAAATGATCTGGAATATGCCGGTAAGTACTCCATTTCTGGGAAAGGGATGTGGGCCACTGGATTTATAAAACTGTAAATCAACTTCCAGAGCTAATAAACACTCTTGCCTGCTTAACCAGTTTGCTTTTTTTCCCTGCTTGCCAAAGATAGTGATCCCATATTAAAAATGTATCGCATTTTTAACTGTGCAGAAATTGTTGTTGAGGTCCTTTCCTCTTTGTAAGAAATTAGGCTAAATGATTGTCACAAGAATGTATCCTTTTCCTAAAAGGTATTCCACCTCAACCACATGGCAGAGGTTGGTTGAGTTTCATTGTTTTCTGTAAAATATCAGAATAAATTATCACTATTTCTGTTTTAAAATCTACAGATCATTCAGAAAAAGGGATTTGTACTCTGTGACAATTTTTAGCATCATGACATAGCAGCTTAACCAGATTTAAATTTGTCTTAATTCCTTGCAGCATAAACCAGTGAAAATTGGAATTCCATTGCAGAAATCTGTATGGAAAGAAATGTTGGGATATGACACTGTATCTTTTTATTCCCAGTGTAAAAAAATCCATTATAAAATTTACAGTGTACTAAATCATAGCTATGAAAGTAATATTTTCAATATAGATTGTTTTTTTCCTTTACTCAAATCCTTTTATGTACTGAAGTTATTTTATTTTGGCAGATTTATAGACATCCAAAAAAGGAGGGGGGGACACCCAACTTAGGCTGCTTTTATATTACTACATTTTGTTCGAAATCAACATTTTTTTAAGTTTAGTAAATTGTTTAAATCTGTTGAATTACTTTTCTGCTTGATTATCTAAATCCATTGCAGAATTTATGAAACAACATTTTTAGTTAAAGATTATTTTCTCTGAAGCCTAACAGCTCAAAAATTACATGAAAGAAAAATTCTTCAGTGAGAAAGGAAGAGGAGGAGTGGGAGAGGCTACTTTACCCAATATGAGAGTCAAATCCATAGCCTGCCTGCTTGGGCACACTCACAGAAGCAAGAAAGATGGGTTTGTATCAACTTGGACTGAGGAAGGCCTAGAAAACCTAGATCTCCTTCAAGGGGATGGCTATGGAAGATGGATAAAAGAATGGGAAGAGGATACAAAGTTCACGTGAAAGTTTTTAAAATCTGGATTTTGAAATTCTTATTTGAACTTCTTCCACCACCAGTTTAAATATTTTCTATAGGTGGGGGTCTACCTAAATTGCAGGGGAACTTAGCAATTTTCATGGGTTGATTGTGCCCTAAAGCTCTAAATTTCCAGTAGTTCTGCCCCTCAGCACTGATTGGAAGAGAGGCCTAGTCCCTTAGCACAGACTGGCAGACAGGCTTGGAGGAAAAGGACGAGAGGGTGGCTGCCATCTTGACTGCTGGCTGTCCTTCATGCAGCCCCACCCCTCAGCACTGATTGGCAGAAAAAGCCCTGCAAGAAGAGGAGGGATGAGGGGGCAGCTTGCCTGCTGCTCTTTGTGCTGCCCCCGCCAACCAGCACCTTCCCCTCCTGGCAGCAAGGACCACTGGAGAGCAAGCATTTGTTTGTTGTTGTATTTTTGCAGATTTTGCAGACAATCTGGGATCTTCTAGCTTCTGCGAAATCTGCAAAAACACAAATTAAGTCACTCTCTAATGAAAGGGCATGTCCTGCCTTAAATTAGAGCAGTCCATTTTATTTGTTTATTTAGTGGAAAAAACATCCAGAAATAGAGGTGCAGACTAAAATCTGACATGCTAAGTAGAATTCCAAAAGTGTGTTTCTAACCTGATGTTAAAATGGTGGAAAGAATTGCACTGTATATTGTTTATGACTTTGAGTAGAGATTAGAACATTGCTTTGATTTAAAAAGTCAAAAAGAAATCCTTCAAGAAGTGGAAACTGGAGAAGATTATATAAGTATATGAGCATGTAGGGAGAAAATTAGGAAGGCCAAGGTACAACTTGAGATATAATTAGCAAGAGACATAAAAGGTGATTAAAAAAAATTCTACCAGTATGTCAAAAATAAGAGGAAGACCAAAGAAACCATCGGTCCCTGATGGAATGCAGAAGGCAATCTAGTTATGGATGAAGAAAAGAAGTCTAAGATATTTAATGCCTTTTTTACTTCAGCCTTCACAAATAGGAATAGCTACCAGATGGTGGGTGCAGTTGGCAGCAAAGATGGGGAAGGAGAATTACAGATTAAAGTAGTCAAAGAACAAGTTAGAGATTACTTTGAAAAGCTAGATGCCTTCAAGTCAGCAGGGCCAGATGGGTTCCATCCCAGGGAATTGAAGGAATTGGCTGAGGTGATATCAGAGCCATTGGCTATCCTCCTTGAGAACTCCCGAGCTAAGGAAATACAAATTAAATGAAAGTGTATTGTAGGGCAGATACAAAACTGGTTCAATCATCTTGCTTAACAAGCCAACATGAATGGCTCTGTGTCTAGTTGGGAGGAGGTATTAAATGGAACTCCACAGAGGTCTGTCATAGGTCTGGTATTGTCTAATGTCTTTATTAATGATTTAGAAGATGGGATTAAATTAATGCACATTTAGCAAATTTGTGGATGATATAAAGTTAGGTGGAGTTGCAGACACTCTGGAGAGCAGGAGTAGGATCTCAAATGACCTCGATAGACTGGAGGAAGGGTCCACAATCAATTGGATGAAATTCAGCAAGAAGTACAAAATCCTCCACTTGAGACAAAATAATTGCTCGAACATATTAAAACTGGGAAATGATTAGCTAAACTGCAGTATTGCAGAGAAGGACCTGGGGGTTATGGTAGATCATAAGCAAAATATGAGACTATGTACTCTTATTGCAACCAAAAAAAGCTAACACCGTTCTGGGAAGAGTGTATCTTGCAAATCAAGGAAAGTGATTCTTTTATTCTGTTCAGTACTAGTGAGCCCTCACTTGGAGGACTCTGTCCAATTTTGGGCCCCACTCTTCAAGAAGGATGTGGACAGTTTGGAAAAATTCCAGCAGAGGATGATAAAAATGATTAGAAGCCTGGGAAGAGTAACTTATAAGGAAAGACTAAAGGAACTAGAGTTGTTTAGTTGGGAGAAGAAAAGACTGAGTGGGGATTTGATACCTGAAGGGTGATTATAAAGAGGATGAAGACAGTATTTTTTCTGGCATTAGGGGACAGAACTAAGAGCAATGACTTCAAGTTGCAATAGAGGAAGTTTAGGTTGGAGATTAGGAGGAACTTTCTGAGTGTGAGGGTTATCAGGCTACCTGGAGAAGTTGTGGAATCTCTATCCTTGAAAGTTTTCAAGAGGTTGGATAGCCTCTTGGCTGGGATGATTTAGTCAGGAAAGATCCTGCCTTGAGTTCGGGGTGAACTAGCTAACTTAGTGAGGTCCCTTCTAGCCCTACTTTCCTGTGATCTTTTCCATGCAAACAGACATTGATCTGAAATAATAACAATCTTTAGTGACTTATTCTTATTTGACGATCATACTTTTGGATGTTTTAACAATGTTTTTGTCTTCAGTTGTGTGCTAACTTGTAAGTATTGAAAGGGAGATTTAGAAGGTACTTAATATTAATGTTGTGACCTTAAAGTCAAACTACTGAAATTCTACTTGTACATTAAATAATTATATAGTTTTCTCTAGGACACTGTTAGATGGTTTTCAAAATAGCACACCTATGGAACTACTTATTTTTATTGGTACTATTCTAATGATTTTTTTTATTTAATTCCTACTCTGTTGTATGTTATTTTCCTGAATAACTCAAATGCTCAATTTGGTTATAATTGACTCTTCCAAGTTCTGATATTTGGAAATTTTGTCTTATGATACAAGAGTTTCAGATACTTAGTGATGCTAGTGTGTAGAGAAGCATTTAAGAGAGTATTTTTTTAAATAAGCTTTGGTGGGCTTTTTTTGCTGTTTCAGAGAGGAAAAGAGTTTCTTAAAATCAAAGTGTCCCAACTCTCAAACAGAAGAAGACTCGCATGCAAATTCAGCTTCAGAAACAGCAGGTTTGGAAGTAGTAGGAAAATCGGCCAGAATATTGATGGGAGGACAGGATCAAATAAAAAATGTAGAAGATGCAAACCCAAGCGCTGCAGAAGAATCCACTTACAGAGTATGTTTTAACTTGAACTATGCAGTGTTCACCTGCAGTAGAGCAAGTATGGATACACACTTTATCCAAGGAATGTTTTAGAATTGAATTTGTGTGGGATCATTTTAACTGTTATAAAAATAAGAAATTTTGTATTTGACACCCCCCATCAAAAATAGATTTATAACCAAACATTAATGATCACCTCTACCAATAAATATGTTGATCTAAATTTGTGTACACATAGATGAAGACTAGAAAAAGCAAAGCCGTAACCCTTTGCTTAAGTTAACCAGCTTCCAGTTGATCCAGTTATGTTTTCCTGTGTCTAATAGGTAAAGGTGATGCTTCTGGGTGGCAAAGCTATATTCTCTTCTACATAGGCGACTGGTACCTCCTGAATCGGGGGGGGGGGCAGTTCCCCGCGGCCAATCACAGAGCCAGTGGGGGGGAAGGGTCCCCCCAATGGCTGATTGCTGAGCCCAGAAATGCCAGTGATAGAACTGG
>NW_017728886.1:223697791-223722453 GCF_001723895.1 Crocodylus porosus
CCTGGCAGTACACCAGTGCAGGGGGAGCATGTCAAGCACCTGCTGACACTGCCAGCAGCGGCCCTGTCAGGGGGATACGTGCCCATCTGTGCCTCTCCCACGTGTTGCCTGTGCTATTCTACTTGCCCTTGTTTTGCATCAGGTCCCCAAAGATTTACACAATCTCTCTGTAAAACTATTACTGTAATTTGTTTGGCCCTTTGGTTTTCTTGAAAAATTTCAGTGTTGGAGATTTAATGTATTTTTCTTCAGGCTCTTGTTCAAGAACTGGATCAGGAGAAAGAGAGAAGGTGGAAAGCTGAACAAGCTGAAAAGAAATTGAGAGACTATGTCAAAGAACTGCAGAAACAAGCAAAAGAAGAAAAGAATGTTCAGAGTATAGCAGTGCATACTACTGATAGGTAAAAGCACAGCATTTGATAGTTTAAGAGAAATAGCATTAACTCACAAGTGCTCATTTACCTCAACAAACTTGAAAAATGTTGCATAGGTAAAGAATCCTAGGACTTGCTTTGCTGATGGATAGCAAAATTCCTACCTGCTCCTATGAAAATATATTTCTTTATTTTTTTTTCCTGGCTTCATATGGAGACTGAGGTCCCTAAGGAGCTACACAGGTTTGATTCTTTCCTCCCAGAGCAAATAACACTTCCCTACTACTTCAGAGTAAACAGTTAAAAATAGGGTCTAAGCTAGGTCTGTCTTTAGGGTTTATTGCTGGAATTTTCTTCTTCTGTTTTTGATATCTGTTCCATACTGGAATCTGAAATACTATCAAAGATCATGGGAATGTATGCTTCCATAGTTGTTTGGCTCTGGCTAGGTGCACCCTTCTGTATTATAGACGCATGTCTGTGCTTGATAGGAAATCTTCTTGGTCCTTTCTTCAGTTAGGTTATCAGTATTTGTTCTAAAATAATTTTCTATGTTTCTTTTGGCTCCAAGACCACTCCCCATCTCTAGTTAGGTTATCATTCTGGTATAAATTTGCCTAAAATACCTGTAATATTTCTGAGAGTGCCTTTTCCTTTGTTAAACCTGAAAAAAATTTGAATAAGGTATTCCATATCAATACTTTAAAAAATGATTTCCTACTATATTAATTGACAATAAGAAACTTGTTCTAAATTTCAACCAATATTAAATAGAGTAAAACATCGTTCAGACTGAAAGTAACACTTTTCAGGGCCTAGGTTGCCTTCAGGTTAATAGTTTCTTTCTTAGGCTGGAAGCACCAAAACCTGCAGACAATTGTATCTGTGTGTCTTTTTTTAATGTACAGAAGCATACTTCTACCACAGTGATCCCTGTTTAACATGCTTTGCTTAAAAAAAGCTCATTTAGATCTTTGCTGAATTCATTACAATTGTTTTGGGATAACCTATTCAATAAGTATAATTAAAAGAGGAGAAAGCACTGATGTTATTGCATTAATACTTAGGTTAAAGGAACTGATGTTGAGGGAAAGAAGTACAAAAACAAAATTGCAGGCTGATGTCCAGCAATTGAAGGATGAGATCGAAAGACTTACTAATGAGTTAAATCAGGCAAGAAATAAAGAACAACAACAACAGAAGGCCCTACAGACCTTAGAAGAAACATTATCCAAAGTGGAAACACAAAGAGTACAACACCAAGCAACAGAGGTATGTTTTTAGTATTAATTGTGGAAAGGCATCTAGAAAGTATATAATCACTAATTACCCGTTAAACATTAGTAGTCTGACTTCTTGATCATAGCATTACCATGAAATGCATATCTTATTACATGCCTGGTCTTTAAAAATTGAAGGTACTCTAATAAACCTTGATTATAAGAAACATGTACTTAGTCATTTCTTGACACTGAGACATCTGATTTCATAACAGTATGTACACTAATGATGGTACTTGCCGATTACTAGAAAACATGGGCTTTATGTCCCTGCTCCTCGTCCCCCCCACCTTCCCCAATAATTAGTTTTCTAAGCACATCAAATCTAGAAAATACAAAACAAAATCAGTACACATGGGAAAGTGTCATTGGATTTTATTCTTTTCCCTTCTATAAAGTAGGACACATGCTCTGGATTTGAAAATCCAGATGCACACAAATCCCCAAATGGTAGCATTTTACGGAGAAATCTTTCTCTGCATTGGCCTGGATAATGATAAAAATCATGTTTTTTTTTAATGAAAATACTCAAACAATCCTTGTGTTTTCCCCAGAGGGAACAAATATACAACTTTGAACAAGGCTATTATTGTAGTTGTTAGTCTTATCCTAATCCAAACCTTGAGGAGTAAACACCATTTTTAAGAATTGTTCTTCTGATCTTGCCTAGATGAAGCGGATTCAGGAGATAGAACTTAAAGCTTCAGCAAATGAGAGAGAAGTACAGTTACTTCGCATAGCTCTCCGACAACAAAAAGAAAAGGTGCAACAATCACATGAGCTTCTTTCATTAAGAGAGCAAGAGCACAGGTAAGTTCCTGTACAATATTCCTGTTTATATCTGATACTGCAAAACCTAGAGAAGTTTTATTTGTTTGACAGTGTTCTTTGACAGTTGGAATGTGAGCCAAATTACTCATGAAAAGGAACAGGAATGTTTTGAAAAGACTGCACTCTTGTTAAAATTGCATGTGTTCTAACCTTGTCTCCCCATCAGCTCCAAACTAGGGCTACATACAGGCATTACGTTTCTACTGAGAAAATTGCCACCGTCTCGATAGAAGCCACAAGCATACAAGCGTTCATCAGGTTTCTTCTGCAGGAAAAATCCCTCCTGTGGAAGACAGATCTTTTTGTTTCAGTGATGGAGTTCTCTCCTGCAGAAGTGTTTCTGCCACAGGAAAAAGTGCCTGTATGCTTCCCTGATTCTCAACTCTTCCTGGGGACTGGGAGAAGTTGAGTGGAGGGGAAATGCTGTCTGCTATCCTGAAACCAAGATCACCCCAGTCTGGGAAAGATGCAGGAAGCAGCTGCTGTTTGTCGCTTGTGTCCCAGCAGGACTTAAGCAGAAGTGAAAGGCTTTGTAACAAGACAGTCTGTCCCTTAAAGAGGAAACTGAGCCCAGTTTAAGAAACCTAGGTGTGGGACATTTGCATAATGAGGGAGTGTCCCACTGGGATCTTAAAACACCAGAGAAAGCAGATAGGCAGCAAACTGAGGGAGAAGTTTGCAAAAAGGGAGGAAACAGCTTGCGAGCTAAACCACTTGCTGCATGGAGGGACCAGGTCACTGTGCTAGAGCCACAACAAAAGGAGTTTGATCCCCTCCCAGTATCTGGGACAGGACAACAGGATTGTGTTTTGTTTCTTTAAAACATTGTTTTATTTAGGCAGACAGGTTGAGGAGCTCTTCAGGGAGCAAAACCCGCCTGCAGGAGCCAGCCACCTAGACAACCCCCTTACAGCCTCTAAAGAGTTACTCTGGTCTGGGAGCAACCACTGTTACTCTCTGCCTCTTCCCCAAATCGGGTACTGCCTGGTTTGAGGAGCATGCTGGGGCTTTGCTTTGGTAGTGCCTCTGCTCTGCTCCTGGAGACTGGGAAGTTGCTCCCCAACCATTTCCCAGATCCTAGTGTGGCAAAGGCATGACAAGTCTTTCTGCAGCTCCAGTCCCATTGGGCACTGGGAAGAGTGAAGCAGCCAGTGCTCCCCACACCTTTCCCAGACCAGGATTACCCTAGTCTTGGAAAGGTGCAGAGAGCAGGAAAAGGGAGCAGCTACCAGCTGAACACCTATACACTCCCTCTCCTGCCTGGAAAATGTTAATCATTGCTAGCAATGAATGCCTGTTTGTGACCTATGTGTTAAGAGTGAAATGTCTTGCCACAACTCTTTCACCCTTTAGAGTAGATGAATTTAGTTTGGTTGATGTATTTTATAAGTCTAGGACTTGCATTATTCAATATATTCAGCACATTTGAATAAAAGTACCTGATATTCCTTCCTTGAATGAAAGTGTATTAAAATGTAAAGTGTATGAGTTATATAAACTATATTTCATCCTGCAAAATATATAAAAAGTTAGCCAACATCCTACAGCATCATACTTCAAGATAAACTCTAACAGAAATGGGATTTTTTGACGGTTGTATTTGGGTAAGCTTTTGAGGGAACCTACATTTTAAAGCAGTGATTTATGTTGATATTTTTTTCAGATTAATTTTGCAGCTACATCAGAAAACTGAATTATGATTTGGTTATGTGGTTACTGATTGCTCATCAGTAATCTTGAATGGTTCACTTTTAGCCCTGAAATTGATTATAGTTGGTATTTTGGAGGAATGACTGCTGGATGACCGTGTCATAGCCAACTCCTTCTCTTCAGCAGTTAAGGATTGACCCTGGTACCGAGTATTGAGAATATTGGCAAGAAAATGAGCTGGAGAATAGTGCTTGATCCATTTGGTTTTTTAATGCCTGTAATTTAACCCTGTCATTGAGTATTTCTCTTTTCAAAGTCTCATTTAGTTCCTTCCAAATTTCAACAGCATCAGCAATAAAACAGTGACTTCCCTGCACTTTGTTCAAGGCTACAGAAATAAGCTTCACAGTATTCAGCATACATTCCACATTTCTTTTTAAGCCAAAGTTCTCAACATTGAGCATGACAATTCCATCTATTTTGTCACAGTTTTGTTCATAAATTGTCATCAGATTAGGTCAGTTCTCAATATATTGCTCAAAACAGTCTACTACTGAGTTCCATCACATATCTTAGTTTTGTTCCTCTTGCTTTCTTCAGTGCAGCTGCTGCAAAGTGAATCTTATGGAAGTATTTTGCAATTTCAACATTAGCCCTTATTTCTGGAGCACTGAAGTCTTTGGCTAAGAAGTGCATCAAATGAGCACTGCAGCCATATGTTATTTGCTTGGGGCTTTCTTCACTTCTACATTTCATCTCATCTGTGATATATTTGCAGCATTGTCTGTGATGGCTGCGTACTAGACATTTGGATTTTTTCAGTTTATTTTTCTTTTACTGCTGCTTGTTGTAAGTATTCTGCTGTGTGTGTATTTCCTGATTGTATCAATTGTTTCTGTAGAGTAGACAGTCAGTCCCTTCTGTTGTCACACAAGCACATATTACTGGGTCATTGTGAACATTGCTTCACTTATCAAGACTCAAGTTAACAATTTTCCCCTCTAGTGTTTTTGCACACTGTTCAGTTTCTTTCTTGTATACTTTATCCAACAATTTGCCTGCTATATCTGCTCTTTTTGGTGGAATGTATCCTGGTTGTAATGACTAAACCATGTCAATGAAGTGGGTGTTCTCAATCATACAGAAAGGAGAGTTTGTTGCATAAACAAACCGAGCAATTTTTTTATCAATTACCTCTTGCTGTAATAAACTGGTTCTTATTACAAACTTATCTATGGCTGTTTCTGAATGATGGAGATTTTTTTTTCTTTCTGCAACAGTGATATATTAAGTGACATTTGACTGGTATCATTAGCAAATAACTCTGAAAGTGTAGGCAGTGGTGATGATGTTGAAGATGTATAGTCAGAATCCTGTATGTCAAGGATGGATTCTCCTGAACAAAAGAAGTCAGTGCAGTCACTACAGTACTGCTCATTTAGTATGCTTATTGCACTCAATACTACTTTAGAAGTGACACTGTAAAAAGACAATCTGCCAATTTCAGCCATTAATTTATATCACAACTGCATTAAAATATGAAAGTTCCATAAAGTAACAACTATATTTTTGCTCAAACATTTTTATGAGAATTTAGGTAGTCCAGAAGTCTCCCTAAAAGATATGGATAGGGAAGACAGGCAGCCTTTAAGAAAGAAGTATGAAATAAGAAAGTTTACTAACCTGGAGATCCTGCATGTGCAGACATGTTCCATTCATCTTCGAAGCAGCTTCCTCTTAAGAAGGAGGACTTCTCATGATGTTTCATTCTGGCAACTAGGCCTTGCATTTCTTTGTTGTACTGTTTGCATTTTTGACACACATGTGTCTTACCCACAGGTTGAGGAACTTCGTTAAAATATTGCCAAAAAGGATCTCTCTTACAGCCTGGCAAGCCTGCTGCCATGATGCGTTTTCTCTTCTACCATACCATTCCCTCACTAGATTGCAAATCGGTAGAGAGACTATACTCAGAAACTTATCCCTCAAGACTTCTGGAATATTCTACTCAAAATGTTTCTTTCTTATTTCTACTGCCCCCCCTCCTTGCATTTATCTCCAGACTCTTCATCCTTGCCCAAATCTATTCCACCCCCAACAATTCTCTATTCATTTAACTACTTGAAACTGCACGTCTAGAGAGAGGTAAGGGCTTGACCTGTGTACACAAACTTGCAGAGAGACAATAGGGCTGATGGGTAGGTAATCAGCAAGGATCCTGGTTTTCTTTGTTTAATAATCACAAATTCTCTGATGAAAACAGGTTTTTCTGATTAAAAAACCCAAAGTACATGTTTTTCCATGATTAAAATGAAACACCACTATTTCTATAGGCATCATTTGAATACAATGTTTTATTCATAAGTTTACAGTATTAAAGCATGTCAGAACCCTACCAGTGCCTCAATCACTATAATAAGATTGTGCCCGTCTCCGCTTGATGATTTGATCCCATGCCACCTTTGCTTGGGCAGCTGGTCTTGCTCACCAAGGAACCTCATGTAGACCCCATAGGGTTCCTCTGTTACCTTTGGGGTATCCCCCAAACTCACCTGCCATGATTTAAGATGGTCCTTCAGTGAAGGAGGTCCCCTCTGAGGATGCCTCCAGAGTTGTCATGTGTCCTGGCGGATGTTCACGAGGCTCCAGCCTCCCCTACACCCTGGCCACATGCCAACCTACAAGACAAGCCTCAGGATCTTTTACGGCTAGCCCTGTTGATGTCTTCCTCGGTTCCCACATGTCCTCTCTCGTGGACGGGTGCCTTGGACTCTGGCCAGACCCGGAGAGTCTGGTGACACTCTGCCTTCAGAGTTGTCCCTCTCGATGCCCTGCACATTCTACGACGGATGCTGTCAGTCGTCACCACGTTCTCACATGGTCTTTCATCTCCAGATGGGGTCTCTAATTCCCCAAACCTGGTGTGGTGTATTAGTCTAACCTGCTCTAGGCAGGCAACTAAAATAGATCAGACTAAGAAACAAAAACGTAGCGCACTCACCATCAGAAAACTCCGTGCAGGAACATCCCAATATGACAGAAAAAGGAATTAAAGGCAAGACCGCAAAAGGAATGAGAGAAAGAGAAGGAAAAAAAAGAGAAAGAGAAGAAAAAAAAAAGAAGAGGAGCAACCGTGGGGAGAGTCCCGTGCCCCCTTTGCCCCATTGCCCCTCGACTAATGTGTCCCCTGGGTCGGGACCCATGCCTTCACCCTAGCTGGGATTTCTCTTATCTTCTCCGGGATCCACCTCTGCATCCACCACCTCCGGCAGGAGCTCCCTCACTGGCTCTTGCCATCGCCACTGCCGGTATCCCTGCCAGCTCCTCTGATCCCCTCCAGTCTTCCTCAGCGCGCAGATCTCCCGCAGCTGCCACTGCCAGCTGCAGCAGCTGGACATTCTCCACCTTAGCGGTTCCCCGCCACTCCTCCGGCACTTGGCGTCCTCTTTCCTGCGCTCAGAGCCAGTTTTTATCTTTGCCAGGTGACATCACCTGGCTCCAGCTGGAGATGAGCCTGAATTGGCTTCCAGCACTGCTAGCATAACATTTGGTGAAAATAGACAATATATATATATATATATTTTTTTTTTTTTGCATTATATTATATTGCAAAGCCTTAATGCTGGTATTAGTAACACCAGTATGCAAATCTGTTGCCATCTTTGCTTGCACTGGCAAATTATGGGGTGTTACAAACAAAAGAAAGAAACTTTTTTTGTTGAAATGTATAACAGATTTCCCACGCATTATTCTTGTTGGTTCTTGCAAACATGTTTGTGGCTAACAGAGCAATATTGTAAATAAATATATATTTCTTACTTTACCCTTGGCTAACTGTGTATTTAAAGATATTTTTATAGTAACTTAATGAAGTAACACTGAAAAGGGCTACATTTCTTAATTTAATGTATGTATGATTGTTAACTCCAGGAAAGAGCTGGAAAGCCGAGTTACTCTGAATGGCCCTGAATTTCAAGATGTTCTGTCAAAAGAAATGGCTAAAGAAGAAAAGAGGCATGAACAACGTGTTAAAGAATTTCAGGAGAAAATGAATGTGTTAAACCAACAGTATATGGAGTTAGAAAATGAATTTCGTTTGGCTTTAACTATTGAAGCAAAAAGGTTTAAGGAGGTAAGATTAAGAATATCTTGTAAAACAAATTCTTTATTGCCCTGGGCTACATGTGTGCTTTCCTATGGAGTAGACTAATTAGCTACGCAGTAAAGCACCACTGTCTACATGTGTGCCGGTATTAGGGTGCAGTAAACTAAATAACTCTGCTATAAAATTAACTCTGTCAGGGACATTACTGTCTTACGGTGAAGTAATTAACTGTGCTGAAACATGTATGTAGATGGGTGGAGGCTAGACTTGTGGCTGCTGCCTAGCCACACAGATCTGTAGGCTCGTGCCCCAGCCAGCCCCAATGCTGCCACCTGGAGCCTGGGGCTGTGACCCCCCATATATCCCTGCCAGCCTGGACCTGCTCTGC
Organism: Crocodylus porosus; assembly: GCF_001723895.1. Lineage (NCBI taxonomy): Eukaryota > Metazoa > Chordata > Crocodylia > Crocodylidae > Crocodylus > Crocodylus porosus. Next base: position 223,706,420 of record NW_017728886.1, read on the forward strand.
CCTGGCTCAAACTGCTGCTATTGTGAGCGCACGTGTAGATGTTGTGCCTGGGAGTAGTTTACTCCAGTTCAAACAGCTCCAGAGTTTATTTCTTCCCCTTAATTTCACATGTAGATGCAGCCCCAGAGGAACACAAAAGTCATGCTTCTATCAAGCTTTTCTTTGTTAAAAAAAAATTATTTTTCTTTATGCTTTTCCTTTCAACATATTTATCTAACTAATCATTTGAATCTTAACATAGCAGTTAGCCTTATTCAGGATGGATCAGTTTTACTTGTGCTTTAAATCACTAATGTGTAACCCTTTATTGTATAGAATCTTTGGTTTTATCTTGTTTCTTATTTTTTAATTTATTTTTATAAGAAAAATTGATTTATCATTTATTGGGAACCATAAAAACACATTGATTTGCAAATAAATGTAACTATTGCACAAAGGTTGGCACTTTCTGCTAACCAGGAGGATTGTTATTATCTATACATATTTAAAATGCATTTATTCAGATTGAGTACTTGATGACTTTTTATGTTAGAAAATTGTGAATAATGTATTTTTGTGTACATGTTAATTTTTTATTCATGATTTGTGCTAACCTGTTTCTGTGCATTCCAATTCCCATACAAGTATAGTTTTTTAGAAGTGTCTGTTATTAATTAAATAAAGGTACCTTAAATATGCTGGAGACATAAGAACAAACTTGAGTATATAAACATATTTTGCATTTTTAAATTGATTTCATAAATGAAATATGTACCATCACTAATTAATGAATTATAACTATTCTAGTCAACACATTCTTCTAGCTTTAGAATGGATAGATCTTGTCCTGTTGTATACCACTCATAAGGGAGGGAGGAGTGGGTACTATTGTCTACGTTTTCAACTACCCAAGTCCTCAATTTTCAGTAAACTAGTCCTTGAACTGAAGTGATCAAATAATTGAAAGTTTTTCTGTATTTGTAGTCCAGATCTGGGTAATGCTCCAGTAAATGTTGGTTCTTGGTGCCTGTCAGTCCTTTTATTTAAATTTTAGGCAGCAAATGGGTACTGCTTGATGTTATTTTGTTAAGTAATTTAAATTATTCTAATAGATTATCATACGATAGACAACAGCCTAAACTATTTAAGTTTGTTTTTTAAACCAATACAATTGCACACATTTAAATAATTTTTTTAAATCTATATTTATCCAAACTAGCCTTAACTAGTTTAACTCTGGAGTTCTTATTTCAACATTTTCATTTGGTTAGTGTGACTTAGAGCCATGCATTCATACTTTGACAAAGGGAAAACTAACTTCAGGTATAATAATTTTTTATTAAGAATAGATGGTATTGATATCACTTGTTTACTACTAAATTAGATTCTCTTCTGCCTCACAAATATATGTGTGTGTGTGTGTATGTGTATATGTATATGTATGTGTGTGTGTATGGACTAATCTTTTTATTGTTTTTATTTTCTTCATAAGGTTAATTTTTATTTTACATGTGTTTTATTACTTTGTTTTATCTTACACAAATATAGGTTAAGGAAAGCTTTGAGAATGTTGCTGCTGAGCTAGCAGAATATAAGCAGGTCCTTTTTCAGTCTCAGCAAAAGGAAAAGCAGTCAGCTACTCTGATTCAAGAGCTAACATCCATGGTTAAAGAACAGAAAGCAAGAATTACACAAGTCGTTCAATCAAAACAAGAAATAGTAGGAAATCTAAAGGTATCTGTTTAGAAACATTCTAACTGTCATTGTACGTTTTGTGTAGATAAAAAATTGTAACACTAAAAAATTCCCAAGGAAAATATTTTGATTTAAGTTAAAGACATGCTTTATCACTTTTGGGGTCAGTATTAATGTCCATAGCAACCTCCGTTTTCATATTTTACTCCTGAGACACTTTCAGGCTTCTGAATTCCACAGTAACCAAAATCAAGATTGTCATTTATTTCTTCATAAGTTTGTATTAGTAATTTGCACTGAACTATTAGAAACTAGATATCGCTAAGCACTTAATATTATCTGTAAAAATTATTTATATGCCTGTAAACTCAGACAGGCAACAGTATTTTAGCTGCAGAACAGTTATTGTAAATAATAACCATACATAAATTATGTTTAAACATTGTAGCCATATTATAATCACAGTAGTTCTGGGAATATATAAATTAATATAATTATGGTGAATTTCTAATGAATCCAAAGTGACTGCATAGCATAAAAATATTAACTACTATGTAGCACAGTTTTTCTACTATATTATTTTGTTTAGGCTACAGAATTCTAATCGCCATAAATACATATTAAAACATTAGGAATAAATGATTGCTTCCCAACTTTTGTAACTGTTAAATGAGACACAGTCCAACTGTTATGGACTTTCTTATCTTTTACCGAAAGGCCACTGGAAAATATCCATATGAATAAAATGTGAAAATCCTGTTCTGTATTACTGGTAAAATATGCCCATTTTTATCAGGAAAAAACCTTGAGCGTAAACAACATTTTCAGTTAAAACTGAAAAACTACCTCAATATAATAATGATGGCGGGGTAAAGTTGGGCACCAGCCCCAAGCACCAATTTGGAGGGAGTGCCAGAATAGCAGCCCTCAGGGAGCCTGCACCACAGTTGCAGCAGCTTCGCACCCCACCTTCCCACCAGTCTCCTATCCACGGCACTAAAAATATCATGTATATGTCTGGATTAGCTGAATTGAATACATGTAAATACTAATTTCCTAGTAAAGTGTTTTGTAATTAATTCCTGAATATTTGTCTTATATAATGTAACTAACTACACATTCTGTTGTTATTTTATGCGTAGAATAGAATCCAGACATTTGAGGCTTTGGCTGAAGAGGACAAACATAAGTCTGTTCAAATTGAACTCTTGAAACAGGAAAAATCAAAACTTAGTTCTCAACTGACAGCCCAGGAATCTGTAATTGATGGATTAAGAATGGAAAGGAAAATATGGGGACAAGAGTTGGCACAGCAAGGTAAAATTCAATGTCTTTGTGTTGTGCTGTAACAGGTCATAGATAAAGATCAATTAAATAGATCTGTTTCACTTGAATGTCCTCACTGACCAATCAGTACTCTGGGGTCCCACTGAGCTGAGAAATATTTAAGCATAATGTCCTGATATTTTATTCAGCACAGAAGAGGATTTGTGATATTAAAAAGTAGTAATTGAGCGGCTGCTACATGGGTAAATACTTGAGAGTAGTCTTTTTTCCTTTAAATGTTTGTTTATATGTGTGTTCCACTGAATATAAATGCACCTCATGTTTGAGCTTGAAGACTTTTGACTAGTTGTACCATCACAGTATGCATGCTGTGGTAGTAGTGCTTTCAGCTAACTGAATAAAGGGGTATACATAGCTCTCCTTCTCCATTTCATCTCCATCATCATCTCGAGAGAGCTTTTTTCTGCTCTTTTCAATAGCCTATATTGGGACTGGGTTCCTGCTTATTGGCATTACCAAAATCACTTGTAGCATCCACCTGACACCAAAGCTGTGAATGCCTCCTTTGCATTCACTGTTTCCTGCCATCCCTTTTCTATGAATTCTTAAAATATCTTAATACAAGTTGCAGTGGGAAAAAAAAGCAATAGCAGTATCACTGCTCTTATTTGATATTATCCAGTGGTGGAGAAGACTTGGTACAATATTGGAGCCAAAGCAAGAACTTGAGTAGAACCCAGAGCAGCAGTGGCCAACCTGTGGCTGATGTGCCACAAGGGAAACCCTGACCCTCCCTGAGTGCTGCTCTGATCTCTGTCCTGCTTGATGCGTTTGTGCCTTCGGGCACTGGAATGGAAGTATGGGTGCTAAAACCTCCGCCTGTAGTGGAGTAGAGCAGGGGTCAAATGCTGCTGTCAGAGTTGTCACTTCCTCAGGCGTCAGGTTAACTCTTCCCTGACCCAACAACCACTGCAGTTTTAAATGAAGATTGAGGATCCAAAGCCCTGAATTTGGCAGTGGCTACAGGGTCAGGGAACAGTTAACCTGGTTTTTGGTGGTGACCGCTTCCCTCACTTTACTCCACATGGTCCATCCCAAAAGTTGGAGCTCCCCTGCCTCCATTCTGGTGGGGGGTTTTTACTGAGTGCCCAGAGCTTATGTGCCACAAGCAACAACTACCTGTGCCACTTTTGCCACACATGCTTGTGGGCTGGCCAACCCTGACCTAGAGGAATGGTGCTTAAAGGACGCTCGTAAAAACAAACACTATCACTATCACTTACAGAATGTCTAGAGATGGTACTCTCAAGGAATGCCCCATAGGTATCTTGCTTTCATTGCATAGAATAAATCCAGCGTTTCCCATATTAAAACAACTTTAATCCTATGGCCAGAATAGAGCAGGCAGGGAAGGACCAGAAATGGTCCTCTAATGCTCCTGTTCTGAGCAATATACATTTCTTCAGGCATGATCGAAGTACAGGTCAAAGTGCAGTCATCTTTATTTTATTTTAGCCACATTGCATAATGTCTGTTTTCAATCTTGTGACCTCCAAAGTGAAAATCACAGAAGCAGGCGTCCTTGAACATGACTAATATTGAATCAAAATTATATTTTCTTTTGACATCTTTCTTGTTCTATTTCATGTAACTTTGTGTATATAGATTTGTACACATTTAGCTCCATTTTGTGGGCTCTTTAATATTGCTTAGCGCTCTAAGCATTATTTTTAATACATATTATAAGAGTAAAAAAGATTAGACAACTGTGTAATATTTTTAAACTACAACTATTACAAAATATTACTTAATTACAATTAAATACTTGCATCTTGTTCTATGTGGGTCTCGGGCCTGCTTCCAAGAAATGTTAGGTTTTCTAAGCTTCATTTGAAAATTATTTCAAGATATGCAGTTCTGTAATGCTGATACTTGTATCCAGGAGCTTCTCTTGCCCAAGACCGTGGAAAACTGGAAGCAAAAATTGAAGTTTTAACTAACGAGATTGAGGGCTTGAGGAAAAAAAATGAACGTGACAGTGACGCTTTAAAAATTAAGACCAAAATAATTGAAGATCAGACAGAAACAATTAGGAAATTAAAAGAGGTAAGTGGTGTATATATGTATGAGCATAAAGAAGGTAGATAAAAGACTCTTAAATGGGAGTCATGATTTAAGTAAAAGCTAGAGAGTGGTGCTATTCCTGTCTACGGGCTGATCACTATTGTTAAAGTCATTGACAACAATTTCACTTGAAGCAGTAAGTAGCAGGCTTGATCTGAAATAATAAGTAGAATTTAAGGGAATTCTGTTGAAGCACAACATAGTGTAGTTGTAGATGATCTAATTGGCTTTCAATTTTGCATTCAAGTGTAATTTTTTATTTTGTTACTCAGGAGTGAATATTTACCCACAACTAAATGGATGTTTGCATATTTACATAGGGTTCATGTTTTGATGAAAGCTGTAAATATACTAGTATTACATGGGGCTCAAATATTTAGCTCACTTGAAAGCAAAATTCACAATTTATAAATGAGAGTTTTGTCTAAAATTAAATATGCTAGAATCATAAGGTTAAAAGAGATCTTGAAGGTCATTTAGTCCAACCCTTCACAGGCTGTGTCTGCACAAGATACCTGACTGCACAGTAGGCTAATCTACTGAGCAGTAAAGCATCACCAAGTAACCTTGCTCATAAGTCGCTGCATAGCATTGGTGACACGTAGGGGGTGCACGTGCTCTAGTGTAAACTCATTGCCTTGTGTCCTTTAATAGCATGAGAGAACAAATATTCTCTGTCCTCTTTGGTAACTAATAATAATAAATTATCCTTGATATATATTGTCTGTTAAGTTAAAGTAGCAGAGTTTAAACTTGTTAATATTGAGCTTTTATTACAATCTTTCAGAGATTGTAACTGATTTATTAATCTGGTTCAGGGGTGCTCAACCTCTGGGCCACAGGCCAAACGTGGCCTGTGGAGCCTTGGGATCCAGCTCCCAGGGTTCCCCACAGTACTGCCACTCCTCCTCACTGCCGAAATCCCAAACCCCACAGGGCAGGTCAGAGCTGTGCTATGACCCTTCCCCCACCAGGGTTAGATGGAAGTCAGGTCACCCCCCTTTCTTTGACAGCTAGTGGTCTAGTTAAAATTGCTTCTTAAACAAAGCCAACTATAAAGTTGTGAATTTAAATAATTGACTCTTATTTGAAAGAACACAATTGGGTGCCTTAATCAGTTAGTGCTTTTTTATGGGTGGCTTTTTTAATGAATAAGTCATTTAAGTAACAACATAATTACAAGACTGTTTTATATTGAAAAAATAAATATATATTGTCTTTAAATCTTTAAAGCGTTTGCAGGAAAGAGATGAACAGATCAGAACACAGCGTCAAGAAAATGCTGAAATCCAAAAGACTTTTCAGGTACAATTGGATGAAAGAGCTGCACAATTGGAAGAACTACTGGAAAAATTAGACAGGCAAAATGAAAGAAAAGAGGAATTAAAGCAACTGCTAGAAGAAAAAGAAGTAGAACTTGAAGATGTTAGGAAAATGTACAGGTGCTGTATGGAATTAAGAATGTAATGAAATATTGTGCAATATATTAAAAATTAATGTAAGTAGAGGTGCACCGATACATCGGTCCCATATCGAATTGTCACGATATAAGGAAAATTGACAGTATTGTCAATCAGCTTTTTCAACTGATATGGCTGATAATGTCACCACTAAATGCCCACACAGCTGCAGCGCAGTACACAGGCAGCCAGGAGCACAGCCCAGCACCGTGGCAACAGCTGGGTCTGGCTGGTAAATCTTCTGTGTGGGAAGGGGCATGGGAAGGGACAGTTTGAGGCCCCAGTGGTGAGGGATGGAGTGGGCCTGGGTAGGAGCAGGCACTGCACAGCCAGGGTGGGGCACAGGACAGAGCCATGAGCAGCTTGTCTGTCTGGGGGGCACAGGGAGGGGGTGGCGGCTCCCATTGCTGCACACACCCCAGGAAGGCATGGGGGCCACATGCCTCTCCGCCCTGGCTGTGCAGCGCCTGCCCCAGCCCCACTCCCTTCCTCACTGTGGGGGCCTCAGTCTGCCCCCCACGCCCCTTCCCTCTCCCTTTGCCCCACAACAGACTTACCAGCTGGATGCTGCTTTCCAAGCTGCCCAGCTGCATATTAGCAATCAGACAGTATCGGCCAATTTGGCTTGTTAAAAATCAGCCATGGGTATCAGCCCAAAAAATCTGTATCAGTGCACCCTTAAATTTGGGGTGAGGTGAGCATGCTAGTAGGGAGGAAAAGACTGCAGTAGGACCTGGATAGGTTACAGGGGTGGACTAGCAAAAACAGGATGTGCTTCAATACTGACAAGTGCAGGTTGCTGCACTTGAGCAGTAGTAACCAGTGGCACACTTTTATAAGATGGGAAACTCCCTTCTTGAGAGCACAGAGGCAGAAAGGGATCTTGGAGTCATTACTGACTCCAAGTTGAACATTGGCTGACAATGTGAGGTCACGGTTGGCTGGGCTAACCCGACCTCGTCATGCATCCACAGGTGCATCTCTAGCAGGGACAAGGAGGTGATCCTCCCCCTCTATGCAGCACTGGTCAGGCCACAGCTGGAGTACTGTGTCCAGTTCTGTGCGCCCCATTTCAGGAGGGACGTGGACAACATTGAGAGGGTCCAGAGGAGGGCCACACGCATGATCCGGGGACAACAGGGCAGACCCTACAATGAGAGACTGCGGGACCTGAACCTGTTCAGCCTTCACAAGAGAAGGCTGAGGGGGGACCTGGTGATAGTCTGTAAACTCACTCGGGGGACCAGAAGGGTTTGGGAGAAACCTTGTTTCCTCTAGCGCCCCCTGGCATAACAAGGAATAATAGCCATAAGTTGTTGGCGAGTAGGTATAGATTAGACATCCGTAAGAACTACTTCAGTCAGGGCGGCTAGGATCTGGAGCCAACTTCCAAGGGAAGTGGTGCTGGCTCCTACCCTGGGGGTCTTTAAGAGGAGGCTTGATGCCTACCTAGCTAGGATCATTTGAGCCCAGTTTTTTCTCCTGCCCAGGCAGGGGGTCGAACTTGAAGATCTACAAGGTCCCTTCCAACCCTACTTCTATGATTCTGTGATAAACATAAGGCTTCTTACTGGTTGGGGGGAAGTACTTGGTTAGTCTATAATTTAAAATTGGGAAAAGTGTAGACAAAATAGAAGTATTATGCCCCCATTTATTTAGAGAGAGAGATACAGTAGGGGAATCTGTACTCACTCTTACTATGTACATTTTACTTTCAGCACAATGAATAAGAAGTGGCAAGACAAAGGAGAATTATTAAGCCAGCTGGAGATACAAGTTAAACAAATGAAAGAAAACTTTGATATCAAGGAAAAGAAGCTGATTGAAGAGAGAAACAGAAGTCTTCAGACTCAGAAGTACAAACAGATCATTAGTTGTTGCTTTTGTGGGTTTGCTAAATTGATTTATATTCTACCATATAAGACTGCGAAAATTCTGGTTATACAGTACACTACGTAAAGTTATTATAGGTACTTTCTCTGGGCCCAATCTTACAAATGTTTAGGTGCACAATTAGTTCTTGTTCATGGAAGAATGGCTTACTTTTATGAAAGAAGTCGGTATTATCTGTCCCTCAACTTTTAACTGAACTTTCTGTTTATTTGAAGATTTTAAGTTTCCTTACCAATAGTGATGTGCTCTTACACCAGAGTCTATATTGAAGACGCTACCTCTCTTGTCACACTGGGCTCCTATAGACCTGAGCAGGCTCCTAGAGAACCTGCTCCGATGCATGGGAAATCCAGCACATAGGAGTAGACTTGATTAAGTCCACTGGAGCATGGAAACTGACACGTTTCATCAGCCTTCCGCGTCACGTGGATCAGCATGCTGAAAAAATGGCAACAGGGCACTTTGAAATAAAGCATGTTCAATATTCAAAGCTCCCTGCTGCTTGTTTTTCAGTGTGGGGACACTGCTACATGTGACTCATGGGCACTTTTAATTAGCGCAGCTCACTAATTAAAGTGCCCACGCTGCATCCCAGAGCATATATAAAAATGCCCATTGAGATTAAATAAAGGGACATACACTTTATAGGTATAGGAAGTCCACTTGGCACAAATTTGTTGCAAGTTTAGAATGAGTTTGCATCTCTGTATTCTTGCATTGTTTCAGTATAATTAAGGTTGTCAGCATTCAAGTTGCCTCTTAATGCCTAGTACATGCAAGGAAGTGAAATAAGTTTAGGAGGTAAGCAGAACTGAACAGTATAGCCTATTTGAGGGTGCAGATCTCCAGCTCTGTAAGTTTGCAAAGGACATGCATAAAGTGCCTAAAATAAGGTTTCTCACTGTCTGTAGTTGCACGTTCTAATTTTATAAGCAGATATCTTGGGAATGACAATGTCCACAAAGAATAAGGATCTACTATTAGTTTTTTGGGAGGGATCACCAAGGATCGTTGAGTCAAGTATGGACAACTAATATAGTTTTATCAGTAAAAGCAGATGGTTGAAAGCACCAGGGGTTAACTACCTTAGCATAGGTAAGCATGAAAGTTATTGCTTTAATCAGTGATTAAATGTGCCAACTAGGGCAATGTTGCTGTTACCAGAAATTGAGAACATATCTTCTGAAGCTAAGAATTAAAACTATTTTTTCTCTAGACTCCTGTGTTATTAAGGGCATGATAGAATGTTATATGCATGTTTAAAAATAATAGCAATATATGTAATTTCTGGGTCTCTTAAAAAGACTCTCTTTTTGTTTTTGTTTTTTTAGAGTTGCAATGGAAAAGCTTCGTTCAATGGATGATGCCTTTAGAAGACAGCTTGAATCAACACTAGCAGCTCACCAAGCAGAACTAGCGCGACTGGCAAATGAAAAGCAAAGACAAATTGAAGCAGCAAATGAAAAGGTAATATACCTTAGTAAAAGGTTATTCTGTCATAAAATCTGTAGTTTCACTCATATTAAAGCTATTACTGACACCTAAACTTAATCTTTGCCCCATAGAATCATGGAAAGTTAGAGTTGCAAGGGACCTCAGGAGGTCATCTAGTTGAACCCCCTGCTCCAAGCAGGACCATCCCCAGCTAGATCATCCCAGCCAAAAGTGCAGGACTTTGCCCTTGTCCTTGTTGAACCTCATGAGATTCCTTTGGCCCAATTCTCCAATTTGTCTAGGGTACTCTGAATCCTAGCTTTACACACCAGCGTATCTACTACTTCCTCCAGCTTGATGTCATCTGCAAATTTGCTGAGGGTGCACTGTGCTATCTTCCAGATCATTGATTAAGACATTGAACTAAACCAGCCCCTGGGGCACTCCACTTGATACCAGCTGCCAACTAGACCTCAAGCCATTGATTTAGTACTCTCTGAGCCCAATGCTCCAGTTAAATTTCTATCCACTTTGCAGTCCATTCATCCAGCCCATACTTCCTTAGCTTGCCTGTGAGAATGTTGTGGGAAACCATATCAAAAAAGCCTTGCTAAAATCAGGGTACACCACATCTTCTGGTTTCCCCATATTCACAGAGCCTGTCACCTTGTCATAGAAGGCAATCAGGTTGGTTAGGAATGACTTGCTCCTAGTGAATCTAAGATGACTGTTCCTAATCACCTTTTTCTCCACGAAGTGCTTAGAAATGGCTTTCTTAAGGATCTGCTCCATGATTTTTCCAGGGACTGAGGTGAGGCTGACCTGTTTGTAGTTCTTAAAAAGGGGCACTGTTTGCCCTTTTTCCATCATCTGGGACCTCTCCTGATAGCCATGAGTTTTCAAAGATGATGGCCAAGGCTCTGCAGTCACATCAGCCAACTTCCTCAGCACCCTCGGGTGCATCCCATCCAGCCACATGGATTTGTACACATCCAGCTTTTCTAAATAGTCCCTAACCTGTTTTCCCAGTGAGGGCTGCTCACTTCCTCCTGCTCCTGCCCGGGCCTTTTGCTTTGACTGAAGATTGATGAGAACACAACCTGAGTCCCAGATCCCCTCACCCTTGCACCCAGAGCTCCATAGTCACTTTTGATGCACTCAGGGTCTCCCCTGGCAGTATCATTGGTGCCCACATGAATGAGCAGCATGGGGTAGCAGCCAGAGGGCTGGATGAGCCTCAGTAGTCCTTCTGTAACATCTGGGCTCTGAGTAAGCAGCAGATTTCCCAAGACAGCAGGTCAGATTGGCAGATGGCTCCCTCCATCCCCTGCAGATGGGAGTTTCCAACCACCACCACCTGTCGTTTCTTGGTGGGAGTTGTCTTGGTCCTTCCCATGTTGGTGAGGCCTGGCCTGTCTTCCTCCACCAATGGAATGTGCTCCTTCCTAGCTGTTGCCAGGGCTGCATATCTGTTTTCCAGACAAACCACTGCAAGTGGAACTGAAGATCTCTGCTTGCTGCCAGAAGTCGCAAGCCTCAGCTTCCTCCCTATTGGGTGTCCATGTCCTCTCTCTTCTCCAGTGCTGCCTCTGGCATTTCTTCCTTCACCATCCCAGAGATCTCCTCCAGCATCAAATCAATGAACTCGTCATGGTGGAGGATATTTCAGAGCCTTGCCATCTCCTGTAGTTCTCTTTTCTGTTCCCTGGGAGACACCCCCAGAAGGCATCACTCACACTGCAGGCACTCCCTGACCAGGCCATCATTGGAAGAAGCCTACAAGCCGCAGTCCCCCCAGCACCAAACCTGGACCTGGGTGGAAGCCTTGATGGTGAGCTGTCCTGCCTGGACAGAAACCTCACAAGTGCAAACAGAGGCAGTGGCTCTAGCATTGCTATGTTCTCCAGCCATTTCCCTGGGTTTCTTAATCTGCCTTCTCTCTCTTACTGCTTTTCTTCTAAGTGCACCTTTCCTAGTGAACTTGCCTGGAAGCTGGCCTGTTTATTGCTCCTTTGCCCCAAGGGTTCCTTTTCCTCCTGCTTCCTTACACCAAGCAGAAAGCCTTGCCCCTCAAGAAGAGAGTGGATAGGGGGAGGCACAACTGGCCTGTATGCTGCCTGTGAACTGCTTACCCTGTTTTCATCCTCTATAATAGACTTCTTTAAAAAGACATAGTTAATAGACAAAGTCTGTCTATACATATGACCAAGTAAAGTAAAATGGCATGGTATGTAGTCATTACCCAGTGCATGGACTTCCTTATTTATCAGAGGTTAGCATAATGATGATTAGACAGTTTATCTAAGAGTGGAGTGCATCTTTTTAACTTCTATTATTCTTAGCATTTTTTTTATTGTTCATTACTGGATTATTTCTTTTCTAAGTGTGAAAACATGTTCATAATTGATAACATCCTACCTAGTTTTGCATTTGTTTTTTCATCTACCAAGGAATGAGAATTACTTGTAACATCATTGTTTAGCAAAACTTTCTACTACTGAATATATTAACAGATATAGTGTATCCATTATATAAGTATATGATATCACCTCTAGATTATTGTTCTCTGAGCCCAAAACGTTTTTATTCCATTTTTTCCTTATTTATCTTCATGAAAAGACCATAAAAATGTACCATTATATAGCCAAATAGCTGTATAATAGTTCATGTGCCTAACAAATTGCTATTTGTCAGAACTAATACTAAATGTGGGGAGGGTTTCCTCCGTTTTTTCAGTCTAAAAATAGGCCAAGATCACATCTTAGTATTCTAAAGAAGACTAAAGATTTTTGTTTACCTTTAAATATATTTCAGGTTTACCAAGTTGAAGAGGAAATGCGTCATCTTCTGCAAGAAACTGCAAATAATAAGAAGTCTACGGAAGAGAAAATAAGACGACTGACAAGTGCACTTAGTGACATTCAGCAAGGCCTTTGAAATATGTGATACCTTTCATTTGACAATCATGATCCTCTTCTTACTAAAAAAGGAATTGCAAGAAAATATATACAGCAATAGAGATAATATATTTATTTTATAATTGTTTTTAGTTTTTTATTTTTGCAGTTTTCTATAAAATGGTTATTCCTAGGGAGAATTGTTATTATGTGATTTGTATTTTGAATGTTCATGGATCAGGTTTATTAAGGATTGTACAGTATTTTCATAATAAATAATTACATCAGTTGTATCTGTGTGTAGGAATTATTTCAAAACTAAAGTATCAACCAAATGATTAAAGGTCTAGAAAAACTGGTTTATGAAAAAAGGTTGAAAAACAGCTATTTAGTTAGGAAAAGAGACAAGTAAGGTGAGATTTGTTAAAGCCTTCAAATATATGAATGGTGGTTATAAATAGGATGATGATAAATTATTCTCTGTAGAGGATAAAATGCGAAGTAATGGTCTTAAACCGTAACAAGGAAAATGTAGATAGAATAATAGGAAAAAAAAATCTTACTGTGGGAATGGTTAAGCATTGGACTAGATTACTTAATGAGGCTACAGAATTTCCATCCTGGATCTTTAAAGAGTGGGTTAGACAAGAATGGTTGAGATGGAGATGATCCTGCCTAGAGCAGGACTAGATGACCTCTGGAGGTCTCTTCCACCCCTATTTTTTCTATGTTTCTATCAAAGAAATACATGAAAACTAATCTAGAGCTAGAAAGTACTATGTAAAAGAATTCAGAAACAGGGTTTTATCCAGGATGGTAGTTTTTTCATGGTTTACAAGTCACTGTGCTATAGAATGGTTTTTCTTTGCTAGCATTTGAAATGTTCAATTACTGTATGTATTAACAGCAAATATGCAAGTACTTCGGTAGTGTTGGAGTAATGTTGTAACTGAGGGTCCAGGAGATGCACGAGATGCAAGGATTTTGTGGGCAGTATATTTTGAACTAACTGCACGACTGGGATAGATTTAGACAAGGTTTTGAATACAGTTAGTCCACAAGGTGGAGCTATTTGGTTTTAAATTACTCCCCATCTAACAGAAGAAAGCTATGTTAATCTGAAGGCAGGCAGAGAGCACTGCCCTGCCTTGTGCCTAAACCAAGAACGTGTTTCCCTTCTCCACTCTTGCCTATTCAGCAGGATTTTTTCCACACTTTCAGGATGTACTGTTGTGGAAAACATTTTGTATAGCACCAAAATCACACAGGTGACTAACTCATTTAAACCTTGAGCTTTCTGAAAATAATACAAAGAGTACACAGCCTGCACACACACCAAATTTGCCATTTAAAATCTTTAGCCAATTCAGTTTCTCTTGAGATGTTTCTTATCCCCTGTTTTATCCTTGAGTTAGCTGTGGTCCTGGTGAATTGTGTGGTGTACCGTAAGAGTTTAAATAAACCTTGTGGCACATTTAAGGAACTAAAGTCACAATTTTTTCATTTCTATGGATGTGTGTATAAGTTTTTATTTTTATACCTATCTAGACAGCAAAAATTGTTTCCCTTTTTATTTAGTCTGTTTTATAGCATTGTATTTTTAAGTTTTTACAAATGTTAGCATTACTTGTGTTGCAAAATAATGTATTTTAAGCAGCAGAAAAGTACCCATTTTTATTCCATTTTCCAAATTAATGGAAAGTGTTCTATAGGGCTTAGGTTTTATAAATACCTAAAAATGAAATTTTGCATCATCTGAGACTAGGAAAGTGTCTCTGTAAGCCTAAAACAGGCAGGGCTGAATTTTAATAGATTAAGCTGTGTGCGTGCATGCATGGTATATCCCTCCTGTTTCTTTTTTGCTTGGTTATGCAAGCATACAGGAAAGAATGTGAAAAAGCTGTTAATCTTATCACAAGCACACTGACTCTTCAAGTCCAGAACATGTTTCCTTTCACTTCCAGCAAATTCTTGGTTAAATGGCTGATGGCTTAGCTGGTGGTTCTATGGACTTAGTAACTGGGGAACTAAGTAAGCAAGAAACTTTTCCCAGTAAAGCCAGGGAATGGAACTGAACCAGCTTATTACTGTGTTTGGTTTTTTGCTGATAATCAGTTTCCATTCTTTGATTTCATAGCCTCCACCCTCACAACTCATTTGTAAGACTAAGTGCAATAATCACCAAAGTGTAAAAATAGCCAGAACACCTGAAAAGGGTCAAAACTTTCTTTCCTAGAGTCTCAGGCTTAGAAGAGATGGAGCAGTTAAGTTACAACCTAGTGACAAACCATGTTTGTATTTTAATTTTTACTTCAGTATTTTAATATTTTAGGTTTTAATCTTGAATATTAATAGTTGATAGCAGTTATCATCTATATTCAAGTTTGAGTGTTTTAGTACAAGTCTCTGGATGCTTTTGGATCTGGAAGACGTGTTCTGTAACCGACTGAAAAGTGTGTACCCTCTGAGTCAGTCCAGGCCCGCAGCTCCAGCCTGCCCCTGCCCCGCACGCCCAGGACCGGCAGAAAGGTGGCTGTTTGAAGTGCGATCTCCCGCGCCAGAGCCCGGTCCCAGCGCCCTGCCGCTGCCCGGGTTTGTCCCCGCCGCCTTTGACTTCATCCCGGGAAGCGGGTCCGGGGAAAGGGGACCCGAGCTCCGCTCCGGGGCAGTTACAGATGATGGCGCCGGCAGCCTCCCCCACCGTGACGGTGAGGCACCGCGGGCGGGAGCGCAGGACTCCGCGCCGGGAGGAGAGCGGGCCCGAGCCGCTCGCTTCTGAGCCCTGCCCTGGGCGTCTGCTCCCTCCTGCCGGCGTGGGGCCCGGCTCAGGACGGCTCGTGCCGTGTAAACAGCGGGAGAGCCCGGGGGCTCCGCTCTGACAGCGCGGCCGCGTCGCGGAAAGGAGGCAGCGCGCGTCCGTGCCTCGTGGACTCACGTGTGCCCACCGCACAAGTGGGAGGTGTAGACGCACACGGGCGAGCACGTGCATCCACGTGCGCGGGTGTGCGCTCCTATCGACCGCGTGTGCGGGCGCGCGGCCAGGCCGGGCCCGGGGGTGGCTCTGCCCAAGCGAGGGCCCGCCGCCCCTCCCCTCACCCGCGCCCCCAACAAAAAGTTGGTCTCCGGGCAACGGCGCCGCGTCACTTCCTGCCAGGCCAGGCAGGCCTCCCCGGGCCGGGCGCGTTCCGCTCGGCTGTTGTGGCCGCGGCGGCCCGGGGACACGTGGTGCCGCCGCCGGGAACCGCGCTCCGCTGCGGGCCAGCAT
>NW_017728886.1:223722553-223746756 GCF_001723895.1 Crocodylus porosus
CGGTCCTGGAGAAGCCCCTGAGCTCCCCCACGAGGCGCCGGCACGAGGGAGCAGGGGGCCGGGCTGGCGGGTGCTGCCCCCGGGCCCGGCTGCTAGGAAGGAAGGAAGGAAGGAAGGGGGTGGACGGGGCATGGGCAGTCTCTGCCTTGGGCTCTTCCCGCGTGGGTGGCAGCCTTTATTGGGGCCCAGCTTGCCTGTTTCCGCGTGCAAGGGACTAGTGCTGCAAAACATCATTTTAAAGGGCTGCTCTTTCCCGTAGCTTGAATCCCCCTTCAGGGAGACTTCAGTTCAGAGCCATGCTCTGTGACTCGGTGTCACCTTTTAGGGCTGGGGTGTGGAGGATTGAAAGGCCTGTCGTGTTTTATTTCTTTCTTTCTTTTTAATTTCCCTGGGAGAACATCCCCCCTCTGCACCTCCAGTGAAGGGGTGGGGATGGGGGTCAGCTTGTTCTAGAAGCACCTGCGATTGCTGCAGTGAACTTTCAGAAACACTTTTTTCCCTATTTGGTTTGTTCCCACCATGCTTTCAGCAATGCTGTGTATCATGCTGCCTGATTGGAATTTTTTTTTAAGTCACTTTCAAGTTCGCAGGGCCTGTCTCACTTACTCAGGCTATGATATGTGAGCATCCTAAAACGCAGTGGTTTTGAAATGCAGTGGAGAAGAGGAATTGTCTTGGTTTTCAGTTGGATCTGTGCAGCCAAACTGGCGCATATGAGTATTAAAAGACTTCTTTGAAGTCCATGATGTGAATTTCCCACTAAGATGCATGCTGCATTACCGGCCAGGAGAGCTTTTAAACTGTCAGTAGTGTTCAGTGTTTGGAGTGGATTGACACAGGCCACTTGCAGAGGAGAGTGTGCAGAGACCAAATCCTGGCCTTGCTGCAGGTCAATAGCTGTGGGTGCCACCTGGAATCTGAGATCTTCTCTGTGTTCTCACAAATCCACATACTTACTTAGATTTTCCTGAAATCTGGTGTCTCTTATAGTGATGCAGTATAGTTAATGTTCTAAATTTGGGGTTAATTGAGCAGGAAGTTCCCAAAATATTCCATGCCTTCCATGCAAACTCACAGCTTTTTTGTTTTTGCACAATGTGGGAATCAAAGTTCAGACTCTGAGCTTTCCCCAAATGACCCCATCCCTTTGGGAAAGCTCCCATTCTGGGAAGAAGTATGTGTAGGAAGGAGGAAGGGTACAGGTCCCATTTTGGGTGGGATGTAAGCCCCTCTTCCTGCCCCCTGTGCATGTACAGGAATCTAGCTGGCCCTGCTTTTTTAGAGTGGCCTGAGCTCTTCCACTCCTCTCCAGGTAAGACAGGACTTTGTTTAAGTATGCCCCACCCCTGCATAGAGTGAGAGAGCTGTCTGAGACAGGGAGACACTGAACTGTCACTTGTCATTAAATCTATAGACTACTTCACCTTCTACGTAACTGCTGATGATACCTTAGCAAGAAGGTATCCCACTAAGCACCCAATCTATGCAACATAATGTTGACTCTCAAAGTGCACATGCACCTTCCCTTGGATCACACACGTAGACTCAGACCAAGGGGCACATGCCTATTTTATCCTATCACAGTCACAACTCTGCCAAGATGTTCAAACTAGTTCTTCTTCATTTGGTATAGCTACACGTAACGCAGTGCATATAGACCATTCCCATTGGCAATTGCAAGTGTTAGCGAAGCAGAAGTAACACTGCAGGGGCTGGTGCCTTGTCTCTTCTCACCACTGTCTCTGCGTTAATGAAATTTTTCGTCACTGAAATATAACTTCAACAGTTACCAAAGAATCACCTCGTATGTCAGACATTCTGAACATGAGTTTCATGCTGAATATTTGTTTTCCAGGCAAGAGCCTTCTTATGGGAAAGTCAGGTAATATATGCCATGGATACAGATTTATTCAAAATGCAAGAACTGATAATTTTTCTATAGCAACTTTTCCACTGAAGGCATTTTATTTTGCAAGTCCAAATATGAAACATTTGGAGAACTGGGACAGCTATAGTAAATTGGTATTTTCTCTTAAAGTCAAGAGAGAGGTTTTTTTTTAAACCACTTTGGTACATCTCGTAGAGTGACCAGTTTTTAAAAAAAAGATCTTGTGTCCATACTACAAAAAGGAGGAGACTTAATGAAAAGTCTTGGGAAAACTTTTCAAAAGTGACTAGGGAACTTAAGAATGTAAATCTTGCTTAAAGCTGATGAGACTTAGGATCCCAAGTCACTTTAGCATTTTTGACAGCTTTATCTCAAGTTATCAGACCCTATATCATGACATTTTATTAAAGGGATTATATTCTTTTATTGTTCAGACTTATGCTATTTTTTTTAATTCCCTTGCCCATCCTATGTGTTTTGAATGAGAGAAACAGAGTGAGTTAGGGTTAGCTAGCTATTCTCACAAATGTATTGAGAGGTGATTTGGACCTTTTGGAGTTGTAGGAGCTCTCCCATTCCCTCCCAGCAATAAATAAGTCCTGTTCCACCAACTTGCCCATTAGTCTTGCATATTCTTTACTGTCTACCCTGTCTAATATCAGTTCTGTGCCTCCCAGTGTGCCTCAGCCTCTCTAGGCTTAGGGGGAGGCATCACTGTCATGGTGTCTGTTTAACCCCTGTCTTAGCTGACCATTGAAGATGATAAGGAAGGGCAGAAGAATTTTCCCCGTTGTTCACATGAGGAAAAGAGGTGGGGGTGGGAGCAGAGCCAGCTGATACCTCCTGTTGGACCATGTTGTATTGCTGGGAAAGAGTTCTGCCCATTTGCAGGTGTGTCTGATTTACTGTTTTGATCCAGGAGGCAGCAAGTCTGTCAGGAAGCCAATCCAAGGCTTACCTCCAAGGAAGCTAAACATTCCTGCTTTAGAAGGCTAAAGCATCTTGCATCATTGTGCAGCTGGCTATAGTCCCTACCAAATACCATCACTCATAAGGATTTACAAGAGTTAGAAATGTTTTATGTGTGTATGAGAGAGGTGGCTTAGTTTGATGGTGTGTGACTGAAGCAATGAAGCTCCTGGAAGCTCGACTCAGCTTGATGCCCCATGATGCAAGGCCAGGTTATGGACCAGAGGCTCCTACAAGGGCTGGAGGAAGCAGGGTGGGGGGAAAAGTGGGGAGAGAGTAAGAGAGTGCACCTGTAGATTTATATAGGTAAGGTTGCAAACACCATCCAGTAAGGCTGACTGATATTTTCTATGGTAAGATCCTGTAACTTTTTTCACATCTGAAATTTTCAGTGCCCAGTGCTGAGTATCTGCCTAAGGATGACTTCTTTTGGCAGAAATTTTAAGAAATCAGCCACTTCCAAGGACAAAGCTAGAGGAAAACACTACATTCCCTTGCACCCGTTGAAAAAAATGGCTTCCATTTTCTTTGAAATACTTTTGTGTCGTTGTGCAGTGGAGCAAGATCTTCAAAATTGGGTGATGGAAAGGATTGCTATTAGAATGAAAATCTTACCAGATTTGGCTGTGTTGGCAGCTTAACTCCTTAGGAGGAAAGTCTGAAGACCCTGTCTATACTGGACATGCTCCACTCTTGAGTTGAGACAGGAGTTCAGAAAGAAAAAGTGCCTTAGCCATGACATCATCTTAAGTGTTTTTAGTGCTACCCTTACTACTGCTACAGAGTTTCTTGCTAATTGGGTTATGTCATGTCTACTGGAAGACTTGTCATCCTTTGTATTGAGGGACTGCTGACAATGATGTTGATTGCGTCTCTCTTGACTGTTTAGCTTGAGATCTTGGAATGAGATTTGCAGAAATGCTGAGCCCTCAAAGCTGCAACTGGTAGCTGTACTTCGAGGATATAAAGTGCATTATGCAAAATTAGATCCAGGACATGAACCTGGGCACAAAAAATCATGCATATTTTCTACCTTAGTTCTCTGTGCTTTAGTTTCTCATCTGTAAAATAGGAATATTTAATACCACCTTGCCCATGAGTGTTATAAAAATGTATTCATGTTTGTGAAGTAGTGGGACAGCTACAGTGATGAACACCACAGAATGTCTCACAAAAAATTAAACTGCCCTCAAAGCAGTTTTTTCACTGCTGTCGTCAAAGCAATGGGTAATGCGCAGCAAATAAGTCACTGGTGCTATACATTGAATAAGGAGAAAGAAAATTATTGGACAGCTTCTCATTAAGTGAGCACTGTCCATCCCATGAGCTGAATGAGGCAGGAGTCCTATATGTCACTGTAATTCAGGACTACCATAGTATATGTGCACAGGAGTAGATCTAAGATTATGCAAGCTTCATAGGTTTCAAGTACAGTATAACCTCATAAATCTGGCATGCTCAGGATGGAGCACCTGCTACAAATTAGAAAATTCCAGATTTTTTAAACCGTGAGGCAGCTGGTTCTAGAGTGGGGGAAGAGAGGGGCGAAGGGGGTGGCAGCTGGTCCTGGAGCAGTGGCTGCGTGCAGGGTAGTGGTGCAGGGTGGTGGATGACGGCTGCAGCCACTATGTGCAAGCTCCCCCCTCTGCTGCTCTGAGACCGGTTGCCAGTACTCCCTGATGTGCCATATTTTTGGAAATTCCAGATTTTTGATATCTGGATTTATGAAGTTACACTTTATTTATCTTTGCAACCTTAATGATCTTTTACTATAGTTCTTTGTAAGTAATGTGCGTGCGTGCACAATAAATCTGTGATAATACCATGGTAGCGTCAGGTGCATACTTGATATTGCGTATGGATATGAAGAGAGCTTATTGCCTGCAAGGGGACCAAAGGATGCTGTTCTTAAATGTATGTTATTCTTACATTAGAATTGAGCAAGACAAAAAGGTTGGTTTGATTTGATTTGTTTTGTTTTGGAGTAGTGATTCTCAACTTCATTAGTCTTAATGCACCCCTCAGAAAATGCCAGCTCTTAATTTTCACTTGTTTGTTGACAAAACCAAAATAGAGCAATTCTTCTGTTGCAAAGATCTCCAAAAACACAACAGGTCAGAATGTTTTTACCACTATAGACCGCCATTTGAAATCTCTGGGTTATCTTGTAAATTGTGTTTTGAGCACCAAACAGTGCCAACATTGTGTGGCACCCTGCAGCACCCTTGAAAGGATCTCATCTGAGTTGAAAATCACTAGCGTAGTGTAGTAACTAGGGCTGTGCGAAGCTTCAGTCCCTGATTCCATTCAGCAGAGATTCAAACCAATTCAGTAGTTGAATCTCCGAATCTGAATCGAATCGGGAGACCCTTTAATCTTTCCAAATCGATTCAGAACCCTCCAAATTGATTCAGAGATTTGGTTGTAGACACAGCTTTAATTTTTTTTTCTACATACCTCGAGGTACCAGGCAGCTCGTCAACGCTGCGATGGTGGGGCAGATGGAGTGTCGCACAGGACCACAGGGGAGTCCCGAAAGCACTCAGCAGCAGACCTGGAAGTGGACCAGAAGCACTTCCAGTCTATTCCCGGGTCCACCAGGGAGTGTGCTGGGGGGGGGGGGGCCCTGCCGGCTAGGCGACTGGTGCCTCCTGGGACTGGGAGGGCACCCACAGTCCACCCCATGGTGGATTGGACATACTTCTGAGCTCACCACTGAGCATGCGGGCCCGCCCCCCACCACGCTTCATTGGGACACTCCATTCCAATGGAGCATCAGAGCATTCCTAAGCCACGTCTGGTACCTTGAGGTATGTAAAAAAACATTTAAAGCTGTGTCTATGGCTGAATCGCTGATTCTCCAAATCAGCATCAAATCTTCAGAATCAGATTTGGCCAATTCGAATCAGGGACAGTGATCCGAATCAATGAATCAAATCGTTGTCCCTGATTCAGGCCGAATCTAAGTCAAATATGGCCTGTCACACGCCCCTAGTAGTAAACCCTCTTTATGTCAGTAACATTGTTTGATAGGTATGGCTTTGTAAAGTGGAAGTAACATTCCTTTACATGTAATTCAAGGCTGTAATAATTGCCCCACATTTCTCCACTATTTTAAAAGCCACTTATTATATTTTCTACTTGTTCTTCATTAATAAAACAACCATCAGTAAAAATAAAATGCCTTACAACTTATTTTCTGCTAGGAGGATTTCGTTGCTTTGGCAGATCAATGAATTGGATACGTCTTGGAAAAAGTGTACGACATTTGTTGTACAGTATGTTTTATTACCTATTCTGGTATTCGACTGTTTTAATGTGGAGTTATGTAAACTGTTTTTTTTGAACAAATGGATATAGTAGACTTTGATTACAATGTACAAATGTGTTTTATGACTAGAAACACAAAGTGTTACCATCACATTATTCCTCTATAAAATAATTCCTTTACATTACTGTAGAGTTTATTTTTCCCAGGCCCTGTTTTTTAAATGCAGACATCTATTTTTATTAATTAAAATGGTTTCTTACCTTCTGTATCATTATGTAATAGTTTAAAGTCTCAGTACTTTAAACACTTCTTCACACCTGCTCCACATGACTTCTTATAGGTGACTTAAAAATGTGGGAATTGGAAGTGTACAATTGCTTACACTACAATGATAGTAATTTATCTCTGGTAGTTTATCTGCTTGGTAACTGATTATTCTTCTGATGAATAATTTAATGCATTGTTTCTTTTTAAGTCATTTTATAAAGTTCCTCATTTTTATAAAAAGAAATCTGTATGTTGGTCTATATCGTGGTTGGTAGTTCTGTCTTCTAGAGAAACAGTGGGACATTAATCAAGCAGTGGATATTTTTGGTTGTTAAGTGTATTGCAGAAATGAGGTATGGTTCTGAAACTGAAGTGCTGCTTACTAGGGCTGTGCGAAGCTTCAGTAAGTGATTCGCTTTGAAGGAGATTCAGCCCAATTTGGGGACCAAATGCGATTCGAATTGGGAGATCAATTAAAAGCTCTGAATAGATTCGGAGTATCTGAATCGATTTGGAAAAGATTCAGCCATAGACTAACCAGGCAGCTGACACAGCTGCCTCCAGCTGGTAAATCTGTTGGGAGGAGGGAGGAAAGGAGCAGGGGGAGGGAGAGGACTGGGACTGGGACTGGGAGACGTGCTGCTTGGGTGAGAGGGGTAGGAGGGCGCAGGATGCGGACGTGGCAGCCCCCTTCCACCTGGAGCAAGCGTGCCTGCATCGTGCCCCCCGGTGCACCAGCTGGACAGAGTCCCTGCTCTCAGCGCTGCCGCACCGGCAGACCGGCCCCAATCCCTCCCTCCCCCAACCCCAACAGTTACCAGCCGGAGGCAGCTGTGCCAACTGCCTGTTTAATGTATGGCCAAATCTTTCAGATCTGATTCAGCCAAATCAAATTGGGACAGCGATTTGAATCGCCAAATTGAATCACTGTCCTCTGAATCGGCCAATTCCAAATCTGAAGCAAATACTTGCCACTTCACACAGACCTACTGTTTACCTGTCTTTGCTGGTCTTCCAGACTAAAGTTAAGCCTCCTGAGCCTTCTCAAAAAGAGGTAAACCTGGAGTCCTAACTGATGTTCCTTTTTTCTGTTCAAATGTCCAAAACTGATCAGTTGCTAAGCATATAATGGTTCCCCATTTTTTCTCTACAAAGTACTGTATTTACCCAAATCCAAGAGTGACTCTGAATTTAAGATGACCCTCCCCCACCCCAATAATTAGATTCTGTGAATAGAAAATGTATAAATTAGTTATCATTTTCTATGTACATTGGAGGGTTGTCTTAAATTCATCCCCTGGACCATGATGTGGGAGGGGCAAGTAGGAGAGGGGTAGATGGTCTGGGAGGTGGGGCGCTCCCAGCCCCCGCCTGGCCGGGTAGCAGTGTTAGTGCTAGCAGTTCTGGCCCAGCCCAGGCTTTGAGGTCTGGCCAGAGCTGCTGCCACCCCTGTAACAGATGTTGCTGGGCTGGGGCTGGAGGAAGCATGTGCTTTGTGCCCTGGGTTGAAGCTATGAAAGAATTGAGGGTAAGCGGCTGTGGGAGGCGGGGGGAAGGAGGCACGTAGGTGCCACATGCCCCTCTGGTGCCCTGTACTTGAATCCAAGATGAGGGGCTTTCATCCCCTCCATGTTGAATGGGGTGGGGAGGGAGAGAACCTTGTCCTGGTTTCAAGTATATAAGTAAGCCCCTGTGCTGTTTGAATCATGGCTTTCTATGATTTTTGGATATCTTCAGTGTAGAATATGCAATATGAGAGCAAAGCCAGAGGCACAGCAGAGCAGGTCTGTGCCTGGAGCAACTATCAATGCCCAGAGCTGCAGTGCAGTCAGCCTCCACTGCAGAGGCAGCTGCTTTTGTGCACCACCCCATGCCAAAGGCAGCACTAAGGCTACTGCCTAAGGCCCCTCCCCACTCCCTCACTTATGCTACTGGCAAAACCAGTTTCAAAAGCGTATTACTCTTGAAGTGCAAGGGTCAACATATAGTGAAGACATTAATATCTCAGTTGCTATGTTGTGTTTTTGGTTTCCATGTTCATAATAAAACACAAGAATTAGCCTGTTCTGCTACTCTGTTTTTTCCCCATTAGGCCTTGTCCACATTGCAGTGACAAGCATGATAGCATCTCATGTAAACTTATCCTAACTGGCATCAATATAGTAATGAAGCTGTGTGGTAATGCAAGCTTTACAGCAGGTAATTTTGGACGGTGAAAGATCGTGTCACTAGTTCATTGCTATCAGCACTTGGGCTATCTTGAGTATGTCAACACTTGCATTCACAGTTCTTACTATAGAGCAGATGTAGCCTTAAGATGATTCAAGTAAATGTCAGCTCCGCTGGTAGAGGTCTGAAGTGTATTAACAAAAAGTAGCTTCTCTATATATCATACAGCCGTGATTAGTGAGACCTTTCATTGTTCCATATGCTCATGCTCTGCACTAAATTCGATTTAATCCAACCTCGGAGGAGGGAGAGCTGCTTTGAGCTTCCTCTCTCTAGAGTTTTGGTCACTCCTCCTTCACTCTTGCCATTCCCTGCCTTCTAAAAATTGGCCCCTATGTTACAATATATGGGGGATTCTTCAAGCATGCTTTAGGGAACCCTGCATACCATTCTTGTGTGTGGTTTGGTTGACCTGAAGCAGGGACTCTGCTCTTCATAATGACAGTGATGCAAAATAGGTCATTTGGGATCTGTCCGTGTCAGGGGTCTTCCCTTCGGAATTGTAACTAGCTTCTGCAGTACCCAGGAGGCTAGCTCAGCCTCTGGGAAGAAACCTAATGATCCTAGACTCTTGCCCTCAGCACACAAGTCACTGGCATCTATTTCCTTTCTTTTAACAGGCTGCTGATACTCTTGCTGTCAGACAAAAAAGAAGAATCTATGACATCACCAATGTTTTGGAAGGGATTGATTTGATTGAGAAAAAGTCAAAAAACAGCATTCAGTGGAAGTAAGATGTGAACTGTGTATGTTTTCATGGGCTCAAGAAATAAAAAAGGTGTTCTCTTTCCATGAACAATTAAAGCATTGGCAATTTAAAATATATGTTAAGATTAGGATGTGACACATGAAATGTCAGTAGTCCCATTACTAGGTGTAATCTTTGTTTTCAAATAGTTCTAGGGAGACTAAAGTACTTTGTGCATGTTGGCAGAGGGGAGCATGGCAAAGCTCATATTACTGCTTTTCATACCTTTGTGTCTGGACAGTGTTCACTTTTGGGGGACTGTCAGTCTGGTATTTCTCATGTTCACTAACATTTGTATAATCGATCATAACACTTTGTATAACTAGGTCCCAGAGTAGATTCTTGAGCTGAAAAATGAATCTGGGGCATAGGATTAAAATATTGTTCTGTGGTAGATCTAAAGTGAGAGAAGAGCCAAAGGCTCTACCTTTTTATTAAAAACAACAGGAAGTAAAACCAAACATAATCCATTCTCTCCTCCCCAGATTCCCCCCGTAACAGTCAGCTTGGGGAAAATTGGAGTGGGTACAGAAAGCACTGCCAACCCTGAAGAAGAAAATAGATAAAGAAGTATTATGTTGTTGCATATAATATAAATATAATATTATACCTTTTTAAGAGGTGTAGGTGCTGGCTGCAATACAAAAGAAGTCATAGACAGGCTGAGGTATCTGGAAGCTGAAATTGAAGATCTGGAACTAAAAGAAAAAGAGCTGGATCAGCAAAAACTGTGGCTGCAGCAAAGCATCAAAAATGTAATGGATGACTCTACAAACAACCAATATCCTTTGGACACTTATTGGATGTGCCTTCAAAATAAAATTAAAATAACTGGATGGTAAAGCATGATGTTCATGGGAAGCAAGAAAAAGAAAATTGAACTAGGTGATTCATTGGGGTTTTAACAGTTCTAAAAGAAATTGAATCACTTGTGCATTTTCAGTTAAAGTGGAATTTCAGTTTTCTTTACAGTACTTGTGGAAGTAACTCACTTTTCACTTTTTGAAGTGAGAGTTATGAGTTGATAGCAAGATCCAGTAGGGTGTTGAATACATGGAAAAGTCTAAAGTGAAAGCAAGCATGCTTGTGAAATTTTAAAACTGAATTAGACAAAGTACTGGAAAATATACTTCGGGGAACAGAAATTGTATTTAACTGGTAGCAAGATTTTGGGTATTGCAATAGACCTTTTTAAGTTTTAACTTAGACTGCGTGTGTTTTTTGGGAAGGGTGGGAGGTTTCAATGGATGATTAATTCACCAAGCAATGCTGCTTGTGGTAACCCAAAACTATTCATGAATTTAAGTTGAATTTAAGCAAATAGTTTTAGCTA
Organism: Crocodylus porosus; assembly: GCF_001723895.1. Classification (NCBI taxonomy): domain Eukaryota; kingdom Metazoa; phylum Chordata; order Crocodylia; family Crocodylidae; genus Crocodylus; species Crocodylus porosus. Next base: position 223,733,259 of record NW_017728886.1, read on the forward strand.
AATTAAAATCTAGAAAGCTCAAAAATTAGTATTGCCGTTTCTAAACTGAGCCACATAATTTTGGTGGCTAGATCCACATAGCCCTTGAGATGCCATACAGAAAAACTGAGAGACCCCAGAGGTTGTGATACTCTATTGGGGTGTAAGAGACCTGGGTTCAGATCCTTTTTCCACTTAATTCAAAGTGAGGATTTTAACCCTGGTTCTTCACCTTTTAGACTAGGGGCAGAAGTTACACATATACTGGTTTAAGTGATCAGAAACTGGTTTAAACTTCTAACAGAATAGAATTTCAGTGCACACCAACCAGTTTCAAAGTGGCTGAAACTGGTTTAAGATAAACTTGGTTGAATGTAGTATCAGACTCAACTGATTTTAGGTTAAACCACTTATGAAACTTCTGTCCCAGACCCCTTTCTGGTTCAACTTAAATCACAGCCCCCTAGCATTCTGCAGCCCTGGGCTGGGTTGGGCTGTCTGCTCCAGAGAGCAGGGCTGGCCCCACCCCTCCACTCCCTAGCGGGAGGTCTGGGCCCGAGGGAGTTAAACTTCTCTTCCCCTGAGTACAGAGCTGCCCTGCCCTACTAAACTTACTGCTCGCTGCAACTGTGGACTGTAAATCCCAGAGGCACCTGGAAGCAGTAAGAGGAAATAATGAGCAATCCTACAGATTCCTGCTGCTATGATTGTGGACTGCAAATTTCAGAAACCTTGGAGGCAGCAGGAAGAGGAAGCGAATACACAGCCCATGCTGGCTACATGCCAGAGAGCTGTGCTCTAGCACCCTCCCAGCTTCTGGCTTGAGCCACTCCAGGTACATGGCTATATTTCCTGAATCAAAGGTGAATGTCTATTCATTTGCTTATTGGATCAATCTTTGCAATTTAGACTAACCTGCAAAGACTGAATCAATTCAACCCCAGGCTTTTTGACTTTCTGTACTTGGGCTTAATGAAAGGACCTAACCATTAGGCCATAGGACTGGCATTACCAGCACTACCACAAGTTCTAGATGGCATTGAAATTCCCTTCTGAATACAGTCCTTTGCTTTTATTTTTAAAAGGCCTCAAAATGATACAAAATTTATAAGCCATTGTTGTATTATGCCAGATATTTTGGAAAAATTCAGTTTTGGCTTGACCTAAAGATTAAAATATTAATAATTTGTACTTCCCTGCCACAGAGCAATTTTGTAACGAAGAAAATGTAGCCTTTGGAATTAACTGAAATTCATTGTATTCATACATGTAAGTTAAGGTTTTTAGCAGTATCGTAGGATTTTTTTTTTTTTTTGCGTTTTATTTCTGTTGTTTACAGGACAGGTTACTTAATTTTTTGAAAAGGTAAGATTTCTGAGATTCACTGGAACTGTATTTTCCTTGTATGTAAACAGCCAATAATTAGTTTTGCTTGTTGTGTTTGTGCCTATAGTATGTAACTGTGTTTAGTATTCTTACCAATTTTGTTTCACATATTCTATAACTAGGGACTTTGGAGGTGGGAAATGCCATCTTTCCTATAAGCAGTTATGAAGTCCTTATCACTATGCTATGATTGCTCAAGAGGAACTGCTCAATAAAATCAAATACGTTTATCATGTCAGGGTTGCTTAACTTCCCAGATGATTAACCTGATGAACTTTAGCTGACCTGAAACCAGTTTGGTCAATACTAGTAACAGTGGGAAAGGCCATCATTCAGAAGTATGGCTTTTTTTTCCCAATCTATGTATTTTTAAAACCAATAGCTGAGTCCAGCTGTGCGAAGTACATTGGAGTCAGTTTGCTAAGAACTGAGACTGCATCCCAAGTCAACAGTGAAGGAATAGCATGCATATGTGTGTGTGCATATATATATATATATATATATATATTTTTTTTTTTCCTATAAAAATGTCAATATTTGATGTATTAAATCTCTCAAAAATATTCCTTCCCCAAATGCCCCTCTCCTTCAGATATATTCAACAATACAGACTGGCTAGTTAAAGTTAGCAGAGCTATATCAAATGCAGTTCATCTCTCTGACCTAGCTGCTCAAAAAAAGATTATAGTGTATATTGGCCCAAATAGCATAAAGCAGAAATACTATATACCCTTTGCAAACTGCCACAGATACCAACTGCACAGTACTTAAGGAAAAATTCAGTTTGTTTGCCTTTTGAAAGTTTCCTTGACAGCAGTTACGTTTTCATACGTCACTCATGAAGACATCTGTAATTGCTTCAATGGTAAGTTGCTATTGGGCAGAAATCCTTAAAAGTGTTTTTAACCAGTCAGGAACTCCATATTTGCAGTCTTAAAAATAATCCCTTTAATAGTACTTCATTTCAGAACTGAACAAGAGGCTTATTGTATCCAATTTTGTCAGGGTTGTAAAGGGAAGTCAGTGAATGCTCAGATACTTGGGGCATGCTTCCAGAATTATTGGGGTCATATGTAGGAGTCTACCCAGCTCAAGGCAGCCAGCCAATTTCACAGGAAGATTGTGAGGGTGGCTGCCACTTCCATGGCTTATGCCTCTGATTGGTGGAGAGGGGTGGGGGCTGAACAACAGGCAACCCGCTCAGCCAGTCAGCAGCAAGGAGTGGGGATGGCAGCCATCTTACTTGCTTGCCTCCATGCCAGGCTGCACACCTGGGAGGACTGCTGGCTTCCACTGGAAAGTCACCATTTTATTTTAGTAAGGGTTTTTTGTGTCTTGTTCTTGGTTTTCCCTCTTCTTCCCCCCACATTTCACAGATTGCTCAAGTCCACAATTTCTGCAAAATCCGCACAGTTGCAATATGTGTAGGTCCCTAGTCATATGATCACACAGTGAGATTTTATTTATTTATTCTTTTGTTCTTGTATTTATCTTGAAAGTGTGCAGTATATGAAGTGTCTGTAGAATAGTATCCTATGTGAGTGTATACTACTATGCAGGTATGTGGAAAGTTATACATGTGGTTAATATTTTCTTAAAATTACTACTTAACTAGGAGACACGCTTCTAGCAATTCAAGCACCTTGTGGTACACAGTTAGAAGTTCCTATACCTGAAATGGTATGTATGAACAACCTGTTTATATTTGTCTAAGAGGATGGGGAAATAATACTTGTACCAATCAGGGTTGTTTTTTTTTTCTTTTTACTCATGAGAGAAACTATTAAGATTCATGTAATTGGATATGGCGTTTTCCCCTTCTCTTACTCACTCCCAAATGCTGCTGCAACCCTCACAACAAAGAGTAATGGCCGTGGTCTCCCTTTTTAAAGTCTGCCAACATTGATCCCTCTGTGGTAAGTTCCTTGCTCTCATACCCCTTCTGGCCCAAAGAACTCAGAAACCCAAAATCAGATTTTTTATAGAGCAAGGAGGTTAAGGAGGCTGCATAACAATTTTGCGGAGAACATGATGAAACAAAGCTTTGACCGGGTTGGTGGGTAAGCAAGATAAAAGCCAACAAAGCAAATCGCTTCTCTTCTGTCATCTTTGTATCTTCACTTTCTATATTGCAATATTTCCCCCCTCTTTCCAACACTACCTACGTGGATAGGAAAAGTGGCACAAAGACTATTTGCCATTGTGCTTGTAGAAAAGCAGTTCCATTTGACCAGTTTCTCATTTAAACTCAAGTGAGGAATGAATGATTCACTTCTCATCCAAGTGCAGTAATTAAACTCTAAGTGCATAAAAAATCCCTCACAAGCTGCAGAGCTGATCTAGTGAGACTGCCCTCAGTACGGATGGATGCACACAATTTCAAGTTCTTTCTATAACAGAAATATTTGCCAGTTGCAGCATAAGTTCTGGCTCTTTGGGGGCAGATTGCTTTAGAACGTCATGAGAGTTTCATTAAAACTTGGAGTTCAGTCTTAAGTTGTAAATGATGCCCTTCTTGTTTCTTCTATTTCTTCCTTTTTTTCTCCTCAAAATGCGGGGGGGGGGGGAAGTCATCTAATCCCCTGAAGTGGCACAGCACTCGCTAAACTGCACCAGAAAAAACAGCCCTTGTTAACAGAGAAGCTTAATGTTGACAATTCTGTTAGGAAATTGTCCCTATTAAGACTTAATTGTCCTGTGTTCAGTGAATCAAGGGAAAAGGATTCAGCCATAACAGGATACTTAGTCCCAATTAAAACAATTTTGCAGATGAGTGTAAAAGGAAATTATTTTACATGTAAATAGTCCCCAAAGGTCTTCACTGCTGGTTTGTTATGAGAAACCTACTGTGATTCTGGGATAAGTATGAATTAAATGCCGTGAACCTGCCACAAATTCTGTATTGTGACAGGTTTTGATTGTGTGAATAGCAAGTTTATAATCTGCTTATTGCTCATGTGGGTCATTGTATTTGCTGTCTGATTGCAAGCAGATAATTTTGCATAAAAACTGTCTCTACTGGGTTTAGTGTCTAGAAGATGCAACAATGCAGTGACATTCTTAATAAAAACCCTTTTGCCTGCAGTAACTGCCATAGAAAAAATGAAGCTACTTACAATTCTTTGAACTTCTAACTAAAAAATAATCTGTCTTAATCATTAAAGGGACAAAATGGACAAAAGAAATACCAGATCAATCTAAAAAGCAGTTCAGGACCTATCCACGTTTTGCTTATTAATAAAGAATCCAGTTCTTCCAAGCCTGTGGTGTTTCCAGTTCCTCCACCTGATGACCTTGCACAGCCCCCATCTCAACCTGCTCCACCAGTGACTCCCCCAAAACCTACCACAGCTACTCAAGATACATCAAAGCACCATGGTCTTGACCAAGGGCAGCATTTACCACATACATCTGTTGCAGTGACACCACCAGGTAAGTCAAGGGGTGGGGGGTTCCCCTCAAATAAACTTTCTTAGAAAACTGGGTAGGAGGGAAAATGAATCAACAATGTTATGTATCCGCTGTCTTGATGGCAGAGAGGCTTCTACTCTTCAGACTGCTGCTGAGATTTTCCTTTACAATTAGTCTTTTACCAGGAGGATCTCAGAAGTATTCCTGTGAAATGTTCTTAGAACTAGCACACAGCAGGGCCCCACGTTGACTTTTTTTTTTCCAAATGGATGTAGCAGTAGCTGAGTAAGATGGAAAGCCTCCAGTGGGGCTGCAATTCTTGAACCTTGTCATAAAACAAATCACAAAAAATTCTTGCTGTCATTCCAAAAGGTGGTTGCCTTCTCCCACAATTTCACAGAAATCATCCACACTCATTTTTAGCATGAAGGCTGAGGTAATAAAATGTTATTTTGGAACAGATCACAGATACCAGAACCAAATCTCTGAAGAGTCTATGGAGATATGTGGATCTTGCGGCATAGGGGAGATTCATTTAACTTGCCTGCAAATATTGGAAGTGCTGTAATGCAGCAGTTCTCAACCAAAGTGCTGCAAGATCCTTTGCTATAGGATGCCATGTGATATTAGGACTGTGAAATGTACAAACATAATTCACAGGATAAAACCTAGAGATTTCTAATAGCAATCCATAGCATCAAAAATGTTCTGACCTGGTGTGGTCTTTCTGAGTTCTTCATAGCAAAAGAATTGCTCTTTTATTTTTCTATAGTCAAAAAAAACTAGTGACAGCTAAGAGCTGGCATTTTCTGAGGAGTACCTTGGGTCTAAAAAGGATGAGAACGACTGTTCTAATGGACAAGGTGGAGGCATTATGGGTCATGTTTACACTAATTTTTAAAAAATAATGCATCCTTTCTTGTCTTTCTAGAAAGCAGTTTGCAACAGAGTGATACAGCTCCAGCAAATCCTTACCCTAGCCTTCCAGAGTCTGGCCTGTACACTAGCCTTGTAACAGATGTAACGCAAAATACTGCTAGCTCAAATGACTATCCAGCCTTGCTTCCCTTGGACGTTAATTGTATTCTCAAGCCAAACTCATTTGACATTGCGAAGATGGAAGAGCCCACAGGTAAGTTATCTAGTTTTCTTTTTTGTTTTGCCAATGCTGTACTTCATTTCTCCTAACCAAATAGCAGTGAATTTTCCTAGGAAGAACATGCTTTGGCTTGGAGGGTGTGTAGCTCGTTGTTGCAAGTGTTCAGCAAAAATCCCCTCGCCTAACACTCTACTTTAGCAGTTTGAACTTACTGCCTGTAGAGCCAGGGTAGGGAGAGGTGTTTCTTCAGGGAAAAGAGGCAGCAGTGGCACTGCGGGGAGGAACAGCGACTGGTGGCATGGGTCAGGTTGGAAGCAGGCAATGCTCAGACCTAAGCTCTAATAAAGCATTCCCTCAATCTGAAACATTGCTGAGCACAGCTCTATTTTAGTAATTCAATCTGTTTAATGCACAGAACCTAGATTGACTTTGACAAACATGTGTTTATGTTTAACAGGCACTATTAGCGGTGATATCATTGATGAATTAATGTCTTCAGATGGTAAGCATTTAGGATTCCCATTTCGCTTCAGTGAATAAGGATTAGGTTTTAAGCATGTATCTCATACTTGAGTATTAATGGACTGTTATGTTGGGTGTTTATCTAAATATTATTCCAAACTTCATTAAATATACCTGCTATTTAAAGTGGATGCCAGTACTGTGACCTGTTTCAGTTCTACCTCCTTCCCTTTCCTCCTTGGTTCTAGTCTCCACGCTTCCACCTGTTTCCCTTTTTCCTGCTGGCTGTAACTAAGAGACTATTCAGTGATTTGATTTGAGTGCCACTGAGAGCAAATATGGTGCATTTCCTCACATACACATGAACCTTCCAACTGTTGTCCCTTCCCCCTCCTCAAAAATCAATCCTCCAAAATGTGGTGCATCTCTTAAATGAGGAAGCTGAGTGGAACAGTTTTTTTTTTCTTTTTCTTCATTCTACCTTCCCAAAACAAAGTCTCTCTCTCTCTCTCTCTCTCTCTTACTTAGGGGCATATGGCATGTGAAAAATATGGTGGGTTCGAACTCATTAGATTTTTGTGTGAGTTTGGGCAAGACTTTAGTCTCTCTCTGCCTCTGTTCCCCCATCTGTTAAGTGGAGATAATAGTATTACTTTTACCTTTTAGTATAAATATATAGGAGAAGGTGAGGTGCACAGATGCTATAACAATAGGGGGGCATAGAAGTACAATAGATCACTAGTATCAACCACAAATGCTGCTTAATAGTTGCTTTGCTGCAGCCGAGGGAACTGAAATCTCCATTATACAGCATTGGCTCCAGTCCAGGTAACATTGCTGGCAGATCCATTTGAAATGTAATCAACTGCACCTACCTATTCTGAATTTTTTCTTTAATCTTATGTTGGTGGAGTTGCATTGGTGTCTTTCATTGCCTGATACTTCCAAATCCCTCTTTAATATCACATCTAGTATCATCAAAACTGACTTTCAGGGAAATTTTTACTATAATAAAGCTTATTAACTATCTAAATGGTTCTTGTTTTTACAGTTTTTCCTCTGTTACGACTCTCTCCCACTCCTGGAGATGACTACAACTTTAACCTGGATGATAATGAAGGAGTCTGTGATCTTTTTGATGTGCAGATACTAAATTATTAGATTTGGTATCAACCAGACTGTCATATCTACCTCTAACTATGTAACATTCTAGACTTCTTCATAACCTAAGTATTTAAAATAATGAATGTATAAATTCTTAGTTCACCGACTTTGGGAGTGTGTTTCCTTTTGCTTCCTCAACTACTTCACAAAACTTTTTACGTTCAAAAACTAGAAGAAAGGGCTTTTTCATTATAATGAAGTTCAGGTCATTTGATTTAAGATCCCAAGTTCCCTTGCTTTTTCTTTTCTTCTGAAAGTGAAAACCATTTTATAACAGGTTTTTTTTGTAATGACCCAGACTTGTTACTTACAGGTAAAAAGCATTGTGTATGAAGCTTTACTGCCAAGAAGTTTTTTGTATTTTTTTTAAAACCTTTTTCAAACAATTTTAAAGCTTTCACTGCCAAACTAAGGTGAAGGACAGTAACACGGTTATGCTAAATTGTTTCAGTGAACCAATTTTGTGAAGTGCCTTCTGTTTTAGCACTTTAAGTTTCTCACAATGACTTCTGACATTCCACTTTCCTAGACGATAGGAAAGGTCTGTTTGTAGTTTGTATTAAAGTGTGCTGATGCTTGTATATTAACAAGATTTTTTTAATAAAACTGTACAAAGAATCTAGTAGTTTTTATCATTTCATTTGGCTTTGAAATTTGTAGCTCTGCCATTGTGCATTACAACTGTGATAATAAGTCTGTAGCAGCATCCACGTTGGCTGGTTCACTTTCCAGGGGTTTAGAAACCTGAAAAAGTATAAAACATCTTAATTTTACTGCTGAAAGAAAGCTAGAATATTTGTATGTCTAGACAACAGGTTATGAAATGTGTGCTATAATTTATTCACTTTTGAAGAATAAAAGACTTGCTAGCCTAGCTGGACCAGTGGCCAAAACATAATGGACTTAATGAAAAGAGACTTAGTTTTAGAGGAACTCCAGTCTGACACAGGGTTGCACCCCTCTTTAACTATCTATTGCATGCATAGTAAGCTTTCTGCCACTGAGAGCTGTAGTCTTGGCTCTTGGTCCCATCCTCCAAGCCCCCAACTCTGCACCCCATGTTTCAAAATCCTGGGTCTACACAATCCTAAAATGGTGAAGGTGCATTCTTCCGCATAGAGTACTGTATTATCTGTCGTGTACTAAGAAGACCAATTATTGGAGCCCTATGAAAGCTCTAGACACAAAATACCAAATTTCAAAATGTGTTTTCCTCTCAGAGGAATCTGAATGGATAGAAGTGGGATTTGCATCTTTTTGAGACTCTGTTAATAGATTTCAATGCTAACATTTAGTTGAAAGGAATAAAGTAATTTACATTTCAGGTTATCACCTGCAGACTTGACAGTATTGCATTGAGTCTCAACCACTCTTTTCAGTGATGAGCTAAAAATATTAAATTATTTCACTCTTTTTAACTGAGGATGCTATTAATGTCTTATTGGCAGTGAGCACAAAGAGCACTTTTATAACTCTTACCAGATGTCCCTTTTGAGATTCTGCTGAAATTCCTTTTGATAGTTGCTTGACTTCTTTCTGTACTTCAGTAAATGCTTTGTCTACCATGCTAATTTTTTCATCATTCACAATGTTTATCTTTAGAGAAAAAAAAGAGAAGTTTAATTGAGTTAAGCCACTAACATAATTTTATTAGTCTAATATGAAGCTAGAATGTACTCTGCTTACGTGTGTATATGATAAGTGCATAATTCATAACACAATGCCAATCTCAATTTAACATTAAATAAACATGTGCTATCTGTATAGGAACATTTTAACCATGCTGTCTTCCACAATTGCATAGCAGTTGCCCGTCCCAAAGCTCCCAATATCAGAACTGAACTAGGTCCTTTCAACTTCAAGTCTACTATCAGAAGCATAGGATTCTCTGAGTAACAAGGCAGCCAGAATAAGGTGTCAAGAGCTTTTTGAATACTACATTCCTGTGGTTAGGGCATTGTTTGGGTGAGTTAGCCTTTTATTTTTGTCTCGAAAATATACATTTAACATAGTCCACTGTACATGATATTTATATAGGAATTAAAAATGGCTATGCATAGCCTAACTTCTGAAGCTGCTTGCTGATTCTTAAAATCCTGCTTTAACTGCTCAACTGAGTAAATGGAATCGACATTTGTGGAAGAGGTGATACCTTTTTTTAGACAAACAAGATATTTGCAAACAAATAGTTTGTTTATTTGCAAGCTTTTGGGCAGACTCACCTTTCATCAGGCATAGGAGAACTTTTACAATCTCTGCTTTCTCCTAGGTAGAAGTGAAAATTCATATTTCACAGGGGAGCTGAAGGTGTGGTAAAGTCTCCTGTTTGGAACAGTTCTTTTTGTCCAGGTCAGGCACAGAGAAAGGTTGAAAGTCTTTTTACCTTGAAGTTGTTTGGTGGCTAGTTTTTAATAGAACACTAATACAAATGGGCCTCTAGGAACAGACTGACAAAGTCTGTCTTATATTGCCAAGTTGACTTGAAGAGGAAAAAAGTTTTTTTTCTAGAAATAGGACATGTGTGACAAATTGTTTCAAACTATCACCTTCAGTTGATTTTAGCCAACATGGAGAAACAACTGGTACCAGGAAGGGTTCTTAGTTTCTCAGCCAATTTGTTGGTAAATATAATTATGTAAATTGCCATACCTGCTTGAAGTCTTTTAATCTAGATTGTCTTCAGTGTCATACATTGGGCCTTTACCTGTGAACTCTGATTGCTTCATAGGCTGTTAAGTTTTGACAGGGACCTTAAATGAAACTACCTATTTTAACAGACAAGTACAGTATTGCCTTGGGAACACACTCACTTCTTGCATTTCCCATCCCTTACTAAATCTGGACATTCATATTGGAACCACCATTGTAAGTGAATTAAGAATTGCATGGCATTTAGTGATGGGTTGCCTCTATTCAAGAAAATGGATATAAAAACACTTCCATTTACTCACTTTTATTGGATGCCTGCTCTGTAAAACAACTGCTGTTGTAGAGATACTGACTGAGGCTGACAAAATGAAGCAAGGCTGGGAATGGCTTTATGCACGCTGCTGGACTGTGGCTTAAGAACTGTGTTCTAGACTTTCAGGGCTTACCACTATCTATCTCATGGCTAAGTTTCCAACTGTAAGTGTAAAAGGACACTGTGTTCCCTCAGAAGAATATTACAAGGAAAGCAGCAGTTAATGAATTATGAGATTTTTAGATAAAATGTAGACAGACACCATTAGTATCTAGACAGAAAAATATTCACTTAGAGCAGTGATTCTCAGTGTCTCTCTTCCCCCTTACCTTTATCGCCGGCTCCAGCCCTGACCAACAAGATCTAGAGCCCCCACTGCTGTTTCTACCTGGCTGGGCTGGGCCAGGGCCACTGCTACTGCTGCCAAAGGTAAGCAGCAGGGGATGGAGGGGGCAGGAAGTGGCACAGGGTGAGAGGGCGGTTGGTAGAAAGGCAAGTGGCATGGGAGCAGGCATAGGCATGGGTGGGAGCAAGGGGCAGGGATCTGGCCCCTCACTCCCCCTGCCACTGGTTTCCCTACCACAGCAGTGGGGGGACAATTAAGATGACCCCCCCAATAACTTTCTAGGTATAGAATTAATTATGGGGGCGTTCTTAAATTCAAATCCATCCTGGATTTGGGTAAATATGGTACATGCATGCTTAGGCTTATCCCTGCTTAGCTGCCCTCCACCCCCACAGCCTGACCCATCTGCCAAAGAGGTATGCACAGTAATATACAAAGTTTGTTTTTTTTTTTTAAAACTAGTTGCCACTCAGCTCAAAACTTACGGAGGGGTGCCTTAAGTTAAAAAAAAATGTTGAGAACCACTCCACTAGAGTATGTGCTTATATCAAAGTTGTTCAAAAAGTCAATTTTCTTTGTAGTTTGTAAAATAAGTTCCCTATTTTTTTGATCTCCTAAAAAGCAGCTCTTGAGTATTTTGGTGTAATATTTAATTGTAAAAAGATTCACTAAAACACTATGTATTAAAAAATACAGTTCTAAATTGGAACGATTAAAGCTTACACTAATGAGCTCCTCTCTTTCCAACCACAAAGGCCTACTTCAAAACAGTTTCTAAGAATACAAACATGTACTATATTAAATGGGATCTGGCTCCTCCTGTAGGTATTTCTGAATAAGACTTTCTTCTGATGCATCACTAGGCATAATCTTTGATTATTAATTTCAGAGGCCAGCATCATGGATGATTTTCACTCTGGGTGCATGAATTTCATACTTGTGGTTATGTTCAACCTGTCCACTGGGTGAACTTACTTCTAGTGACTCTGGTTTCCTTAGAAACATTGTCTTTGTTGCTCTACATTCATTGTTATCTAGCATTTCCCAAGCTGGGTGGATTTAAGCCCCATCACATGCTCTTAAGTCCCCATCCCATCCTCCCCCCCATACTTCAGCCGCTATGACCACCACTATTTCCTGTCATCAGTGGCAATGCCCAGCAAGGAAATTGGCAATGTGGTAAGTGACAGTTGAAGCATGAGGGGGGCAATAGTGACTAAAATATTGGAGCAATACCCATCATGATTTGCAGGTGACCCCAGTAAGGACCTTCTGTTCCCAACACACCCCATGTAGCTCGGGAGTACCATTTTATGTTTACAATGGGAAACTTAATATTTGCCTGGCAGGAATATTGCAAGGATGGAATCAGCTAATGACTTGTAAGATACTTTGATACAATGTAGATGGACACCATATGGAGCTAGGCAGAAAAAACCTTCACTAAAGCAGTGATTCTTAATGCCTGCCCCCTCCCACCTCTAGTATCTGCTACCCTTCCTCCTCCTTACCTTCAACTCTAGCTCCAGCCCTGACCAACTAAGCCAATGCTTTTATCTGGCTGGGCTAGGGCCCCTGCCACTGACTGTCCTGGAATCTCTGGAGCCAAAACTGCTGAAGAGGGTAAGTTGTGGGGGGGGGAAGCGCAAGGAAGTGGGGGTTGGGACACACTGATTTAGCAGCTAGAGTACCTATACTGGAAACAATATAAATTACTAATTTTTTTTCTCTGCTCCTATCTTTCCTGTTTAGCAGTCTATAATTCTATAGCAGATCATGCAGTACAGGGAAATGCACACTTTGTGAAGACAGAGTCACTGAGGAGACCTAGCGCACTGCCTTCAATGCAAGATCTGTCTAGCTTTACAATGGGAACTGCTTGAACTGGGCCTCACCACCCAGAGACATCCAGTGCTGCCATAGCTTGGTCTAAGGCCACTTTCTGATCAACGGCAATCAATTTAGGAGAAGCAGCATGAAGTCCTGGCAGGCATATGCCTATCTTCATGTAGGTAAGACTTTGCAGTCCTGCTCTTGTGTGGAAACTTCTTCCTGCTTATGGTAACAAATACTGCAGTTCATCAGAGCATAGGGCTTCCCCTCCATGGGTAATGTGATTCTTCTCAGGATGGAGGCCAGGCCCAAACCCTTGTGCCTTTCAAATGATAAAATGGGATGAAGAAATGTCACCTTGTGCCCAGAGCAGCAGCTCTTGCCTGAACCAAAATCTGTCTGAACGCTCCTGGTAGTGCAACTCTGAACCTCTTCTCAATATAGTAGTACCTTCACAGCATAGTAGATTCTTGGACTGTTGGGGGCTAGAAGGGTCCAGGTCCCCTGCACTAAGCAGGAAAAGACAACTGGGGTCAAGTGACCCCAGTGAGGTGACTGTCCAGTCTCCTTTTGAAGATGTTCAGGGTAGGTGATTGCACCACCTCTGGAAGGAGTTTGTTTCACAATCTAGACACCCTAACTGTGAAAGAGTTTTCCCTGGAATGGAGCCTGAAGCAGCCTTCCAGGAGTTTGTATCCGTTGCTCTGTGTCTTCCCCAGGGGTTCTTGACATACTCCCCCTATATAGCAGTAAGCCACTACCAAGTTTGACACCAAACTTTGGGGCAAAGCATCCACGCCAGAAGATAGGCGGGTGATCCAGGCTGACCTGGACAAGCTCAGCAAATGGGCAGACG
>NW_017728886.1:223747251-223755340 GCF_001723895.1 Crocodylus porosus
TCTGCCAGCGGAGGTGGTTCAAGCACCTACACTGAACACCTTCAAGAGTAAATTGGATGCTTATCTTGCTGGGCTCCTATGACCCCAGCTGACTTCTGCCCTTTGGGCAGGGGGCTGGACTCGATGATCTTCCGAGGTCCCTTCCAGCCCTAATATCTATGAAAGTCCCCTCTCAGCCTTCTCTTCTGTAGGGTGAAGAGGCCCAAGTCCCTCCGCCTCTCCTCCTATGGCTTGTCTTGCAAGTGCCTGATCATACAGGTGGCTCTTTGGACCCTCTCTAGTTTTTCCACGTCCTTGTTGAAGAGCAGTGGCTCCCAGAACCAGACGCAGTCCTGCAGGTGTGTTCCCACTAGTTCAGAGATCAGAGCGATCCCACATAAGGTGGGGGGGGGGGGCATCTTTTAACTTCTCATGCCCGTGAGAGCCCTTGTGTGGTGAAGTGGCAAGCGCCAGGGCTGGATGAATACCTTCCCAGCTGAAACATCTTAGCATGGATCAGTTCTGCCCTGGCCCCGTACTGGCAGCACCTCCGGCTGTCCTTGATTCGCTCCTGGGTGGGGACCGGCAGCACTTTCCAGGCAGGTCCCCTGCACCCTTGGTTTCCCTTTACCCAAAGAAATGTCGCGGAGACCCCTTCCCCCCGTCTTGGGCTGCGCCTGTGCCTCGCCCCGCCCCGCACTCACCTTCTTCAGACCCATGGTGACACGCTTGGCCTTGGCCTTGCGGAGTTTGCTGCTGGCCACCTGGAACACGCTCTGCAGCCGCGGCACCTTCGCCCTGCTCTTGCCCATCGCCTAGCGGGGAGATCGCTGCGTCCCGCCGGGCCCTGACCCGAGCGAGCGCCGGAACTGCTCTGGAGGCCGCAGCGGGGAAAGGAGGCCTCACCCGGCGCACGTGCAGCTGGGCGAACGCTGCGTCACAGTAGCGCGGCCGGGAATCCCCGCCCCCCCCGGCGGTGACTCCGCGGGAGCGTTTGGGCGGAGCTCTGAGGCGTCCGGCGGTGACTGGGCGAGAGCGAGTTCTAGAACGGCGAGGGGCGGGGCGAGCGATGTAATTAATGTGACACTGGAGCTCCCCGGGTGGGTAGGGTGTCGCCATCCCCCCCGCAGCAGCGGCACCCCGGGGGAAACCCCCAGATTTCACACGGGACTCCGCAGCGGCAGAAGCGCTCTGCCCGCCGGGGCCTCCCCCAGCTCTGCCATCGCCCTAGTCAGCAGAGACTCACAGAAAACGAGGGTTGGGAGGGACCTCAGGAGGGCACCTAACCCAGCCCGCTGCCCAAGCAGGACCAGCCCCAGCTAGATCATCCCAGCCAAGGCTTTGTCTACCCGGGCCTTAAAACCCTCCAAAAATGCAGATGCCACCCCTCTCCGGGTTATTTGCGGCTGCTTCCAGATCAAAAAAGGCTAAGAACCCCGCACTGTCCCTGGTGGTGGGAGTGCTGGGGCAGGTCCGGTGCAACCCTGTGACCTTGCAGTGCCCTGGGCTCGGGTGTAAAGTTCATTAAAGAAGGCTGCTGGGGGCAACCTGATGCCCCGATGTAACGAGAATAGTGATACCTGCTTTCAGGAGTCTTTAAAGCACTGTGTGGTTGGGGGAGGGGGGCGTTATAGCCGGAGTGAATTGTAGTGGACTGCCTCCCCGGAGCAAATGGTTATCCCTGGGATAAGATACAGATACATAGTGTTTCGGCTGGCGCGGATTTATGCCGGATAGGATAACCCTGGAGTTTTCGCATCCTGAACTGAGCCGGGGTGAGTTACCCCAGGGCAGGGCTCTGTCGTGTGTGCTCTTTTGTATTTACACTGATGTTAACACTGATCATGGGGAGATCCTGGTTTTCTCTGATTAAAAAACCCCCACATTTTCGGATTAAAACAGGTAACCCAAAATCCAGTTATCCATGATTAAAATGAAATGCGCCCCCCCCCCCGCATGTCTGTCTGTCTATCGGGAGAGAGAGAGAGATGGGAGGGCAACTATAAATAGTGGCACTTCATTTAAATCATGGGAAAACGTGGATTTTGAGTTACTTGTTTTAATTTCAAAATTGGAGATTTTGTTTTTATCGGAGAAAACCAGGATCCCTGCTGACCATCACACCAGGGTAAGCTCGTGTGTCTGGTGCCGGAGAGAGAGCAAGGAGCAGAGCCCCTGTCCGGGAGATGATAAGGGATCCGTATGCAATGCCAGAAGCAAACCCGAGATGGCAGTGTTGCCCTCCGCACCCCGGCCTCCGTGGTTTTGCAATCTGCCCCTCATGCTTTGTATGTCATTAATGCTGAGCCCCGAGGAAGAATGTCTTGCGTGGGAAAGCTTGTCTAAGCCTACCCCAGCGACATAGTTGGTCCAGTAGATGATATCACCCTACGAAATCCTTGCCTCTCGCGTTTTTTCTGGCTACAACATCACTCTTTCACTGTTGCATGGCCATTAGCACTTAGAGGTGTTGGCTAGGATCATCCCACCCTCCTTGTGCCCTGTGGAGTTCAAACCCGTAGGAAGAGCTGTGCCCACTGATTCTTTCTAGCGTTTGGGTAACTTCTTTTATTTCATTGCTGCCCTCTCTTTAGGAAGGATGCTGTTCTGTAACCATGCATTTTTTATACATAGTTCAGTGTAAATGGAGTGTGCTGACTTTCGCCAACGTTGCATTTAGCATGCCTTTTCTGTTACCTTTTTTATTAAAAGAAGTTGTGCTGTAGTTAGCAATTAGCAAGGCTTGTATACCCGGCATATTTTTTATAAAAATGAGTTGTTGGGGTGGGGTTGCTTTTTGGTTTTGGAGGTTTTATTGAAAACTAGGGAACGTGTTCTCAAAGCTCTTAATGGACTTTTTTATCCTGCTTTTAGATTAATACAGCTAACCACTTTTACTGCAAACATGCATTTAGCAGTTATCCGACCCAAGCATGCAACTCTGAAAGATAGGTCAGTACATGAAAGCAAACTGGTATCTACCCGTCTCAGCTTTGTAGGTGTTTGCTATAGCCCAAATCCCTTAAAGAGATAAAGGACTCAAGATTCATAATATCCCTCTAAGGTAGAGTACTTCTACTTAATTTTTGAGATCTGAAAAAATAAAAATCAAGGCATGTTTCATTTCTGAATTGATATTAACTGAAATATGTAATTATTTAGTAGGCAAAGAAATTAAGCATAGTTTTATACTCATTAAAGAATGCACATTTCTTCTACATCACAGTGGAAATCCACCTAAGAATATGCAAATCATTTACAAATGGCAAATAGGAAAAGGATGAATAAATGTTTTCAGAGTACAAGATTTTAATCCCTATGAAGGGACTTAAAGAAGATGAGTAATATCAAAGAGGGGTTTTTTTGTACTAAAAGCAAATGCTTTTTATCACCACAAACGCTGTTCATTGGATAAGAACTACAATTTTCCTGATGCATGACAGAATAGAATATTCTTTTTTAAACTGTCCAAGACAGGGCAATTGAGTAAAAACCTAGAAGTGTACTTATGTTAGGTGCTGTGAGTGGATCATATAGTTAAATACACATTTGAGTTTTTGCAGAATCAGGAGCCAAAATGAGTAACTTGATGGGGCACCATCAACTTGGACAGCTCTGTTTTATTTGAAAATGTTTTCCTACCTTTGGAAGTAACTCTTTGTTTTACTGCCATTGAAATGGATTAGAGAAAAACTTTTTGTCTTTGAGAACACTTTGAGTCAGGGCAGCAGTTTGAGAGTTTTCTGTCTACATTAATAGTCTAGAATAGATTTTTTAAAAACTGCATGTAACATGGTGTTCATATTTTTCAGTCTATGCTTTTTATGCAAAATTATAGGCTTCACAAGGAATATTGGAAAATTCAGCTTTTTGTTTTAAATGTTGCAAATCTCCTGAACTGAATTGTCCAATATTTAGCAGTAACTTTTATTTTCTTTGCTTTTTGTGATGTCCTTGTTTGGAGATATATTTTATCTCCATGCCAAGTGTAAACCATGAATCTTCAATACTGTCTTTACAGGGAGATCATTTTCAGGCGACCTTTTTGCAGTGAATCAATAGATAAACAAGAGCCATAACAAGGAAGCTATGGAAAAGTGTGCAAAAGAAGTTGCAATTGTAATTCACAACTAAATTCAGCCCCAGAACTTGGAGTTGTTGGGAAAATATACTCACTTGGCTGCACAGTAAAAGTAATCTTCAGGTGGAGGCTTGGTGGTGTTTTGCTGAACACTCGCTTGCAGCTGGTAAGAATTTGGGTAGCTTATGATTATTTATTGTATTGCATTTTTTTAAAATAGTTGGAACCACGACCAGAAACATGCAATAATAAGACATGTTTAGGTCCAGGCTTTCAAACAGCATCTGTGAATGGGTATGGTAGGTGAGCAAATGACACGTATGCAGCCTTTGAGGTCTGAGGGTGGGCAGAGCGGCAGGATTGTGTTACCCACAACCAGGCCGGCGTTACTTTTAGGGCAGTGCAATGACAGTTTGGAGGCCGGCGTCGTGCTGTTTGAACGCTCAACGATTTTCTTGTCCGGTGTGAGGGCGTCAAGTCCTGCCAGTTGCTCAAACCCTTTTACTTGAGATTTGCAAGGGCGCTCGCGGGGGGCACAAGCGCCCAGAGCCCCACAAAGAGGGGTCCCCCGAGGAGGAGCTCCCCTGGGGACGGGGAGGGGGGGGGGAGGGGGCAGGCGTAGGCGCGAATGCCGCCGCACGCGTCAGAGCATCGCTGGGGGCAGGGCCCCCCGCGTGCCTGCCCCGCCCCCGGCTGGAGGGGGCGTGGCGCCGGGGCGGGGGCGGCATCTCCCGCCTCTTCAAAGCCGCCCGGCGCGGCGAGCGCGGACCAGTCCTTGCTGCTGTAGTCATGGCCATGCTGCACTGGGGATACGACGAGCACAACGGTGAGGGCTCCCCGGCAGGAGCATCGCCAGGGCCGCGGGCGGGGGCTGCTGGGACCCCTCGGGCTCGCTCAAGGAGGGGGGGTTCTGCAGGCAGGAAAAAGCAGGGACAAGTCCGAGGTGGCGGCGAGGAGCAGGGCTGGGAGGGACCCCCAGAGGCCACCTCGCCCAGCCCCCTCCCTATCCAAACCACCCTCCCCTGCATCCGCCCTCGGGGCCAAGGGAAGCCTGGGCTCGGCCCCCTGCCTGGGCGAGCCGCGTGCCAGGGCTTCCCCGGAATATGATTTCCCCTCAGAGGGAGGCGGGCTGGTGAAACCGGTGCCAACTCTGGGCTTATCTACCGGCTCTTTCCCCCTTGCCAGTCCACCTGTCGGGCTGTGCCTCTGTCTGAAGTCAGGCAGGTGCCTGTCTAGACTGAGCAACTGCGATGCATATCTGCGTGTCTGTCCCCGCTGTAAAAGTGCCTCTGCGCCCGGAAAAGTCCAAATGCGCTGCCTGACCCGGAGCAGAGCAGTCCTGCCCCCAGAGCTGCCATCCCTGGAAAGAGCCCAGCAGCCTGCAGGCTCAGGGCAACCAGGGGCTGTTCTTAAATTTCCCAAAGGACCTTGCTGGTTCGGTGATGCGGTGACAGGGACAGTTTGGCCTGTCAGAGAAGGTGCCCCGTTCAGCAGCTAGAGGGTGAAGGCAGGGGCAGAAACAGGGGATGTGTAGCTTGAGCTCTCGGCTTTGAGATTCCTCCTTGGATTTCAGGGGTGTAAGTTGTAGCCATGTTTGTCTAGGGACCTAGGCAGATGAGGTTCTTTGGGTAAATCCAATGTCTTTTATTGAACCAACTCAAATAGTTCTAATAAAAGATATTAGATTTACCCAAAGAACCTTGTCTGCCTACCTTGACTTCAGCATCCTCTGAGCTTGTTCAGGAAGCCAATTTAGTCAGAGCTGAGACCATGCCATGGGCTAACTGAGCCTGTTCTGTAGAGATAATGGCAGGAAACAACGAGTGTTGGAGGGTTTGGTTTTGCACAGACTGTGATCTGTGAGAGAGATTTGCTGGGTACTGGTTGACTGATTCAGTTGTCCTTAGAACATTGTTCAGGCTGTTAGGCTGACGCTGCACCTGAGACTGGATATTAGGAGTATTTCTTAATTATTAAGTTCATCATCATTGTGGGACGTAAGCAATTTCTTATTGACTCGGTTCTGCGCTCTGTCAACCACATGTGAATCCAGGTATTCCCACCGAAGTTTAGAGAGTTATTCTGTGTTTAGAGCTGTGTAGCGGAGAGCGGCAGTTTGACTTTAGTTATTTAAATGTTTCTTGGTCGTCTTGGGGGATGAATTTCCCCTCCTTGTTTATTTTGCACTGACAACTCCATTCCCACCAGTGGATGTATCCCTGATTTGATATAAGCATTAACGCCTGCATTCATTTTGAGGGAGTTGATAGAGACTACAAAGATTACATAAACAATTTAACAACATTATAAACAGAACATTTCTCATTGGAAACTAGAACACAGTAGGTTAAAAAAAAAAAAAAGGGAACTTGGGTGTATAAACATAATTAATGTTTTTTTTATGAGTCAAGAGGAATATCTGTGAAAGTTGCTTTCTTCCTCCTGTGGTTCTTTCTGTTTTGTGCTTAAAAGAGTGTGTCTTTAAAAATGCTGAAATTTGGTGATGATGAAATGATGAGGTTTTAAAAAAAATCTCTTGTTGTATAGAGTGTATTCTTCCCCTCTCCTCATTATGAATAGACTATTTTAATAATACATAATGCTTTCTAGCTGGAAGACCAAACCTGAAAAACAAGTGTGCTGGGTCCCTCCTGCAAAGCCAAGATAAGAAGCCTACCTTCCATCCCCAACTTCTGGGAAAGGGGAGGAGGTTTGGATTTCTATCAGGCTGCTGATCCAGGTTGGGGCCCGTCTCTCATCTCAGGCTCTGCTGAGTGACTGATAAATTTGAAACTTAACACCCCTCTTTAGCCCCATCCACATATTCTCTTCTCCCCTTTTGAGGGCCTCCAGTGGTTGCTAAGCAGACAGGTCTTCACAAGCCCATCCGTTTACTTGGGGGTTGGGTGGGCCGAGGGGAGGGAGGGAGAGATGTCTACTACTTTACTCCTCCACAATTTTTTTTAAGTTCTTTCTCCTTTTATGAATTGCTCACCTGCCTATATCTTCTCCAGCTAAGAACTTTGCCAAACAGCAGAAGTTGGAAGTTAATGTCTTGACAGTTTCAATCCCCTGCATGTTTCTGAATAGCTCCTATTGACTAGTCTGTAGGACCAGTTCTGGTCAGTCTTTCTTCATTTCACTCTGCTGCTGCTTGGCAAAATTTTTGTTTGAACAGCACCTAAGAACCCTAATTTGCTATAAATTTAGGAAGAATTGGTTTATATACAGTTTACATTTTTAATCTTGTCTTTGCCATTATAAAACTAGAATTTGTTCTGGGTGAAAGCTTACATTCTTCACAAATTAATGGTGTGGGTGCTAATACCTGTCTGGAAAAGCTCTCTTCTCCCCAACGGTGAGTGAGCAAACAACTTTTTTAACGTAATATCCAATATGCATTTGTGTACTTGTCCTTGCGTGTATGTAGGTGCATAGGTACACAGATTGACTGCTCTAACTGGATAGAAGGGTCATCACAGATTGTTTGCCACAAACCATATTTACATGAATCCAAGACATGGTCTCCCCCCCACCCCCCTTTATCATATGGGGGCTTGTCTTGGATTTGAATATGAGGCAGAGTGGGGGCAGGCTCCTGCAGTGGTTCTGGCTAAGCCCTGACCCGGGGCTTCTGCCTGCCTCCTGTCACCTATGCCCCCATGTCTCTGCCTTTCCTCTACCCAGATTCTCTGCCCCCCCCGGCCGCTGCTTACTGTTGCTTCAGCTCTGGCATAGCTCCAGCCCCACTCCAACCTGGGACATAGAGCATGTGTTTATTCTTGTCCCAGCCCAGCCCAGTGTAACAGTTCGTGTAGTTGGTGGCAGCTATATCCAGGCCCCAGAGCTTGGGCCAGACCTGCTGCCACCACCATAACCATTGCCACTACCACCACAGCTACTGGGCTGGGTTGGGGCCAGAGCAAACGTGTGCTCCATGCTTCAGGCTGGAGTGGGGCTGGAGCCCTGCCAGAGCCAAAGCAAGGGTAAGTGGCGGGGGGGCAGAAGCTGTGGGGGAGGAGAGATGGG
>NW_017728886.1:223755440-223788175 GCF_001723895.1 Crocodylus porosus
GGGGCAGCAATCCAAGCAGCAGGGGGAGCAAGTGGGGGGGGGCAATTGGCAGGGCATAAGGTATGGGAGGGCAAAGGGCAGGAGTCAAGTTGCTTGTCCCCCCTATTGCCTGCCCCCTACTACTGCTTTCCCACTTCATTGGTGGGCGGCAGGCAGGGGATGAATTTTAAACAATCAGCTAATAATTAGGTAATTAACGTTGTTTAAAAGAAACATACTTGGAATTGGAAGACCAAAAACCTGATTTACCCAAAACGAAGATGACTTTGAATTTAATTAGATTCTATATATGTAGAATTATAACCAATTCATAAACTTTCCATGTAAGGAATCTAATTATAGAGGAGTTGTCTGAGATTCAGAGTCATCTTGGCTTCAGGTAAATACGGTTTCTGTCTTCAATTCTAAGTAGGGTCCTTTGAAGCAATGTTATTTTTTGTTTTTTCTTTGTATGTGTTCTTATTTCATTATCTGAACATGTGATTATTCATGCATTGATACACAACAATGAAATACTGAAAATTGACTACCACTTGGAATAGGGTTTGTTTTGTTTTGTTTTTTGTTGTGTTCAGCCCCTGAAAGAGAGAAGTGTTCTCAGCTCCTGATATGATTGGGCCCTTAATTTCAAAGGTGGGGGGACTTCACTTTTAATATCTTGTTTTCTCTAATTTGCATTTCTAGTAGATGCTTACTTTCAAGGAGGAATTTGGAAAGTCCTTGTTTATGCAAACTGCATGACTGTAAAGAAAGTTGTAAAGCTGTTGCAGTCAATATATGATTAAAGTGCTCTTTGTGGTGACTGAAATAAAGGGAAACTGTCTGTTACAGATAAAGTAGTACGATTTTTCTGTTTGTTTGTTTGTTTGTTTGTTTATTGTATCTCTATCATATCACTGCCTTATGGATAAGTTTATTGTTTGAGAAATGCAAGCTTAATTTTGCATATCATTCAAAATGGCTCTAAAATTTTTGCAAAGCATTATGTTTGAAGAGGACTGATGTACTAGCAATTTCAGCTTCGATTTGAAGATGCTTGTGTAGGATAAACATGGAATATAAGTGTTATTTAAAAATAAAGGAGGATATGATTCAACAAAAGATGCACACAGCCAGCTGACATCTTCCTCTGCCTAACAGAAACTTCTGAAATGTCTTCTTCTCAATTTCCAGAAAATACAAGTCTGTTTCCACAAGTATAAAGCTAGTTCCTTTCCTAAACCCTTTTTCTCAGATGCATAGAGTACCTCTGATAGAACGGTTGCAAGCTATCCAGGGTTGCACCAACAGATTTTCTTGTCTGATACCAACAGCCAATGATTAACCAACCATATTGGCCGGTGCTGATCACGTAACTGATATTTAGTAATAGTGCAAGGCATTTTGAACTAGACACAAATAAACCTGGTTTGTTTGTTTGTTTGTTTTGCATTTATAATACATACAAGCACACACCTCCTGTCTGTTCTGGCTGTCAAGGAAGGTGGTAACCATGTTATTCTCATGCACCTTGCCCTCTCGCCTACAGCTCCTATCTGCAACCCTATTTCATGTGCAGCCTGTGCTGCCATCCCAAGTGGGTGGGGAGGACCCTTGCATGGACAGCAGTGCTAGGTGCATTTGAAGCCCCAGAGCACACCACGCTTCAGCCCAGGCATGCCCCATGCAGCTGAGCTCCTGTAGCCACTGGGGAGAAGCTGCTTTTGCAAAGGTGGAGCAGTGTCCCTCACACGGTGCATTATCGCTTCTGTGCACAGCGCAATTTCTCTGCAGCAGCCCTGGTGCTCAGACCCTTGCCGGGTGTATGGTGTTGCCATGGCATTGGCAGAAGCAGCATGAGCCAATAACAGTCTCTTTGTTGCTGAGTGCAGCACCCCAGCGCACCCTTCCCCTCCTGCCGCTCACCGGGACCTGTAGTCTGCCACAGGCTTGGGCTAGCAGTGGGGCACAGGCACCGGACTACGCTCACTACGGTGCTCCGGGCACATGGCTGTAACTATTGGCTACAATGACCAAAAAGCCGATAGCTAATAATGTAATTTCTCCTTTTATCGGTGCCAATCCAGTAACCAACCAATATCAGTGCACCCCTAGTTTTATAAGTAAAAAATGCTGCTTTTTAACTCCATCTGAAAACGAGCAGGTAGCCAGTGGCAGTCTTGATGCACTGATAGAATTTGTACCTTGCAAATTGTGAACACATTACTGCCATTTTTCAAGTTGTGCTCCAAAGGCTGTGGCCCTTTGTATAGTGGACTGAAGTCTAATCTTGACTGATCTCTGTAGCCCTAGTAAAAGAACGCAGCTTTCTGGACAGATGGATAAATCCTGGTCATTGCCTCTATATGATTGTTTATAGTCTTCAACAATCTCTACCGATGAATGGCATGGTATTTTCTGATGACCTGTACTAGAAAGAAAGAGCGCGGTATTCATATTTAAATATTGTTTGATTCTAAAAGATAATTTAAAATCTTGGATGTTCAATTATGCAATGCATTCTACTTTTATGAATCTAAACTGTCTCCAAACAAAATTGTAGGCCAGTCCTCTTTTATATCAAAAAAACCAAAGAAGCTAACTTAGGCTTTGTTACAATAATTAATAGATTTTTTTTCCCAATTTAAGATTTTGTAGTTGCCAGTTTTTGTAAAGAATAAATTATTGATCTGTTTTTGTTGTGCTTTAAGCACTTTACTGCCAAATATTTAGTGGTACTTAAAAATTATTTTTGTGTATCCAGTTTTGTTTTAAGATTTCTTTTGTACCATGCTGTAGTTTCAAAGGCCTTGCTTTGTTTTAGTCATTTCTTTTTTGCATCAGAGTTTCACTGGATGGAGCTTATTATCTATGTTCATAATTACACTAATAATATTGTCCTTGAGCACAGATTTATTGGTAAGACCTAGCAACATAAATGAGTAATTATGAATCCTTCATTTTCCTACAAAAGTTAGACATACTAAATATGTTAGACATTTATTAGTGTTGAAGAAGAAAGTATTGGGTAAGCTATCTCACAGCAACTTTAAATTGCAAGAGAGAAGATTTGTGTGGGCATATACTGCTTCATCTGCATCCTGTAACTGTAAGTTGTATATGTTATGATACTAGAATCCATCTAAACATTATACAGTTTAGTATACTGGGGGTGGTTCTGCTTTGATCAGGGGGTTGGACTAGATGACCTCCTAAGGTCCCTTCCAACCCTTATTTTCTATGGTTCTATGATATTACATATTTTAGTTTTAACATTAGATGTTTTGGGCTGAACATAAAAAGTTGAGAGAGAATTGCAACTTCTTGGCTATGATTTCATAAATGAACATTTCAAATTAGTATTCTGTCTTAAATCCTGCTGGGTGCTTATTTAATGGGTTTTGTGATTTCTATTTTAATAACTAAAAGGTATCCTCGGACAAGTGCCAGATTGAAAGATCCTGCCTACATTCTGCCTGTAGCCATGTTGATATCTGATATATAAATTATTCTTCTTATACAAAATTCTATTCACTTCCCCTCTGCTGTCCAGAACAGCTACACACTTACCATGAAAGTGCTTACAAGAGAGAGGTTTCTGAAAGAAATGCCTTCTTGAAGCTTCTCTTACACACTGACATTGCAAGCTGGCACTATTTTAAGGCCTCTGAGTTATTGAGCACCATTCACTTTTATTGTAATAACTGAGAGTAAAAGATACTTGACACCTCTCAGATTTAATCATAGAGCACTGAATGTCCTAAGAAGAAATGAAAATGTGTGGGTAGGGAAAAGGTATTGATAGTTTGAATGAAGGAAGGTAATGAGTTGATTACACTTTAATCCAAGTATAAAGACAGGGTTCACACAAGATACTGTGACCTAGATTCTCTAACTCTTGCTCCATGAATGCGCCTCTTGATTAGGATGGACCGATTTTGTACAGAAGGTACCTACTCGCCATGACTAAAGGGTGTCGGAAGCTAGCCTGATTTATCATCGTCTCTACTATAGTCTTGTTCACTTGATAGACTGCCTGGGCATGTCTACATGTGTGTTTACACATGTCTAATGAGCATGTGCATTTGCCTAATGCATATTAAAGCAATTTAGGCACGCGTCTACACATGTATGTGCTGAGGCACATTAACACAGTGTGTGGACCAACTTGGGACTGAAGTCAATTAACATATACACATGAACGATGTGTGCTCCCGGTGGCTGGGGGGGTATGGCAGCACAGCAGCAGTAAGCAGGGAGGCCCTGCAGACACCACTGGTGCTGTTGGTGGTGGAGGGGTTGCAAGTACCAGCCAGGGGTCAGCTACCACCTGCAGATGCTGCCAGCAGCGGTGGTTGCTGACTGCCCACAGACGCCGTCAGCAGCAGGTGGGGGTGGGGGGTGGTGAGCAGTGACTGCCCACAGTGTCAGCCGCACCTTTTCGTAGGGGTGCGCCACTGCGCTCGGGGTGTGCACATGCACCCCCTATGCGTCGCCAATGCAAATACACAGCGTTAATGCACCTTGGTGCATCTACACCTGTGTTAAGGTGCTTTAAGTATATGCGCCTAAATTTCATATCTGCTTTTGCAGGTATCAAATTTAGGCACAAATAGCCTAAAATCGCCCTTTTTAAGGCACATTAAGGGCACATGCCTGTAGACCCTCACCCTTAATGTGCCTTAAAAATGGCTAATATGCTGTTAATTGGCATGTGTAGATGAGGCCCCTGTGTGCTATGACTGCTGCCAATCATGCTTACTAAGGCTGCCTCCTTGTTCCTCATGGCAACCCAGTTACCAGAAAAGATCAATAAAGAGACTTGTGGAAAATGTGATCTAGATGTGGCCAAAATGGGGACTCTTATGGTCTGCAGATGGAGTATTTGATACACCAGAGGCAAGATACTGGATTGGAAAAGGGGGAAAAAGAAAGTTATTAGTGAGATGCTTTGCTCATATACCAGCTGGGTTAATTATAGGAGTCTGCTGCTCTCTTGTTGTCAGAAAAGAAGCAAAAAGTGACAAACCTAATGTTGTAACCTGCACCTATGTTTAATCAACTAGAGATTTGTGAGGAGAGCAGTCACAGAGCTGTATAGTTTATTCTGCTTTATTAATTTTTGTTTTTAAATCTAATATGGTTTATATGTTGTTTTCTTACTAGACAGTTCATTTGGTTTTGTCAAATGGGAAACAATTTCTTTAACATCAAGCTTTTTTCTCCCTTTTTTCCCCCTTGAATTTTAGGGCCCTCTCGTTGGAAGGAGGTTTTCCCTGTTGCTAATGGAGACCGTCAGTCCCCCATTGACATCAAAACCACAGAAGCCAAATATGACCCCTCTTTATGCCCTATTAGTCCTAACTATGATCCAACTTCTGCTAAAGTCATTCTCAACAATGGACATTCCACTAGCGTGGAATTTGATGATGCAGAAAACAAATCAGGTTTGTGCTGTTTATAATAGTGTATTTTCTTTCCTGAATAAAGTATACCCTGTCTCTTCTGGAGACTACGTGAGTATTCAAACAGTAACACTTCAGTTATCTGAAAGAGAGGTGTTTTCCTGTCTTTCAGTATGTTGCAATCTTGAGATTATTTCTGCATAAATTATAAATAGTTATTATAAGAATTTCTGGGCTGCTCACATTGGCTTAATTCTCTTCCTGTGTGGTATGGTCTGATCCGCAGGACACGGCTAAACAATACCTGTACTCCTGTTTCACCAGTGTTTTAATATAGATTTCAATTGCTGTTCTTTCATTTTGTAGATGGAACCTTTGTCTCTCATTTCAGGTCCATTTGAATTGAATTACTCAAATCTCTTACCTGCATTTAGTTGCAGGTTGATTGATTTATGTTCCACCTCTAGATTTGTTATATCAAAAGAGACATCAAAAGAAACCATATGCTTAGTGATTCCATTTATTTTTGACAGATGTATTTATCTCATTATTTTTATTTTTCTTTATGGACACCCCTTTTGCAAACAATTATGTGCACTCAGAAAACTGGTCTTTGTAATATTGCAACATTTATTTTGGGCTTTCCAAATACTTCAAAGGCAAGGTGGTATACAAAATGCTTTCTGTTAAACAGTAAAAGTGCAAGTCCTTCATGAATAAGAAAAACCTCTTCTGGTTAATCTGCTAATGTCACCTGGAGAAGGTTGCTGAAATAAATCTTTGTTTATCTTAATAAAAGCCAGTGAGAAAAGCAACTCAAAGAAATGGGAACTGTTCTGATATTCAGTTTGCTATTTGATACATGTGAAATTTACATATCTTTGCACATAAAGTTGTTTCATTGGGAGGAACAGTAAGATCAAGGATATTTTGTGTGTATTGTAAAATTTAGAATATCCTGTAAATTATAGACAAACTGAGTCTTGTACAGTCCTGCCTTCCTACTTAACAGAGGAATGAGAGTGCTTTAAGGCAACTGTTTAATTTTCCTTTGCTTACTTTACCTTCCAGATTGTTGAATGCTTTATTCTATGCTCCTGTAACACTTTTCTGTTCTATACTTTTGCTCTTCTTCTCAATATACTGATGGAAAGAAAGGGTTATAAATTCAGCAAATCTAACCAGCTGGGAATATTCCTGTTGCAGGGAGTCTCTACATGCTGCAAAACTGGCGCCAGCTCTTTTACATGTCCTCTGGATACCACTGTAAGAGGATGTCTGAAGTGCCACAGAGCATGAGTGAGCCCCACCTAGCATACCAGTCCTATAGCCAGTTGATATTATTTAGATCAGTCTGAGGCGATTTTTAAAGTAGGCCAGAAACTGGACTGGCTTAGGATGTAGAAGCTGCAAATGTGTCCCCTCCCTTTACATCTCCTTTTCCTGGCTAAACCCAGCATGTAGTGGGCCTTATGGAGGATCAAGGCCCATACTCCTAAATTCATGGACTTCAGTCCCTTTTGGCCTTGACATTCTTCCTGCATAACGGAGGATACAGGACTTCTCTGAATTAATTTCTGCTTCAAATGTAATAGCTGTGCTTGAACTAGAGTATATCTTTTAGATAAACATCCAGTCTTGATTTTTTTTTTTTAAAAATTTCCAGCGATGGAGAGTCCACCACAACTCTTGGTAAGTTGTTCTAATTGTTAATTACCCTCACTGTTTACAAAATCACCCTTTTTCAAGCCTGACATTATGTAACTTTGGCTTCTAATCATAAGATTTCATTATACCTTTGTCTGCATGAGAGAAGAGCCTGTTAATCGAAGTATCCCATGATCATGCTCGTGGTTCAAGTCATTCCATAATCTCTTTTTTGGTTAACCTGAGAAGACTGAGATTCTTTAGTCTCTCATTCTAAAGCATGTTTTCCTGATCTTTATTTATTCTCTGAGGCTCTTCTCTGAACCTTCTCCAATTTATCACCATTCTTCTTGAAGTGTGTACATGAGAACTAGATGCAGTACTCCAGTAGCACACGCTCCAGTGCCAAACACAGAGGTAACATAAATTACCTACATCTCCTAAACCCCTGTTTGTATCCCCACATTCTATACATTTAAGGATTCCATTACCCTTTTACTCACAGCGTAGCACTGGCAATTCATGATCAGCTGATTGTGTCATAACCCAAAAGCCTTTCAGAATCATTGCTTCCCAGGATAGAGTGCCCTGTCTTGCAAGTGTGGCCTTCATTCTTCAGTTATAGATATAGCACCTTATATTGGGTCATATTTAAAGTATTATTGTTTACTAATGCCCGGTTTACTAAGTGATCCAAATTGCCCTGCATCAGTAACTGTCTTCATTATTTATCATTCTTTCCCTCCCCCACCCTCCTGCCCCCAGGTTTTGTATCACCTGCAAACTGTCAGTAATGATTTTATTTTTTTTTCCAGGTCATTGATTTAAAATATTAAATGGCATACAGCCAAGAATTGGTCTCTGGGACAGCCCCATGAAACCCACGTGCTGGATGAGGATTTACAATTCTATTTTGAGATTTATCAGACCATTTATTCTGCTTGTACATGAAAAGGAGTCAAATTATTATTACTTAGATTTACCATAATTTTTTTTACATACTACCCCGCCTCCAAACAAAATAAGATGCACATCTTGTTTCTGGAAGGCAGAATGTATTTAAAAAAAAAAAAAATTTTTCCCAGAATCATGGCTGACTGTGACATGGAGTAAGTCCTCCTGGAAACAGTGTCCAGAAAGTATAGCATCCTGGGAAACACTCTGGGTGAGGCAGCAGAAACTTGCTGGTGTGGCAGGACTGCAAAAGGCTAAGCCCTAGACCCTTGCAAGGGCAATAGCAAGACTATTATAATTACTTTACTGTAGATAGTTCTCCATGTAAGTTCCTATAAATAATAGTGTTTTTCCACACCAGAAGCCTTGCTAAAAACTACAGACTACATGCAGCAGCTCACGTGCCTTAAACCAGCTTAATTGTTCCTTCATGGACAAGCTTCAGTGCTGAACAAATAGCTATAGCTGTGAGAAAGTTAACACAGGACTTCACCCCTGCTGTATGCAAGGCCAGAGGCAAGTGGCAGCTATCTTAGCAGCCATTAGAGCACAGTGCCTGCATGCTTCTATTACAGCAATGAAAAATTACCTTTCTTGCTTAAGACATGCACTCCAATTTCGGAGGGCTGATTTTTTGAGGCAGGGGGGAAGATGGAATGGTATGCAAGTAAATATGGTAATCACTAAATTTCTGTTAAAATCATATAAAATTGGGCTGGAAGAGAGATCTCAGGAGGTCATCTAGTCCAAACCTTCTTTCTCAGGAGGTCATCTAGTCCCCTTGTCTAAACTTTCCTAGACAAGTTTTGTCTAACCGGCACTCAGAAACTTCCAATGATGGGGATTCTGCAACATCTCTAGGTAATCTGTTCCTGACCTTAACCACCCTCATCATTTTTTAAAAAAAACCCACAAACCTGCTTCCTAACCTCTAAACTAAATCTCCCTTGTTGCAATTTAAGACCATTTCTACTTGTCCTGTTCCTGCAGACATGGAGACAGACATTTCTGTGATCAGTTCCTCATTCTGCCAAGATGAGGTCTTACACAGAATTGTCCTCTATTGGATGCAACACTTTCTGAGTTAGGAAATTGTGATCTGTAAATATTTATATATTCAAAGTGTGTTTTAGCATTGGCAGCAGGATACCTCTATATGGAAGTCTGCCAAGACGATGTCATGTCTTGTTTTTCCCCTAAACATTATGGACAAATGCCTGAGGAGCTGGTCATCCATGTTCTGTAGTGTCATTTGATAGCCTGAATCAGGTACTAGCTACTACTCCATCTTGTGCTTTATCTACAAGAATAAGCACTTAAGATCGTTTGCTTCCAGGTTCTCAGTGACTTAGAGATAAACAGCAATACTTTTTTCTAAATACCACTACCCTTCCCCCCCCCCTTTTTTTTTTTGCTTATTTGATTTTTGGTATTAATAAGTTATGTCCAATATTTTTAACAGTCAGGTCTTCCTTTCAGAGTAGTTATGCTAGTTTTCCCACTAGCTTTCAGTTGGACCAAGTAAATCAAAGTGCTTATTAAACCACCCATTATAATTCCTGTGGTTTATTACCCAGATCCTTCATAGGCAATAAAATAATTTCTTCACTTTGCATCCCTGGGTAAAATTTTGTCTCATGATCTTGGTTTTTGTGCCAAACAAATGCTTATTTGTTCCCACTTTCTATCCTCCATCTCTGTTTAGTCTAATGCCTACCTTTCTCTTCTAGTCAGTCTGTTCCTTACAAGTTTGGTTCTTTTCCTACATACCTCTATCATATTACATATCTCTAAATGGAGTATAGTGAGAGACAGAAAGATCCACATTCCCAAACTTGGGAAGGCTGGGTGGAGGTAGGGCACTAAAGGTAGGCTTGAAATCAAGACAAGTTGTAAAGTACTCACTCAGGCTGGTAGAGAGAAGCACCAGGTGTGAACTCAGATCTGGATATGACAGTCTGAGCTTGGGATTGGGTCCCTTTCTAGTTTTAAAACAAAACCAAAATGAAACACCCTTACATAATTTCATAATGCACCGCTTATTGACCATTTGAATATCACTATTTTTATACTTGGACAGAACAGCATCTTTATTAGTTTAATTTGATTTATACTTATTTTCACTTTATGAAAACCAAAGTGCAGTTGCATTTGGGGTTCCAACTAATTCAGAAGAATGTTGACATGAATTTTAAGCAAATAGATCATAGAAAAGTAGGGCTGGAAGAGACCTCAAGAGGTCACCTAGTCCACCTGCTCAAGGTAGGATCATCCCCATCTAAGCCATCGTGTGGAACTGTTTGTTTAACCTAGTCTTAAAACTCCATGAGCAACCCTCATTCACAACTAGCAGAACATCAGGATCACCTTAACTTGCCACTTGAGTTAATTTGGTTTTGCCAGACTGCCTAAGGAGGGGAGAATCCAAGCCCTCTCTTTGTTCCAGCACTAAAATAATGATAGTTTTCATAACCTCTTTTTACCTCGAGAGGAGGGATGTAGAATTTTCCATATACTATAGAGTGGAGCTATTTAAATTCAAATAAATTTAATCTTGTGCTATCAACTCATTTTTTAGTGGGCAATAATCTATTAAGTAACATAAATAACCTGAGTTTGGAAGGAACATTCTGTTGATGAACAGAATGATATTCTGTTAATAAATTTAAAAGAAAGAGAATGAATCTATTTGACATGTCTTTTGGGGGGAAAAGGGAAACAGCAGTTTGGAGCATGAAGTGTCAGGTATGCATGGAAGTGTAGGTAAGGGCTTTATAATAAAGTACTTTCCCTGGATTAAAAATGTCCTCTTATCTGGTTTATAGTGCTGAGAGGGGGACCACTTGCAGGAACCTACAGGCTGCGACAGATTCACTTTCATTGGGGCTCCAGTGATGATGCTGGTTCTGAGCATGCAGTGGATGGAATGAAGTATGCAGCGGAGGTAAAGTATTCCAGTGAATTTTACAGTTTTTTGGTAGTTAAAGCTGTGCCTATTTTTTATTATAAGCCTGATATTTTTTTTATTTTTATTTTTTGTACTCCCCACCTTTTCTGCCCCCAACCTTTATCAGAACAAAAACAGTATTCTGGAAATGCTTTTATATGTGATTCTTTTCCAAAATATATTTTTCTTTTTTCTTTTTTTTTCCAACTTTGGAGAGGGTAAGACAGGAAGTACATGAGAGATGGTAACTTGAAAATTCAGAGATATTTAATAGCTTGAGAATGGTTTTGTTTTGTTTTTATCTTTTTTCTAAGAACATTTTCTCTCAAAATCAGTCCACCCTAGAAACTACAAATTTTATTTAACTGACCTTACCAGGGGCCTGTGCATTTTACTATTTGTTGAAGAGCAAGGTGGCTATTTTTGTGGAACATTTATTTCTTTGTTTTCTGTGTGCTGCACCATTATACCTTTAAAGGACTATACTGCCTAACAAGACAGGTAGCTTTTTACTGTGTTCCATTCAGTGCAGAATGTCACAGAAGAGAAATGCAGTGTGCTCTCTCAGGGAGGCTTTACTTTTGCTCTTTCTTATTTGTTGCTTTTGAGTAAACTACAATAAAACCATCCAGATTAAAAGTATCTATTTTTTCTGTGTGTGGGAAATATGGTGAAGAGAATGGGATCTAAAACAACAAATAGCTCAGAGACAGTGAAGAGGCCTTTCCGGGTAAACATGGATTTTTAAAGAAAAATAGGGTTTCGGTATAATGCTAAAGAGAAACAAATTACAATGCAGAGGCATGATCAGTGTTGTATGGATAGACAGTGCCCAGAAAAAACGGTTTTTTTCTAACACTAGTGGGGAAAAGTTACATTTGCAGTTTTTAAAGGCTTATGTTTTCCACAGGAACCAGGTGAGATGGAGTGTAAAGAATTAATAGTGGTGCTTAAAAACCATTATGCACCAAAACCAAATTTCTAGCTGAAACAAAAATGTATGTTCCATCTAAGAAACCAAATGGAAGGAGAAAATATCTCTGAATTTCTAGCCAGTCTAACCAAAAAACAAACAAACACTTCCCACTACCTGTCCTTTTGGTAACCTTCTTCACGAAGCACTTTAGACATCGTTTTGGTTTTGGGATAAGGAACCCAGAATTGGGGAAAAACCCAGGATTAAGAGCAAGGCTGCTAAGCACTATTCATACAGAAGAAAACACCCAGAAGGAGCTGTAAATGCAGTTTCAGTGCTCAATTCGATGAAGAATGTTGCCTGTGAAACAAGAAATAACCTCTGCCAAACTGGCACATGCAAGAAGAAAGAGCTAGTTCACAAGCAAAGAAGACTACATGGTTCACGCCACACCAGATGACATCAGGAAAAGGAGGGATCATGGTCCCATTACTTTGAGACATCGCATGGTGAGACCAAGGTTTCTTCAACAAGCTGCGGTGCGCAAGAGGTGGTAAGACCGGATCTATTCCTTAAAAGAGAAGTCACAAGCCATTGAGAATGGGGCTCTACCCTAAAATGTTTCACAGATATTTTTTTTTTTTTCTCTTGGCAAAATTAAAGGGGGGGGGGAGTGTGGTTAATTTAGCTGTGGGGTTTTTACTTCTTGTGTTTTTGTTGTTTTTATTAATCCACAATAAAAGTAATTCATACTGAAAGTATCTGTTTCCTCTTTGTGTATGAAAAAATGTAATGTCTTCAAATTAAATTATTTTAAAAATTATATGTAAACCTAAAACTATGAATGGTCCAGTGTGAAAATTGTAAGTTCCAGTGCATGCTCTCGGAATGATCTAGGGGACTGACCATTGAGGTATGAACTCCTATATTTCATTTCTGGTCTAAAGAGTGATTATCATTGACTTTTTTGTATAGCAGCTTTCTCCAAAGATCCCTGTGATGATGATCCAGCAATATACTTAAGTCTTTGCTTAGCTAAAGTTAAGTGCATGAGTCCCAATAACTTCAATGGCACTCTGTACTTGCTTAATGGTAAGCACATGCTTATTTGCTTTGCTGGTTTGGGGTCTGTGTATTTACTAAACATTAATTATGTCTCATAATGCCAAGTATTATCAGAGTCATTTTACAGATAAGGACACCTGAAGCTTGTAGAGATTGGGCAAGTGCCAAATCGAGTGTGAACCAGGGTTTTGGACAAGACCTCCTGACTCCTAGTTCATTCATATAATCACTTGCTTCCCATGCCAATTTATTCGGATACATCACTAAGGTCTATATTTTCTAAGTGGCCTCCACTTTGGGAATCTTCAGTTTCTCTGGGTGCATCTGGGGCCTAACTCACAGAGGTGCTGAACATGCTTAACACTGAGTTAAATCACTTGGAGTGGTATATTTTCTGTACCATAGAAAATCAAAAATCTAAGCATCAGAAGGACCCCCATTATACTCTTTTTTTAATTACTCAAGCCTCTATTTCCTTATCTGGAAAATATTGTTGATCAGGCTGACTGAGACTTATTAATGTTTGAAAATATTTTGAAACTACAATATCTATCTAGGTACTTACATATGTGCTCTTTACAACAAGGTAGGCAGAGAATAGCACTGGCTTGTACAAGGGAGAATTGATGTTGTGCTCTGTGAACTTGCTCCTTCCACAGAGATCTAAGGATTCCCACCTGGAGAATGTAGGCCTGACTTAGGATGGCTGCTTGTTGGGAGGGGCTAGTGTGATACTGGGGAAGAGATCAGTCGTTTTTACCTGACCAAATCATGCAATCTTAGAACTGCCAGAATGGATCTCTCAAGAGTGGATCAGCATACATGGAGCGTCCACTCAGTGACACAAACGGCCAAGGTGTCATTGAACTGCTTATTAAAATTTGAATACAAAACATCCCAAGCAAAAAATGTATTGGCAATGCAAGTTCTATACATCTTTGAATATCATAGGTGCCTAGGTAAATTTAGGCATCAATTTTATGAAAATTTGGGCCTTATATCTCCCAATATTTTGAATAGAGAGTAAATACAGTATCATGGCAGGTTTTTTTCTTAAGCTGTATTCATAGATACTGTTGTTTCTCTCTGTTTTTAAATGCTCTCTGTTTGAAATACAGTATCTCAGATACTGTAGTGTCATAACTATGGATTACTCTTTTAAATTTTATTTTAAAATGAACCACCATGAAGATGAAAGATACTGGAGAAAAACTGCTAATTTATGTCAATTCTGTATCAGTTTTAATTCCAGCTACTCTCAGTGCTTGTTATTATTTGTATGAATTATTATATATTTACAGATTTCAATAAATATTTGCAGTTAGAAAATCCAAATGCGTCTGAGTATGAACAGGTGAAGTAGAATATCCAACACCCATGCAATATATATTAATTTGTAACTTAGCTCCAGTTAAGCAGAAATAACTGTATTTGTGCTTTTTTGCCTTTCAGTTGCATGTGGTTCATTGGAATGCAGACAGATATTCCAGCTTTGTTGAGGCTGCTCGTCAGCCAGATGGATTGGCTGTCATGGCTGTATTTTTAAAGGTAGGAAAAGAATGTTTTGTCTCTGTTTAAAAAAAAAAACAAAAAAAAAAAAACTAGTGCTATAAGCATATAACAACATTGTTGTTGTAACACATACTGCATTATCATAAATTATCCTAAAATATTAGCATTCTCTTCAAAAGGCAAAAAGGTGCCAAATTTGGGAGGTTTGTTGCCATATCATCTGAAAGATGATTCATAGCTGTATTCATAGACTTAAAGTCCAGAAATTGTTTCAGATCATCTAGTCTGAACTCCTGTAGAACCCAGGCTGTAGAATTTCATCCAATTGCTCTTGTACTAAACCCAATAACTTGTTGGTTAAAGTTTGTTTTGCAGAAAGACACTAAGTCTTGATTGTGAAGGCTTCAAGAGACAGAAAAACCAAACCCTTTGTAATTTGTTTCAGTGTCTAAGGAAAACAGACCTTTGAGACCTTCCTTTAAAGCAATTGAAGAAGCTTAAGTCTATATTTGATCACCTGCTCGTTCTCAGGTGAAATTCACCTTCTCCTAAAGCCTCATTGACTTCATATAAGGAGAAGTAAATACAAAAGCCAGTCCTTGATTAGGAGACAGAATACTGGGCAATTTTGTGATCACTGTTTCAATGCACATTAGTACAGTGATGGTCATTTTAGGATGCTAGTGCACTACTCCAAAGTGCTGTCTGTGACCTTCAAATGTACACAAACATTTGTGGCTGTACACCCCAGCCACCCATCAAACTCCTTTTTCACAAAGTAAACAACAGAACTAAGTTCTGCTTCAAACCAGCAGCCTGCCATGCTGCCCTCTCTGTACTTGTATAACTACATGATTCTGCTACAATTCAAGACTCTTTTATAATCTCCTTGCTGAGTGGAGAATTTAATGTCTGAGACCACTGTCGTCTGAGGTCAATGACATTGATTAGCTATCCATGCTGGCCCTGCCTCGGTTCTGCAAGCTATTACAAAGTATAACTTTAATGAAATATTATTTTATACATGTTGCTGTCTTCCCAGTTTACATCATTCTGATTGAATGAATGTCTTATTGTGTGTGTGTGCCAAGAAATTCAGTTCAGCAGGAGCTAGACCCAGGAGAATCAAGTTTCCGAATTTTCAGGTGTACTTTAAGGAACGAAATTCTATAGTGTGAACTACAGGTAATTTATTTGAATGTGAATCAGCTGAGGTTGTTACAGTTCCTCTAAAAATACTGTTAGAAAAAAATTTTTTTTTATTCTACTGCAACAAAGGGAACTAAAAATATAGCTAAAATAATATCTGTGAATGTAGATTTAACTAGTTATGGGCTTGATTCCTACATCCTCTGAAGTTTATCAGTTTTAACTTCAATGAGTGAAGGATCAGGTCCCATGTGAATACAGTTGAAACAAACTTTAAGGCATATTCTTTCCTTAAGAAAATAATTGTTTCCCTTTTTCTGTTTACAGATTGGCGAGTGTAACCCTCAACTAAAGAAAATTACAGACCGCTTGGATGCCATCAGGGCCAAGGTGAAGTTATTTACCTAAAGGAACATTGAAGTTTTCCAGGATTTCTACTATTGTCCTTTTCCTTATTCACATTCTTATTCTTTAAGTATTCATAGCTGGGAAATAGGGACTAGCTCTAATCTGGGACAGTTCAGGAGCCATCGTGTTGGGTAATGGTAAAAGCAGGACAGCATATTAGTAATTAAATTACTCTGTTGTAGTCAGAATGTTCCTACTCACAGCATTTGATGAAATAGGCTATCACCTACAAAAACTTGCACATTTTTGAACCAGTGAGTCTGTAAAGAGCCACCTTGTCCTGGCTTCTGCCTAACTTCAGACTGTCATAGCTAACTACCTCTCTCTGTCATACAGCATGAGGTGAATGGAAGAAAATGTTAATTAGCCACAGTGAATGGTAACCCCTGATATCTTATTTATTATCAAGATCACTGATACAGGGTAACTGCATGATTTTGTCTGGGAAATTTATTTTAAGCAGTAAAGAAGGAAAGTCTGGTTTGACTTCCTTGTTTTCTAGGAATGTACAGGGGGCCCTGTATAAATTAATCTGTCCTTTTGTGTGAAGAGTCAGCCTCTAGCATCAAACCTCCTGAGGAGTTTGTCAGTACAGAGATCCCTGTGACAAGAGAAGGGAAAGCCGGGGAGGAAGAATGTCGTTAGGGTCAGAGATGCGTATTGCCACCCCCTGGTGATTTTTAAAATATAATGGGAATATATTCCCAGGCTTTACTGTCTTTCTCTTACAGCTTCCATCCCTGGATCCTTGATAGTCAAGGGGAGGCTATGGTAATGGCAAGCTTCAATGGAATCATGGCACTTCCTGCAGTGCTTAATGGCAAAGATGCCACAAAGGCACAGATCTTTCACATGCATGGCTCTGGGCTACCATGGAAGCCGCCAGAACCCTGCAAACCCTGTTCCACAGTGGAACGGTCTCTGCCAGGGGGCTTCTAGTATGTCTCACCTAGGCTGTGGCTGGTTGTGCCTATTGTTTTCAAGGAAGCAACATTTTATAGCACCCATTGTTTTTACATCAGTGACAGTAGAGCAATTTACTAATTTGTATAACAAATGGTTTCCTGATGAAGTGGTCATGGATTAAAATATATACATTCTTTTTTTCCAGGGTAAACAAGCCTTGTTCACAAACTTTGACCCTTCCTGTCTGCTTCCCCGCTCTCTGGACTACTGGACATATTGTGGCTCTCTTACTGTTCCACCCCTTCTTGAAAGTGTCGTCTGGATAGTTCTCAGAGAGCCAATCAGTGTTTGCTCTGAACAGGTAGGCTCTGATCCCTCTAACCCTTCAAAATCACAGTTTTAAAATGATACTCACAAGAATCTTTTGTTTACAGTTTTAAATATTTAATTTTTTGGATCTAGTTTTGTTCTTTATAATTTGATAGACATTTTTATCCTTGGGTTTCTGAAACATTTGAAATTATCATAACATTTTTGTTTATCAGTTATCATTATTAGAAAAATATTTGAAATTTAAAACTGATTTGTGGAAAAAATTACAAAAAGAAACTGATAGATAATTTAATTTTGGGATTTTTTGGTAATTGGAACCATTTGTACTCTAGTCCAGTTTTTAATGACTGAATATTCCATTAAATTATTTCTTTCTTTTATTCATGCCTTACTTTCTATATAATCCTAGTTCAGCTTCATCAAATAGTTCCTATTTTTAGGTACAAAAAGTGTAAAGCTTGATGAACCTGAATGCTGTAGTTACACTCTATCACTCAAACAAAATGAATTTATGCTAGGATTAAGCGCATCAAATCTTTAATATTTCTCAAGCTAGAGCTGTAAAACTGAACTCTGGCTGTAGGCCTGTGCAACAGTGACATCCAGTGGCTACTGAGGCAAATCCTTTTATGCATAAGGTGTTTTCCCAATGCAGATGTATAATCAATCTCCAAATTCTCAGAAACTGGTAACTGGTATTCCTGTTGTGGATTTCATTGTTACACTGACCACATTAAAAACTTGAAGTTTATCACACGCCAGTATTCATTTCTGCCATATAAAAAGTCAGTAAAATAATTTACTCTTGGGCCATATATCGCTATTCTTTCCTTTCACCTTGGTATCCTTCACCAATGAACTGAGTCAGACTGTAGTCCAACAGGAATATAAAAGAGAAACGCAATATGTTATACTACTTAATGTGATTAA
The DNA here is from genome assembly GCF_001723895.1 of Crocodylus porosus. Taxonomy (NCBI): domain Eukaryota; kingdom Metazoa; phylum Chordata; order Crocodylia; family Crocodylidae; genus Crocodylus; species Crocodylus porosus. The sequence goes on from NW_017728886.1 coordinate 223,773,592, forward strand.
ATATGGCAGACTGCAACCACAGTGATTAGTAGCTGCCAAGTTATTTGTGTCCATGGTATCTTGTTTGACTGAAATAAGTTTGCTGGAGGATTTTAGGGGTGAAATCCTGAGCCCCAATGAAGTTGATAGCAAAATTCACCTTGATTTCAGTGGATCAGGATTTCATGCTTTCAGCATTGTCTCTAGAGACTTTGTTTTCAGAAGAATAGAAAAGTGTAAGCTGTGTAGAGGGTAACACTTTTATGCACAGAAGTTACAAGTTGCATTCACAAATACATTTGTGAATCCTACTTGAATGAACCAATTCAGATACAGAAACCGGCCTGAATTTTTTTTTCCCAAAATAAAGACTGTGGTTCAATGGATGGGACCACTAGTCAGAGTCAAGGGCGTTTGAACTTTTGTTCCAAAGTAGCCTTAAATGAGTCAGATAGCCACGCAGTACTTGAATTTCTCAATCTGTATAATATGCTTAATGTATTTTCAGCTTTGTAATTTAAGAGGAGAGGTGCTATGTAACCATTCAGCATTATTAGTGATTGGATAATAAACATAATTATTAAAAATTTCTAATTATTAGAATTACAACAGTTCTTCATCGTCATTCTTCACATTCAGGTCAAAATTTCCAAAGGCATAGTTTGTTCAGAAGAAAACTATTGCCTATGATTTGCTTCAAAGTGCCACCAATTTAGGATTTATTCCCCAATAGGCCCTACTTCTCAATTTTTGTTTTTTTGATGGGGGTTTGGTTTCATTATGTTTCATAGAAACGTCAAACATTATTTCTTTTACTACTTGGGAACAATTTCAAAATTAAAGAAACCCATGTCAATGTGAGGCATCAGAGGAAAAAATAGGGAACAAATTACTTTAAATGACTTAAAAATCCTACCCTCCTCTGAAGTTTAATTTGTTTCTATTTGTTTGCACGTGCAGTTTTGTGGTGGTTATCTTTAAGTAATCAAGTAATGTTCTTGGATATAGTAGGGACATGCTAGATTTAGGAACCATATCTCATTAATTGTGGTCATATAGCCATTTTAATGAATATGAAGTGTCAACTCTTAGCTTTGGCTATTATCCATGAGGTATCAAACCAAGGAAACTGTAGTAAGTCAGCTGTGTAGTGTTTAGTTACACACATAGTTTAAACTATGTAACAAAGACAGAATCTGGCCATTTGTAATTTTCGACCCTTTATTGGTTTTTTCTCAAATAATTATCTTCTTAGCCCCTTTAGTTTTTGAAGTATTTGTTTTCAGGGTATTTTTTTTTCTCTGACATTTTATGCATGATCAGAATCATGATTTTTTTTTTTTGGTCCAACTGGTAGTAACTACAAAGGGATAAAATTCAGAAGCAAAACACTATATAAAACTAGCAACTATCAGAAGTGGCTCAGAATAGCAACATTCAGATTACAGACTGAATTTAGTTTTGGTTACCCTCACAGTTCAGGGTGACTGAGATGGGTTTGACATGTTGAAATAGATCTAAGTTGTGAAGTTTGGATTGGGAGTTAAGCATTTTCTAATTCTGTGCATGCCTAAGAAGAAATCCTGGGTTTGATGTTATGATGCAGGTTCATTCCTAACAATTATTTGCATTGTGTTTGTATGCCAGTTAAATGACACAACATGGAAACCAGATAAGTCTTTTTAAATACAGCATTCATAATTCCTAACAGAGTAAAAATGTTTGTAGAACAAGAAAGCCTATAATCAGATTTTGCCTGCCTGTTTATGTGGGTTACCAGGCAATCCTTATGGTAAGAAGCAATTGGTATGAATTGAGTTGGCCTTCAAGCTGCAAAATCAAGCTTAAAAATCACTTTTAGAGAATATTTTTGGCTTCAGATTAGGAGGAAGCAAGTGTGAATATATGCAATCAGTGAATTCTATACCCACTTTCTTCTTGAGCAATACTTACTTGCAAGGTATAAATGAGAAATTGTAGCTAACAAGAACAAAGTCAGAAATGGCAGATTGGTGTTCTACACTTGTCCTGGGAAATGTGATCCCCGTACTTCCTGGAGGAATAAAGGTGACAAGTATGTTAATGTTTATTGCTAAGCTTTTTATTTAGCATAAGCATGACATTTCTTTGCTGAACTTTTATACCTCTTTTCATCTGCAGCTAGCCAAATTCCGCAGCCTTCTGTGTACTGGTGAGGGTGAGGCAGCCTGCTACTTACTGAGAAACTACCGGCCACCACAGCCTTTAAAGGGACGGGAAGTCAGAAGGAATTAAAGGAGTAAAGCAAGAATCTGCCACTGCTGAGACCATTTAGGAAGTTGAATTGTTTTTAATAATAATATGCTCTATGCTTTTTATGAGTTGTTAGAATAAATAGGTACCATTATTTATAATACTATATAGGTACTATTATAGTTACAATGCAATCATTTTTGACAAAGCAAACATATCCTGACTTGTAGCAGTTATGCCAATTTTACCTGGTTTGAGTGGGTTCAGCCCTTTTGGTATGTGTGTGCTGTGGCATTGGAGCAGAGCTTACAAAGCAACTTCCTTGCAGTCTGTGCAGGTGAATACAGTCATGAGCACTGAATGTGATTCTGCCAGGTTCTGAGTAACCCCTTCAAGACACTGAATGTGGTTAAGCCTATGACAACAATGGGAGTTGAGGTGTTTATTCCTTTGCAAAATTTAAGTTTGGATTTTAAAACGTTTTGGAGGGGCGATGGAGTAGGGTTCCACACATTGCATCTTTTTATTGCATCTAGATTAGCCTCTTCTTTTTGTTCCCAAGAAAAGAATAAATTATCAAAGCTGGTAGGATTTCATTCCTGACCATAAGCAAGTGAGTGATTGTATAACCTGGAGTACTGTGATAGATTTGCTAAAATGTGATAACTGCCATTTAAAACCAAAAGGTAGTCCCACAGTGCCCATATATTAGAAGGTAAATATTTACCTGTGAATCACCTTGATCTTTCATTATTTCAATGCAGTTTTCTCTAAAGTAATTTTTTCTTTGGTTTTTAATAGGATAGTTTAATAGGATAGTTTAAGGATATAAGTACCATCAGAATTACTCTTCTGTTCCTACAAGGAAGAGGAATTGAGATTGTAGCAGCTGCCTCCTACCAGTTGTGTTTCCCCCAGTTCCATATTGAAGCTTATCTGCTAGCTGTCTGCAGGTTTGGCATTCTATATGGGTTTTAAAGAGAGCTAGAGATTGATTAAAGGAAGTAGAGGAGAAAACCAGCTTCTACAGTACCAGGAACTACAATAATTTCCTTGCTGATCCTATGAATTTTTTACTTCAAATTTAGTCATGATTTAATGCCACCCAAAGAAGTTAGTAATGCCAACTGCATTTCTCCAGGGCTGCTACAGATAAGTCCTGGAGGAAACAGCTAAAATCCAAACAACTCTTGGAAGAGTGGGAGGTAATGCCAGAAAAGCCATTTAAAAGAGAAGTCTTCTAAAAATCATGAGACTGACTGACTGCTTCTTTGTGTACAGCATCTAGCATCTTGGGTTTTGTAGGCTTCTCCTTTTGCCCTGGCCCTTGGTTTGAGGGAAACATCACGAGCAAGAGTTGCAGAGTTTAGATGGCTAAATGTAGACTTTCCTGAAACTCCAGTATTCCTTTCTATAGGTAGACAGATAGTTTAGCTTAGATTAGATAGGAAGATAAATACTATAGTTTCTTTGTTGTCTCTTCCCATTAAAAATGGAATCTCTTTACAAGCTGGAGTTGAAATTGCTCCTGTTGCTTAGCATTGCAGAACAATACGCAGAGAGGGAATGTAAGGAAACTGGCCTCAGAAAATACATGGAAGGCAGTATAACAGAAGCTACTGGCCTGCAGGCACATGGTTGTCAGTCCAAGCATCATAGGATAGACAGGAGGACATAGGTCAGATTAAAAGACCTCCGAATGGTCCTGTCCAGATAAGATCTTTTCTTGATAGGGGGGTGGGTGGGTGTGTGTGTGTGTGTGTGTGTGTGCATGCGTGTGTGTCTGTAGGGTATAATTGCTGGTGTGTATGCATTTTTTCACTTTTCTTTTTTTGACCTGTTGTTGCATCTAATATGTTTCCCTATCACCTGAGTAGCTGCAGAACATCAAGAAAGAAACACTTACAAATTGTGTAAAAGATGCTAAAGAAGTGATTTTCCTGAGGAAAGAAAATAAGGAAGCTACAGCTGCATTTGTCCATGTTGGAGTCGAAAAGAAAGTTTTCTTAGATGTTTTTAATGTATTGAAAATAAGTAGTTAAGTTGATCCAGTGGTTTGATACTTCTAAGGATTTCACCAAATAAAAACCGATGTTGTGAACGTGTCTTCTATTTTCCACTTAACAGTTTGCAGTTTGGGATGGAGATGTTCACAGCCACCCTTGTGACTGATTTTTGGTATTTGCTCTTTCAACTCTAGTTTAAAATCAACAGGAGAACAGCCTGGATAAACACCAGTCTCTCAATAAGTTGCAGCTCAAAAAGGAATCTTATAAAAAGTGGAAACTCGGTCATAGTACTAGAGAAAAACATTGCATGGGTATGTAGGGAAAAAAATTGGAAGGCCAAGGTAAAATTTCAGATGCAGCTGGCAAGGGATGTAAAAGGCAATAAAAAGGGATTCTATAAATATGTCAAAAGTAAAAGGAAGACCAGAGAAGCCATAGGTCACTTACAAAATGTTGAAGGCAATCTAGTTACAGATGAGGCAGAGAAGGCTCAAGTAGTGAATGTTTTTTGCCTTAGTCTTCTCAAATAGGGGAAGTTACCAGATAAGGCAGCTGGCAGCAAAGATAGGGAAGAAAAGAAACAACCTAGAGTAGTAGAAGAGCAGGTTAGAGATTAATTTGAGAAGCTGGATGCTTTCAAGTCAGCAGGGCCAGATGGCATGCACCACAGGGTACTGAAGAAATTGGCTGAGGTAATTTTCAGAGCCTTTAGCTCTCCTCTGAGAGCTTGTGGAGGTTGGGTGAGATCCCAGATGTCTGGAAAAGGGGCAAATATAGTGCCCATCTTTAAGGAAAGGAGTTACAGATTAGTCAGCCTGACCTCAATACCTTCCAAGATCATAGCATTAATCCTCAAGGAATCTATTATGAAGGACCTAGAGGAGAGCAAGGTGATCAGGAACAGCCAGCATGGAGTCACCAAGAGCAAGGCATAGGTGACCAACCTGATTTCCTTCTATAATAAGATGACAGGCTCTGTGGATGTGGGGATGAGTAGTGCATGTGATATACCTTGACTTTAGCATGGCTTTGGACATCGTCTCCCATGATATTCTCCTAAACAAGTCCAGAAAATGCAGACTAGGTGAAAGTACCATAAGATGCATACAAAATTGGTTACATTATCCTGCTCAACAAGTCGTCATCAATGGCTCAATGTCTAGATGGGAGGAGGTATCAAGTGAGTTACTCAGGGTCTGTCTTGGGTTTGGTATTGTTTCATGTTGTCACTAATGATTTGGGTGGTGGGATCAAGTGCTCGCTTGGCAAATTTGCTGATAATGTCATTGTTGGGTAGAGCTAGAATCCAGAATGACATGGATAGACTGGAGTAATGGTCTGCAATCAATCAAATGAGATTCAACAAGGACAATGGCCAAATCCTGCTCTTGGGACAGAATAATTTCATGCACAAATAAAGACTGGGAAATGACTAGCTAGGCTGTAGTACTGCAGGGAAAGACCTGGGGATTATGATGGACCATAAGCTGAATATAAACCAACCATGTGCTTTTATTGCAAAAAAAACCCCAACAGCATGGGAAGTGATTCTTCTGCTCTATTTAGCACTGGTGAGGCCTTGCCTGGTGTCCTGTGCCAGTTTTGGGTCCCACACTTCAATACACTTGTGGAGGACAGATTGAAGAGTCCAACAGAGAGGAACAAAAATGATTAGAAATGTGAGAAACATAACTTTTGAGGAAAGGCTGAAAGAAGTAGGGCTATTTAGTGTGGAGAAGGGAAGGCTGAAGGAGGATTTGATAACAGCCTTCAAATACGTGAAGGACGATTATGGAAAGGATAGAGATGGGTTCTTCTCTATGGTCACAGGGGACAAAACTAGGAGCAATGGCCTCAAGCTTCAGGAAGGGGAATTTAGGTTGGAGGTTAGGCGGAACTTTCTGATTATGTGGGTGGTCAAGCATTGAAACGGGTTACCAAGAGACTCTGGAATCACCATGCTTGGAAGTTTTCAAGAGCAGGTTAGGTATCCAGGTTGTAGCCATATTGGTCTGCACTAGAGGAAAAGGCAATCAGGACTCGTAGTAAAAATGATATCTTTTATTAGACGAACAAGATTTTTGCAAAAACAAAAATTTTAATTGCAAGCTTTCGGGCACAAACACCCTTCATCAGGCATTGGAGGAAAGATTGTAAAAGTTCTGGGTAGAAATGGAAGTTCATATTTCATAGGATATCACAGAGGAATCAGTAGATGGAAAACTCCTCTGGGCAGTCAGTTCATAGCTGCTATGGAGCCTCTCACCTCCTGTGAGGATCTGTGATGATGCAAATTACCTTGAAACAAAGACAGGAGCAGAATCTCAGGTTTCAGGGGGTCACAGTTGCTTCCTGCTTGCTTGGCTGGGATGGTCTGGTCAGGGGTGTTTCTGTGTTGAACAGGGTCTAGACCTTGTGAGTTTTCTTTCAGCCTTACTTTCCTATGGTCCTAAGACAGAATAGTTGAAAATATGTCTGAATTAGGTATTGTTTACAGGTTCTAAGTAAAATGTCTTGTAATTCGAAATCATCCATATTTTTTTACAATGGTTCAAAATACTGTGTTGCTTGGTTAGGTTTTCTGCTTAGTGGCAGTCAATCATCAACCAAGACATGTATGTCCTCTCTCCTTCTAACGGCAGCTCTTTTAGATCAACCATTATATAAAATACTCAGTTCCTCAAAGGTGGTTAAGGACATGTGCTGAGAACTATAGCTGTTGGGAGCTTCTGGCTGGTCATCTTAACACCTTTCTTTTCAGAAGTAAACAGATTGGGTCCAATTCTTCCCTGCTTGGCACAGGACCTGATGAGGAAGGGGCAAAAAGAGAGATTTGTGTCATCTTGATAATCCCCCAGGCTACCAAAGTCAGTTTTAACCAGGTGTAATTTAGAGCATCCTCAGAATACTTATGCTTTGTGTATCCCCCCTGCAGCTGCCAGAGAGCTAGGAATTACTGTACCAAGTAAGCACTCATCTGCCTCCTTTTTTTACCAGTCATAGCCTTAATGTCTCTTATGATAAAGACTGGGAAGTTTGGTGTAGAGCGAGCTGCACAAGGATTTCCCTTGTGCTGAAGGGAGTCCCTAAGAAGCTGATCAAATAGGCTATAAAGCCTCTTCAGCATTTCTTTACCACTTAGGATACAGACAGAATCTGGCCTGTGTCTAGCAGGACTTTCAGAAAAGCATCTGGGGCTCAACTGTGGTACTATATTGTTTTGTGCATCTTACCACCCTTCCCACAACAAGCTGGCTTGCTCTGCTTGATCAGGATAGGGGAGGGAAGAGGGAGAAGCTCCAGTGCCACCACAGTTGCTTTGTGGAATTGTGGAAAAGAGAGTTGCTATGCTCCAGCGAGTGAGGGGTCAGCAATTCTGTCTAATCCCTGTGCAGGCTGTGAAGACAGCGAAAACCCGTGTGCTCCTTTTACCTGTTCTGGCTTTTAGTGTTCTTAATATAAAGCCTTGCTCTTCCATGCTGTTTTGTGAGTGTGCAACGGAAGGAATGGACAAAGACTCTCTTCCTCCACACCTTGTATGATCCATGTAAAGGTGTGGAAGAATTTTAGAACCTGAGTTCTTGTGAGTGCTCCCTGGTCGACAGTATGCTATTGGGAGTGAGGAGAAGGCAGGGCCTTGCTTCTGTTTGCCAGGAGATCTGAACAGTTGTGCAAGAATAGGGAACAATGTCAGCTGCACTATATATAACTATAGCCTCTGTCCACCCAAAGACATGGGCACAGAGATCAAATTCTCCCCAGTGTTTTCTGGTAGCAGTACAACTTACCAGAGCTCCTTCCCAGAGTCCTTGTTTTGGACTCAGTTTGTAACTGTCCTACCTTTGCACTCCTTGCAGCTGGGGGAGTGGCACCTTTCTGTTATTACCCCTGCCTCCATTGTCTTGAGCCAGTGCAGTAGTGAAATGGCTGTTGAAGTATTATATAGTATGGTCTATGGTACACTATATGTTACACCTTAGCTGCATCATCTAAGGATCAGTTGGCACTGTATCCTTTTGGGGTACAGCCTTTTGCTCTACAGCATTTTTCCTACCACCCTCTGGACCCTTACTCTATTGGCTGCAGCAAGAGGCCAAAAACTCTGTCTGTTTGCATTTCTTTACTCTAAAATTTCTTAATGTAGGAGAAGTAAGTAATGTAGCTATTTAATCCCTATTGTATCTCTGCAATATCTGTTGTCTTGGAGCCACCCATTGGAAAGTTGAGCCTTCTTTAATGAATGTAAGAAGTGCCACACTCAGACTGATGGCCTATCTAGGCCCAACTTTCCAGTGTCTTTAGTATGAAAAGTATCCCTAATCAAAAGTTAACTTCAAGCCTTCTTTGTCTCCTGTCATCTTAAATTATATCCACAGTAATCAGATATGTGGTCTTTAAAACCATGACCTCATAGGTATTTTTGTTAGAACTATATTGCAGGACTATGTTATAGATTAATTTCTTGGCAAACAGTTCTCAGGGGGAAAAAAAAGTCATTGTCCCTGTTGATCAGAGAATCATGCCAGACTCTCCAGTGCCAACAATTAGATTGTTTAAATGTAATTATAGGTAACATAATTCTAATTCCAGTTTGCGCAGAGTTAAGCTATCCTATAAAAGTGACATGCATCGTGGCATCCCTGAAATTACACCCTGTGGCTGACTATTCACATGCTCTTTGGCGTTCTAATTAGACTGCTGCAGTGTCACTGTAGTGTCACATGTATTAAGCCCAGATACATTTTTAAATGGCCGCAGGGTGCTTTAACTAAAACTCATCAACTGAGGTTTGAATAAAGCATCCTGCAGACATTTTTAAACATGCTGGGGCTTAATACATGTAACAGTGAGTCATTTTAATTAGAGCGGCTGCCCGAGAACTGCTCTAAATAAATGTGCCTTCCTACATCAGAGTACATGTATATGCAGCCATCATGTTCTGCCTAGCACTCTAAAAGTTTATAAGGAAAGACAATCAGAAGGTGATACCAACAAGCATAAAAGGATTGGGGTGAAGCACTCAATGATTTCTAATAGCTCCTTCAATTGGAATCCAATGAATAGGGATGGGAAATTTCTCTTCTGCCTTAAGAGCCCTTTCATGTGGAGTCCACCTGGGCTCAGCTGCATCTCTTCTCCTTTTCCATGTATAAATGAGCCTCACTGGAGTTGCTGAGAGATTGGTGGAACCAATACACTGTCCATCAATATGCTGATGACACCTGGTTTTACATCTCATTTTCAGCAGACAGAAACAGCAGCAATTCCCAGTGCCTGTAAGAGATAAGCATATGGATGAGAGGCAACTGACTCGAGATTAATCCAGGTAAGATGGAAGTGATGCTGATGGGAAGAGGGAGAGATGCTAAAAGAAGCTAATAACAATATGCCTGCACGTTACTTACATGACTCCAGTTCTGGTGTCCTGATTTCTATATTGTCTGGGAATGTGTGGGATAGACAGGAATAGTATGAGAAATAAACAGCAGGGGAAAGAAGAATCAAGGAGCCTTTTTGCCAGGAAATCAGACAGGTCTGTGTTCCTACATGATGTTCAAATGTGTGCACATTGCTTTAAAGAATTAATCTTCTTATGCTTTTCAGTGGCATACGTAAGTGCTTTACAAGCAGCTGGGCAGCCCCCCTGTGAGATCAGAGGGTAGCATTATTGCCATCCAATCCCAAAGATTATCTAGTCCATAGGTAAGGAATTGAGGAGAGGTGAAGCAATGCAGCTGGATGCCTGGGGCAGCTACAACACATGGGGAGAGTGGTGACTTCCAGCTGCTGCTCATGCCACCAACACAATAGCACAGCAGCAGTAGCAGTATTTCACTGCCACCCTTCCCACTCCTAGTTTGCACTGGGAGAAGATGCCCCAGTCACCCCTGTGTTGTTATGCTACAGATAGTGAAGCACGCAGTTATTGGGTCAAAAGTACTCGCTGATCTGGAGCATCCAACCTGAGATGCCTAGAACCCGATGTTTCACGTGGCTCATCAGTATGTGGAACTCTGTAAGTCTGTCTAACTGGTGCAAGGTATCACGCTGACATATGCCACAGCCACTCCATACACGTGATGTCCCAGGCCAGATGTTGATAGGCTCTGCTGATAGCTCACGCAGCTGCTCCAGTTAGGAAGCTAGCACATGGGAAGCAGGGGCAGCAGTGATCAGCATAGCACTGACTGAATAATGCACCATACCCTCTGTTTTCAAAGCTTAGATGCCATTGACTTCACTTTCCAATGGATGTCCTCAATGCCTGTGAACTATCAGAACCCAGGGGCTCAAATGTGGCATTAGCAATAGATCTGGAAAAATTAAAACACCATTTTTCAGTGAATTTGCTGTTCATTGAAAGAGTTTAGCCCAGCTCTAGCTGCTGGTCAGGTCCCTGCTCATTTTATGATTCCAAGGCCAAGGGACTTACTCTGGAACCTGTGCCTGGCCTCAGCATCCTAAGCCTTGATTTCAAAAATAGATTGTGATTGTAAAGAAAATCATTAAACTATGTTGTGGATTTAAACCAACAGGGTGCTGCTGTCCTCTGAGCCTTCAGACAAGATGAGACAGCAGCTCTGGTATGGAAACAGTCTCATTCACCTCAGTGGGCTTCTGAAACCTACAGAAGATCATTTAAGTCAGTGCTTCCCAACTTCTTAGCAGCCAGGGGCCTCATGCCCCATGGGCTGTATCAGCAGGGGCCTCATGCCCCATGGGCCACACCAGTACAGGTGCCCCCCCGCTGCACCAGTTGCTTCCTCCTATTGCTGAGCCATACACACAGGTGTTTCCCTCACCCGCTCTGCACCACTCACAGGCATAGGTGCCCCAGCTCCCTGGGTGTGTGCTCTCTTCAGCACTGTGACACATCCACACACCATGGGTTTTCCCCAGCACTGTAGGTTGTGCTATGCTGCTCTGCCCTGCCCCTTGGAAGCAGAAGCCAGAGGGGCAGGAAGCCAAAAGCATCTGGCTGCTGCTGCTGCTGCTGCAGACAAAGCAATGCGGGGGGGGGAGCAGCCATGTGGGAACCCAGGGACCACAAACTTACCCCTTGCAGGCCACATGGGCTGCCAGTTGGACAGATTTGATATAGATAATTCCTTTGATCATTATACCTTGGGTTGTTTTACACAAATATCTATCCTATAATTCCCAACTGCCTCCCTAGCTCATTAAAAACTTAAATATTTTAATGAGCCTGTTGCAGAATTTCCAGTTTGTTGCAGCAGCCTAGAGTCCTGGAATGCAGTTAAAGTCCAGCTCACTGCACCCAGGGGGTTTTGTTAATGATGCCCAGAACAAAAATGAATTCTAGCAGAGGTTGTGGAAATAGTTGCTGTTGCCCATTGAGTTCTTGTCTGGCAAGCATTTGACTGAATGAGTGATTGAGCAAATGGACCCTAACGTTCAAATAATGTGAACGCACTCAGATATGGTGCCAAAGCCATCCTTTTCACTGCTAGATGCAGTGATGATGCATCTGCAGTGCTGATGCAAAGTAGAATGCAGTCATCAAATCAGAAATACTGAGAAGTAGAGATATTTAGAGAGACGTATTCTTGATAGCATCCTTCAGTTTCTTTACACTTCATTTTTGATTAAAAAAAATGACAATAGAACAGGCAGGCACAAATCAAATACTTGTATTATTTTCTGATGTGTACTAATTTTATTGGGGTTATACAAACTGCAAGATAAATTTGTTTTAAGCTAATTAGAAATTGTCTTTTTTGCTGGTTTTAAATTGTTATGCTTTGGCAAAAAATTCATATGTCTGATTGACCAGATGTGTTTATATTTGATTGGCAATGGTGACAAGCACTATTATTCTTTATACTGTAGTAACACTGTATTTGTCATTCTCAAGAACAGAGCAAGGAAAGTCATTGAACTTCTGTCCTGGAGTACTTAGATAACATTTATCTAGTTTATCATACTAATAAAATACCATAATATTTCACTAAAAAACTGTATTTCCTTGACCTTATGAACTTTGGCATGTGTCACAATTGCAAGTGACATTTCATTTTTTGGGACCAAAAGGTGATTAGTGCATTAGAATTCTTAAGATTCCCACTATAAGCAGACAGTCATGTAGCTATATATATATATATATATATATATATGTAGAGTGGGTAGACCAGTATGCTCCTCAGGGCACAGAAAACGCGTACTTGATTGTGCAACATACCCATCATACTTTTGGGCACTAATAATTATTACTGTTAAAAGAAAAAGGTGTCATAATCACTTCCACCACATTCTCATAGTGGTAGGAATCATCATCTTAAGCATCAAAAAGAGGGTAATGTATCTTTAGAAAGGGTAATCGGTGTATATGGACTCAAAGTAGAGACTTGAACTGAACATAAATTGTTTGATTAAGGTGTTGCCATCAATAAGGGAGAGGAAATATCCTAGATAGAATGGCTAGGGATACTGCCCTCTGGCAGCAGTCTTCTAGTAAGCAAGACCACTGCAGTAATGCTTTCAATAAAACAGAAAGCTCTTTGAAACCAGTTTTCTGCCAGTAGGTGTCAGTGCAAACAAGCTAAAGTGGAGTCAGACTAAGCATAATCTCCGGGGAAAAAAGTTGCTATAAATTACTTAAAAATTGAGTGCAAGACCTCTTAAAAAGGCAATAATGAAAATAAAATTTGCCAAAGTTGCTCCAGTGCCTGATAGCAGCTTTAGTCTGTAGGCCTCATGCTCTGTTTTGCGCTGCAAAAAAATGTCAGTTCATCTACATCTCCCATGATGCATGAAGGTGGGTCAGCAAGAGGGAGATTGCAGTGTATCTTCAAAAATATAGCCCAGTCAATGAGCTCGGGCTACAAGGGAGAATGGGAGCATGTGGCAAGGCACCACAACAGCTCTGGTGAACACAGAAGAATATCATACTGACTCAGGACAGAAATTTCAAATTCTGTTCAACAAATTCTCTCTCTCTCTCTCTCTCATATATATAGATAGATAGATATAGAACCAGTGTAAATAAGACCTGAGCCAGATCTACTGTTCCTATTTTACAGCAGTTAAGAAGATTGCCCTGCAATACGTCACGTGTGTAAGAGTTCTTTGCAAATACAGGCACAAGAACCAAAACATAAAACTTGGAGGGGGGGTGGGTAGAAATCCCAGAAAGGTGCTCATACGACATATTAGCAGGTTCTGCCTTAGTCTAGCCCCCACCACTGACAAGGGTGGTCATACCTCTCTCTCTCTTTCTCTGTGTGTGTGTGTGTGTGTGTGTGTACACACACACATATATATAGAGAGAGAGAGAGAGAATTTGTTGAACAGAATTTGAAATTTCTGTCCTGAGTCAGTATGATATTCTTCTGTGTTCACCAGAGCTGTTGTGGTGCCTTGCCACATGCTCCCATTCTCCCTTGTAGCCCGAGCTCATTGACTGGACTATATTTTTGAAGATACACTGCAATCTCCCTCTTGCTGACCCACCTTCATGCATCATGGGAGATGTAGATGAACTGACACATTTTTTTGCAGCGCAAAACAGAGCATGAGGCCTACAGACTAAAGCTGCTATCAGGCACTGGAGCAACTTTGGCAATTGCTCTTTAATGTTAGGCCCAGTGAAACCTAAATGCTACCATTTGATTCAACAGTCAAGTCACATATTTCATTTTGAGTTAGAATATCAAAGGTTCAGACATGTCTGAACTGGACATGCTGGAACTTTCTGTTTTCTCTTCTGTTTCTAAGGCACACATTCTGTTAATGAGATGAGATCTTTTTCATTATTGCCTTTTTAAGAGGTCTTGCACTCAATTTATATATATATTAGAGAGAGAGAGAGAGGTGGATAAATGTTGGTAAAATGGAAATTTTCCTACTGAAAATTTGGAACTTGTGGAAATCAGTTTATATGGAAACTAGCTTCCATCAAAAGCAGTCAGGAAGGCCAACCACACCTTGGCATGCATCCACAGATGCATCTCGAGCAGGTCCAAAGAGGTGATCCTTCCCCTCTATGCGGCGCTGGTCAGGCCGCAGCTGGAGTATTGCGTCCAGTTCTGGGTGCCACACTTCAAGAGGGATGTCAACAGCATGGAGAGGGTCCAGAGGAGGGCCACCCGCATGATCAGGGGACAACAGGGCAGGCCCTATGAGTACAGGCTGCGGGACCTGAACCTGTTCAGCCTCCAAAAGAGAAGGCTGAGGGGGGATCTTGTGGCCTGTTATAAACTATTCAAGAGGGCTGTGGACAGCATGGAGAGGGTCCAGAGGAGGGCCACTCGCATGATCAGAGGGCAGCAGGGCAGGCCCTATGAGTACAGGCTATGGGACCTGAACCTGTTCAGCCTCCACAAGAGAAGGCTGAGGGGGGATCT